>NC_044037.1:308434366-309034366 GCF_901765095.1 Microcaecilia unicolor | reverse complement strand
TGAACAGGATGTGAAAACGGATAGGGAGCCAGTGAAGCGACTTGAGGAGAGGGGTAGTATGAGTAAAGCGACCCTGGCGGAAGATGAGACGGGCAGCAGAGTTTTGAACTGACTGGAGAGGGGAGAGGTGACTAAGTGGGAGGCCAGCAAGAAGCAGATTGCAGTAGTCTAAACGAGAGGTGACAAGGGTGTGGATGAGGGTTTTGGTAGAGTGCTCGGAAAGAAAGGTAGCACTAGGCAGTTGCCTAGGGAGCAGCTTCTTGGGGGTTGCAAAGTAAAAGAAGAAAGCAGCAGCAAGGCATTCCCTTAAGCTGTAGTTCTAGAGGATGCGCAGGCCCAGAAGCAACTGTTAGGTAGCTACTACTACTACTACTATTTAGCATTTCTATAGCGCTACAAGGCATACGCAGCGCTGCACAAACATAGAAGAAAGACAGTCCCTGCTCAAAGAGCTTACAATCTAATAGACAAAAAATAAATAAAGTAAGCAAATCAAATCAATTAATGTGAACGGGAAGGAAGAGAGGAGGGTAGGTGGAGGCGAGTGGTTACAAGTGGTTACGAGTCAAAAGCAATGTTAAAGAGGTGGGTTTTCAGTCTAGATTTAAAGGTGGCCAAGGATGGGGCAAGACGTAGGGGCTCAGGAAGTTTATTCCAGGCGTAGGGTGCAGCGAGACAGAAGGCGCGAAGTCTGGAGTTGGCAGTAGTGGAGAAGGGAACAGATAAGAAGGATTTATCCATGGAGCGGAGTGCACGGGAAGGGGTGTAGGGAAGGACGAGTGTGGAGAGATACTGGGGAGCAGCAGAGTGAGTACATTTATAGGTTAGTAGAAGAAGTTTGAACAGGATGTGAAAACGGATAGGGAGCCAGTGAAGCGACTTGAGGAGAGGGGTAGTATGAGTAAAGCGACCCTGGCGGAAGATGAGACGGGCAGCAGAGTTTTGAACTGACTGGAGAGGGGAGAGGTGACTAAGTGGGAGGCCAGCAAGAAGCAGATTGCAGTAGTCTAAACGAGAGGTGACAAGGGTGTGGATGAGGGTTTTGGTAGAGTGCTCGGAAAGAAAGGTAGCACTAGGCAGTTGCCTAGGGAGCAGCTTCTTGGGGGTTGCAAAGTAAAAGAAGAAAGCAGCAGCAAGGCATTCCCTTAAGCTCTAGTTTTAGAGGATGCGCAGGCCCAGAAGCAACTCTTAGGTAGCACTAGGCAGCTGCCTAGGGATCACTTTCCTGAGGGTTGCAAAGTAGACCAAGAAAGCAGCAAGGCATTCCCTTAAGCTGTAGTTCTAGAGGATTCCTGTGTGATGCTGACGATTAAACTCTGTGTCTTACCCAGCTGTTTGCAAGTGGGCTCAGAGCAGTGTTTGCCCAGGTCTGGCAACTCCATGACGGCGGCTCAGGGGCATCGGGTTCTCTGCGAGGAACGAGAAAAACAATTCCGGTTACAACTTACAACCGACCCCCCCCCCCCCCCCCCCGGAGTGACCGTAACTTTGCAACACTACCCACCAGGGAAGGGGCGACGGTCCCCTGAGCTGCAGCTCCTTCCTTACATTCCTGCGCGGCCACTCCACTATAATGCAAAGCGGAAAGAAGCTCCGCCTCCTACAGGGCGCCGGAAAGGCTACGAAATGACGCCGCTCCCACGCATCGCCGGCACGCGCAACACGTCGTTCTTCTTCCGGTCTTCTGCCAAACCCAGGAGCTTCAATAGACAGCAGTGGAAGTGAGCCTATCTAGTCCACTGTAAGCAAGGAAGCCAATTAGGACAATCTAAGTTTCCCCTTCCCAGTGCAGCCGTCATCCCCATTCACTCAAAACAAAGCAAGCAAACCTACGAGCTGTTGCATTCACATTGTCATTTTTCTTAAATTGTTGTTTTTTTTATTGTTGGTTCATCTGTAACATAGTAACATAGTAGATGACGGCAGAAAAAGACCTGCACAGTCCATCCAGTCTGCCCAACAAGACAACTCATGTGTGCTACTTTTTGTGTATACCCTACTTTGATTTGTACCTGTGTTCTTCAGGGCACAGACCATATAAGTCTGCCCAGCACTAGCCCCGCCTCCCACCACCGGCTCTGGCACAGACCGTATAAGTCTGCCCAGCGCTATCCCCGCCTCCCAACCACCAGTCCCGCTTCCCACCACTCTAAAGCTGTTTCAATCGGATAGGTAGTGCCTTAAAAGGTGGAGGACAAAAACAGCTTAAAAAATTATTATAGCTGGTAGAAACAGCTATTTTAAACTCTGCATTTTGTGCTCATTTTTCTACGCTAAAAACTAAATAAATACACTGTATACAATACAGATGGCCAAATTTCAGTGAGGATATCCTGGGGATGACAGCTGCGCTGGGAAGGGGAAACTTAGATTGCCCTAATTGGTTTCAGCGTTCTGACGTCACTTCATCTCCTGCCTATTAAAGCTCTTAGGATTGAGCACACAGC
The DNA here is from genome assembly GCF_901765095.1 of Microcaecilia unicolor. Taxonomy (NCBI): domain Eukaryota; kingdom Metazoa; phylum Chordata; class Amphibia; order Gymnophiona; family Siphonopidae; genus Microcaecilia; species Microcaecilia unicolor. Next base: position 309,031,919 of record NC_044037.1, on the reverse strand, counting down.
ACACGGCCTGGCGTCAAAGAGTTGAAGCCACTTAGGAGAATCGAACTTTCCCCTCCCCCATATACAAAATAAAGCAAACAAACCTATATGAACTACTACTATTTATCATTTTCTATCGTGCTACTAGACATACACAGCGCTGTACACAGAACATGTAACAGACAGTCCCTGCCAGTGGCGTAGCCAGACAGCCAATTTTGGGTGGGCCAGAGCCCGAAGTGGGTGGGCACAAAATTTTCAATGCCCCACCCCCTTCCTCCCCCTATTCTCCACATCTCCCCCAGCACCTCCCAACTCAAAATAGAAACAGAAACACTTTAGCTCATGAGGAAAGTGACATCCGCTATGCACATTTCTCAAGCTATCATATTTCAGTTAAGATTCAAAATAAAATGAAATGCATTTTCCACCTTTGTTGTCTGGTCATTTTCTTTTTCCATCATGTTGATCCAGGTTCTCTTTTGAACTTTCCAATCTTTCTGCTATTTCTCCTTCAAGCTGTCCATTTGTCTTTTACTCCTCTCTTGTTCCATTCCCTCACTTCATTTGCCTCTGACATATTGACCTTTCCATTTTAGCTCTTTCCTCTCTTTTTTTTTCTTTTCTACTCTGTCCACCCAAATTTTATCCTGTCTAACCCCTTTTCCTTTGTTTTACTTTTCAGTTACCTCTCAGATTCCTTTTCACCCACTAGTTCTCCTATTCCCCATCTCTCTACTTCCCCAGCCATCCATTCCCTTCCATCTTCAATCTATTCCTGGCTCTGTCCTTTCCTGGTTCTCTTCCTACCTTTCCCTCCGCACCTTTAGTGTTCACTCTGGTGGATCCTCTTCTACTTCTATCCCTCTGCCTGTCGGCATACCTCAGGGTTCTGTTCTTGGTCCCCTCCTCTTTTCTATCTACACTTCTTCCCTTGGTTCATTAATCTCATCCCATGGCTTTTCCTACCATCTCTATGCTGATGACTCCCAAATCTACCTTTCTACCCCTGATATCTCACCTTGCATCCAAACCAAAGTTTCAGCGTGCTTGTCTGACATTGCTGTCTGGATGTCTCAACGCCACCTGAAATTAAATATGACCAAAACCGAGCTTCTCATTTCCCCCCCCCCAAACCCACCTCCCCGCTCCCCCCGTTTTCTATTTCTATTGATGGCTCTCTCATTCTCCCTGTCTCCTCAGCTCGAAACCTTGGGGTCATCTTTGACTCTTCTCTCTCTTTCTCTGCTCATATCCAGCAGATTGCCAAGACCTGTCGTTTCTTTCTTTACAACATCCGTAAAATCCGCCCCTTTCTTTCCGAGCACTCTACCAAAACCCTCATCCACACCCTTGTCACCTCTCGTTTAGACTACTGCAATCTGCTTCTTGCTGGCCTCCCACTTAGTCACCTCTCCCCTCTCCAGTGGGTTCAAAACTCTGCTGCCCGTCTCGTCTTCCGCCAGGGTCGCTTTACTCATACTACCCCTCTCCTCAAGACCCTTCATTGGCTCCCTATCCGTTTTTGCATCCTGTTCAAACTTCTTCTACTAACCTATAAATGTACTCACTCTGCTGCTCCCCAGTATCTCTCCACACTCGTCCTTCCCTACACCCCTTCCCGTGCACTCCGCTCCATGGATAAATCCTTCTTATCTGTTCCTTTCTCCACTACTGCCAACTCCAGACTTCGCGCCTTCTGTCTCGCTGCACCCTACGCCTGGAATAAACTTCCTGAGCCCCTACATCTTGCCCCATCCTTGGCCGCCTTTAAATCTAGACTAAAAGCCCACCTCTTTAACATTGCTTTTGACTCGTAACCACTTGTAACCACTCGCCTCCACCTACCCTCCTCTCTTCCTTCCCGTTCACATTAATTGATTTGATTTGCTTTCTTTATTTATTTTTTGTCTATTAGATTGTAAGCTCTTTGAGCAGGGACTGTCTTTCTTCTATGTTTGTGCAGCGCTGCGTACGCTTTGTAGTGCTATAGAAATGCTAAATAGTAGTAGTAGTAGTAGTAGCTACTAGATGTACGCAATGCTGTACACTGAACACATAAGAGAGAGTCCCTGCTTGACAGAGCTTACACTCGAATCAGGACAGACAAACAGGACAAATAAGAAATAAGGGAATTACTAAGGTAGGAATGATAAAAAGCAGGTGCTGAACAAGTGAGTAAGGGTTAGGAGTTAAAAGCAGCATACAAAAAGTGGGCTTCTAGCCTAGATTTGAAGATGGCCAAAGATGGAGTTTGACGTACTGACTCAGGAAGTCTATTCCAGGCATATGGTGCAGCAAGATAAAAGGAACGTAGTCTGGAGTTAGCGGTGGAGGAGAAGGGTGCAGATAAGAGAAATTTACCTGATGAACGGAGTTCCCGGGGAGGAATGTAGGGAGAGAAGAGTGGAGAGGTACTGAGGAGCTGCAGAGTGAATGCACTTATAGGTCAATAAGATGAGTTTGAACTGTATGCGGAAATGGATAGGAAGCCAGTGAAGTGACTTGAGGAGAGGGCTAATATGAGCATAACGACCCTGGCGGAATATTAGTCCTGCAACAGAATTTTGAACAGATTGAAGAGGAGAGAGATGGCTAAGTGGGAGACCTATGAGAAGCAAGTTGCAATAGTCTAAGTGAGAAGTGATAAGAGCGTGGATGAGGGTTCTGGTAGTGTGCTCAGAAAGGAAAGGGTGAATTTTGCTGATATTATAGACAAACCAAACAGAGAGGGTAACCAGCATACATAAAAAGTACAGAAACAAAAGAAGCAACACTGGGCCTTCATGACTGAGACAACAGGAGTATTTTATTGATAAATGACCAGACACGGACCGTGTTTCGGCGTTAAACAACGCCTGCCTCAGGGGTCAAGGTTTGGGTATAAGTTGTGTGAAGTTTGTATGTCTCTAATGTCTCCAAAATGGGGATAGAAAAACATTTTAAAACCAAGCAGAGCTACCCTGTTTCCCCGAAAGTAAGACATCCCCCGAAAATAAGACCTAGTAGAGGTTTTCCTGAATTGGTAGATATAAAGCCTCCCCCGAAAGTAAGACCTAGCAAATTTTTGTTTGAAAGCAGGGCCGCCGAGAGCCAGACAAGGCCAACCCCAGGCCGCTCCCCCCACTCGAGGTCGCCGGGCCCCCCCACCACCCACCCGGAACTAACCTTAAACGCCTCCTTTCACCTTCGCAGCAAGCAGCAGCAGGGCAGACCTCTCCTTCCTTCCGTGCCCCGCCCTCGCGGACGTTATGTCAGGCGAGGGCGGGGCACGGAAGGAAGGAGAGGTCTACCCTGCTGCTGCTTGCTGCGAAGGTGAAAGGAGGCATTTAAGGTTAGTTCCGCGAGCGACGGAGGGCGGGTGGGCCAACCCCGATCCAACCCCGATGTTTCCCCGAAAAATAAGACAGCCCCTGAAAATAAGACCTAGCACATTTTGGGGGGCAAAAATGAATATAAGACAGTGTCTTATTTTCGGGGAAACACGGTATCATAAAAGACAGCCGCGATGTAGAAGAACTCCTGTGTTAGCCTTATCCTTTGCAAAAGTATTATCGAAACAAGATGGACGACTATCATTCGTTTTGATAATATGGTCGGAGTCGCCCAAAACTTTGGTCGTCCTTAGAGATGGTCATCCCTAGACTTGGTCGTTTCTGATTTTCGGCGATAATGGAAACTAAGGACGCCCATATCAGAAACGACCAAATGCAAGCCCTTTGGTCTTGGGAGGAGCCAGCATTCGTAGTGCAGTGGTCCCCCTCACATGCCAGGACACCAACCGGGCACCCTAGGGGGCACTGCAGTGGACTTCCTAAATTGATCCCAGGTGCATAGCTCCCTAACCTCGGGTGCTGAGCCCCCCAACCCCCCCCCCAAACCCCACTACCCACAACTGTACACCACAACCATAGCCCTTATGGGTGAAGGGGGGCACCTAGATGTGGGTACATTGGGCTTGTGGTGGGTTTTGGAGGGCTCACATTTACCACCACAAGTGTAACAGGTAGGGGGGGGTGGGCCTGGGTCCGCCTGCCTGAAGTGCACTGCACCCACTAAAACTGCTCCAGGGACCTGCATACTGCTGCGATATACCTGAGTATGACATTTGAGGCTGGCATAGAGGCTGGCACAAAATATTTTTAAAGATGTTTTTTGAGGGTAGGAGGGGGTTAGTGACCACTAGGGGAGTAAGGAGAAGTGATCCCCGATTCTCTCCGGTGGTCATCTGGTCTGTTCGGGCACCTTTTTGTGGCTTGGTCGTAAGAAAAACAGGTCCAGGTAAAGTCAGGGACGCCCTTTTTTTCCATTATGGGTCGAGGACGCCCATGTGTTAGGCACGCCCAAGTCCCACCTTTGCTATGCCTCCGACACTCCCCCGTGAACTTTAGTCATCCCCGTGACATAAAGCAGTTGAGGATGCCCAAAATCAGCTTTTGATTATGCTGATTTGGGCAACCCTGTGAGGAGTTCCCGGGGAGGAGTGTAGGGAGAGAAGAGTGGGGAGGTACTGAGGAGATGCAGAGTGAATGCACTTGTAAGTCAATAAGAGGAGTTTGAACTGTATGCCTGTGCCATGGTCCATGGATTACACCTTTCCAGTCTTGGTTTTTATATGTGATTAAAGAATCACAGTTGAAATAGAGCCAGAGAAAGCTCAAAACCATTTTTTTGTTGTTGCTTTTGTGCATTTGCAAAGCCATGCAGTACTCACAAATCTTTTCAAATTTATGCTCCATATACACCACTTTAAAAAATCCCACTCTGGCTTTTGATTTCCTGCATTGGGCTGGTATATCTCACTCTTTGTAACAGGCCAACCATGGTGCCTTTGAGAAAAGATAGACCAGACTGGGGGAGAGAAGTGGCGTAAGTATGGGCTGGGTGAATGAAGCATTGGAGAAGAGACTTTTTGGGATGTGGCTGGAGCAGGGGCGTAGCCAGACCTCGACGGGAGAGGGGGCCAGAGCCCAAAGTGGGGGGGCATATTTTGTCCTGCCTCCCTGCCGTTGCCCCCCCCCCCAGCCACCGGCACCCTCTGCCACTGCATGATGATGATACCTTGGCTGATGGGGGTCCCCAACCCCCGCCAACTGAAGCGTTTGTCCCATGCTGGTCTCGCACTGCCTGCCCTGCTCTGTTCTCAGTTGTTCCGTGCACACTTGTCTTAATGAGACGGAACATGCTCAAAGTGTCGTGCATGCTCGGTTTCACTAAAACGAGCATGCATGGCGTGACTGAGAAGAGCAGGGTAGGCAAGGCAGCAAGACCAGAGAGGGATAAACGCTTCAGCTGGCGGGAGTTGGGGACCCCCGCCAGCCAAACTGGGGGATCCAGAGCCAATTTGGGGGGCCAGGCCCCCGTGGCCCCCCTTAGCTACGCCATTGGGCTGGAGCAATGATGAGAGCTCTAAGGAGAACATTACTGGGCCAGACTCTAGTCTCTGGGCAGATGGATGTAGAGAATCTTGGGACATTGTGATGTCACTGGAAGATTGTGACATGTCTCAACAAGTAGCTGCTCTGCTATTTGAACTGCAGATGTTGTGGGGTCTCCATGGTTATGGGTGATATCACTGCCGGGCTGGGACCCAATTTCTAACAGCAGTGTGTGATGGCTACAACCTGAATGAAGGAGGCAAGCAGTCCTGGCTATCATTAGCAATGTCCATACAGGAGATCGGGCACTTCTACCCCCATAAAATCGGGAAAGTTGCAGCCCATGTCCCTGATCTAGTCGTTTATGGAGATCACACCAAAGAACTTCCTTCTGTGGAGGAGTTTAACGGGGTCTTGCTGTTTGCTGATATTTCAGGTAATACCAGACCCTTTGTCTTTCCATCACAGATCCATGATTGGACTCTGTGTGCCTCTCTCCACAACCTCATAATACGACTCTGTCCTCTTCTGAGATCCACAATCAAAGAGCCTCTGTCTCTTCTTTACAATCCTTGTACATAAGAGGGATAGGGTTTGTACATTCATACTGTGGAATTTCTGCATATACTGGTCTTAGGCAGTGTTAGTACCATGGTCATGAGGGGCAATGTAGGGTGGGAGTGGTAGACCTTGGATCACTGGTTATGAGAGAGGAAACTAGTAGAACTTCACTAGCAGTAATTAGTGGGTAGGATGGGTGAACTGCTAAGCTTTGTTAACAGGGCTAAGCATGGTACAGAGGCTGTGCGTAGAGAGCAGTGAGGATAAATTATCACCTATCTATAAATTAAAAAAAAAGAAGAAAGAGAGGCTGTTGGAACACAGAGCCTGGGTACATGTGGTCTGACTCATACCTGTATATCTTGTTGATCTTGGTTGTATCTTGATGTTGTACCTAAAGACACCGCTGACCCTTGTTGTATTCTCTTTGAAAAGCCCACATTGAAAGGGCGGTTTAAGCAGAACTTAGCTGGTTAGACCAAAGTCTTTCAAAATTGACTAAGAGCGTAACTAAACCTATCCACTTAAACTTCACTAGGTGGCTACATTTAGATTCTGTGTGGGCCTGAGGGAAGGGAGAGGAAGTTAAGTGTCTGGTACTAGTTTTGAGTGAGTGCTGCAGTAGCAGGCCTAAATTTGTCCAGTCCCCTGGGGATTTTTGTTGGGATTTTTTTTAAACTGGCCTGACTCTCACCTATAACAGAAAAAAGGGTGGAGAGGGCCCAATATCAAGAGATCAGTCACCACACTCAAGGGTAAGATGCTCCAGAAAAGCCTTTATTAGGACCCAACACGGTCCGTGTTTCGGCTGTATCAGCCTTCCTCAGGGGTCAATGAATGGATGTTCTGTAATATATTGATTGATGGAGCATTTACTGATCAATTAATAAAAGTCACATAAAGCCTGACAGATGTTCTATCAGCTTCCAGCAAGAATCCCTGTAGCCAGACAAGACGGGAGTCTTGGGGGAGAGGTAGCTAAAAATAGGACATGAAGGACAGGCTCAGCAGGCAGCCTGGGAAGGAAGCTGAATCTCCAGGGAAACCAGGGAAGCCTGTTCCTCCAGGAACAGGATCCAGCACTAGGTTTCCCTGGAGATTCAGCTTCCTTCCCAGGCTGCCTTCTGAGCCTGTCCTTCATGAAATTAAATCTATATATTAGAAAATAATTTGAGAAATATATTGCTCTTGATGGTAATTTTTTGGAGCACATACTCCTCGCATTCAGTAACATTAATGTACTTTTTTACTCTTGATTGTGCATCAGGCTGGTATAATGTCTGCAGCGTAGACCAGTGTCTGAACTCATTTACCCTATTTTAGTAAGAATCTATATCATGCTTGTCCTTAATCAGTTTTAATAGTAAATATAAAACGGGAAACATTGCAATGCTACTTTCTCTTGTTACTTGGGCACAGTTTGAATAAGCATAAAAAGCTGGTAATCATGATTTTTTGTACACATTCCCACAAAATTCCTGTGTCAGAGGATATTTAACTACATATGCATTGATTTGGGAACCTAAGGGGCTCATTTTCAAAACAAAAACACGTCCAAAACATGTCATTTATTTATGTATTTGTTACATTTATACCCCACATTTTCCCACCTATTTGCAGGCTCAATGTAGCTTACAGAGTACCGTAAAGGCGTTCGCCAGTCGGTTGATAACAAATACAAGATTGTGTTGTGGTCAAATGAGGTTGTCATGATTGTGACTATATTCCCTGTCGGACTTGCTTTGGGGTTCCTCCAGCCAAGCCAAGTCGGTGTGTAAATTCTGAAGCTTATGTGAAAATCCTGAAATCCATTCTAGTCCAGCCTAGTCTGTGCCAGGATACTGTTCCAGCCAAGCCGTGCTCTGCTGTTGTGTTGCTAAGCCCCACCTTGCTGGTGGCCTCACCTGTAGTGTCTTTATTACCACCTGGGAACTTCCTAAGTTTGCCTTTGCATTGCTATAAGTCAGTCGGTGTGCTGTTGCACTTCTGCGTGGTTCTGTCTTGGGGCATTTCTGCCTTCTGTTTCATTGTGTCTGTCTTGGGGCATTTCTGCCTTCTGCTTCACTGAGTCTGTTGGTCAGTGGTGTTTGTTATTTTCCTCTTACTTGTAGTTCCTGCTCTGTCTCCTTGTGATAGCTGCTGCCACTGGATGTGTAATTAGCTCTCACCTTACTGCACCTGGGATGGTTCTGTCCGGTTGCAGTACTCTGTGGTGAGTCTGTTTCTCTCCAGTGTTTCTCTGTGTGTTTTGTGGCTGCCTTGTGTTCAGCCTTCTGTTAATGCTCTGGTATTAGTTTGTAGTTGTAGCCTAGCTTTGTGTTCTGCCTTGTCTGTCTTATTTTGTGTCTCTAGTTCCCCTCTGCCTTTTCCCCTTGGTCCCTGTTTGTGCAAGCTTATTGTTGTATCCTGTTGTCTGAGGAAGTACTCTCAGTTCTGAGTCCTGATTCCTGGTCCCTGTTAGTCAAGCTTGCTTTGGAGTCCGATTCCCTGTGTGTGTTCCTGTATCCTGTAAGTCCTGCCAGCTGCCCGCACCTAGGGGCTCAACCCCTAGGGAACGACGGCCAAGTGCAGATGAAGTCTTGTTCCTGTCCTGTGGTCCAGTCCGAGCGTTCTAGTCCATTGTGTTCCTGCTTTGCTTACCAGCATCTGTAGCCCTGTCTTGTTGGTGTGTTTGCCCAGTGCTGGTTGGGGGATTTTGCCTGCCACTGCCGCCCTACGGCTGTGGTCCAAGGGCTCACGAATCCAGTTTTCCCTTGAGAGACCTGACAGAGGTAGAATTGAATCAAGCAACATGAGGTCGAGGAGAAAGAGGAAAGTAAGGTGGCAGAAGGATGTTTTTCTCTCAAAAATGTCCAAGTTGCGATTTTAGACTCCCTGATTTTAAACGTTTTGCTCCACAGTTTGTCCATATTTCAAGGGGGGCGTATTGGGGTATGTTTTGGGTGGGACATGGGTGGAACTAAAAGATAGGCTTTTTTCTGCAATAGTGGAGCAAAATGAAAATGTCTAGGGACAAAATTAAGACTTTTTGGCTAGACCTGTTTCAATGACAACTAAATGACCAAAAGGTACCCTAAATGATCAAATGATCACTGGAGGGATGAAGGCATAGCCTCCTTACTCCCCCAGTGATCACTGACCTCCTTCTAGACCCCTAACAGGCAACAGTGACAGTACATACCAGGCTCTATCACAGCTTCAGATATGACGGCCTTTCCTATTAGAGCAATCAGCAGTTCGCAGGAGTAGCCTAGTGGTCAGTGCAGTGGACTGTAGAGAAGGAGACCCACGCCCATAACTCACTCTAACTGGTACACTTGTGGTGGAATGTGTGAGACCTCCAAAATACACTAAATACCTACTGTACTTACATATAGGTGACATTTTCAAGCTTGAGAGCTATTGAAGCGTACAGTGAAGTAAGTAGGTATTTTTCTACTCCTGGAGGGATCACTATACAATATAAGGGGGTTATGGTGAGATGTGTACCTGGGACCTTTTATGTGAAGTCAACTGCTGTGCCCCCTAGGCTGCCCTGTACTCTGCTAGGATGTCTGTGTGGCCAGTGCACTAAGAATGATGGCCCCCAGACATCTCAATGGCTATTTTTTTGGCATTTTTCTCTTTGACGTTTTATTTCCCAAAATGGTCCCAAAAGAAAAATGTACTGACCACAAAGCTTCTAGATAAAGGGGATTTTCGAAGTCATTTTCAAACCTGTTTATTTTTGGGGTATGTTCACCATTTGATTTTTGGACGTTTTTAGCAAACCATCCAAAAATCGTACTTAAATGGTTTATTGCAAATGCCCCTCTACACATGACATTTAACTCCATTTGTATGACAGATTTTGCTAATTTTGCAATTCTTTTGGTACAGGCTTCACTGCACTGACAGAAACATTCAGCAGAACTTGTAAGAAGGGTTATGGAGCTGATCAGTTAACAAGGACCCTCAATAAGTACATTGGAGACATTGTCCATCGTAAGTACTCACAGTATCTTTGGAGTCTGACAAAGTCAGTTTGTTTCTCAAAATGTTCCTTGTGGGCATCTCATGTTTCTTGGCAGGAACATGAAGGAATGGTTGGGAGGACAGAAGATGGTAACAGGAGGAGGATGAGTAGAAAATAGGTTTGGGAGTGACCAAAGCAGGATGTGCAGCCGGTTTATTAAAACTGGGATAGTGGGAGGTAGATATAGTAGATGCAGAAAGCTTAGATTGTAAGCTCTTTGAGCAGGGACTGTCCTAGGTTAAATTGTACAGCGCTGCGTAACCCTAATAGCGCTTTAGAAATGTTAAGTAGTAGTAGTAGTAGTAGATTAGTGAGAGTTGAGCTTATGGTAGAGAAGTTAAGAGATACCTGAGAAACAACAATAATCATTTTATACTGAAACTAAACCCTTTTCTGAGGGAATATTAAGAGAAGAGGAAACCTCTCTGCTAAATGAACATTACTTTACTGGGAGATTTGAAGAGGCATATTTTCAAAGCACTTTGGGAGGCTAAGTTCCATAGGTTTCTATGGAACTTTGGGAGGCTAAGTGCTTTGAAAATGAGCGCTACGGTGATGTAAAGCTTTGCTTAGAAAAGAATTTGTACGTTTATGTTTTTAGGAGTGAGGGGTGTAAAAGTAAGATGGCAGCCAGCGCTTTAGAAATGTCAAGTAGTAGTAGTAGTAGATGGGAGCTCCAGTGAGGTGCTGCCTTACAACTGCATCAGCTCGAGCCAGATTGCAGGGCTAGGAATGCGACGGAGTCCTCGGGACCTTGCATGGCTGCAGGAGGAGACACCAGGCAGGCAGAGGATGCGATCACTGTGGGGGCCGTGTCTCTCCAGTGACCAAGGATCGACAGATTTGGAGTGCTGGGGCAGCATGGCACCTAGAGTGCACCATAGCTGAGCAGGCTGGACCTTGGGTCTCCTCCACGGAACGGCTTGCCATTGCGGGAGGAGACATCAGTGGAAGGCAGCAAGGAGATCACCGGTGAGGTTGCCGGTTGAGGCCACGAGCCAGCGGTGGGAGAGATGGGACCATCCACAGGAACAACCCTGACAGCAGTCCACTTGAATTGCCTGTAGCGCATCACACTGGAGTACCAGGAGCACAATACACTGCAGTGACACTGAGCCCGATCACTGGGCAGGGAGTGCAACGGAGTACTCGGGACCTTGCATGGCTGTGGGAGGAGTGGATGTGATCACTTCTGAGGCTGCCCCTCTCCCTTGCCCCAGGGCCGGACAGATCTGGTGCTCCCCGATGACCGCATTGGCCCAAGCCAGATCGCAGAGTCCTCTGGATCTTGCACAGCTGCGGAAGGAGACACTGGACAGGCAGTGGGCACGATCATTGCACGCATCAACCTTTTCCTATACGAGCACGCAATTCTGGAACGCATTGCCAGGCAACATAAAAGCGACCTATGAACTGACCAACTTCCGTAAACTACTAAAGACCCATCTCTTCAACAAGATATACCACAAAGATCAAAACATGTGAAACTCCCACATACTGTATATCCAGAAATGTTAATAATGCCTTCTGTTATATTACTATCATGTATTCCATTGCCATTCAACCCAAAATCAATCTGTAACACCAATTGTCTATTCTTTTATCATTACCACTATCCATGATGTATTGTAAGCCACATTGAGCCTGCAAAGAGGTAGGAAAATGTGGGATACAAATGCAATAAATAAATAAAAATAAATAAATTGTGAAAAATTACAGGAGGACCTTACGAGACTGGGAGACTAAATGGCAGATGATGTTTAATGTGAGCAAGTGCAGAGTGATGCATGTGGGAAAGAGGACCCCAATTACAGCTAGCAAGTTTCCACTTTAGGAGTCACCAACCAGGGATGGGATCTAGGCGTATTCGTTAATGATACATTGAAACCCTCTGCTAAGTGTGTGGTGGCAGCTAATAAAGCAAATAGAATGTTAGGTATTATTAGGAAAGGAATTGAAAACAAAAATGAGGATGTTATGTCTTTGCATCACTCAATGGTGTGACCGCGCCTTGAATATTGTGTTCAATTCTGGTCACCGTTTCTCAAAAAAGATACAGTGGAATTAGAAAAGTACAGAGGCAATGAAAATGATAAAGAGGATGGGACGACTTCCCTCTGAGGAAAGACTAAAGAGGCTAGGGCTCTTCAGCTTGGAGAAAAGGCGGCTGAGGGGAGATATGATAGAGGTCTATATATAATAGTGAGTGGAGTGGAATGGGTAGACGTGAATCGCTTGTTTACTCTTTCCAAAAATACTAGGACTAGGGGGCATGCAATGAAGCTACAAAGTAGTAAATTGGAGAAAATATTTCTTCACGCAAAATGTAATTAAACTCTGGAATTCATTGCCAGAGAATGTAGTAAAAGCAGTTAGCTTAGTGGGGTTTAAAAAAAGGTTTGGATGGCTTCCTAAAGGAAAAGTCCATAGATCATTATTAAAATTGACTTGGGGAGAATCCACTGCTTATTTCTAAGATAAGCAGCATAAAATATATTGTACTGTTTTGGGATCTTGCCAGGTACTTGTGACCTGGATTGGCCACTGTTGGAAACAGGATTCTGGGCTTGATGGACTTTTGGTCTGTCCTAGTATGGCAATACTTATGTGCTTATGTAGGTCTGTGGTGATTGATAGGGTCTATAAACCACTTGTGACTTAGCAGGTCTGAGGCTCCCTGGCCATTCCCTGCAGTTTGCTTCTGAAGACAGGTTGGAACATAATACCCTGATAGCATAAAAGCACGGGTTCAGGAGTCACTGGTGTTCATTTTCCTCAGTGGTCATCACAGTTGACCTGCAGTGACTTGCCTGGATTCTGGTCGTGGTGTTTCCTGGGGTAGCTTTCCTGTAGCTGGAGCTCATGTAATTCGCTGCTGCCTCTGTTCTCTCCACTGCTCAGTCAGATGAGTGTCATTGAATTTGTGAATGTCCTTCGGATGATCTATTTTGGCCAAGATATTCTTAATGTGCTTTCCTAGCCCACTCCAGACTCAGTACCCAAAGGCAGGTTTGCTCTATGTCATGTCTGCAGTTAATTGATAGAGAATAACATGAGTTTTGCGGGAGACGGGCCTTCTTTTTGTTGGTTAATTGATAGAGATGCATAACTGACAGTGAATCCAGAGTCTGGCTTCATGTGCTGGATCCATAATTTTGCTGATATGGTTTTAATAGGTTTTTTCAAAAGTCTGGTACAGGGGTTTGATAGAAAACATCCCGGTTCTCCAACAAGGCTTTTATCCTTCACCTCACAGGCAATGAAAAGAAGACTGACACAGATAGTCATAGAAACTGTACAAGTTAGGGAGTGATGTGTAGTTCGTTCAGTAACTATTCTATGTATTTCGTGTCCAGATTTTACTTATTTACAATAAATGCAGTACAATGAAATAGTAATTGATGTATAAATGTTTGTATAATGTGTGTTAATTTCTGATGTTAATTTTTGACTCAATTCGAGATTTTTATATAGGCAGGATATAAATAATTTCAAATAAGAAAAAAACAGATGGGAATTTTGAATGATTTGGTCCTTAAGGGCAAAAACTTCCAAATTACTCTACGTATATGTTTTCTGTAAAGTTGTTTGTCTTCCAAAAACTGATTCATTGTGAATGGCTGTTATTTCTACATTGTGCAAAGTAAATCAGCAAAGTGATGGTGGCATTTGTGCCTGATCATTATCTAAAAATGTTCATTCATTAAGCACTAGTTTTGTTCTTTCTTTCAGATGTGCTGATGTCTGGTGGGGACATTCTGAATTTTGCAGGTACCTATCTTTCATATCTAATATATGATGAAAGAAAATCAACAGACGGATCTGCTGGCTTTTCATCTCACAGGACCTGATTAACAGACAGCATTAGACAATGTTGAAAAGGTTTGCCTGGCTAATTTTGGGAGTTACACAAATCTTTATGGTTAACCCTCACTGCCTGCTAAGGTTTTTTTTGTGGACAAGTCATGTCACACACAGAATTTACCCAGATAAAATAGGGTGGTACGGGAGCGGATCCAGGGTGTTGTTTAACTTTCTGTCTTAGATCAATACTTTCCTCTAGCCACTGTTAGTCGGGCAACTGAATGCATTCATATTATAGCTGTCTTGAAGTTATCGAAGTATATTTACACTGTGTGGATACTGGGTTATCTGGAAATTTTGAATGGATTGGAGTGGAGGAGTAGCCTAGTGGTTAGACCACTGGTCTTGACATCTAGAGGTGGCTGGTTCAAATCCTGCTGCTGCTCTTGTGATTTTGGGCAAGTCACTTAACCTTCCATCACCTCAGCTACAAACTTAGATTGTGAGCCCTCCAGGGACAGGGAAATACCCAATGTACTACTACTACTACTTAACATTTCTAAAGCGCTACTAGGGTTACGCAGCGCTGTACAATTTAACATGGAAGGACAGTCCCTGCTCAAGGAGCTTACAATCTAGAAGACAGGTGTACAATCTAAAGACAATCTAAACAATCTAAAGACAAGTGTACAGTCAAAAGACAAGTGTAAAGTCTGTCTGATAGGGCATACTATATTTCACGAAAGGTTAGGTGCCAAAGGCAGCCTTGAAGAGGTGAGTATTAAGCAGAGATTTGAAGATGGGTAGGGAGGGGGCTTGGCGTAGGGGTTGAGGAAGATTGTTCCAAGCATAGGGTGAGGCAAGGCAGAATGAGCGGAGCCTGGAGTTGGCAGTGGTGGAGAAGGGAACTGATAGGAGGGATTTGTCCTGTGAGCGGAGGTTACGGGCGGGAACATAGGGGGAGATGAGGGTAGAGAGGTAAAGCAAAATCCAGATAAATAACTAGAGCTGTCCAGTTAACTGTCTGTTCAGCAGCTTACATTTCAAAGAACAGGGACACCATTCTCCTCTCCTGACCTGGGCAGCATGTGTAGCCTTGATCCCCAGTGAGCCAGCTCAGATTAAGTTAACCAGTGGCCAGAGTGGCTCATAGGTAGCAAAAAGGCTGTTGCACAGTCCTCGGAGGAAATGCTTCTCTCTTCTTCCTATTGTTACTTTCAAAACCTGATTTCCAAACTTGGCTACTTTGGATTGTGCAAAACCATGTTCTCAAAAATAGGGCAACTATCATAGCTATTTGCCTGGCAATTTACCCAACTGAATAAACCGTCCTTTCCCAAATCAGTCTGAAGGTATGCTTGAGGCTCTCCTATGTCTGCAGTCTTAGCCACCTTATGTTGCCAGAGATTTATTTCGGGGTAAGTCAATAGTAATATAGCAAATTACATTAGATAAAGACCAACATGGTCCATCAGTCTACCCAGAAAAGTGGCCAGGGTTGTACCTCCTGTTCCGTACAGATTACCCCTCCCCCTCAATGTTCGCTTTCTTCTTTTTCTTTGTATATCCCACAGCTTTTTGAATTCTGTCACCATTTTCATCCTACCACCTCCCATGGAAGAGTATTTCACAGATCCACCACCTTCTCTACTGAAAAAGTATTTCTCTGAGGACAACCAGGACACAATAGTTCAGTCATTCCCAACCCAGTCCTCGGGGACCACCTAGTCCCATTGGGTTTTCAGGATATGAATATGCATGAGAGAGATTTTCATGCACTGCCTCAACTGCAAGCAAATCTAACTCATGAATATTCATTATGAATACCATGAAAACCCGATGGGACTAGGTGGGCCCCGAGAACTGGGTTGGGAATGACTGCAATAGTTCCACCTATGGTTGGCATCATCTGATAGAGCCTGGCATGCATGTACCTTTACACCTGCAAGTGCTTTGTGGGACCAGAGCTGAGCTGACATACCTCGGTCGTCTCCTCAGAGTGTGCCTTCTTCTGTCTCTTCTGTGTATTTTTCCTTTGTAAATGCTGTGCAGGAACTTTTCCCCCTTTCTCCTTTAGTTTTCCAGTTTTTTTGACACTTTTAAGTTTTTTTTGTTTTTCCTTGGTTCATTTGGCCCCTTAGGCCTGGGTATCCTGCTGGGATTTCTTTCCCCATTTTTTCAAAATTGAGTTGTTTTGATTTCGATGCAGCTGTGTTTCTGGACATGTCTCAGAAAACTCCCAGTGGTTTTAAAAGGTATACCAAGCTTGGCAAGACTATCACTTTCTGAGCCTCATAATTGCTGCTTGCCATGCTTGGGACCCAACCATGACGCTGATCTTTGCAAAAATGGTTCCAGGATGACAAAGAGAACCATCAAGAATTGAGAACAGTGCAAAAGTATTTGTGGCGCCGAGAAGTCCAGTCAGTCAACTTCAGCATTGGTCCCTATGGCATCGAGAGCTGCACTGACGTTGGGGATGTTTCTGCCTGCCTTGGTGTCGAGCATCAATAGTGTCCTTCAGGACTGACAGTCTTTGGATCTGACACTAGAGACCTGTAAGGATTCAACATCGTCCTTGTTGGCACTGAGGTACTTCGATGCCAGGCATTGGGCGGAGAGAGGCCAAGAGTGGAGGAGTGGCCTAGTGGTTAGGGTGGTGGACTTTGGTCCTGGAGAACTGAGGAACTGAGTTCGATTCCCGGCACAGGCAGCTCCTTGTGGGAAGTCACTTAACCCTCCATTGCCCGATGTAAGCCGCATTGAGCCTGCCATGAGTGGGAAAGCGCAGGGTACAAATGTAACAAAAAGAAAAAAAGAAAAAAAAAGAAGCACCAGTATCGGTCTCCCTTTATGGCATGGCTCCAGGAGCTTTGGGGCATCGACATCATCAACAGCCAAGAAGCATTGATGCTGTGAGGGTTGCTTCCCCTCCACAGATTTGGCACTCATGTGCCAGCCTCCAATGTCCTGGAACCAAGTTTCTGATTCATGCACGATACCTTATTTGGATCTGACCACATTGGTGCTGGCCCAGTCTTCCCCAGTACTTGCCTCAACAAGTGGTTCTGGGGCATGTTGCAGAAGAAGCAGGAGTGTATCGTAGACTGATGCAATGGTGAGGCTTTGAGAGTGCTGGTGTAGACCCTAGTGCTGCTCCAGCCTTTACTGGAGACCCATATCCTGCCTTTGGCTTAATCTTGGTGCCGGTACACAGAACATCATTGGAGTTGGGTCAGGCTGAGACAGTGCTCCGTTCTAGTCTCTCGGGGAAGGAAGCTCACTCGGGGCCCAGGAGAGAGTCCATTTCTCAACACTCCTGCCCAGAGTCTGGATGTGAGTCCAGCACACCAAGGCAGGGCCAGACGCAGACATCTCATGAGGAGTATTACCCTGAGTCTGACTCGGACCAGAAATCTGACCTGGAACCAGAGGTCTTTCAGAGGAGGGGTCCCTTGGTCTCCCATTAGATCCCTCCCCTCCCAATGAGGAGCTTTCCTTTACCAATTTTGTTAGGGAGATGGCTGGCACCATCCCATTTAATTTGGATGCTCAAAATGAGCCCAGAAACGCATTAGCAAAATTTCCTTGCAATGAAAATCAACAATTAAATCACAATATCACAGCAATCCTATATAATAATTCTCACCTCCAACATTCTGAGGCTGCCTGGAACTGTGGATCATGTTGGAGTAGATAATAGTGATGTCACACAACCCACACCAGATTGGCCAGTAGAAGGGAGAGGGGTGGAGCCACGATACAGGGAGCAGCGAATCAGCACAACACGGGGAATGCACAGCAGCAGGAACAGAAGCCTCTCTCACACAGTCACTCTCTCAAACATACACACTCAGAGGAAAACCTTGCTAGTGCCCGTTTCCTTTCAAACAGAAACGGGCCTTCTTTACTAGTATAAAAATAAACACTGAAATTGTTAACTTAAACATTCTTGTGGAATATCAGCAAAGAGGACAATCAACAACTTTTGCAAAATTAATTCACAGTGTTGTCAATTTTGCCAAGCACATTTTTATATAAAAAAAAGCTATGATAGTGTTTAAAGCATGTCCAATAATGATGCAAATGTCAAATAATCTGTTTCCAGTGCTAGCGCAGTGCTACCAAACTCCAACACAGCACTGTGTTTCGAGCTAGAGTCCTTCATCAAGGATTAGTGAGATTGCAATCTAATAATTCATCACATGGAGTTGCCCCTTATTGCTGGCAAATAACTCTGGCTTCTCAGCTTCTCTTTACTCTATAAAAAGAAAGAGAAGAGGGTATTGGCATGTTTATGCCAGTCATATGACAGAGAGCAGCCAATCAAATCCAATCAGGGTCATCCACAGGGCCGTGCCTAGGGTCTCTGGCGCCCCCCTGCAGACTATCAGTTGGCGCCCCCCCCCCGGTGAAAATGATCACGCCCCCCCCCCCCCCCGGTGAAAATGATCGCTCACCACTTGCTACACTGACAGGAATTGTCAGCAATATTCTTAGAAACAAATTGCTATACATTGCAAAATAAGATAGCAGATGTAAATTCTCAAAGTAGACATATTCCAAACGCTAAAATGAAAATAAAATGATTTTTTTTTACCTTTGTTGTCTGGTGACTTTCTTTTTCCAATCATGCTGGCCAGTATCTGAGTCTGCTGCTATCTGTCCTCTTAACTCCATTTCCAGGACTTCCTTTCCATTTGTTTCTTTACTTTTCTCCTTTCTTCTTCATTTCTTGCTCTATATCCATTTCCAGCAATTTCTCCTCTCTCCCTGGGTCCTGCCCTCCCATCCATGTCCATTCTTGTCCCTCTCTGCCCTTCCCTCCTCCATCCATAGCCAGCAATCCTCCTCTCTCCCCTGCCCTCCCCTACATGTCCAGTCCAGTGATTTCTCTTCTCTCCCGTCCCGTCTACCCCCCCCTCTCCTCATCCTTCCATCCGTTTTCCCTCTTTATCTCCCCATCCTTCTGTCTTCCTCTTCCCTCTTTCTCTCCATGTCCTTCCATTCGTCTACCCCCTCTCCCGATCCTGCCATCCAACATCTACCCCCTCTCTCCCAATCCTTCCATCCAGTGTCTCTCTCTCTCTCTACCCTTTTCCATTCATCATGCCCCCCTCTCTCTCCCCATCCTTCAATGTTTCTCCTCCTGTTAGTTTCTCTCTCCCTACTCTTCCTTCCAGTGTCTTCCCTCTTTCACCCCCCCCCCTCCCATTTTCTCCTCATTTTAAGCAGCTTCTCCCTTTCTCCAGGACTCCAGCCCTTCTCCATGTCCCCTCCTTCTCTCCCCATCTTCCCACTCTCTCCATTATACCTGCCTAGTGCCTCTCGCTCCCCCTTCCACCTGGCATTAATTTGTTGGCCACTGCTGCTGCTTCTCCTCTTCAGCAGCAGCGCCCCGAGTCCAGACAAAAAAAACAAAGGTAACACAGTTACACGCACCCAAAGTGCAGGAATCAGCTGAGAGGACCGACACCACACGCAGCTTCAACCGCTTTGGAGCCCCCAGGAGCAACAGTTGGCTGCTGGAACAAGCGCGGGGCTGTACCGTAGCAGCTTTCAGCATGGGCTATCGGCACTGCAGCCGCTCCTCTCTGTCCCCGGAGCAGAGCAGGAAGTCGATGTCAACTTCCTTCCTGCTCCTCCAGGGGCAGAGAGAGGAGCGGCTGCAGCGCAGACAGCCCATGCTTGAAGGCTGCCACGGCCCCGCTCTTGCTTCTTTTTTTTTGTTGTTTTATCGCGCGACTCGCGCTGAAGAGGAGACTTTAATTCCCACTTTGCCGGCCCAGACTCGGGAGTGCGGGAGACTCCGGACTTGGCAGGTCTGGATGAGCGGGCCTCGAGGGAAAGTGGCTACGTTTGGGGGGGGAGGCAATGCAGCATGGGCGGGAAAGGTCACTAAGCCTCCCCAAGCCTCTTATACGGGGCGCCTATGAGCGTCAGTGAAAGCGGAGCGCTGCCGACATCTACCTTCCCTTCGCGCTCTTGGTCTGTGTCCGCCTTCTTTCTGACGTCAGAAGAAGGCGGGACACAGAGAACCAATGAGTGCAAGGGAAGGGAGACGTCAGCAGCGCTTTCACTGACGCTGCTGCGACCAGGTAAAAGATTTAAAGGCCTCGCGGGGCGAGAGTAAGCACCGCGGCGGCGCCCTCCAGAGGTGGGCGCCCCCCTGCGGCGCTTACCCCGCTGACCGCATCGGCACGGCCCTGGTCATCCAATCAAACTACTACTACTTATCATTTCTATAGTGCTACTAGACGTACGCAGCGCTGTACACTTGAACATGAAGAGACAGTTCCTGCTCCACAGAGCTTACAATTTAATTAGGATAGACAGGACAAATGAGAAGGGAATTACTAAGCTGGGAATGATAAAACATGGGTACTGAACAAGTAAGAGTTAGGAGTTAAAAGCAGAATCGAAAAGGTGGGCTTTTAGCTTAGATTTGAAGACGGCCAGAGATGGAGCTTGACGTACCGGCTCAGGAAGTCTATTCCAGTCATATGGTGCAGCAAGATAAAAAGAACAGAGTCTGGAGTTAGCAGTGGAGGAGAAGGGTACAGATAAGAGAAATTTACCTGATGAAAGGAGTTCCCGGGGAGGAGTGTAGGGAGAATGGAGAGGTATTGAGGAGCTGCAGAGTGAATGCACTTGTAAGTCAATAAGAGGAGTTTGAACTGTATGCGGAAACGGATAGGGAGCCAATGAAGTGACTTGAGGAGAGGGCTAATATGAGCATAGCGACACTGGTGGAACCATTCAGAGCTATAGAATTTAATTTAATAATCCAATGGTGTTTTCGATAGTTGAGCTGAGCATCATGATCTCCGAAGAATGGTGACATAGGTACATGGTCAATAACATGCCAAGATAAATCTGTAACAAAATGGTTGTTATTTAACCAATGAGATACGATTGGCACTTAGTGAGTTTTGGAACAGGAATAAGCTACAGTAATTGAATCTTTCCTTAATGAACAAAATTAATCCGATAGCTCAAAACTGAAAAACAATGGGCTGAGTTTTGGAAAAGTGTTCTTCAATTATCACCTCAGTTTTAAGTTCAATATTCAGCAGTCACCTAAAATCGTAGTTCCTTATTTTGGGTTTTTTAGGATTTTCTGAGCTGACAGAAGTAATTCTGTTTCAGGAGACAAGGCTGCCCATTGTCACATTTCCTCTTTGCAAATTGCCCTTCAGCCATTAACTGTTACAGTGAGACAGTATATAAAAATTCACGGAATACCAGGTGATAAAAATGAAAATTCAGTTTCCTTATATGTGGATGATACTTTAATTTTTCTTACTCATTTTAAAGAATCTCGTCCCTCTATAACGGGCTTGATTAAACAGTTAGGTTCAATGTCAGGATATACAGTAAATTTCTCAAAATTATCAGCTCCAATTTCTAGATACTTTGGGGTTTAAGCTTGATTCACATTTTAATCATTTGGAGGTTCAAATATTGAATAACTTAGGGCCACTTTTACAAAGGTGCTTTAGTGTTCTTAGCGTGTGACATCCGTTATATTCCTATGGTCATCTTAGGTTTACCGCCTTTGTAAAAGACCCCCTTAAAGAATTTATTTCATCTAAATTATGGCTCCCTCCTTTCAAAAATCTAAAAAGATTTGGCTATTTATGCAGATACAAATATTTCTTGGTTAGGAAGAATTAGTGCTATCAAATTGCTGGTTCTTCCTCAATTATTGTTTTTGTTTACTCAGCTTTCTATCACTTATTTCTTTTCTGAATTAAAGAAGCATGATTGTAAGCTCTTTGAGCAGGGACTGTCTTTCTTCTATGTTTGTACAGCGCTGCGTATGCTTTGTTGCGCTATAGAAATGCTAAATAGTAGTAGTAGTAGTAGTAAATTCATATGGAGAAGGATAAAAGCTTGAATCACTTATGAAACTTTGATGGTGCCTAGAAGGGAAGGAGGTTTAGGTTTCCCGATTTTCAAATATTATTATTGATGTGCTGTATTGAGAGCTTTACGTTTTTGGAGACATACAAAGTCTGAAATCCACTGGTTTATGTTAGAAGTGTATTTGGCTCTCTCAGCTCCTCTGGATGCCCTACCTTTCTCAGAAATAAAAAGAGGCAGGGTGTATTGAAACAGCATCTTTCTATTTCTACCGTCTTAACAATTTGGAATCAAGTTTGCAAAATAGGAGGGGTATATCGACAGTGTACTCCTTATACGCCTTCTGGCACAAAAATTTGTGGGAGGCATGGAAAGGGGCTCTCTTCGATGATTCAGAAAGCTGGGAATCCTGTCTACTTTTTGCAAGGTTATTGCATGATCATAGTTTTCAGGAATAGAGTTTTCTGTCAGAGAAATACAATTTGTCCCTTATGGGTCCTTTTACTAAGGTGCGCTAACGGATTTAGGGGTATGTTTACTAAGATGTATTAGCATTTTTAATGCACCTGTACATTTCTGTGGGCGTGTTAGCATTTAATGCACGTACACCATTTACGCTTGTTAAAAACGCTAACACGCCCATAGCACCGCTTAGTAAACATAGGCGTTACTGTGCGCTAACAATTACAACATTTTTCTTTGCAACCTCGTCATTTGGAAGGATTCAGTCGAGCTGCATTACCCTTTGAAAAAAATATTCTTGGGGCAGGTAATCTTTAAGGGGTTAATTTCAAAATGAAATGACTCTTTGTATTTGATGCTCCCATTAATGTCATACTCTTATCAGGATAAATGGCAGACAGATCTAGGGCTGAGCATTTGGTTCGCTATTCTCTAAACAACTTACGAAATATTACAAAATATTATAGAAAATTTGTACAGGAATCAGAGAATTAAGTCTTTTTATTACTCACCCACCAGCACAGCATCAGATATCAGACATCACTTTAAAGTTGTAACAAACTTACAAAATCTAACATCAGTACCTCTGGTAATTAAACTAATTATATAAAGAAGAGAAAAAGAAGGAAAGAAGGAAAGAATGAATGAAAGAAAGAAAGATTCTTAGCTGTAAAGAATTAGTTTCTACGGAGGGGGGAGAGCACCCCCTTTGGGAAAAACAATAGGCCATTGGACGGATCTGAAACTCTCTTTCCAAGCATGTCTAGTTTTTCAGAGTTTCTTTGTCTGCAGCGTGGTTTTATAGGCTGTGGTGAGCATCCACCTCTCCTCTACCCTGGACCAATCATAGGTGCTGGAGACTTGTAATTGGGTCTTTCATATGTGCTGGAGGCTTGCAATTGGTGTCCTTGCCATACCTCTTCTCAGTAAATTACATTTGTAACAAGTTATACCAGGTAGCTGAGTTGACCTAGCAACATGAGGCACCATCAGAGCATGTGACCAGCCAGAAACTCCTTCATGTGGCTGGAAATAAAGAAAGATGGGGGATGGGAAATAGTGCAGCATACCTGAAGTAGAACTTTATAGCTTATCGCTAAAAATTATAGGCAGACCTTTTGACAGAGAAACGTTTGGATCATTTTATGGGAATCTTTGTTTAAATGCTCAGTCTCCACTAGTTTGTTAACTAAAGGTACAACTTTTATTTAGGGACTATATCACCCCTAAATGTCTTAATTGTTGGTGCTTAGAAGATTCTGACCTTTGCTGGAGGAACTATGGTGGGAATGTCCGAGACAACATGGTTTTACCAAAGGGAAATTGTGCCAAACGAATCTCATTGAATTCTTTGATTGGGTGACAGGAGAATTAAATCAGGGACGAGCTATAGACGTAATCTACTTAGATTTCAGCAAAGCTTTTGACACGGTTCCCCACAGGAGGCTCTTAAATAAACTGGATGGGCTGAAGATAGGACCCGGTGAACTGGATTAGGAACTGGTTGACGGACAGACGCCAGAAGGTGGTGGTTAATGGAATTCGCTCGGAGGAGGGAAAGGTGAGTAGTGGAGTGCCTCAAGGATCGGTGCTGGGGCCGATTCTGTTCAATATATTTGTGAGTGACATTGCCGAAGGGTTAGAAGGTAAAGTTTGCCTATTTGCAGATGATACTAAGATCTGTAACAGAGTGGACACCCAGGAGGGAGTGGAAAACATGAAAAAGGATCTGCGGAAGCTTGAAGAATGGTCTAAGGTTTGGCAATTAAAATTCAATGCGAAAAAAATGCAAAGTGATGCACTTAGGGAAGAGAAATCCACGGGAGACATATGTGTTAAGCGGTGAGAGTCTGATAGGTACGGATGGGGATAGGGATCTTGGGGTGATAGTATCTGAGGATCTGAAGGCTACGAAACAGTGTGACAAGGCGGTGGCCGTAGTGAGAAGGATGTTAGGCTGTATAGAGGGAGGTGTGACCAGCAGAAGAAAGGAGGTGTTGATGCCCCTGTATAAGTCATTGGTGAGGCCCCATCTGGAGTATTGTGTTCAGTTTTGGAAGCCGTATCTTGCGAAGGATGTAAAAAGAATTGAAGCGGTGCAAAGGAAAGCTACGAGAATGGTATGGGATTTGCATTACAAGACGTATGAGGGGAGACTTGTGGACCTGAACATGTATACTCTGAAGGAAAGGAGAAACAGGGGTGATATGATACAGACGTTCAAATATTTGAAAGGTATTAATCCGCAAATGAATCTTTTCTGGAGATGCGAAGGCGATAGAATGAGAGGACACGAAATGAGATTGAAGGGGGGCAGACTCAGGAAAAATGTCAGGAAGTACTTTTTCACGGAGAGAGTGGTGGATACTTAGAATGCCCTCCCGCGGGAGGTGGTGGAGATGAAAACGGTAACAGAATTCAAACATGCGTGGGATAAACATAAAGGAATCCTGTTCAGAAGGAATGTATCCTTGGGAGCTTAGCCGAGTTTAGGTGGCAGAGCCGGTGGTGGGAGGCGGGGATAGTGCTGTGCAGACTTATACAGTCTGTGCCAGAGCTGGTGGTTGGGAGGCGGGGATAGTGCTGGCCAGACTTATATGGTCTGTGCCCTGAAGAGGACAGGTACAAATAAAAAGTAGCACATATGAATTTATTTTGTTGGGCAGACTGGATGGACCGTGCAGGTCTTTTTCTGCCATCATCTACTATGTTACTATGTTACTATTCAAAATTTTTGGAATTAAATTCAGTTCTTTTTACAACAAATTACAGGAATCCTTCTACCATTTAACTTAAGCTTTATGGCAAAAAAGTTTTTTTTTTTTGTTTGGGTGGGAGGGGGTTGGTGACCACTGGGGGGAGTAAGGTGTTAGGTTTTCAAAGCTGGAACTAGGTTTGTGAGCCCTTTTCGTGCTTTCATGTTCACAAAATTAGTAATTAAATCTTTGATATCTAACTGGGCACATATATCATTCTCATAGCAATCATGGCAAGGCTTACAAGCCTTTCTTGCGAAATACTTGATCGCAAATAATTTTTTATGATTTTTAACCGTGAAAATGATCGCTCACCACTTGCCACACTGACAGGAATTGTCAGCAATATTCTTAGAAACAAATTGCTATACATTGCAAAATAAGATAGCAGATGTAAATTCTCAAAGTGGACATATTCCAATCACTAAAGTGAAAATAAAATGATTTTTTTCTACCTTTGTTGTCTGGTGACTTTCTTTTTCTGATCATGCTGGCCCAGTATCTGATTCTGCTGCTTTCTGTCCTCTTAACTCCGTTTCCAGGGCTGGGGATCAAAAACAGGTCATACCAGGGTGCAAGGAAACAGCCATCAGCCACTGTTGAGCTGCACGGGAGAGAGTGCTGTATGTTTACTTTAAATAAAAGCAGGATTAACCACTTTAGCCTCAATTTCACAACTGAATGCTATGTAATGTTCTTGACTCAGAGAGTTGTACTTGGTTCTTCTCAAGCCTTCTCCACCTTCCCACTGTCAATTGGCTATTACGTTCCATGTGGGATTCCTTTCGGTTTTCAACTTGCTCAGGTTAATGCTATGTAATGTTCTTGACTCCATAGGCGCCCGGTATAAGAGGCTTGGGGAGGCTAAGCTTCCCCAGCCCAACCGCTGCCCCCACCCCGCGAGCTGCAGGCTTCCCCGTCTGCCCTCAGCTGCCATTTCCTGCCGTCTTCCAGATCCCCCGCTCCCCCTGTCGTCAATCATCTCACGTCTGCCCGGAGTGCCCGCCACTCAGCTGCCCGATAGCCCGTTCCCTTCCTGCCCTTGCCCTACGCCCTACCTTAAAATATTGTAATTTTCCTGGAGCGGGCGGCGCCGGCATTGCAAGGAGCAGCAGGCTCTAGCCTTCCCTCGCAATGGCTCCACCCTCTTCTGACGTATTTCCTGTTTCCACGAGGGCAGAACCATGCGAGGGAAGGCTGGAGCCTGCTGCTCCTTGCAATGCCGGCTTCTCTCAGCATAACCTCCCCGTCTCAGCATCCGGCTGCAGCTTAACCCCACACTGACACTAACTACTTCCCCCTGCAGCTGCAGGCTGGATTGTGAGAGCAGAAGAAGGCAGAAGGCAGCAGCAAGGGAGCATCTGGTACAAGTTTACCCAGAGGTAAGGCAGAGAGACAAGTCCCCTCTCACGCAGAGAGTGCCACTAATCAGAGAATGTGACAGGCAAAGAAGGACTAGGGCTATCCACTGCTCCAAGTCCTGAACAGAGGAGAGATATGAAACACAGCAGGAGATATGAAAGAGGAGAGACTTGGAGAGTGCAAAAAGATATAACAAGAGATTGAGAGAGATAGGAAAGAAGAGACAGAAAGAGGGAGAGATTGATAGGTAGCAAGGTGAAGAGATAGAAGATGAATGGAGGTTAGAGAGATTTACCAGTTAAGGGAAAGGGGGGAAGAAGGAAAAGTTGTGCATAGTGTTTTGCAGTTGAGCGATTGTGGTTAGTACATGCTTTGAGCAACCACTTGATTCTTTGACATATGATACATATCTAAATTTAATAAAAGGTATTAATTGTGACTTATTTTTATTTATTTTTTCTGTGTGTTACCAGCCATTTATGGATTTAAGCTCCACCCCAACCCCGCCCCCAACCCCACCCCCTTTAGCCTCCCCAAACAGTTGGGCCACCAACCGCCTATGCTTGACTTGGAGCGTTGTACCTGTCATAGGAGTATGGCTCACTGTGGGACTTTAATATCCCAGGAAAGTCATGCATTGATTATGAAAATGCTGATTCATATCCACCAGTTCCTCCTCCTCCTCCTACTACTACTACTACTACTTAACATTTCTAAAGCACTACTAGGGTTACGCAGCGCTGTACAATTTAACATAAAAGGACAGTCCCTGCTCAAAGAGCTTACAATCTAAAGGACAAGTGAACAGTCAGTCCGATAGGGGCAGTCAAATTGGGGCAGTCTGGATTTCCTGAAAGGTAAGAGTTAGGTGCCGAAAGCAGCATTGAAGAGGTGGGCTTTAAGCAAAGACTTGAAGATGGGCAGGGAGGGGGCTTGGCGTAAGGGCTCAGGAAGGTTGTTCCAGGCATAGGGTGAGGCGAGGCAGAATGAGTGGAGCCTGGAGTTGGCGGTGGTGGAGAAGGGTACTGAGAGGAGGGATTTGTCCTGTGAACGGAGGTTTCGGGCGGGAACGTAAGGGGAGATGAGGGTAGAGAGGTAATGAGGGGCAGCAGACTGAGTGCATTTGTAGGTAAGAAGGAGAAGCTTGAACTGAATGCGGTATCTGATTGGAAGCCAGTGAAGTGACCTGAGGAGAGGGGTGATATGAGTATATCTGCTCTGGCGGAATATAAGACATGCAGCAGAGTTCTGAACAGATTGAAGGGGGGATAGATGGCTAAGTGGGAGGCCGGTGAGGAGTAAGTTGCAGTAGTCAAGGCGAGAGGTAATGAGAGCGTGGACGAGAGTTCGGGTGGTGTGTTCAGAGAGGAAAGGGCGAATTTTACTGATGTTGAAGAAGAAGAAGAAGCTACAGGTCTTGGCTATCTGCTGGATATGCGCAGAGAAGGAGAGGGAGGAGTAGAAGATGACTCAGAGGTTGCGGGCAGATGAGACGGGGAGGATGAGGGTGTTATCAACTGAGATAGAAAGTGGAGGAAGAGGAGAAGTGGGTTTTGGTGGAAAGACGATGAGCTCGGTCTTGGACATGTTCAGTTTCAGGTGGCGGTTAGACATCCAGGCAGCAATGTCGGATAAGCAGGCCGATACCTTTGCCTGGGTCTCCGCGGTGATGTCTGGTGTGGAGAGGTACAGCTGGGTGTCATCAGCATAGAGATGATATTGGAAGCCATGAGACGAGATCAGGGAGCCCAGGGAAGAGGTGTAGATTGAGAAGAGAGGGGGTCCAAGGACAGATCCCTGGGGAACACCAACAGATAGCAGGATGGGGGTGGAGGAAGATCCATGAGAGTGAACTCTGAAGGTGCGGTGGGAGAGATAGGAGGAGAACCAGGAGAGGACAGAGCCCTGGAACCCAAATGAGGACAGTGTGGCAAGGAGTAAATCATGATTGACGGTGTCAAAAGCGGCGGATAGATTGAGGAGGATGAGGATGGAGTAGTGGCCTCTGGATTTGGCAAGGAACAGGTCATTACAGACTTTAGAGAGTGCTGTTTCTGTCGAGTGTAGAGGGCGAAAACCGGATTGAAGCTCCTGCTACACAACTCCTCCACATATATTCAGAACTATCTTACAATATCTGCTTGTTATACTAATATCATGTTTTATCATTGGCCAAGATCCTTCTGTAACACTAAATGTCTATTTTCTAATATATTTCCACCACTCATGGTGTATTGTAAGCCACATTGAGCCTTCAAAAAGGTGGGAAAATGTAGGATACAAATGCAATAAATAAAATAAATAAATAAATAAATAAATAAATAAATAAGTAAGCAGGAGATGGTTACTTCAACTCAGATGGGCCTGAGCTGAACACAAGCATAGATGTACAACAAGAATTATTATCAAGAAATGGACCTTAATGTATCTTTGAAATTAGTTTGCTTTAGTAGTCAAATCATTGGCCAGACTGAATAGTATATACTCTCATTTAGCTATAAATTTTCAGCAGGATGGAACTGTCCGCAGTTAAAATATTTGTGAAGAAATACCTTGCAACAGTATTCAAGTGACAGGGTTGTTCCTCTTCTCTCCCTCACCTGCAGGAGATGCCATGCTTGCTCTCTGGAAGGTAGAAAGGAAACAAATGAGTGACGTGATTACATTGGCTGCTAAATGCTCCATGGACATCCAGGAAGATTGTGGTGTGCGCGATACAAAAGTTGGGATCGAGCTGCGTGTTAAGATTGGTAAGACGTAAAAGCCATACAAACATACAATGCATCAGACGAAAAGTCAGTCCTGATCATAAATAGCCAACAGGGTCTCGGAGCTAAACAGGGGTTTTCTCAGGATTTTGGACTTTTCTTCTGTCACAAAGTCTTTTGAAGCCCAGCAGTTCTAACTGCCTTGATCACATCCTCACCCACATGCTATATATGGCGACTAAAACCACACACGCAAGCCAATCAGTGCTGAGAATTGGCCAATAATGAGCAGTTATCGGCAGTAATTGGTGCTAATTAGAATTTATGTCTGCAACTTTCCAAGAGTATTCTGTAAATTTTAATGCGCTGATCTCAAAAGGGGGTGTGGCTGTGGGAGGGGCATAGGTGGGTTGTGGGCATCTGGGGACCCCCTCCCCCTCCTTCTTCCTCCTCCCTCCTCCCCCTTCTCCTCCTCCCTTCCTCCCCTCCCAACCCCCTCCCCTTTCCTCTCATAAGTACATAAGTAATGCCACACTGGGAAAAGACCAAGGGTCCATCGAGCCCAGCATCCTGTCCACGACAGTGGCCAATCCAGGCCAAGGGCACCTGGCAAGCTTCCCAAACGTACAAACATTCTATACATGTTATTCCTGGAATTGTGGATTTTTCCCAAGTCCATTTAGTAGCGGTTTATGGACATCCTTTAGGAAACCGTCTAACCCCTTTTAAAACTCTGCCAAGCTAACTGCCTTCACCACGTTCTCCGGCAACGAATTCCAGAGTTTAATTACGCGTTGGGTGAAGAAACATTTTCTCCAATTTGTTTTAAATGTACTACACTGTAGTTTCATCGCATGCCCCCTAGTCCTAGTATTTTTGGAAAGCGTGAACAGATGCTTCACATCCACCTGTTCCACTCCACTCATTATTTTATATACCTCTATCATGTCTCCCCTCAGCCATCTTTTCTCCAAGCTGAAAAGCCCTAGCCTCCTTCTTCATAGGGAAGTCATCCCATCCCCGCTATCATTTTAGTCGCCCTTCGCTGCACCTTTTTCAATTCTACTATATCTTTCTTGAGATGCAGCGACCAGAATTGAACACAATACTCAAGGTGCGGTCACACCATGGAGCGATATAATGGCATTATAACATCCTCACACCTGTTTTCCATACCTTTCCTAATGATACCCAACATTCTATTCGCTTTCCGAGCTGCAGCAGCACACTGAGCAGAAGGTTTCAGTGTATTATCCACGATGACACCCAGATCCCTTTCTTGGTCCGTAACTCCTAACGTGGAACCTTGCATGACGTAGCTATAATTCGGGGTTTTTTTTTCCACATGCATCACCTTGCACTTGTTCACATTAAACGTCATCTGCCATTTAGCCGCCCAGTCTCCCAGTCTCGTAAGGTCCTTCTGTAAATTTTCACAATCCTGTCGCAAGTTAACAACTTTGAAAAACTTTGTGTCATCAGCAAATTTAATTACCTCGCTAGTTACTCCCATCTCTAAATCATTTATAAATATATTAAAAAGCAGCGGTCCTAGCACAGACCCCTGAGGAACCCCACTAACTACCCTTCTCCATTGTGAATACTGCCCATTTAAGCCATTGCTTGGTAGTACATTTAAAATAGGAGGAAATATTTTTTTTCGCTCAGTGCTTTGTTAAACTGTGGATCTCATTGCCAGAGGATGTGGTGAAAGCAGTTGTTGTAACTATGTTTAAGAATTTCTGGAGGTTCACCCGGAGAAAACCACTGCATTGAGGGGCCCTTTTACAAATGGCCTGCGGTAGTATAATTGCATGTTTTGGGCATGCTCAGAATAATTTTTCAGCACACCTGTAAAAAATATTTTTGGCGAAAATGGGCGTACGGCAAAATGAAAATTGCCACTCGTCCATTTTGGGTCTGAGACCTTACCGCCAGCCATTGACCTAGCGGTAAAGTCTCATGCAGTAACCAGGTGGTAATGACCTGTGCGCATCAAATGCCACTTGGTACGCATCCAATACCAGAAGAGCCATGCGGTAGCCAGGCGGTAACTCCATTTTGGCACATGTTGGGTGTGCGTAGACACTTATGCGGCTTAGTAAAAGGGCCCCTGAATCTTGCAGGTACTTGTGACCTGAGGTACTGAATGCTAGAAATAGGATACTGGGCTGGAATGACCTTTGGTCTGATGCACTATGGCAAATGCTGGGTTCGTCAACACAGTAAGTGCTGAAGGATGAAAGTAAACACGAATCTGTTTACTATGGATGGTCGTATGGTCTTTGTCTGCAATTTCTTAATTTAAAAAAAATGTAATTTATTATATGCTGTTTGCAAGCCTGAAAGCTATTCAAGCAGTGTACATAGAGGGGCAAAATGGAAAGATCGTCCAAGTACGAATTAGGGCGTTCTTACGATAACGTCCAAAAATAGACCTGTATAATGGAAAAATAGTGTGGGCGTTTTTCGACAATCGATTATCCCTGTAAGAAAACAATCAAATGACGAGCGCATAAGCGTGACTAAATTGGGCGCCCTAACACGGTCGACTATTGCAGGTGCAAACGACCAAATCACGTGGTGTGAAAAATAATGTACATAGGTGTATCGTAAGTACAATACATGTTGTTCATGCCATCTGGGTACGGAAATATATGAGGAACGCATATATGTGTCAACTACAGACATATCATGCTGCTCCACCCATACTTCCATCATATGTGCCCATCTGAATATCCGGATCTGCATGCACTGTACACCTACTGCTCCACCAAATCTTCCATCATATGTGCCCATCTGAATGTCCGGATCTGCATGCACTGTACACCTACTAAACATGCAGTAAATGCATATTGTGTATATGTGAAAAGGGTCGGGTGGGGTGCGTCATCTATATAAGGCACGTTTCACACTCCTGCAGGCATGTGCACGTCAAAGACGTCTATGCTTACGAGGGCGTCCACGTGCTGATAGCGGCCATATATGGAATGGTCATCCATATATGGAGCTGTGCATGAAACGACGTCCCTCACGCAAGGTCGTCTATATAAGGCACTTCTTTTCCAACACGTGGAAAAATGGCACAGCGGCGAGAGCCCAATTTTGGAGAAGAAGAAAGTTTGCTCCTCGTTAGGCTGTGCCTAAGGCACCGGCACCGACTATTTATACAACATCACCACCTGCCCCCCAGGCTGCAGGCCATGCGAGCCTGGTCCCGCATCCGGGAACGATTGGAAAGGTAAGGTTATGGCCCAACCCCCCTCCCCTCCTGTACCTACACATATAACAGCTCCGTCATCAATGTTACCAGCAGTAACTGGAGTGTCCATGCAAGGATCATGAGTAATATAGGAACATGCACAATCACTAATAATTTGTATGTTATTTAAACGACCACCATTCCCACATCCCTACAAGAATGTATTTCGTTAGGTTACTATCGTCACTATGCTATTAGTGTTAAGTGAAAATTTCGTTAGTTATGTGAAGGCCACATTTTCCAACCCCTCTTTGCAGCCAGTGGGTTACAACGCCTCCAAATAGTGCAAGCATGAGACCAATGAAACCTATACCATACTATTATAACATGGTCATGATAACACATATAAAGTAGTTTAACAAGCATACATTAGAATGTATACAAACGGTACTGTCTGGCCTCATGCCCACCTCTCTGCCATCATCTGCATAGGAACCAACTCGGTGGCTGCTGTGGGTGCTTCACCACCCCACCCCCAATATCAAATATGTATGGAGGGAGGGGTCATCTCCACTGGGGGTTCCACCCCCCAAAATGTTAAAAAGGTGGCTCCTATGATTCACTACCAATGGAGGTGCCCCCCCCCCCCAACACTGTAGACCCTCTCTCTCTGGTATGTGAATAGCAAATTAATGTGTGCAGAGGACAAAAAGGACCAACACCCCTGACCCCTGCTCTACAAACTTATATCTTACAGACGCTTTGGAGTCCACCGGGACCTCGAGTCCTTAAGGAGGCGGTTCCGGCGGGTGAGGCGGTTCCGGCGGGTGAGGCGGGAGAGGCCTGAGCTCATCCGGGCGGTGCGAAGGCACCTCAGGGCTCGCCGTAAGTATTCAAAAACAGGACACCTGTACACATTACTACATACATTTCATGAATAAAGCAAATGTGTTGTACAATATCACTTCCCATGTGCCTAATAGCCACCTAGTAAGTAATACCATATCTGTCCCAGATCAAGGATGCAGGTTGCAGGGGTTCTCCCATGAGCATGCTTGCAACGTCCGACCATCCTCCCGAGATGAATGAGATGATATGCCACACTTTACTATTCCCCTTATTGTGGTGGCTGATTACTGTGTCCTGGTACAGCTGCCTGAGGCCCTACTTTTACTGCATGTTATGGCCTAAATCACATAAAAGAATTGTGCTCAACACCCTTCCCACTGCCCCCCCCCCCCCCAATAACTCCTACAACAACTGCCCATCAACCCCTCGTTGCATTTCACAATGCAAACATGCTGGTCAGCAATGAATTTGGTATGGCCACATGTCCTGCGTGGTGTGTGTCAGAGGAGGGTCCAGGGTTCTGTTTCATGTCATCTGATGCAGCTCATTCCCCATGGGCATAGGCTACGCCTTACCACACCCTGCCCCATGCCACCCAGCTACTGCACTATGCAAGCCATGGTGTATGCACTGATCTCAATCACACTCCTTTTACATACACAGGGCTCCACCAGCAGGAAAGTGAGCGCCAGGATGAGGAGGGCCACCACCCCCAGGAGGAGGAGGAGGAGGAGGAGGAGGAAGAGCAGGAGGAGGGGCACATGGAGGAAGAGGAGGAGCAGGAGCCAGGCCAGGAAGCGGGCCACCAGCAAGAAGAGGAGGAGGAGGACTCGGAGGAGGGAGTCCTCATTATAGACCTGCATGAGGACCCCTCCCCACCTGCAGCACCATCGCCTGGCCCACCTCCATCCCCTGGGCCAGCTTCTGTGTCCCCTGGCCCACCTCCATCCCCTGGGCCAGCTTCTGTGTCCCCTGGCCCACCTCCATCCCCTGGGCCATCATCCG
The DNA here is from genome assembly GCF_901765095.1 of Microcaecilia unicolor. Classification (NCBI taxonomy): domain Eukaryota; kingdom Metazoa; phylum Chordata; class Amphibia; order Gymnophiona; family Siphonopidae; genus Microcaecilia; species Microcaecilia unicolor. The sequence goes on along the minus strand of NC_044037.1, from coordinate 308,997,972 downwards.
TGTCCCCTGGCCCACCTCCAGCCTTTGGGCCGGCGACTGTAGTGCGCCTCCTGCAGCAGCTGGTAGATGGCCAGCAGCAGATTATAGTTGGCCAGCACCAGCTGCTGCAGGAGGTGACAGCCCTACGGCAGGGCAATGAGCAGCTCCAGGGCCCACTAAGGGTACTGCTGGGGCTGCTCATTGCCCTGCTACAGAGGGCCTTACTAAGAGGGCGTGGCCGCCCTTAATTTAAATAGGGGGGCCTGTTGGTGTTGTGTGTGTGGGGGGAGGGAGGGAGGGAATTGTTGGGGTTGTGTGTGTGGGGGGAGGGAAATGTTGGGGGTTCTGTGGGGGGTGGGGGAGGGAATTGTTGGGGTGTGTGGGGAGTTGTGGGGGGGAGGATGGCATTGTTGGGGTTATTTTGTAGGGGTGGGGGTGGGGATGGGGGCCAAATAAATTTTTGTTATAATATAACTATCAGGGTGTGTGTGTGTGTTTGTCTCCCTTGTGCATTACATATCACCAAATGGTGCTGTTGAGTTGAGAGGAAGGAGGCAGCAATATGCACAGCATTAAATGTGCTGTGTGAATGAGAAGGTGATGTATGTCTGAGAATGTTGGCCAGACAGAACGCCACCTGTTCATTCCAACCTGCATGGCCCATATGTGCAGGGGGGTTGGGCCGGGGAGGCTGGATGGATATTTGTGTTCATTAATAAAAATGGCCAGCCAGCATCTCTCTCTCCCTTCCTCCCTCCCTCCCCTCCACCATACTGACCCACAATACAGAGTGCCATCAATAAGAGATTAATAGTGTACCACGTGTGATCTGCCAGGTACACACTTCCACATAACTCCAGGTACCACATACAAAGTGTTTGCTGTCTGATGGACACATATCCTTACCCACAAGCCACATTGGTGGGGTGGGGGGGGGGGGCAAGAAGGACCTACAATACAAACAGCTGGCTCATATTTTCACATTGAATACATCAGCTATGGTATATAATGCTGAGGAGCAAAAGGGAAACAATGGGAAACCCAATAGATGGATGGTTACTTCATCACAGTTGCAATGTAATACTTGTGTTAGGGAAGGCCACAAATAAAAATGGTGCTCATTATTTGCAGGTGTGATCACACTTTCTCCAGTAGTCGATCAAGGTGTGTTACATTCAAGTATTCTGGGTTTGTGTCAAACTTTGTCGCTGAACTGACTTGCCTTAGGTGGGATTTGAACCAGCAACCTTATGATTATAAGGCTGGTGCTCTAACCACTAGGCCACAGCAGCCATCAGGCTTTAGCCACCACCAGTTACTTTGGGTTGGTACCTGTACACACACCCCTTTCCCTCACCACCACGTCATAGGCCTCAGTGGCACTACCTGTAGCCACCTCGATCATTTTGTCCAGGCTACCGATTAAAACAATGTAATGTGCATGTTCCCTACCCTACTACCTATGGAGCAATTTAGGAAGGTGGTCCATAATGTGCTATACACATCCATTGCATTAATCATTCTCCCCTCCCCCGCCTATGGACCTTGAGAATGGGTGGCCACTTCATAAATGGGGACTGGGGTACACCACATAAACAAGGAAGATGGAACCTACCGGGAACCAATACAGCACCTCCAACCGCTGGACCACACCACTGAGGACCTGCCAACCCCACAGTACAGTGCACAGGAACCTGGTGAAAACAGAGCTACCTAACATCTGACTCCAGACTACATACATACAGTGAATGCACACTCCTTGACTATGAGCACAAAGAGAAGAGGTGGCAGACAAATGAGAGCTTACCATGAACGTCTGTTTCAAGACTGTGTAGTGCGCCTTTTATCTTCTGGAACATTAGCTGCACATCTCCCTGATTGAAATGACCCTTACCGAGGGGTGCTTGATTTGGGGTGAGTGTAGCAAATTCGTGGCCCCCACACACTGCCTGCTACAACCAGGCAGAGAGAATGGGAGAAAGGAAGGGAGCATCAGGCGATGTGGAAGACAGGAAACGGAAGGCGTGGTGGCTGAGGGCCAACAATAATTCCCCCCCCCCCTAAATACACAGGTGTACCCAAGCATGCTAAGTGAGGGTAAAACCCTGTAACTGATTATTACGAACATCGGGCAAGGTCTCAGTGCAGGAAATGGCAGGTAAAATGGCAATGAAGAAAGGGAAGGCAGGTGGAGACGCCCATACTTATCTACTCATAATCGAAACCATGTGTTCCTAATCGCTATCTGAGCTGGGCACGCTTAGGAATTATGTGTATAATTGAAAAAGTAGCGCCCAAATCAGAAACGCCTATTCCCCCGTCTCAATGGGCGTTCTTGGCGCCTATATAAACGCCCACTCCGTATTTTCGAAAACACCATTGGTACAATGCCACCACGCATGCCGCCGACCCGGAAGGGTAATTTTCTCGAGGCAGAGGTGGAGCTCCTGGTACAAGAAATTGTACAGCGGCACCGGAGTCTGTTGCTCCCACAGGGCAGAGGCTGGCAGCAACAGTAAAGCAGCGGGAATGGGAGGCAGTACGGGACAGCCTGAATGCTGTCTTCCATGCTGGGAGAGACGTGGAGGACTGCAAGAGGAAGTGGCGGAAGCTGAGGAGGGATGTTCGGAGGAAGGCAGGGGCCAATCCCCCAGGCAATGATACTGCCAACCTTACACCCATCGAGCTGATGGTGTACTCCCTCCTACCCCAGGAGGGCATCCACGGGATTGGCTCCATGGACACCTCGGGCCAGGCTGAGGACTCGGGTAGGTGTTTCATTATGCAGTTGGGGTATCTGTTGTGCTGCAGTACACTTGTGTTATAGAAGTTGGGGTCAGGGGGAGGGAGGTGAGGAGTGGGGGGCAGGAGGAGGGAGGTAGGTGGAGGTGGGGGTGGGGGGGGGAGTATCTCAGGTGGGGGTGGGGGTGGGGGTGGGGGGGGAGTATCTCTGGCTGTCTTTCTGTATATTAACAGGCCACCTTTATGATGCTGTTGTGACCTGGTAACCCCTACTCACTAGCTCTCTACCCTTACTCCCTATCCCTACCATTGTCATTGGGTTTCCTCTTACTTGTCCTGTGTGCCCATATTTATAGAATTAATTGTAAGCTCTATTTGAGTAGTGGTAGTGGTCATGTGTGTTATAGGAGCAAGCAGACAGGGTGGGTGCTGTGTGTGTGTGTGAGCACCCCCAATATTGAGGAAAGATCATGTAGCTGTGCAGGGAGGAGTGTTGGTCACTGGGCTTAGCACCCCCAATACTACTTTCCAGTTGGCTCCTATGGGTGTGTGTAGGTTACTACTGTGGCAGAACTCTGGGGGCCGTCCTTCCCTACTACTCCCTCCTATTTTCCCATTTTACCAAACTGTGCCTAGTTCCTCCTGTGACCTCTGTGCTCTACTGAGTGTGGGACACATGCATTCAACTGAAGGAGCCTGTAATGGGGGTCATAAAGCAGTTCTATGCAGTTTAGCAAGTCAGTAGTAACACAACACATGCTGCAATGTTGTTCAATTTAACAATTATACAACTAACAGCTTGTGCACAACGTTGTGAGTGGTGTCCTTCTCTTGGCTGCTCATCCACCACCTCTACCCAGCTGCCTGCGGGCCTCTCTCTTTTGTACCCGTGTCAATTCCATTTCTCCTCACCATCTCTTTGCTGGGTCATCAGGTTGGGGGACATACCAATGTATATGAATGCTGAAAGACAAAAGTGGGTTATTTGCACCAACACTATTCCTCTCTTGTGCTATACAGGTGAAGACTCAGAGGAGGCTGGCCCTAGTGGCCTGCAAGGCCAACGCCCTACACCATCCGTCCAGCCTCAACCTCCACAGCCTGCAGCACCAGCAGTCCAGCCTCCACCACCTGCACCAGCTGTGCATCCTCCGCGTTCACCACCACCTGCACCAGCTGTCCAGCCTCTACCACCACCAGCTGTCCAGCCTCTGCCAGCACCACCACCACCACCTGCACCGGCTGTCCAGCCTCTGCCAGCACCACCACCACCACCTGCACCGGCTGTCCAGCCTCTGCCACCACCACCACCACCACCTGCACCGGCTGTCCAGGCTCTGCCACCACCACCACCACCTGCACCAGCAGAGGCCGCACCTCCAGCACCGGAGGACTTTGGTGAGGAGGAGGAGGGCCCAGCTCCCCGCCAGAGGCCATCCGCCCAAAGGAGGCAACTCCTGCGGCTGGCCACGGAACTACTCCGCCACAACGTGCGCTTGGAGGAGTACCGCCAGCAGAAACTGGAGCTGCAGCGCCAAGCACTGGAGGCACAGCAGCGAGCACACCAAGAACTCCTCCAGGCGCAACGTGAAGGCCACCAGGAGGTGCTCCAGCAACTGAGACGGCTGGAGCAGAGCATCCAACACCTGCACCCTCAGGGCACCGCGCCTACTCCAGCCCCCGTGCTGCTGGAGCAGCCCCTGCCATCAACCTCCTCCTCCACTGACCACCAGCAACCACCAGCTAAGAGGTGGGCATTGCGCTCCTCAGCCTCCGCACCCACTCCTGCTGCTCCCATTCTGGGTCCTGTGGCCAGACCACTACAACCAAGAAGGTGGCCCGATTTCCACGGTGCAGCCGAAGCCGCAGGCTGCCGTGGGGATAGAGAGGAGGACACTGGGAGCAGCAGCTCCGAAGAGGGGGAAGAGACTTCCCGTGCAGCACCAGCTGCAAAGGAAGGGCGTGGGAGGGGTAGGAGGGGACGGGGGAAGGGAAGGGGAAAATGATGGGACATGCTGTAGGGTGAGGGTTGGTGGGAGGGGGGTGGGTGTGGGAGGGAGGGGGGTGGTGGTGGTGGTGGTGGGGTTGACCAAACACATATGCACTGTATGTAAATAATAAATGCTCACTTACATTCACCTAAAACTTGTTTCAATGAGTCTTTGTCTTGCTCTTACACCAAGCTGGTAGGCATTGAGCTCTGCTCTGTGGGCTGGGGGTGGAGGGGGCTCCTCTTCCAGCTCATCTGGGGCCTCTTCTGGTGGTGGCTGTGGCTCCTCTGGGAGAGGCTGTCCTCTGCGCTGGGCCAAATTGTGTAACATACAGCACGCCACAAAGATCTTGGCCACCTTTTCTGGACTGTAGAGCAGCTCTCCTCCAGACCGGTCCAGACAGCGGAAGCGGTTTTTCAATAAACCAAAGGTGCGCTCAATGATCCCCCGGGTGCTGCGATGTTTCCTGTTGTAGGTTTCTTCTGGCCCTGGTTGTGGGTGGATCAGGGGGGTCATGAGCCATGTCCTCTGCGGGTAGCCTCGGTCACCTTTGCAGAAAAGCAGAATGAGATAGATGAGTGTGTATCGCTTGGAGCAGGTACAGGGGGGGCGGGGGGATTTGGATAGTGGGTTGTGGTGGAGGAAGCCAGGGCGGAGGGTTGCCCAGTGGAGGAGGTCTAGTATGGGTGGTACATGCATGTTGCACTTACCTAGTAGCCATCCACCAATGAACTCCCCTTGCTCGAACCTGCGGAAGATGCCCGAGTGCTGTAGGATGTAGGCATCGTGGCTGGAGCCGGGGTACCTGGCACACACGTCTAATATCTCCCCCTGGGCATCACATACAACTTGCATGTTCATAGAATGAAATGCCTTCCTATTTCTGTAGGTGGCTTCGTGTGCCCGGGGGGGTCTGAGGGCTACGTGTGTGCAGTCTATCACACCGATGACCGAGGGGAATCTAGCAACAGCATAGAAGGTGGCCATGTTGTTGTGCAGAGCCTGGGGGGTGGTGGGGAAAGTGATGTAGTGTGAGGTGTGAGTTATGAAGGCATCCAGGAACTGGGTGAGACAGTGTGAAATAGAAGCCTGGGTGAGGCCTGTGTTAGCAGCTAATACGGATTGAAAACTGCCAGTGGCCAGGACAGAGAGAGCGGAAGTGATTTTGAGGTGGGCAGGGATGGGGTTATTCCTACGTGTCTGGGGCTGAAGGAGGGGTTTCAGCTGCTCACACAGCTGACGAATGGTGGCCCTATCAAACCTGAACCTTGTTAGACACTGCTGGTCAGTGAGTTGTAGGAAGGTGGTGCGGGGCCTAAACACTCGGGGCCGTGAATACCTCCTGCGGTGGGTGGCCTCTTCGTGTAGCATGAATGCCACAAGTGCATTAAGTGCATCCATATCCCCACCACCAGTGCAAGTATTAGGACTAGTAGTCAAACAGCAACACACACAGATCTGTCACTTCCAGGCACTACGCCCCTCTGGCCACTCACTCGCCAAACAGTACAGGCACACAGAGACAAACGGAGGTCAGGGAATACAGTATACACGTGGGAAGAGTGAATGGGGAGGGATAGGGGGAGGGGGAGGGGAAGGGGCGATAGAGCAAAGGAGTAGGAGTAAGGAACGGTGAAAGGGTAAGACACAAAAAGAGGCAGGGCACACAGACGACCGTCACAGGTACTGAACACGCTCGGCTTTCTCTCTGCAACCACCACTTCAGCTCTTCCACCAACAATATCGCCACTCTCCAACTACACACAATCGCTAATGAGTCTAAAGACGCTTTCCCCCTTGCTCTGGTCGCTTTTATTTCGGGTCCATCATATTACGCCCATCTTCCCGCTCAACCAGAGCCCTTTCGCTATTCATTATACGTTGTACCCGTCCACGTCGTATCACCGCCCCTAACACGCCCCCGACACGCCTCTTATTTGGGCGTTTTTACGTCCACGTACGAGCGACACGGACGCACTGAAACATTGCTTTCGATTATATGGATTTACTCGTTTTTGTGAGATTAACGTCCATCTCCCGATTTAGGTCGGCTCTTGGGCGTTTTTCTCGTTCGATTATAAGCAGGATAGTAACATAGTAGATGACGGCAGAAAAAGACCTGCACGGTCCATCCAGTCTGCCCAAGATAAACTCATGTGTATACCTTACCTTAATTTGTACCTGTCTTTCTGAGGGCACAGACTGTATAAGTCTGCCCAGCAGTTTTTCCTGCCTCCCAACCACCTGTCCCGCCTTCCATCACCGGCTCCGGCACAGACCGTATAAAAGTCTGCCCTCCCCTATCCTCGCCTCCCAACCACCAACCCCTCTTCCCGCGGGAGGTGGTGGCGATGAAAACAGTAACGGAATTCAAACATGCATGGGATGTGCATAAAGGAATCCTATGCAGAAGGAATGGATCCTCAGAAGCTTAGCTACATAGGATTCCTTTATGCACATCCCATGCATGTTTGAATTCCGTTACTGTTTTCATCGCCACCACCTCCCGCGGGAGGGCATTCCAAGCATCCACCACCCTCTCCGTGAAAAAATACTTCCTGACATCTTTTCTGAGTCTGCCCCCCTTCAATCTCATTTCATGTCCTCTCGTTCTACCGCCTTCCCATCTCCGGAAAAGATTTCAGGTACAGTGGAAAGCTCACACCTGAGTTTGCACCAGAGGCAGTAGAGGGTTAAGCGACTTGCCCAAGATCATTTCTCTGTTTTTGTCCTACTCAGTACCAAGCTACGACTTGACTTTGTACTCCTCTGCCACCCAGTCATCGTCTGAGCTCCCTGCTCTTCATATTCCCATGACCTCAGCTCTTGCCCTTTCTCAAGCATCCACCCACAGACCTCCTTCGCCATTATTCATTACCTTCCTCTCATTCTTTCCTTCTCCCTGCACCTGCCTTTATGCCTCCATCATCATAACATAGTAACATAGTAACATAGTAGATGACGGCAGAAAAAGACCTGCATGGTCCATCCAGTCTGCCCAACAAGATAAACTCATATGTGCTACTTTTTGTGTATACCTTACCTTGATTTGTATCTGTCATTTTCAGGGCACAGACCGTATAAGTCTGCCCAGCACTATCCCCGCCTCCAAACCATCAGTCCCGCCTCCCACCATCGGCTCTGGCACAGACTGTATAAGTCTACCCAGCACTATCCACGCCTCCCAACCACCAGCCCCGCCTCCCACCATCGGCTCTGGCACAGACCGTATAAGTCTGCCCAGCACCATCTCCGTCTCCCGCCACCGGCTTTGCCACCCAATCTCGTCTAAGCTCCTTAGGATCCATTCCTTCTGCTCATTGCATCTGCTCTTGTCCACTTCTCCAGCACTCATTCTCCCACCACTGTCCTTATTTTGCTGAACATCTGCTCCTCTGCCTCTCACTTTCCACATCTCCATCTGCCTCTCCCTTCACGGCTACTTCCCCTGCTTTGTCTCCTCTCTCACCATAGGATCTGTTTTCCTCCCCACTCACCTGTGGCATCTGTTCCCTACTGCTCTATTCCATGCCCTGGCCTCACTAACCATCTGTGCATCAAAACCCTGTGAGATATTCAGCTGGACTTGCCACTCTTGAAGTGGTTGCTGGGAGCAGAGCAGTGGGAAGTAGAGGACAGGTCCTCACTAATTTTCAGTTGGGGGAGAGGAGCTGCCTTGGAAATTCCCAGAAGCTACATTATTCTTTCCAACAGCAATGAAAGGCCCTGAGAAAAGTGGAGGGGCCTGCGCCCCATCCAGTTCCAGCCCATTGTAGTCAATTCTCCTGGCCTTAGTATCTGTGAACCAGACAAATCAGAGGGAAAGAGCAACACAGGCCAGTGTACAGAGCCACAAATGGAAAAATAGAGTGGATTCAAAGCCTGAGCGAATGGTACCAGTACTGACACCAGGACCAGGGGAGAGTCTGGCATGGTCCAGGGCATGTCTCGTACACTGACAACACCATTGTATTCTGCTGATGTGCTTGTTGTTCAAGGAAGACATATTTTGCTGCAACTCGACTTTGGCATTCACTGAAACACGGGCCGTATCGGCTCTTATAGTATATTGCTTCCCCTGAATTTGAACTCTGCCTTGTTGTTCCATCTGTGGCTCTTAGTATCTGTGAGGCAAGCCTGTAGTGCTATTGTATGCACTATAATTGGCGGTGTGTGTATAAGGAATGCTTACAATTTTGCTGTCTGGTTGGACAATGTGCATGAGAGTGTGAAGGAAGGTTGCTCCGCTGTTATGCTGATATTCCCCTCTATCTCTTTCTTTTGCTCCAGGGATTTCTGCTGGACGGCTTTCAAAGATTGTAATGGGAATCAATGGCAAAGACTACTTTGTGGTGACTGGTCGAGCAGTGGATGAGGTGCGGTTGGCAGAAGGACTAGCAGAAGCCAGTGAAATAATTCTGTCTCCAAATGCTTGGGAGCTGAGTAATAGGACCATCATTGTAACTGAAAAAATTGAGAATGAAAGAGCTGTGAAGGTACACAAAGCAGTGATTTGATAATAAACTAACATGCTTATACTCTTGAACAGGGCCGCCGAGATGGGGGAGGCAAGATTCCCCAGGCCTGGCCTCCAAGGAGGACCCGGCACAAGCAATCAAAAGAGACTGTTCTGCCGGCCACAGGTCCTTCTTCCTGACGCATCTTGTCTATGCGGAAATGGGAAGTTATTTCACAGGAGGTGGAATATGGCAGGAAGAAGAACCTATATTGAACCAGGGATTTTCAAACTAATACAGTATAGTTCAACATCAAAAAAAGTTTGAAAAATACGTTATGCAGATGTCTTTCTTTGTTATTAGAGAATTCAATCAACGGATTCCTTACTTATAGATTAATCAACAAGGAACCTCAAAGCTCCTAATAGGGAAAGCACCAAAAGTATTTGTCAAACCCCTATTAAAATCAGGAGTAGAGTACTATCATGGGTCCCACCGTCCCAATGAAAGGAGCAAAGGAGAAAAAAAGACCAAACACAAAAAACTCACATTTTCCCCCCCAAACCCACCTCCCCGCTCCCCCCGTTTTCTATTTCTGTTGATGGCTCTCTCATTCTCCCTGTCTCCTCAGCTCGAAACCTTGGGGTCATCTTTGACTCTTCTCTCTCCTTCTCTGCTCATATCCAGCAGATTGCCAAGACCTGTCGTTTCTTTCTTTACAACATCCGAAAAATCCGCCCCTTTCTTTCCGAGCACTCTACCAAAACCCTCATCCACACCCTTATCACCTCTCGTTTAGACTACTGCAATCTGCTTCTTGCTGGCCTCCGACTTAGTCACCTCTCCCCTGTCCAGTGGGTTCAAAACTCTGCTGCCCGTCTCATCTTCCGCCAGGGTCGCTTTACTCATACTACCCCTCTCCTCAAGACCCTTCACTGGCTCCCTATCCGTTTTCGCATCCTATTCAAACTTCTTCTACTAACCTATAAATGTACTCACTCTGCTGCTCCCCAGTATCTCTCCACACTCGTCCTTCCCTACACCCCTTCCCGTGCACTCCGCTCCATGGATAAATCCTTCTTATCTGTTCCCTTCTCCACTACTGCCAACTCCAGACTTCGCGCCTTCTGTCTCGCTGCACCCTACGCCTGGAATAAACTTCCTGAGCCCCTACGTCTTGCCCCATCCTTGGCCACCTGTAAATCTAGACTGAAAGCCCACCTCTTTAACATTGCTTTTGACTCGTAACCACTTGTAACCACTCGCCTCCACCTACCCTCCTCTCTTCCTTCCCGTTCACATTAATTGATTTGATTTGCTTACTTTATTTATTTTTTGTCTATTAGATTGTAAGCTCTTTGAGCAGGGACTGTCTTTCTTCTATGTTTGTGCAGCGCTGCGTATGCCTTGTAGCGCTATAGAAATGCTAAATAGTAGTAGTAGTAGTAGTAGTACATATACAGTGGGGGAAATAAGTATTTGATCCCTTGCTGATTTTGTAAGTTTGCCCACTGACAAAGACATGAGCAGCCCATAATTGAAGGGTAGGTTATTGGTAACAGTGAGAGATAGCACATCACAAATTAAATCCGGAAAATCACATTGTGGAAAGTATATGAATTTATTTGCATTCTGCAGAGGGAAATAAGTATTTGATCCCCCACCAACCAGTAAGAGATCTGGCCCCTACAGACCAGGTAGATGCTCCAAATCAACTCGTTACCTGCATGACAGACAGCTGTCGGCAATGGTCACCTGTATGAAAGACACCTGTCCACAGACTCAGTGAATCAGTCAGACTCTAACCTCTACAAAATGGCCAAGAGCAAGGAGCTGTCTAAGGATGTCAGGGACAAGATCATACACCTGCACAAGGCTGGAATGGGCTACAAAACCATCAGTAAGACGCTGGGCGAGAAGGAGACAACTGTTGGTGCCATAGTAAGAAAATGGAAGAAGTACAAAATGACTGTCAATCGACAAAGATCTGGGGCTCCACGCAAAATCTCACCTCGTGGGGTATCCTTGATCATGAGGAAGGTTAGAAATCAGCCTACAACTACAAGGGGGGAACTTGTCAATGATCTCAAGGCAGCTGGGACCACTGTCACCACGAAAACCATTGGTAACACATTACGACATAACGGATTGCAATCCTGCAGTGCCCGCAAGGTCCCCCTGCTCCGGAAGGCACATGTGACGGCCCGTCTGAAGTTTGCCAGTGAACACCTGGATGATGCCGAGAGTGATTGGGAGAAGGTGCTGTGGTCAGATGAGACAAAAATTGAGCTCTTTGGCATGAACTCAACTCGCCGTGTTTGGAGGAAGAGAAATGCTGCCTATGACCCAAAGAACACCGTCCCCACTGTCAAGCATGGAGGTGGAAATGTTATGTTTTGGGGGTGTTTCTCTGCTAAGGGCACAGGACTACTTCACCGCATCAATGGGAGAATGGATGGGGCCATGTACCGTACAATTCTGAGTGACAACCTCCTTCCCTCCGCCAGGGCCTTAAAAATGGGTCGTGGCTGGGTCTTCCAGCACGACAATGACCCAAAACATACAGCCAAGGCAACAAAGGAGTGGCTCAGGAAGAAGCACATTAGGGTCATGGAGTGGCCTAGCCAGTCACTAGACCTTAATCCCATTGAAAACTTATGGAGGGAGCTGAAGCTGCGAGTTGCCAAGCGACAGCCCAGAACTCTTAATGATTTAGAGATGATCTGCAAAGAGGAGTGGACCAAAATTCCTCCTGACATGTGTGCAAACCTCATCATCAACTACAGAAGACGTCTGACCGCTGTGCTTGCCAACAAGGGTTTTGCCACCAAGTATTAGGTCTTGTTTGCCAGAGGGATCAAATACTTATTTCCCTCTGCAGAATGCAAATAAATTCATATACTTTCCACAATGTGATTTTCCGGATTTAATTTGTGATGTGCTATCTCTCACTGTTACCAATAACCTACCCTTCAATTATGGGCTGCTCATGTCTTTGTCAGTGGGCAAACTTACAAAATCAGCAAGGGATCAAATACTTATTTCCCCCACTGTACGTGAGAAAAATGAGTGATCTAAAAAACTCACTATCTCCTTCACTAATTGTACTAATAAACAAAGTGAGACAAAAATCACATAACCAAAAAATACCGGGAAAAGAAGAACCTATACATGGCAGAGCACTCTCTCTCGTTTGCTGCCAAAGGAAACAACTGATACCATGAATTCTTTTTCTTGGCCTACTCCTTCTGTGACTTCCACTTCTTGGAGGGTTTCAGGTGGTGCCCAAAAGAGAAACTACTACTCTTAAATGTGTAGGTATACTCCTCTTGTCTGCCCTTTCCAACAGACCCAGGGATCCTGCTCCTGCCCTCAGCAGCAGTGGGTCCAGAAGGTCCAGCTAGCTCTCCAGTCAAAGCAAGGGATGAGCTTTTGACTGGCTCCAAGAGATCATAGCTACCATAAAAATGTCTGTCCCACATGGCCTACCAGTGTGCTTTTGTGTATGTGGGGGGGTGGGGGGGGGAGGGAGGAGGAAGGCTGAATTTTTTTCCAGCAAAATGGCCCCTTGTACCTCTGATTGGTAGTTTCTTCAAACAGTCCAGGGGGATGCGGTGGAGTGTGGTATGCCTTAAATGGTATTGACTTCCTCCAAATTGCCCACCACAAGCATCAAAGTTCAGCTCTCAGCATCAGGCTGCACTCGCAGAGGAACTCTTTTCCCTTCTACATGGTTCAAGCCTGGGCCTTCCTTCTGGACCCCAGGGATGAGGCCTTCATCACCATCACCCTGAAGGTCTGCCAGAGCCAGCAGGACACAGCTTGGCAGATGGTGAGGTCGTTGGGCTACATGGCCTGCATAGTGTATGAATATGGGGGAAGCCACTGCTTGCCCCAAGTTTGGTATCATGGAATGTTGCTACTAATTGGGTTTCTGCCAGGTATTTGTGACCTAATTGGCCACTGTTGGAAGCAGGATACTGGTCTAGATGGACCATTGGTCTGACCCAGTATGGCTATTCTTATGTTCTTATGTTCATGGCATGTCTCCATTTGAGAGAGGTTCAGTGGACCCTAATTCCCAGTGAATTCAAGCTTTGGGGAACTTAATGGAGTCTTTTCTGTCACTCCCAATCTGCAAGAGTTGCTCTTGTGGAGGACAATTCGGCCCAGTTTGGCCATGGGACTTCCATTCCAAATTTCTCCTCTACACAAGACACTTATGACAGATGCGTCCAACCTAGGCCTGGGATTCATGAGGCCCTGCACGAGAAACCTTTTGGGCTAAGTATGGTCTATTGACATCGGCAGCAGAGGCATTGATCCCCATGGCTTGCAGAGCTGCATTGGACACTGACACTGATATTGAGGAGGTCTTCCCCTGCCTCCACTTCAGGAGCTACTCAGTCTGGTCCACTCAAGAGAGTCAGTTTCATATCAATCTTCTAGAGCTCAGGGCCATTTGGAATGACCTACAGGCTTTCAAAGATTGATTATTGCACCAACTTATTCTCATCCAAATGGACAATCAGAATGCGATGTACTATGTCAACAAGCATGGAGGCACAGGATTGTACCTCTTGTGTCAGGAGATAGTCAAGATGTGGCATTGGGCCTCCAACCATGGCATGGTACCTCAGAGCCATATACCTGGCAGGGAAAGACAGCAGCCTGTCGGACAGACTGAGCAAGGTAATGCAACCTCATGAGTGATCTTTTAGCATGGGTATTGCCCAGCAGATCTTTCGAGTTTGGGGCACCCCCTCAGTTGATCTCTTCACCATCATCTCAACAACAATGTCCCTTAGTTCTGTTCCAAGATGAGATCATATGGCAGGCTAGCATCAGATGCCTTCCTCCTCTATTGGAAGGAAGGTCTTCTGTATGCATATCCTCCAATCCCTCTCGTGGGGAAGTTTGCTGAAACTCAAACAGGACCAGCAAATCATGATTCTTATTGTGTGTTTCTGGCTGAGGCAGATATGGTGACCTTTACTTCTGAAGCTAGCCTCCAATCAATCATATGGGGACTGGATCCCTTCCATTCCTCATCACTCAGAACAAGAGGTCTCTCTTGCATCCCAGCCTCCAACCCCTAGCCCTCAAGGCTTGGATGTTGAGAGAGTACAGCTAGAATCCCTCCAACTGCATAAAGGTTTCTCCCAGGTCCTGCTTGCTTCAAAGGAAAGATTCCACTAAGAGGTCATATAATTTCAGATGAAAGAAGTTTGTCACCTGGTGTGAGGGCAAGACCTTAGATCCTTTTTTTTGCCCTACACAAAAACTGCATGTGTACCTTCTATATGTTTCCGAGTCTGGTCTCAAAACTAACTCCATAAAGGTTTACCTCAGGGTAATTGGTGCTCGTCATCAATGTGTAAGGTAAGCACATCTCTGTACAGCCTCTAGTTGTTCAATTCATGAGAGGTTTGCTTTTGACAAAATCCCCACTGTGTCATGGGACCTCAACGTTGTCCTCATCCAGCTGATGAAAGCTCCTTTTGAGTCGCTAAACTCTTGTCACCTGAAGTTCTGGACATGGAAGGTTTTGTTTCTGGTGGTGGTTACTTCAGCACACAGGGTTAGCAAGTTTCAGGCCCTAGTAGCTGATCCACCTTATATGAAGTTTTATTATAACAGAGTGTTTCTCCACACCCATCCTAAGTTCCTTCCAAAGATTGTGTCAGATTTCCGCACTAATCAGTCAATTGTTCTAACAACATCCTTCCCAAAACCTCATGCCCATCCTGGTGATAGCACACTGCACATCTTGGATTGCAGTTAAGCCTTAACCTGCTATCTGGAGCGGACTTTTGAAGCCCATAGAGAGACCGTTCAGCTTTTTGTTTCTTTTGACCTGAACAGGATGGGGACATCCATTAGTAAATGGACTTTCTCCAGTTGGCCAGCAGATTGCATCTCCTTTACCTATGGCTAGTCTGGGCTGATTCTGGAGAGTCATGCCATGGCTCAGTTAAAGCCATGGCTGCGTCGGTGGCCCACATGAGGTCAGCCTCCACTGAAGAGATTTGAAGAGCTGCAACGTGGTCTTCAGTCCACACATTCACATCTCACTACTCCCTTGAGCAGGATTCCTGACACAATAGTTGGTTCAGTCAGACAGTTCTGCAGAATGTGTTCAGCGTCTAGAATCCAACTCAACTTTTTAGGCCCATTTTTATTCTGTTCCAGGCTTCATCCACACAACAGGATTGTATATATGTTCTAGGTTAATTGGCTTCTGGTTGGCCTTGCCTGTTGTTTTTGGTGAGCCTGCTAGCACCTTTCTTTTCATGATTGTAGTTCCATTTTCCTCCCCTCTCCTTCTGCTTATTCTCCTCCCATAAATCTCTTTTCTTCTACTCCTCTCTCTCACTACTCCTCTTATATTAGGACTGTAAACCGCTCAGATATTTCAGCAAATGCTGAATAAACTTGGAATAAACAGGAAGTGCTGTCCTGCTTGTCCTCGGAGAAAGCAAAGTTACTCATCTGTAGCAGGTGTTCACAAAGGACAGCAGGACCCAGATTATCAAATACCCTCCCACCTCCCCTAGGGGTTGTATTCCTTAAGCGTTTTACTATACTGCTGGTCCCATGTGCTCACGTCAGGCAGAAAGGCAACCATGCATGTGCAGTGTGGCACTGCCAAAGGCTGCAGAAAATATACTAGAATGCTGTTTTCTCTACATCAACCAATTCCAAATCCACAACTGAACAATTGCCTCCTATCCCATGGGTTTTTAATTTTCTCAGGCATCTTTCATGAGAGATTTTGTCAAACGCTTTCTGAAAATCAACTGGCTCACCTTTATCTACATGTTTATTCACGCCTTCAAAGAAATGAAGCAAATTGGTGAGGCAAGACTTCCCTCGGCTGAACCCAAGTTGACTCTGTCCCATTAAACCATGTTTGTCCACGTGTTCTGTAATTTTATTCTTTATAATAGTTTCCACTATTTTACCCAGCACTGATGTCAGGCTTACCGGTCTATAATTTCCCGGATCACCCCTGGATCCCCTTTTAAAAATTGGCGTTACCTGCTTGGCCACCTCCAGTCTTCAGGTACTAGCAGCACTTCAGCGATTCTATATTTGTTAAAGAGGTTTCCTGTGACTGGATTATTTTAATTTGAGTTTGGTTTTAGGAGTTCTGTACCAGGTCCAGATGTTAAGTGCTGCAGTATGTTCAATAAAGAGTTAGTTTAAAAAACTGGAACCCCCTGCCCCCAATATTGAACCCATGGTGGTTAGTGTTTGTTTAATCACTGGCTGCCAGATATTCAGCTTCCAGCCAGCCCTGAACATCCAGGTAAAATTTGACCGGCACTGCTTATCTGAGTGCTAGCAATATTCAGACTGATATCCAGATAACTAAATGATGTGGATAATGCTGCTGAAATCCAGGCATAGACCCCATGAGTTGTTCTTACCTGGATAAGTCCCCGCTACATATCAACTCCTAAGGTTTGAGATGGATTCTGCTAATGAAGAAGAAGCCAGTGGAGTTCTTTTAGTAAAGAAGCAAGTGGAGTTCTTTCGGTGTAGAAACCAGTGGAGTTCTTTCGGTGTAGAAGCCAGTGGATTTCTTACAGTGAAGAAGCCAGTGGAGTTCTTTCAGTGAAGAAGCCAGAAGCCACTGGAGTTCTTGTGGTGTAGAAACCAGTGGAGTTCTTTCAGTGTAGGAGCCAGTGGATTTCTTACAGTGAAGAAGCCAGTGGAGTTCTTTCAGTGAAGAAGCCAGAAGCCAGTGGAGTTCTTTCGGTGAAGAAGCCAGTGGAGTTCTTTTGGTGTAGAAGCCAGTGGAGTTCTTTTGGTGTAGAAGCCAGTGGATTTCTTACAGTGAAGAAGCCAGTGGAGTTCTTTCAGTGAAGAAGCCAGAAGCCAGTGGAGTTCTTTTGGTGTAGAAGCCAGTGGAGTTCTTTTGGTGTAGAAGCCAGTGGATTTCTTACAGTGAAGAAGCCAGTGGAGTTCTTTCAGTGAAGAAGCCAGAAGCCAGTGGAGTTCTTGCGGTGTAGAAGCCAGTGGATTTCTTACAGTGAAGAAGTCAGTGGAGTTCTTTCAGTGAAGAAGCCAGAAGCCAGTGGAGTTCTTTCGGTGAAGAAGCCAGTGGAGTTCTTTCGATGAAGAAGCCAGTGGAGTTCTTGCGGTGAAAAAGCTAGTGGAGTTCTTGCGGTGAAGAAGCCAGTGGAGTTTTTTCGGCGTAGAAGCCAATGGATTTCTTTCGGTGTAGAAGCCAGTGGATTTCTTACAGGGAAGAAGCCAGTGGAGTTCTTTCAGTGAAGAAGCCAGAAGCCTGTGGAGTTCTTGCGGTGAAGAAGCCAGTGGAGTTCTTGCGGTGAAGAAGCCAGAAGCCAGTAGAGTTCTTGCGGTGTAGAAACCAGTGGAGTTCTTTCAGTGAAGAAGCCAGAAGCCAGTGGAGTTCTTGCGGTGTAGAAGCCAGTGGATTTCTTACAGTGAAGAAGTCAGTGGAGTTCTTTCCGTGAAGAAGCCAGAAGCCAGTGGAGTTCTTTTGGTGTAGAAGCCAGTGGAGTTCTTTTGGTGTAGAAGCCAGTGGATTTCTTACAGTGAAGAAGCCAGTGGAGTTCTTGCGGTGTAGAAGCCAGTGGATTTCTTACAGTGAAGAAGTCAGTGGAGTTCTTTCAGTGAAGAAGCAAGAAGCCAGTGGAGTTCTTTCGGTGAAGAAGCCAGTGGAGTTCTTTCGATGAAGAAGCCAGTGGAGTTCTTGCGGTGAAGAAGCCAGTGGAGTTTTTTCGGCGTAGAAGCCAGTGGATTTCTTTCGGTGTAGAAGCCAGTGGATTTCTTACAGTGAAGAAGCCAGTGGAGTTCTTTCAGTGAAGAAGCCAGAAGCCAGTGGAGTTCTTTCGGTGAAGAAGCCAGTGGAGTTCTTTTGGTGTAGAAGCCAGTGGAGTTCTTTTGGTGTAGAAGCCAGTGGATTTCTTACAGTGAAGAAGCCAGTGGAGTTCTTTCAGTGAAGAAGCCAGAAGCCAGTGGAGTTCTTTTGGTGTAGAAGCCAGTGGATTTCTTACAGTGAAGAAGCCAGTGGAGTTCTTTCAGTGAAGAAGCCAGAAGCCAGTGGAGTTCTTGCGGTGTAGAAGCCAGTGGATTTCTTACAGTGAAGAAGTCAGTGGAGTTCTTTCAGTGAAGAAGCCAGAAGCCAGTGGAGTTCTTTCGGTGAAGAAGCCAGTGGAGTTCTTTCGATGAAGAAGCCAGTGGAGTTCTTGCGGTGAAAAAGCTAGTGGAGTTCTTTCGGTGTAGAAGCCAGTGGATTTCTTACAGTGAAGAAGCCAGTGGAATTCTTTCAGTGAAGAAGCCAGAAGCCAGTGGAGTTCTTGAGGTGAAGAAGCCAGTGGAATTCTTTCAATGAAGAAGCCAGAAGCCAGTGGAGTTCTTGCGGTGAAGAAGCCAGTGGGGTTTTTTCAGTGTATGATACTCTGCTCCCTTTTTCTTAAGGTGACAAATAAGAGCAGCTGTAGAATTTTGAATAATTTATGCTGAAAATTCAAAGTACATATCAGAAATTTGCATCTTCACACATATTCTGTCTCCCATGATCTAACCACACCTACTGTTCCCCGTGGCTAAAATAGGTGCACTGTGAACAGCACATAGATTTTCACCTGCACTGTATGGGAACAGTAAACACAAGTTCCTGTGCGTCTAATTCTATAAACATTGTGTGTGCAATTTACTCACACAATTTAATTGCTTAATGAGCCAATTAGTGCTGATAATTAGGTGCTAGCAATCAATTATTGGTGCTAATTGGCAATAATTAAAATGTATGCATGCCACTGTTCTAAAATTGGAGTTCTTTTCAAATTTCTTTTGTTATTAGTCTGTACAGCGCTCTGTACTGAGCGGTTTAGCAAGTTACAGTACACTATAATCAATACAGTATATTCTATAAAGATGTGTGCATAAACTGCTATGCACAGATCAAAAATGGGGTGTGGCCATGGGAGGGGCCCAGGCAGGTCCTAGAATTTTGTGCGTTACAGAATTAAGCAGATCTGCGCCTAATGTAGATCCTGATAGAACAGCACTTTGGCTTCATATACAGAATTCAGTCCAAACTATGCCTTGTCTCTGGGTGGGCCATTTATATAAAGTGCTGAGTGATGTGGAGCGGGTGGCGGTGAATCAATTCTTCACTCATTCAAAAAGTCCAAAGACCAGGGGCATGGAAATTCTTTAAACGCAAATAGGAGGAAAAAAGTTTTTCACTCAAAGAATAGTTAAGCTGTGCAACTTGTTGCTGGAGGATGTGGTAATGGTGTTTAGTGTATCCTGGGTTTAAAAAAGGTTTGGACAAGTTCCTGGAGAAAAAGTCCATAGTCTGCTATTCAGACAGACATGGGGAAGCCTCTGCTTGCCCTGGGATTGGTAACATGGAACGGTGCTACTATTTGGGCTTTTTGCCATGTACTTGCGGCTTGTATTGGCCACTGTTGGAAACTACTAGCCTAGTAGTCTCACCCAGTGTGACATATTCTTATAACACTAACCTGTGAGGGCTTACGGAAATGTTTTTCTCCTAATTTTTTTCACCTTTCTCTCCATGGGGAGGGATTTCCCTTCAGGCCCACATCCTCCTGCTGCAAGTTGCAGAGCTTAACTATTCTTTGAGTGAAAAAATATTTCCTCCTATTTGTTTTAAAAGTATTTCCATGTAACTTCATTGAGTGTCTCCTCATTTTACACTTCCCCACAAATAATCAGAGATTGGTAAGGGTGACTTCACTGAAGACTTGTGTACAGCATATGGAGAGAAATCCTATAACTGGCTCCATTATAGAATCCTAGTGCACTTATGTGCTTAGGTCTGAGCGCTGGAGCTGCTGTAAACATGCATTTACGTTACAAGCATAAGTCACAGTATTCTGTCAGTTATTTGTACAAGCATGAACCCTGCTCACTGTCTGCCCACGTGTACCCCCACCTGAAATTGATGTAATCACAGAAGAACACAGTCTACGCAAACTCAAAATGACAAAAAACACAGCGAACATGACACAAGAATATGGTCTTAAGACAATGTGCAGAAAGTCCAAATTTATTGATGAGTCCAAACCAATAATGTATCTCAAAGAGACTCGACATGTCTGTGTTTCGGCCAACCGGCCTGCCTCAGGAGTCTATCAGGCTTATTTTCGGAAGACAAGGGCGCCCATCTTCCGACACAAATCGGGAGGTGGGCGTCCTTCTCTCAGGGTCGCCCAAATCGGTATAATCGAAAGCCGATTTTGGGCGTCCTCAACTGCTTTCTGTCGCGGGGACTGGGGCGTGCTTAAGAGATGGGCGTCCTCGGACGATAATGGAAAAAAGAAGGGCATCCCTGACAAGCACTTGGCCGACTTTACTTGATCCATTTTTTCTTGCGACCAAGCCATGAAAAGGTGCCCGAACTGACCAGATGACCACCGGAGGGAATCAGGGATGACCTCCCCTTACTCCCCCCATGGTCACCAACCCCCTCCCACCCTAAAAAAAAAACTTAAATTTTTTTTTTTTGCCAGCCTCAAATGTCATACCCAGCTCCATGATAGCAGTATGCAGGTCCCTGGAGCAGTTTTAGTGGGTGCATTGCACTTCAGGCAGGTAGACCCAGGCCTATCCCCCCCCCTACCTGTTACACTTGTGGTGCTAAATGTGAGCCTTTCAAAACCCACCAGAAACCCACTGTACCCACATGTAGGTGCTCCCCTTCACCCCTTAGGGCTATGGTAGTGGTGTACAGTTGTGGGTTTTTTTTGGGGGGGGGGGGTTGGGGGGCTCAGCATACAAGGCAAGGGAGCTATGCACCTGGGAGCAATTTCTGAAGTCCACTGCAGTGCCCCCTAGGGTGCCCGGTTGGTGTCTTGGCATGTGAGGGGGACCAGTGCACTACGAATGCTGGCTCCTCCCATGACCAAATGGCTTGGATTTGGTCATTTCTGAGATGGGCGTCCTCAGTTTCCATTATTGCTGAAAACCGGGGACGACCATCTCTAAGGTCAACCTAAATGTTGAGATTTGGGTGTCTCCAACCGTATTATTTAAATGAAAGATGGACGCTCATCTTGTTTCGATAATACGGGTTTCCCCGCCCCTTCACGGAGCCATCCTGCGAGGACAGCCCCAGGAAAACTTGGGCGCCCCATTCGTTTATGCCCCTCTTTATGTTCTAAATTAAAACATTCATAAAACAGCCTGTTTGTATATATAGTTGAATAAAACCAAATAAAAGACACAATCAAATAAATATCAAAATCAAATAAATGTGCACTTTTTAATAAAATTGCAATATAAATATTGTGACAAGGCAAGCCCCAGAGATTCCCTAGTGAAGCAATTGAGCCTAGAACTACGGGTCCCAGAAGTCCTTGCAAGAATGAGAGAAGAGAGTAGTCCTAAAAAAATGGAATGGATTCCCAGCCCCAGCAGGGGGAGCAATGGCTCGAGGCAGGGTGAGCCTGTTACTCCCTTCCCCACTAGAGGGAGAGGGAAGGATGAAGCTCAGTTTCCCTGGCTTCGCCATCAGTATATAATCAGTATAAGAGCAGATTTTCTGGAGGCTCTCAGTCACCAGGAGAGACGAATGGAGAGAGAGATTCCATGGAGTATGTGGAGGAGGGAAGGCCTGCCACTGGAGCTGCCTAAGGGAGAGGACCCAGCTACCATGGAGTGGGAGAATTCAAAGGTTGCCCTACCCAGCACTTGAAGGCAGTGGAGGAGGCCACACCAGGTGTGGTGCTGAGAGGTGGGAGAAACTGCCAACCCCGCTCGTTACAGGGTTCCCTCTGTGCTGTGAAAAGGCAGGTGATTTGTGGTATGGGTTTGATGTGCAAAGACTGTCCATGAAGATTTGTTCTGAACTGTTGTGCTATATTGGAAGTGTGCTGAGCTCTTACTAAACCCTTCTGAAGGAGGGGGAAGGGAAAGCTAATGCCCTAATAGAAGACCCGAGGTCTTGAGGAGCTGAGCGTTTGCTGAGGGATTTTGGGATCTGGACTGTACCTTTTTTTCTTTTGAAGACTATATTAAGAGGGCTGTACTTTTTGTTTTGAAGAATATATTATGATTTTTGATAAGAAATTGCCTTGATAATAAAATACTTTGGCCCTGAGTCCCAGTATCTGCAGCATTCTGTCCTGGAACCCTGGGAGCCCCACTGGCTCCACCCAAGAAGAGGAAGTGGACCCCCCCCCCCCCCCCCTTTACAATATATAAAAAAAACATGTAAATGAAATACACAATCTAGATGCAAAAAGATGCAAATTGTCTTAAGAACATATTCTTGTGTCATCTTCGCTGTGTTTTTTGCCACCCACTTGAAATCTACATGCAATTGAAGACCTGCATATGAAAAATCAAATCCTGATATCATACTTAATTCACTGCTAGCCCTTTTTCTTCCTCCCTTAGTTGCAGTTCATTAAAGAGGAGCCCTCGTTTGATCTTGAAGGATACATCGAAGAATATGGCAGCCACGTGACCCATGAGGAGTACGCAGAAGGTACGCAGGCAATGAACAGTGTTAAATTCCCAGGTGTCACTCTCCTGCCAGACATAACCTGACTTTTTGCTTGCTTCTTTCAGAATATTGTAGGAAAGCTTCTGGCATTTCACCCAACCCAGAACTGGAAGCCACCCTGCGCAAATATGTCATGGGTACTGTGCTGCAAAAGGTATGGCCATGGCAAGAACTCCATGCATAAAACCTTATCGTAGGGGATCTCAATTCAATAGTGGGAGGTAAAGGGACCATGATTTCAAATGCTGGAGAAGGAGGGACACGGGGCAGGACAGGCTGAAGTATTAGGGCAGACCAGGTGGTTGATAGCACAAGTAGCTTCAAGGGGGCTGGCTGGCAAACAGCAGCTGCAGTCAATGCAAAGCAGTTGGGATTTTCAGGAGTAGTTTTGACTTAGTTTCAGTCCTTTCTTTCAAATTGCTCTCAAGTAGTCAAATTGGGCAATCATTACAATGAATGCTGGTGATCCACAAGGACCTGCCCATATTTTTGTAACCCTGGTCTCAACACACACACAGTCCAGGCATCAGCTAGCTCATTGCGGGTCAGCACCCGAAACCAGGGCTACAAAGAAATCAAACCAAGAACCTCCCTTGGTTACATAGACTGAAGAGAGGGCCCGGGCCGGGTGAAGGGGGGTGGTGGCGACTCCGGGGGGGGGGGGGGGCGGTAGCGGCTACCTTGGGGGGGGGGAGCGGTAGCGACGTCAGCGGTTCCCTCCCTCCCCTTCCGCACAGTTTCCCTCTCTGTCCCGCCCCCCTCCCCCCGTCATCACGTCTTGATGTGGGGGCGGGACAGAGAGGGAAGTCTCTACTGCGCATTTGCAGGTGAGTCGGTCACTTGCCATTTATAGGTTTGATATTACATAACTTTTATTAACATGAATAAAACAGGAATAAACAATGACCCCCCCTACCCCAAGCTACATATGTCCAGGCTTAACAACAACAGTTCGCCCCCCCCCCCCTTCCGCCGCTTGCCATATTAGCAAAGTGGCAATTTGTCGGCATCTCCCAGGGCTCCGCCCTACCAGCAAGGGCCCTGATCCGTGCAGACCTCCGCACATCTTCCGGGTCGCCCGACCTGCCTGTCACGCCCTGGCTCAGCCCCCATGAGCCATAGCTCCTGTAGCTCGGGGTTTGATTGCTTCTTTTTTGCTGCTGTGACAAAAACTCCCAGGCCATCTGCTGGAATAAAAGAAAAAAACACAACCAGAAAAACTGCCTCTCCAACCTCCTCCTCTCAACCCCACACCCCATGCTAGGGCGAGAGGGTGGGCAAACTGCCTCCGAGGAACGGGACAACACCCGTATCCTCGGAGGGCCTATTTTTAATCTCCCCCTTAGCCCCGCCCCCCAATGCCACCATCCACCAATAGCAGCCCTCCCCATGAGGCCCGCCGAGTGAGCGGTTTTTAAATGGGCCACTCACATCGCGTCCCTCCTTGCACGTCACCCCCATGGCCTCTGACCCCCTCCCATTGCTCATGCCCATGCAGAACTGATTCGAACGGGCCCAGCCCTTGTTTAATGGGGCCCGTCAAGACCAGCTCTCGGGCCTTTTATTCTGTGAAACTTTTAGTCTGTTTGATTCAAGGCACTCTTTAACATAGAATGCTACCCCTCCACCATTTTGATCCATTCTCTCACTATGATATAATTTCTACCCTGGCATGACAGTTCCCCATTGGTTATACCCCTTCCACCTGCTCTTACAACCTGCATATTATATCTACCCTTTTATGTAGTGGTATATATTTCTCCCATCTAATTTTTTTAAGCTTCTTGCATTTGTATACAGATACTTCAAACAATGTTTTTATTTGCATTAACAACTTGCTCAACAGTTGAAACTAATAATTTGCAATCTTTTCAAAAAAGAGCAGACAAACTTGAAAAGACTGCAAGTTTAAAGACACTTTGGTCTACTATTGTCTTTGTTGCAGCCATTCCATCCGGATGTCCTGACTTCCCTGATTTGATAACATCCTTCAAAGTTATCTTCTTCTGAATCTTGCGCTCTTGAGTGACTGTCAGCTTTCTCCCAGGTTCTAGTTTAAAAGCTGCTTTATCTCCTTTTTAAATGTTGGTGTCAGCAGCCTGGTTTCACCCTGGTTGAGATAAAACCCATCTTTAACAGAATAGGCTGCCCCTTCACCAGAATGTTGCTCAGTTCCTAATAAATCTAAATTCCTTCTCCCTGCACTATCATCTTGTCCATGCAGTGAGATTCTAGAGCTCTGCCTGTCTTCTGGGTACTGCGAGTAGAACGGGCAGCATTTCTAAAAAAGCTACCTAAAAGATTAAATTTGGCTTCCAGAACCTCCCTCTCACACTTTCCTATGCCAATAGTACCTACATGTATCAAGACAGGTGGATCTTCCTCAGCACTGCCTGAAATCTTATTTAGGTGATGTGTGAGATCCGCAACTTTTCTACCAAATAGGCAAGTTATCAAATAACCCTCACTTCTATCAGCCACCCAACTATCTACATGCCTCATGATCGAATCCCCAACTAAAACAGCTGTCCTCATCCCTTCCTCCTGAGCACATGCTTTTGGAGATTCATTCTCAGTGCCAGAGGATATCACATCATTTATAGGGCTGGTCCTGGCTACTGAATCACTTCCTGCCACACCAAGTTGATGTCTCCTTTCAGGCTACCTTTTTCCTCCATGGTAGCACAGACTGGAGATGGGATCTCTCTACTATGTTTCTGAAGGTTTCCTCTGTTTTCCTCTCTGTTTTCTTCAGCTCTTCCAAGTCTGCTACTCTTAACATCCAGAGATCAGACTTGTTCCTTGAGTGCTGGTTTTTCCACCAAGTATACATAGATGATCTCTCATCAGCTGGGAGATGATCATCGAGTACAGGTGACACTCACTGCGAAAGACTGGGTAGTTCCCATCTTGCTGCTAGGCTCCTGCTTGCATCTTCATATTGGTGGACTGTTAATTGAGGTTACTAAAGGAGTAAGGGTTAGTAGCCTAATGATTCATGCATGGGGCTGAGAACCTGGGGAACTGGGTTTGATTCCCACTGTAGTTCCTTGTGATTCTGGGCAAATCACTTAACCCTCTATTGTCCCAGGTGCAAAAACATAGATTGTGAGCCTTCTAGGGACAGAGAAAGTACCTGTCCTATATAATAATTCTCACCTCCAACGTTCTATGCTTGGGACCGTGGCTCCCTGGCTGCAAGTGGTCTGCGAGGCAGACACGCACGGACGTCACTGACGTCAACACAGCTGATTCCAAGGCAAGGGGAGGAGTACGTGTGTTTCCCTACTCCTACTGCCTCGGAATCAGCTGTCACCCCCCCCCCCACGCTATGGCCCCCTCGAAACCCACCCCCTCCCGCGAACCTGTCGATCCCCCTCCCTGGAACGCCGAAAACCGCACCCCCCTCCCGCTGCTGTTGTGCACTACCTTCGGGTGGGTTCCTCAATCATCTTCTTAGAAAGTTTAACTCCGTGCGTCTGACGTCAGACACACGCGTGCGTCTGACGTCAGACGCACGGAGTTAAACTTTCTAAGAAGATGATTGAGGAACCTACGGGAAGGGAAGGTAGCACAACAACGGCGGCAGCGGTGGCGGTGGGAACGACAGGTTCGCGGAAGGGGGGGGTTCGAGGGGGCCATAGCACGGGGGGGGGGGGGGAATTACCTGCCTAAGGCCCGTTTCCTTGCCTACAGAAACGGGCCTTTTTTACTAGTATATAATAAATGTACTGCAAAAAGGCAGTATAACAAATCCATGACCCTTTAGTTATATGTCATGATATTTTAGGTTTGCCTCAAGGAACTAAAAAAATTGTATTGCTAAGAGCTAATGAAGATGCCCCTAATTAAACCTACTATACTCATAAATGGCTGAAAAAGCCTATAAAACAAGTAAGTCTGGGGTAGGAGGGAGTTTATTAGCTCTAACTGCTTTTATAATCTAAAACAGTGAGTTTAGTAACTACTATGCTCGAATTGCACTTAACAGTAACTATACACACTAAAATATATTACAAACTTCCTTTGTTAATTAGGCAGAGTGATATAAAAAGACACTGAAATTACTTATTCAACCCCAACTCCACCTTTCCCTAAGTTTGAACATAATTTCCTAGCAGGTAAACACTCACCAGTGTGGTTTTCCTCCCTACAGCATTAGGTCCTGTAACTGAAATACTGGTTTCTCATATAATACTAATTATGTCTTACCTTGAAGTATTGGCTTATAGATAAAAAGTTGTTCATTTAACTGAAAGCTTCACTCAAAGGTCTACTCACAAACTGGACCTTCGTCATCATCCATTCTGCACCCCTGGGTGGGACTAAATGTATTTATTTAGTTATTTATTTATATTTATTAATCATGATGAGCAATAACATAATTTTTCAGTGCATTTATCAAATGCACTTGCATCACTAATGTCTTATATTCAGTTATGAAGTAACTTGCTCTATTTGCAAACTTGTGTGTTTTTAACAGATTGATGATGGGCAACCACTGGAGTATCTGTCAGAGATGCGACCAGTCACCATTTTATTTCTGAACCTGCAGCTCAAGGAAAATACAAATGCAGACCTCCAATGCAGTATCATGCAGAGTACCGGCTGGTGTATCACCAAATTCATCGAGAAATACAAAGGCAAGATCAACAAGGTCTTCATGTTTGACAAGGTGAGGGGGTGTGTGGGTGCTTGAACTTGGGGCATGACTTTGGGGAAGGAAGGACAATGGAGAACTTTGGAGATGGACGGAAGTTACATGCTGGAGGAGGGAAAGAATATTATATTATATTCATCCTTATAATCTCTGACCATCCTAGTAGTTGCTGTTATCTGTGTCCTTCTACCGACTCTGAGCTTTCCACCTTGCTGTACCTTGTATTTGGAATTTTTGTTTTTCTGAGTTTCTGAAATATACTTTACCTCTTCAGGGACTTTTTTTTGTTGTTTTGTTGTTACATTTGTACCCCACGCTTTCCCACTCATGGCAGGCTCAATGCGGCTTACATGTTGTATACAGGCACTTATTTGTACCTGGGGCAATGGAGGGTTAAGTGACTTGCCCAGAGTCACAAGGAGCTGCCTGAGGTGGGAATTGAACTCAGTTCCTCAGTTCCCCAGGACCAAAGTCCACCACCCTAACCACTAGGCCACTCCTCCACTCAGGGTGGGAGTGACTATCCTTGTGGCCAAATCAGTATGAAAGTGCTAAACCCATACGAGAAAAACTACACTGGCTCCCACTTAAAGAACGCATCACGTTCAAGGTGTGCTCCCTAGTTCACAAAATCATTCACGGAGATGCACCAGCCTACATGTCAGACATGGTAGACTTACCACCCAGGAATGCCAAAAGATCATCCCCTACATTCCTGACTCTGCACTTCCCTAACTGCAAAGGTCTGAAATACTAACGCACGCATCAAACTTTAGCACACAGCTATGGAACGCATTGCCGCACAACATAAAAACGAGTTACGAATTAATGAACTTCCGAAAACTACTGAAGACCCATCTCTTTAACAAGGCATACCACAAGGATCAACCAATGTGAATATACACAGCTCCTCCACATACATCCAGAACTGTCTTACAATATCGGCTTGTTATACTACTATCTTGTCTTATCATTGCCCAAGATCCTTCTGCAACACAATCCTGCTTATAATCGAATGAGAAAAACGCCCAAGTTCCGACCTAAATCGGGAGATGGACGTTTATCTCACAAAACCGAATAAAGCGGTATAATCGAAAGCCGATTTTTGGATGTTTTCAACTGCAATCCGTCGCGGATGCGGACAAAGTTGATGGGGGCGTGTCAGAGGTGTGGCGAAGGCGGAACTGGGGCGTGGTTATCTGACGAACAGAGATGGGCGCATTTCACCGATAATGGGAAAAAAGTATGCGTTTTTAGCTAGAATTTAGGACACTTTTCCTGGACCCTGTTTTTTCACGAATAAGGCCCCCAAAAGTGCCCTAAATGACCAGATGACCACTGGAGGGAATCGGGGATGACCTCCCCTGACTCCCCCAGTGGTCACTAACCCCCTCCCACCACAAAAAATGAAGTTTCTCAACTTTTTATTTTCACCCTCAAATGTCATACCCAGCTCCCTGGCAGCAGTATGCAGGTCACTGGAGGAGTTGTTAGGGGGTGCAGTGGACTTCAGGCAGGTGGACCCAGGCCCATCCCCCCCTACCTGTTACAATTGTGCTGCTTAATGCTTATTAGTCGTCCAACCCCCCCAAACCCACTGTACCCACATGTAGGTGCCCCACTTCACCCCTTAGGGCTATAGTAATGGTGTAGACTTGTGGGCAGTGGGTTTTGAGGGGGTTTGGGGTGCTCAACACACAAGGGAAGGGTGCTATGCACCTGGGAGCTCTTTTACCTTTTTGTTTGTTTTTGTAAAAGTGCCCCCTAGGGTGCCCGGTTGGTGTCCTGGCATGTGAGGGGGACCAGTGCACTATGAATCCTGGCCCCTCCCACGAACAAATGCCTTGGATTTATTCGTTTTTGAGCTGGGCGCTTTCATTTTCCATTATCGCTGAAAAACAAAAACGCCCAGCTCACACATCGTTGAATAAAACATGGGCGTCTATTTTTTCCCAAAATACGGTTCGGTCCGCCCCTTCACGGACCCGTTCTTGGAGATTAACGCCCATGGAGATAGGCGTTTTCGTTCAATTATGCCCCTCTATGTCTATTTTCTAATATATTTCCACTATTCATGATTATTGTAAGCCACATTGAGCCTGCAAAGAGGTGGGAAAATGTGGGGTACAAATGCAATAAATAAATATTATGTAAGGTGCATTAAATGTGGAAAGATAATCAGGGCCAATAAAAATGAAAGGAATAAATTTATAATATAATATTTCTCTAGTTAATAATAGAATATGTATTAACAGAGGGAATTACTCAGAGCATGTGGTCGCAAAGAATTACAAAATGAAACGTTCTTATGTTCCAATTGTAATTCCAATTCTAATTCGATTCTCTATTCTTATACATACTTATTCTATACCAATTAAAGGTAAATTGTTAAGAATAATAATCACGTAAGAATAGAGGGGAATTTTATATACTAAATTCAAATTAATTACATTAACCTGCACTGTATGTTTTGGAACATGTGCTCAAAGCATGGCACTAAGTTTAAAAAGCGACCATGTGCTATCAGTGTAACTTTAAAAGGTAACATGTGCTTAGAGCATTTGGAGGTTGCACATGTGAGAACATGTGCTTTTCCCAATATAAAGGCCAGATAGTTAACTTTAAAAGAAAATGTTTATTTCTAATACAGGCAAGGTAATAAGTTTACAATAGAGAGGCAGTTTTAGAAAGGATCTTTTACCAATGGAAGTATGCTACAAAATAACAGGTTTGATTGTAAATTAAGCTGGATAACTCACATTAATGGAGGCTGCTATGGAGAGTGATGCAGGAGATCCTTGCTGGAACAGAAAGTTTCTTTGTAGATTTGCTGTCTGATGAAGCTTGAAGCAGTTTCTTTTAAGGTGGATGTGATGTCCAGCTTGAGAAGTCAGGATTCCAGGAGATTATAGCTTGCTTTTAGTTTTAATCAATTCAGGGCAGCGGCGACTAGGACAGGAACAGCCAGGAAGCCTAACAGCCAGGAAGATCCTCCATGGCGAATCTCCAAGCTACATGACCAACTTGATCGATCTTCCAGCCAGAAATAGGTCCAAATCTTCCCAAACATATCTCAATCTTCATCTTCCCAACTGCAAAGGCCTCAAATACAAAACCTACTATGCATCCAACTTCTCCGTTATAGGCAGCCAACTCTGGAACGCAATACCACGACACATCCGAACAACCAATGAACACCTACCCTTCCGAAAGCTGCTGAAGACTTACCTCTTCAAACAAGCTTACCCAAACAACCCAACTTAATTCTCGAACCGAATTCCACACCACCAGCACTACCCATACTCCAATCCTCTCCCCCACATCTCTCCCCATTGTCTCTACTCTTTTAACTTGAACATCTCTTGATACTTTGTATCATACTTTGTGTATCCATGTGATACTTTGTACCATACCTTGTACCATACTTTGCGTTATCTCTGTGATACTTTGTACCATAGCTTGTAAGCCGCACTGAACCTGCTATCAAGCGGGAAAGAGCGGGGTATAAATGCTATTAATAAATAAATAAATTTACAGAGCAACAAGAACACATTTAAAACAAATAGGAGAAAGTATTTTTTACACACAACATATAGTTAAGCTTTGGAATTCATTGCTGGAGAGAATGGTAAAAGCATTTTATGTAGCTGGGTTTAAAAAAGGTTTGGAATTCATTGCTGGAGGTATTTTCCATAAACCGTTATTAAGGTAGCCCTGGGGAAAGCCACTGCTTAACATGGGGGTAGGTAACATGGAATCTTGCTGCTTTTTAGGACTCTGACAGATACTTGTGACCTGAACTGGCCATTTTTGGAATCAAGATTCTGGGATAGATGGACCTTGGGGTTGACCCAGTAGGGCACCTCATATGTTTTTTAATTGTTAGGTAATATTATGCTCCAAATAATTTCCATTCTTTCTCTTTAGGATAAAGTGATGTTTATAGTGCAGGGATTCTTCTAATCTTCTGTGGAGACTATTTGAATAGCTGATCTGTAGGAGTTAGACCCCTGCAGATAGCTTAATAGATCTTGTTATTATACCTCTTGCAATCTAATTCAGAGGATTCCTTAATTACATAAGTACATAAGTAATGCCACACTGGGAAAAGACCAACAAGCTCATTTTCAAAGCACTTAGCCTCCCAAAGTTCCATAGAAACCTATGGAACTTAGCCTCCCAAAGTGCTTTGAAAATATGCCTCCAAGGGTCCATCGAGCCCAGCATCCTGTCCACGACAGCGGCCAATCCAGGCCAAGGGCACCTGGCAAGCTTCCCAAACGTACAAACATTCTATACATGTTATTCCTGGAATTGTGGATTTTTCCCAAGTCCATTCAGTAGTGGTTTATGGACTTGTCCTTTAGGAAACCGTCTAACCCCTTTTAAAACTCTGCTAAGCTAACCGCCTTCACCACGTTCTCCGGCAACAAATTCCAACATTTAATTATTTGTTGGGTGAAGAAATATTTTCTCTGATTTGTTTTAAATTTACTACACTGTAGTTTCATCGCATGCCCCCTAGTCCTAGTATTTTTGGAAAGCGTGAACAGACGCTTCACATCCACCTGTTCCACTCCACTCATTATTTTATATACCTCTATCATGTCTCCCCTCAGCCGTCTCCTCTCCAAGCGGAAAAGCCCTAGCCTCCTTAGTCTTTCTTCATAGGGCTTTGCCAGTATTTGCCAAGGTCTGCAATGTCAGCAGGAAAGTTCCTTGTCTCACTTGACTGATGTAATAGGCGGGCAGTTGTGGTAACATGTACGTGTTGTTTTGCAACAATGACTCTTGAATGAGTTGATCCAGCATTTGCAGAGCCTGGGTTCAGAGAAAACTACTACTACTACTACTACTACTACTACTATTTAGCATTTCTATAGCGCTACAAGGCATACGCAGCGCTGCACAAACATAGAAGAAAGACAGTCCCTGCTCAAAGAGCTTACAATCTAATAGACAAAAAATAAATAAAGTAAGCAAATCAAATCAATTAATGTGAACGGGAAGGAAGAGAGGAGGGTAGGTGGAGGCGAGTGGTTACAAGTGGTTACGAGTCAAAAGCAATGTTAAAGAGGTGGGCTTTCAGTCTAGATTTAAAGGTGGCCAAGGATGGGGCAAGACGTAGGGGCTCAGGAAGTTTATTCCAGGCGTAGGGTGCAGCGAGACAGAAGGCGCGAAGTCTGGAGTTGGCAGTAGTGGAGAAGGGAACAGATAAGAAGGATTTATCCATGGAGCGGAGTGCACGGGAAGGGGTGTAGGGAAGGACGAGTGTGGAGAGATACTGGGGAGCAGCAGAGTGAATACATTTATAGGTTAGTAGAAGAAGTTTGAACAGGATGCGAAAACGGATAGGGAGCCAGTGAAGGGTCTTGAGGAGAGGGGTAGTATGAGTAAAGCGACCCTGGCGGAAGATGAGACGGGCAGCAGAGTTTTGAACCCACTGGAGAGGGGAGAGGTGACTAAGTGGGAGGCCAGCAAGAAGCAGAATGACATAAAAGGGGCAACCTTGTGGTTCTTCAAGTTATAACGTCTTGAGCCAGAACTATTTGACATGATCCCTGATGAAATCGAGATAGAAGGAGCATCTTGGATACCAGAATTGATCTGATAACCCATTCAGATCCAGGCTGGAATGGTCTCATGTTTTCTCCTTAGCTTGTAAACAACTCTGCAACTGGAACACCACAGACCCTGTCCTGCCAGCTCCAGAACCTGCTGACCCACCTTCATCCAAGGAAGGAGAGACTTGCTTTTATTAGGTATAAATACTAGCTCTATAAGTTCTTGGGTGATAGGCAGAAGGCCCGATTGTGGTCCAGAGAATATATATTTCATTTGATTCACTTTTATTTTTAACAAGGTTATATGAAGTATTTGTTCTTATCCTCTCTTACCTGACATGTGCATTTATTTATTTATTACATTTGTATCCCACATTTTCCCACCTTTTTGCAGGCTCAATGTGGCTTACATTTTACTGTTAACGACATTAGCTGATTCCAGTCTGAACAAATACATGGTATGAATGAATACAAAGTGATATTGTGGTATGATAGGTAATTGGGGGGAACTTAAAAGAGGGAGAGGAGAGGAAGAGTCAGATAATGTCCATTATGGTCTTTAGTTGTATTGTATCACAAGTGTTCAGGTATTTTATGTTGGGTTGGTGGGGTATTCTCTTCTGAACAGGTCTGTCTTTAGTGCTTTCCGGAAATTTAGGTGGTCGAGCGTAGTTTTTACTGCTTTTGGTAGTGCGTTCCATAGTTGTACGCTTAAGTAGGAAAAGCTGGATGCATAGGTGGATTTGTATTTGAGTCCTTTACTGCTTGGGTAGTGGAGGTTTAAGTATGATCGTGTAGATTTTGTGGCGTTTCTGGTTGGTAGGTCGATGAGGTCTGTCATGTATTCTGGTGCCTCGCCATTAATAATTTTATGAACAGTTGTGCAGATTTTGAAAGTGACGTGTTCTTTGGTAGCCAATGCAGTTTTTCTCGGAGTGGTTTGGCGCTGTCAAAACGCGTTTTTCCAAATATAAGCCTGGCTGCTGTGTTTTGGGCGGTCTGAAGTTTCTTTATGATTTGATCCTTGCATCCCGCATAGATTCCATTACAGTAGTCTGCGTGGCTTAGTACCATTGACTGTATCAGGTTACGAAATATTTACCTCGGGAAGAATGGTTTTAGGTGTTTGAGTTTCCACATTGAGAAAAACATTTTCTTTATGGGGATTTTACTTGGGTCTCTAGTGATAGGCTACAATCTATTGTTACTCTGAGAATTTTCAGGCTGTCTGAGATAGGGAGGGTGTGTCGTGGGGTGTTAATGTTTGTGGGTTTGTATGTATTGTATTGGGAAGAGATGATGAAACTGTGTGGTTTTTTTCTGTATTGAGTTTTAGTTGGAATGCATTTGCCCATGAGTTCATGATGTTTAGGCTGAGCTTGATTTCGTTGGAGATTTCTGCCAGGTCATGTTTGTAGGGGATGTATAGTGTAACGTCATCAGCATAGATAAATGGGTTAAGGCCTTGGGTAGATAAGGTCTTGGCTAGTGGAGTCAACATGAGGCTGAAAAGGATCGGTGATAATGGTGATCCTTGCAGTACTCCGCAGGCTGGTTTCCGTGGTGATGATATGTTTGTTTTTGATTTTATTTGATTTAATACTGACAGTCTCTCTGTCAAATAAGGTTGTTATATTGGCTTGCAAATAAAATTAACTGTATTTTATAACTCTTGGGTTGTCTCTGTTGCAT
This sequence comes from Microcaecilia unicolor, assembly GCF_901765095.1. Lineage (NCBI taxonomy): Eukaryota > Metazoa > Chordata > Amphibia > Gymnophiona > Siphonopidae > Microcaecilia > Microcaecilia unicolor. Next base: position 308,963,371 of record NC_044037.1, on the reverse strand, counting down.
ATCAGTATAATTTAGGAGCTTTAGAACTCAGATCTACCGACAGGGGAATGTAGTAAATAGACAGTAAATTCAGAGTGTTAATCAAATTATCCATTACACACTTTCATGTTCTTTCTGACACTTCTTGGGTCGTGCTTAGAACTGTAGTTGCTCCTCTATAATGTTTTGGAGGTTCCACCGAGATAATGTAATTATTTTATTTATTAGGATTTATTTTCTGCCTTTTTGAAGGAATTCACTCAAGGCGGTGTACAGTAAGAATACATCAAACCATAGGAGCCAACTTTTCAAAATGATTGGGGGTGCTGAAATTTCTTTTTTACAGGTGGTGCATTTCCCTCCCCTCTCCCCCTCCATTTATATCCAGCAATTCTCCTCTCTCCCCTGCCCTCTCCTCCAGGCACATCCAGCAATTCTCCCCTGAATTTTCATAAAGAGTATTGGTTTGACCAAACCTACCTAGTTCCCTAAGCATTCAAAAGTTACAGCTAATATCAAATAATGAGCTTTCAACAATACTTTTAAGGGGCCCTTTTACTAAGCTGCGCTAAAAGGGGGCCACTGGCTAGGGTTTCCTCATGTGCTGAGGCACTTTTAGCGTGGCTCAAAAATGGCCTCATTTCCATGTTTTCTATTCATGGGCAGGCTCTGATTTCTAAATGAGCTCATGGCTATTGTCACATGAGCCCTTACTGACACCTGTTTAGTGGATGGAAAGGACTCACACACTAACCGTTTGTTAATCGGTTGGCATGTGGCAATGAAGCTGTGCTGTGCACGCCTACTCTCTATCCCCCAAACATGCGTGTGCAGATGCCTGACCTACTGCAGAGTTTAGAACTGGGAGGCAGTAGCGATATACAAGAGCAACTGTTATGTTAAGTGACTTGCCCAGAGTCAGAAGGAGCTGCAGTGGGAATTGAACCCTTGTTCTCAGACCACTACACTAACCATTAGGGCAGTGGTTCCTAAACCTAGTCCTGGAGGCACCCCAGCAAGTCAGAATTTCAGGATATCCACAATGGATATTCATAAGAGAGATTTGTATGCAGTGGAGGCAGTAAATGCAAATCTCTCTCATGAATATTTATTGTGGGTATCCTGAAAACCTGACTGGCTGTGGTTCCTCCAGGATTAGGTTTGGGAACCACAGCATTAGGGCTACTCAGCTCAAATTGAAATTGAAAGCCTATAGAAAAAATGCTCTTTGACATGTAGTTTCCCATTGTGCCCGAGCAAACAGGGCAGTTCTCAACTCCCACCCTGGGGTGTAAGGTATTATCATAGATGTAACATAGGAATCATGTCTCCTCATATAAATCTTTGTGTTGTCATTAATTTGAATTTGAATCCATATTGATAAAGTATATAGAGTGGTGTTGCATGATCGTATTCATTTGCATTTCTGAGTATTGTGCAATGTCCACAGACGTTTCAGATTTAGGGGTAGAGATACCAGCATATACTATTACCATAGTCCAGCTTGGCTATCAATAATGAATGGATTAGTGTTTGTAAAGCTGCTTCATTAAGTAAGGATCTGAATGATATAAGATGTCTTAAGACAAAGAAAGGGCTTTTCCATAGCTACTACAGTTGAAGTAAGAAGAAGCATTGAAGGAAGGAGTGCAAGAAGGGGGCAATTAATAATTACTAGTAAAAAAGGCCCGTTTCTTAACGCAATGAAATGGGCGCTAGCAATGTAATGAGTTCCTGCCATTAATGTTTTCATGGTTGTATTCTGAATATAATTGTTGTTTACATGTGTAAGATTTCTTTATATACAATATTTTTTGTGTAGACTGTGTTACAATGTGGTAAAAGTTTTCCTTGTTCAGGCCCTTCAATCAGTTTAACAATCACATCAGAAGAGCTCCTTACTCGTGAGAATGCAACATACAATTGCCCATGTGAGAGACTGAGAGTGACAGTGTGTTTTACAGACAGTGTAAGAGAGAGATACACAGAGTGATTGTGTGTGTGTGTGTGATGTGTGTGATGTGTCTGTGTGTGATGTCTGTGTGTGATGTGTGTGTTTGATGTGTCTGTGTGTGTGATGCGATGTGATGTCTGTGTGTGTGATGCGATGTGATGTCTGTGTGTGTGTGTGATGTGTGTGAGTGACAAAGTGATTAAATGTTTGTCTTCCCTTCCGTTCTGTGCATTTGCCTCCACTGATGTTCGTACCTCCCTGTATATGATTGTTTGTTAGAGATTCAATCCACTCCACTTCCCTCCTCCAAGTTCCGTTCTGTCTAATTGGTTCTTCGTTCCTGTGATGTCGTGTTTGTTTGCTTGGCAACTATGCAGCGTTCTGTTTCCTCGATGTGAGGGCGGGGACAGTGAGAGCCAATGAAACGCTGAACTACAGACTTACGAACCCTACACTGCCACAGTGCCACGGAGTCAGCTTCAGAATGTTGGAGGTGCTTTTTATTATATAGGATGTGTTTCTGTCTGTCCTTCTTAGAACCTTAATACTTGGCAATACATATTCCTATAACCAGGATTTCACATGGAGAGGGAAACTTGAAGGCTGATGTAATGGAGTTTTGTTTGTTTATATTCTCAGGGATGCACCTTTCTCTGTCTGTTTGGACTACCTGGAGATAAACAGGAAGATGAGTGCTCCCATGCAGTACGGAGTGCATTTAACATCCATCAATTCTGTTCTGAAGAGCTACTTAAAGTCAAGTGAGCAGAGAAATTCTATCCAATCCTCACCAAAGATGTGCTAATGGGATAAGGAAATAGAATAGATAAGATGTGAAAGATATAAACAGGATGGAGTTGGTCCAGTGGTCAGCTACTAAAATGGTCAGTGGTCTTCTTCATAAAGCTTATGGGGACAGTCTTAAAGATCTCAATATGTATACTTTGGAAGAAAGGCAGGAGAGGAGAAATATGATAGAGACATTTAAATAGCTATGCGACATAAATGCACAGGAAGCGAGTCTGTTTCAATTCAAAGGAAGTTCTGGAATGAGGGGGCATAGGATGAAGGTGAAAGGGGATAGACTCAGAAGTAACCTGAGGAAATACTTCTTCATGGAAAGGGTGGTGAATTAACGGAACAGCTTCCCGGTGGAGAGGAAAACTGCATCTGAATTCAAGAAAGCTTGAAACAAGTACTTAGAATCTCTAAGGGAGAGAAAGGGATAGTAGATGGCGTGGATGGGCAGACTGGATAGGCCATATGGTCTATCTGTCGTCATTTTTCTCTGTTTCTATGTAACAACTTAGTCTTCCATTCAGCTCAACAGCTCTGGCTCTCCAGGTAAAACATGAACCACTAAAAAATAGTTCCTTTAAACGTAAGTTCTTTAAAATGAGTAATCAAAAGAGAGTAATGAACAAGATCGAAATCAGAACTCAGATCTAGTGAAACCAACACAGTCAGCCCTGCCAGAAATCCAAATTAATATGGCTATAATTTATCAAAATTACCAGACCAGCAGTTGATCCCAGAACCATTCTCTTAAGCACCTTTGAAACAAAAGATGAATTAGACACAAGGCAATAATGAGCAGGTACACCTGGATCCAAATTTGGTTTCTAGGGTAATGGGTGGAGACATGCCTCTTTCCAACAGGCTGGAGTATGACCCATCAAGAGACTCCATCTTAGGAGAAGACCCACTCAAAGACTGTTCACTTTTATGAAGGCATAAGGTCCAGTGAAGAAGTGGTAGGGCAGAAACTAATTTTTCAAACTGTGAATCAAAGATGTTTTAATGCTAACCAAAGGCTCTGTGCAGCCCCCAATCTCTGTAAACTCAGAATCTGACCAGTCAGATGAAATTGCTGGTGCAGGTCTTAAGAATTCCCTTCTCGAACCTTATCAATAGTACATCTATTGATGACATGACAAACCCCCTCCCGAAAAAAACAAATACAGAAAAAGGCCAAACAAAATGAAAAATCCAATAAGTTCACAGGAAACTAAAAATTGTGGACTGCAAACCAGTGGCGTAGCCAAGGGTGGGCTCACTTTGGGTTCAGGCCCACCCAGTAGCAGCATACCTATGATGTGGCTGGCAGGGATCCCCAAGCCCCACCAGCCGAAAACTCCCAACAAGTGTCCCTCCTGCATACCTTGTAAGTAGCAGATCTTCACCTGCAGTGAGCAGTGAACCCCAGCCTTCCCTCTGATGTATTTCTGCCTAGGCGGAAACAGGAAGTTGCATCAGAGGGAAGGGTGTGGGGCCAACATGAGCAGTGTGTATTAGTTGCTGCTCGCTGCTGGTGAAAATCTGCTATTTAAAAGGTATACGGGAGAGGGGGGATGTTTGAGAGACCATATGGCATGCAGGCGAGAGAAGGAGAGACCAAATCACCTGTGGGACGGGGCAAGGTTCTTCTGCCCACCCATCTTAGGCCTAGGCCCACCCAAAATTAGGTGTCTAGCTACGCCCCTGCTGCATACCCCTAATAGTAGCACATTTAAAATAAATCAGAGAAAGATTTTTCTTTAATCAACGTACAATTAGACTGTGGAGTTTATTGCAGGAAGTAATGGTGAAAGTAAATAGCAGTGCTGGATTTGTGGAGGTAAAATGCATAAGAGCCACTGCTTACCTCTGGTTGTCAGTAGCAAGGAAAGGGTCTACTCTTTAGAATTCTTCTGGGCAGGCCACTGTCAGAAATGGGGATGCTCAGTGGGTCTTTGGTCTGACCCAGTATGGTATATGTACTTTTTCTCAAAGCAGGCTGGATACTGACAGTGTTTGCATTCTGATAAATCCTGCTGGTACTACTTTTTCTAAGGCAGATGAAAATGAATAAGGGAGTGGTGGCAGTCACACATCTTATAGGGAATGGAGCTGGGGAACTGCAGCCTTACATTATTAGAGGGGTGGGAGATGCCAAAATACTGGGAGTGGACAATGACATACACTTTCTCTTCCTAGAACTGTTTCCATAGGTGTCACTAGTGGACCTGTGTTCTGTGGTGTGGTTGGACATCCTTTCCGACATGAATACACAGGTAAGGTGGGCAGGAGTCTTTTAGTTTTTCATGAGGGCATCGAATGTATAAACAGTAGGTGCCTGCATACCTGCATATATTGCAGCCTATATAAGTCTATGATTATTAATAGATTTGTTATTCAAAAATGACTTTTTCACATAAGAGTATTTTCAATATTTCACATCCTGTCTGCCTGGGTCAACTGGCAAAGACAAAGGCGCATGATTTTATGGGTTTTCCTCTCAGTGAGCATATAGTGATCACATGCATACTGCATGATCTGAACAAAACAACTTATGTAACAGAAAGCAACAGAGCATCCTTTAAAAATACACTGCTAACTTCATGTTCTAATAATGTCTGATTAATTTTAGCTAAATAAGTCATTAAATGTGCAGTATTATTCATAGCTCTAAACTATCACTATCTTTCTACCCTCATCTCCCCTTACGTTCCCGCCCGTAACCTCCGTTCACAGGATAAATCCCTCCTCTCAGTACCCTTCTCCACCACCGCCAACTCCAGGCTCCGCTCATTCTGCCTCGCCTCACCCTATGCTTGGAACAACCTTCCTGAACCCTTACGCCAAGCCCCCTCCCTGCCCGTCTTCAAGTCTTTGCTTAAAGCCCACCTCTTCAATGCTGCGTTTGGCACCTAACCCTTGCCGTTCACTGAATCCAGACTGCCCCAATTTGACTGCCCCTATCGGACCGACCGTTCACTTGTCTATTAGATTGTAAGCTCTTTGAGCAGGGACTGTCTCTCTTTGTTAAATTGTACAGCGCTGCGTAACCCTAGTAGCGCTCTAGAAATGTTAAGTAGTAGTAGTAGTATTACATATAGCAGTGATTTAACCAGAGCTGAGATTGTGATGTCATAATGCCTCATTCCACCAATGCCTAAGAGCCAACCTCATCAGTGATGTCACAATGGCTCGACTGTCCTATACTTGGCCCACTTCCCCCCTTAGTGTGAAGAGTTTCAGTCTCTGGTATCCAGAGCTGAGATTGTGATGTCATAATGCCTCATTCCACCAATGCCTAAGAGCCAACCTCATCAGTGATGTCACAATGGCTTGATTGTCCTATATTTGTCTCACTCTTATCTATTAGATTGTAAGCTCTTTGAGCAGGGACTGTCTCTCTTTGTTAAATTGTACAGCGCTGCGTAACCCTAGTAGCGCTCTAGAAATGTTAAGTAGTAGTAGTAGTAGTAGTAAACAGGGAATCTAGTTGTATGGTTAAAGGTGGTGGAGAAATGTGCTTCTAGATAATGTCTATGTCTGCATGCAAGAGAGTTTTATTACTAAAGACATATAAATGATTATTAATAGCAAGATAGCTAATATTGTGTGTGAACAACCTGAAAAAGGAATCAGGAATACTCGATTGCATGTAGTAATGGGAAAAGTAGAAACAACACATACCACATAATTATCTTCTAACTCCATTAATGATCAGTAACTAACATTTGGCAAAATTTTCCATTGACATAGCTTATTGCAGTTTTGTAAAAAGCAAGGTTCATACTGAGGAGATTGGTAGGGCACATCTTCCCTTGGACAGTAGGGATACAATCTTGCAAAAGATAGGTATAATTGTTTAACGATACATAAATACGCATTATTTTAGGTTGCCTCAGTTGGGTACCAAAAAGCATAGGCATTATAAAAAAAATTGCATAGTAATGGATAAACATAAAAGAATCCTGTTCAGAAGGAATGGATTCTCAGAAGCTTAGCGGAGATTGGGAGGCAGAGCCGGTGGTGGGGGCGGGGTTAGTGGTTGGGAGGCGGGGCTACTGCTGGGCAGACTTCTATGGTCTGTGCCGTGAAACTGGCAGATACAAATCAAGGTCAGGTATACACAAAAAGTAGCACATATGAGTTTATCTTGTTGGACAGACTGGATGGACCGTGCAAGTCTTTCTCTGCCGTCATCTACTATGTTACTATCCAGCTTATTTTCGAAAGAGAAAGACGCCCATATTTTGACCCAAATCTGGAGATGGGCATCCGTTTCCCGTGGGAGCCCAAATCGGTATAATCGAAAGCCGATTTTTGGCGTCCTCAACTGCAGTCCGTCACGGAGACGAACAAAGATCACAGGGTCATGTCGGAGGTGTGGCAAAGGGGGGACTGGGGAGTGGTTATCGGCCGAGGAGAGATGGGCATCTTTAGCTGATAATCGAAACAAGAAGGGCGTTTTTGACGAGAATTTGCTCCGTTTTATTTGGACCCTTCTTTTCAGTTCCAAGTCCCAAAAAAGTGCCCGAACTGACCAGATGACCACCGGAGGGAATCGGGGATGACCTCCCCTGACTCCCCCAGTGGTCACTAACCCCCTCCCACCAAAAAAAACCCCACTTTACAAACTTTTTCCCCCAGCCTGTATGCCAGCCTCAAATGCCGTACCCACCTCCATGACAGCAGAATGTGTTCTATCCTCTGACAGCCTTTCCCTGGTTCTGATGTGGCTCTCAGGTGAGTGTGACACCTTTTCTGTTAAGGGCACTGCAGAGTCACATCAGCAATGCATTGTGGTGGGTGTAGGGTATTGGGCTCCGTGATTCCACTAGCTTGTGGCAAATGCTCACGATGTTGGTAGTTGGTAGGTTCTACTCCCATGGTGCTTTTCCCTCTGCTTAGTGGGTCAGAGTGTGCCCTGTTTTGTTTCCGGTAGTCCATGAGGTAGTGGCCATTTGTGTAAGACACTTTTAGATCCCTTTCATGTGTTAGCCACGTTACAGAACCTAGTTCTTACCTTGAATGTTGCTGAAAGAGGGCATTGTTCACCATTCTGCCAGCTCGGACCTACTGCTAATCTCAGTACCAGGGAGACTTGTTGCCAGTGGGGCACAACCTCTGATCTGCAGTTAACTGTGAGTAAATGTGCTTATTCAAATAAAGGACGTTTTCAGCGAGATTAGTCTTCAGGTGTGAACTGCTATGCCAAGGTTATACACCAGCAAGAAATCCTGTCCCTGGAGCACTTTTAGTGGGTACTACAGTGCACTTCAGGCAGGCAGACCCATCCCCCCCCCCACCCGTAACACTTGTGGTGGTAATGGGAGGCCTCTAAAACCCACTGTACCCACATGTAGTTGCCCCCTTCACCCCTAAGAGCTATGGTAGTGTTGTACATTTGTCCCTCCCACGACCAAATGGCTTGGATTAGGACGTTTCTGAGCTGGGCGTTTTTAGTTTCCATTATCGCTAAAAAAAACCCACCCATCTCAGAAAGGACCAAATCCATGGCATTTGGTCCGTCCAAACTGTATTTTCGAAATGAAAGATGGACGCCCATCTTTTTCGAAAATACGGTCTGTCCTGCCTCTTCACGTACCCGTTTTCGGACATAGACGCCCATGGAGATAGGCGTTCGTGTTCGATTATGGCCCGCCACATAATTTAGTTTGCCTTACCTTATATATGGCTAAAGGAACCTTTACAATAATACTCGGTACACTTACAGGCTTATTTTCGAAAAAGAAGGGCGCCCATCTTTCGACACAAATCGGAAGATGGGCGTCCCTCTCACAGGGTCGCCAAAATCGGCATAATCGAAGACAATTTTGGGCGTCCTTAACTGCTTTCAGTCGCGGGGACGACCAAAGTTCACGGGGGCATGTCGGAAGCATAGCAAAGGCGGGACTGGGGCGTGCTTAACACATGAGCGTCCTCGGCCGATAATGGAAAAAAGAAGTGCGTCCCTGACGAGCACTTAGCCGACTTTACTTGGTCCTTTTTTTTTTATGACCAAGCCACAAAAATGTGCCCTAAATGACCAGGTGACCACCAGAGGGAATTGGGGATGTCCTCCCCTTACTCCCCCAGTGGTCATTAACCCCCTCCCACCCTAAAAAAAATTTTTAATATTTTTTTCAGCCTCTATGCTAGCCTCAAATATCATACCCAGCTCCATGACAGCAGTATGCAGGTTCCTGGAGCAGTTTTAGTGGGTACTGCAGCACTTCAGGCAGGCGGACCCAGGCCCTTCCCCCCCTACCTGTTACACTTGTGGTGGTAAATGTGAGCCTTCCGAAACCCACTGTACCCACTTGTAGGTGCCCCCCTTCACCCCTTAGGCTATGGTAGTGGTGTACAGTTGTGGGGAGTGGGTTTGGGGGGGGTTGGGGGGCTCAGCACACAAGGTAAGGGAGCTATGCACCTGGGAGCAATTTGTGAAGTCCACTGCAGTGCCCCCTAGGGTGCCCGGTTGGTGTCCTGGCATGTGAGGGGGACCAGTGCACTATGAATGATATAAATGCTGGCTCCTCCCACGACCAAATGGCTTGGATTTTGTCGTTTCTGAGATGGGTGTCCTCGGTTTCCATTATTGCCGAAAACCGGGGACGACCGTCTCTAAGGTCAACCTAAAAGATTTGGACGTCCCCGACTGTATTTTCGAAACGAAAGATGGACGCCTATCTTGTTTCGATAATACGGGTTTCCCCGCCCCTTCGCGGGAACGTCCTGTGAGAACATCCTCGGGAAAACTTGGGCGCCCCTCCACATATTCTGTTCCTGAATTTATTTATTTATTTGTTGCATTTGTATCCCACATTTTCCCACCTGTTTGCAGGCTCAATGTGGCTTACATAGTACCGAAGGTGCGTTTACAGTCTCCGGTGTGAACAAATACAAAGTGATGTTGTGGTAATAAGAAGTTCATGTGAACAGTCAACGGAATGGATGTGTTATGGCCATTATGTGCTTTGCTTTTGTTGTGTTGCCGAGATCAGTCTTTTAGGTTGGATCGGTAGGGTATGCCTTCTCAAACAGGTTAGTCTTTAGTAATTTACTGAAGTTTAGGTGGTCGTATGTTGTTTTCACGGCTGTTGGTAATGCATTCCATAGTTATGTGCTTATGCAGGAAAAGCTGGATGCGTAAGTTACGTGGGATTGGAGAACGGCGGAGGTGGTCCCTCTTCACAAAAGTGGTGATAGGGAAGAAGCTGGAAACTACAGGCAGGTAAGCCTCACTTCGGTTATTGGAAAAGTAATGGAAGCAATGCTGAAGGAAAGGATAGTGAATTTCCTGGAAGCCAATAAGTTGCAAGATCCGAAACAATATGGTTTTACCAAAGGGAAATCGTGTCAAACAAATCTCATTGAATTCTTTGGGTGACCGGAGAATTAAATCAAGGACGTGCTATAGACGTAATCTACTTAGATTTCAGCAAAGCTTTTGACACGGTTCCCCACAGGAGACTCTTGAATAAACTGGACGGGCTGAAGATAGGACCTGAAGTGGTTAACTGGATTAAGAACTGGTTGACGGACAGAAGCCAGAGGGTAGTGGTCAATGGAATTCACTCGGAGGAGGGAAAGGTGAGTAGTGGAGTGCCTCAGGGATTGGTGCTGGGGCCGATTCTGTTCAATATATTTGTGAGTGACATTGCCGAAGGGTTAGAAGGTAAAGTTTGCCTTTTTGCGGACGATACTAAGATTTGTAACAGAGTGGCCACCAGGGAGGGACTGGAAAACATGAAAAAGGATCTGCAGAAGCTAGAAGAATGGTCTAAGGTTTGGCAATTAAAATTCAAAGCGAAGAAATGCAAAGTGATGCACTTAGGGAGTAGAAATCCACGGGAGACGTATGTGTTAGGTGGTGAGAGTCTGATAGGTACGGACGGGGAGAGGGATCTTGGGGTGATAGTATCTGAGGATTTGAAGGCGACGAAACAGTGTGACAAGGCGGTGGCCGTAGCCAGAAGGTTGCTAGGCTGTATAGAGAGAGGTGTGACCAGCAGAAGAAAAGAGGTGTTAATGCTCCTGTATAAGTCGTTGGTGAGGCCCCACCTGGACTATTTTGGAGGCCGTATCTTGCTAAGGATGTAAAAAGAATTGAAGCGGTGAAAAAAAAAAGCTACGAGAATGGTATGGGATTTGCTTTACAAGACGTATGAGGAGAGACTTGCTGACCTGAACATGTATACCCTGGAGGAAAGGAGAAACAGGGGTGATGTGATACAGACGTTCAAATATTTGAAAGGTATTAATCCGCAAACAAACCTTTTCCGGAGATGGGAAGGCGGTAGAACTAGAGGACATGAAATGAGATTGAAGGGGGGCAGACTCAAGAAAAATGTCAGGAAGTATTTTTTCACGGAGAGAGTAGTGGATGCTTGGAATGCCCTCCCGTTTTCATTTCCACCACCTCCCACCTCCCACAGACTTTATTGACCTACCCACCAGAAACATCTAAATCAACACAAAAAGTAGCACATATGAGTTTGTCTTGTTGGGCAGACTGGATGGACCATGCAGGTCTTTTTCTGCCGTTATCTACTATGTTACTATGTAAGTGGATTTGTATTTAAGACCTTTGCATCTTGGGTAATGCAGATTTAGATATGTTCGTGTTGATTTAGATGTTTCTGGTGGGTAGGTCAATAAAGTCTGTCATGTATCCCGGGGCATCACCGCAAATAATTTTGTGGACCAAGGTGCAGGTTTTGAAGGCAATACGTTCTTTGGTTGGGAGCCAGTGTAGTTTTTCTCAGAGAGGTTTAGCGCTTCCAAATCGTGTTTTTCCAAATATGTCTGGCTGCTGTGTTTTGGGCTGTCTGAAGCTTCTTTAGGATTTGTTTTTTGCATCCCACATAAATTCCATTACAGTAGTCTAAGTGGCTTAGTATCATTGATTGTGTCAGGTTACGAAATGTTTCTCTCGGGAAGAATGGTTTCACGCGTTTAAGTTTCCACATTGAATGGAACATTTTCTTTGTTGTGGATTTTACTTGGCTCTCTAGTGTTAAGTTGTGGTCTAGTGTAACGCCGAGGATTTTCAGGTTGTCTCAGATAGGGAGGGTGTAGTCTGGGGTGTTGATATTTGTGGGGTTGTCTGCGCTGTATTGGGATGAGAGGATGAGGCAGTGTGTTTTTTCTTTATTGAGTTTTAGTTGAAATGCATTATCCCAAGATTCCATGATGTTCAAACTGAGCTTGATTTTGTTGGTGATTTCTGTCAGTTTGTGTTTATATGGAATGTACATTGTGATATCGTCTGCATAGATGAAAGGGTTGAGGCCTTGGATAAGGACTTGGCTAGTGGGGTCATCAGGTTGAAGAGGATTGGTGATAATGGTGATCCTTGAGGTACTCCACAGTCTGCTTTCCACGGTGATGATATGTTTGAATTTGATTTCACTTGATATGTTCTCGTGGTCAGGAAACTCTTGATCCCGCTAAGTATATTTCCATCAATCCTGAAGTAGTCTAGTAGTATATTATGGTTTACCATGTCAAATGCACTTGACATGTCGAATTGGAGGAGAAGGATGCTTTTGCCTGTTGCTATTTCCTGCTTGAATTTGGCTAGGAGAGTGATTAGTACTGTTTCAGTGCTGTGGAGGGGGCAGAATCCTGATTGAGACTCGTGTAGTATTGAGAATTTGTTTAAGTAATCAGTAAGTTGTTTGGTTGCCAAGCTTTCCATCAGTTTCATTATCAGCGGGATAGATGCTACTGGACGGTAGTTAGTGATTTCATTTGCTTTTTTCTTGGTATCTTTTGGTATTGGTGTAAGTAGGATATTACCATTTTCCTTTGGGAAGAGGCTTTGCTGGAACATGTAGTTTAGGTGGGATGTAACATATAACATAGTAGATGACGGCAGAAAAAGACCTGCACGGTCCATCCAGTCTGCCCAACAAGATAACTCATATTTGCTAATTTTTATGTATACCCTACTTTGATTAGTACCTGTGCTCTTCAGGGCACAGACCGTATAAGTCTGCCCAGCACTATCCCCGCCTCCCAATCACCAGTCCCACTTCCCACCACTGGCTCTGGCACAGACTGTATAAGTCTGCCCAGCACTATCCCCGCCTCCCAACCACCAGCCCCGCCTCCCGATCTTGACTAAGCTCCTGAGGATCCATTCCTTCGGCACAGGATTCCTTTATGCTTATCCCACGCATGTTTGAATTCCGTTACAGTTTTCATTTCCACCACCTCCCGCGGGAGGGCATTCCAAGCATCCACTACTCTCTCCGTGAAAAAATACTTCCTGACATTTTTCTTGAGTCTGCCCACCTTCAATCTCATTTCATGTCCTCTCGTTCTTCCATCTTCCCATCTTCGGAAAAGGTTCGTTTGCGGATTAATACCTTTCAAATATTTGAACGTCTGTATCATATCACCCCTGTTTCTCCTTTCTTCCAGAGTATACATGTTTAGTTCAGCAAGTCTCTCCTTATAGGTCTTGTAACGCAAATCCCATACCAGGATGTGAGGTCAGCAATGAAGCGGTCAGGGGTGGATTTTATTAGATAGCTGGGACAGGTATCTAGTTGACAGTGAATGTTGGAGAGCCTATTAAACGACTGGGTAACTGTTTCAATGGTTAAGAGACCGAAGTTTGTCCAGGTTCGGTCAGCTGGGTATTCTCCAAAGGTGGGGTCTAACTCGTGAAGGAAGTTTTTGATATCGATGTTGTCCTGAGGTAGAATGTTGCATAGGTTTACAATTTTATCATTGAAGTACTCGGCAAGTTTGTCTGCGGGTAGGATGTCTGTATTTGTTGTGGTGACCAAGTTGGTGTCTAGCAGTTTGTTCACGAGTTGGTATAATTTCCTCTAGTCTTTGTAATCTGTCCCTATTTTGGTTTTACAGTATGATATTTTGGTCTGTCTTATTTCATATTTGTATTTCCTTTGGGTTTGTTTCCATGTGTTGTGTTTGTGTGTTCGTCATTTGTTTTTTTTCCATGCTCGTTCGAGTTTCCTGGTTTGCGTTTTTAGCTTTTTCAGATCTTTGTTGAACCATGGTATCGAGTTAAGCTTACATGAGGTTCTTATTCGTAAGGGTGCTATTTCATCTAGTATGTTTTTGCACCTTTTATGCCATTCTATGAGGTAGTATATGGAGTCCGTTTGTGTTGTCCGCCATATATGGTAATTCTGAGTTACTAATTCTAACTGTGCTCTTTGTTTTTGCATGTCTACATGCAACCTTTGTAAGGAGCAAGCAGTCCAATTAAAAATGTGTGAAACATAAACATTTTCATCAATCTGAATAGCATTCTGTTGAGTAACATTGACTTTTAAATTTAACTAGTAGTTGTATACTAAGTTTTTGACTATCCCAAATTATAGGGTACCAATGGACTTGCAAATTGATCATTTTCTGCTATATCTTGGCCAGTTCATTTTAATCGATTAGCTAAAACTTCCACATCAATCACATTCAAAATTCTCATGCCTGCTCCCAGTCCTCCCAACATACCATTCTCGTTTAACTCAACAGTGGTATGTGGGGGGTGAGGCTGTAAAACTCACATTAAAATGTACAGAAGTGGTATGTGTAAAAAGTCACTAATTCATATGTGGAGGGAATATTTGCCATATTGTTGTAAATTGCATTAGCAAAGTTGCCTAACCGTGGAACAGTGTGATCTAAAATAGGGGGTGGCATTAAAACAATCTAAGGTCTAAAACGTTTCCAACATCATACTTGAGTTATATTCATTGTTCTTCTGCCTGCATTGTACATACAGTATATATTCCAATATTCCTCTTGAAGTAGTTTCCCGAACAATTCTGTAAAGTAACAACAATGTAGACCAGTTTGATTAATTAATTTCAATTGTATCTCATCCTGATTATTCACACATAATAGTGACTACGTGTAAACAGAGTCCAGTCACAGTGGCTGCACGTAACGGTAGCTATAATACATGGCTTGTTGGCTTTCCAAAGGAAATTATCCTGCTGCCTTGGTTGACTTTCGTTTCTCCATGCTCATATTGCGTATGGTTCAATCTTCACATGCAACATCTGGGAATTGGTAAACATCCAAAGGATGTCCAGCGAGTACACATGACAAAAAGGCAGAATAATGCCTGAAATTATAAAAGGTATATAAATACATAAGTATTGCCACACTGGGACAGACCGAAGGTCCATCAAGCCCAGCATCCTGTTTCCAACAGTGGCCAATCCAGGTTACAAATACCTGGCAAGATCCTGAAAAAGTTTAATACATTTTATGCTGTTCATCCCAGAAATAAGCAGTGAATTTTCCCAAGTCAATTTAATAACGGTCTACTTTGTAGCTTCATTGAATGCCCCCCTAGTTGTAGTATTTTTTGAAAGAGTAAACCGATTCACGTCTACCCGAGCCACTTCACTCATTATTTTATAGACCTCTATCATATCTCTCCTCAGTTGTCTTTTCACCAAGAGCCCTAGCCACTTCAGTCTTTCCTCATAGGGAAGTCATCCCATTCCTTTTATCATTTTTGTCGCCCTTCTCTGTACCTTTTCTAATTCCACTATATCTTTTTGAAATGCGGCGACCAGAATTGAACAAAATTGAATCGCACCATGGACCAATACAAAGGCATTATAACGTCCCCACTTTTGTTTTCCATTTATTTCCTAATACCCAACATTCTATTTGCTTTCTTAGCCACCGCCGCACACTGAGCAGAGGGTTTCAACGTATCATCAACAATGACGCTGAGATCCCTTTCTTGGTCAGTGACTCCTAACATGGAACCTTGCATTACTTAGCTATAATTCGGGTTCCTCTTTCCCACATGCATCACTTTGCACTTGCTCACATTAAACGTCATCTGCCATTTAGACGCCCAGTCTCCCAGTCTCGTAAGATTCTCTTGTAATTTTTTACAATCCTCTTACGATTTAATAACTTTGAATAACTTTGTGTCATCAGCAAATTTAATTACCTCACTAGTTACTCCCTTCTCTAGATCATTTATAAATATGTTAAAAATCAGCGATCCCAGCACAGACCCCTGGGGAAACCCACTATCTACTCTTCTCCATGGAGAACACTGACCATTTAACCCTACTCTCTGTTTTCTATCTTTTAACCAGTTTTTAATCCACAATAGAACACTACCTCCTATCCCATGACTCTCCAATTTCTTCTGGAGTCTGTCATGAGGTACTTTGTCAAAAGCCTTTTGAAAATCCAGATACACAATATCGACTGACTCACCTTTATCCATATGTTTGTTCACCCCTTCAAGGAAATGTAATTTTTTTTGTTACATTTGCACCCCGTGCTTTCCCACTCATGGCAGGCTCAATGCGGCTTACATGGGGCAATGGAGGGTTAAGTGACTTGCCCAGAGTCACAAGGAGCTGCCTGTGCCTGAAGTGGGAATTGAACTCAGTTCCTCAGGACCAAAGTCCACCTCTCTAACCACTAGGCCAAATCTGTGTTAGCTTTGTCGCATTAATCCATGCTTTTGAATATGCTCTGTAATTTTGCTCTTTATAATAGTCTCTACCATTTTGCCCAGCACCGACATCAGGCTCACCAGTCTATAATTTCCCGGATCCCCTCTGGAACCTTTTTAAATATTGTTGTTACATGGGCTACTCTTCAATCTTCTGATACCACAATCGATTTTATAGATAAATTACATATTACTAACAATAGTCCTGCCAGTTCATTTTTCAATTCTATCAATACTCTGGGATGAATACCATCCGGTCCAGGAAATTTGCTACTCTTCAATTTGTCAAATTACCCCATTATATCCTCTAGGTTTATACAGATTTCCTTCAGTTTCTCTGTCGTCAGCTTTGAATACCATTTCTGGCACCGGTATTATTATTATTTGTTACATTTGTATCCCACATTTTCCCCACCTTTTGCAGGCTCAATGTGGCTTACACATTGCCGGTTACGGTTTGAATAAATACATAGTATGAATGAAGTGATATTTTGGTATAATGAAGTATATGTATGGTAGGAAACAGTTGGGGGAAACTTAGAGAGGGAAAGGGGGAAGAAGAGTCAGGTAATGTCCGTTACAGTCTTTGGTTATATTGTGTCGCAAGTGACCAGTATTTTTATGTTGGTCAGTGGGGTATCTCTCCCAAATCTTCCTCAGTGAAGACCAAAGCAAAGAATTAATTTAATCTCTCTGCTATGGCTTTGTCTTCCCTGATCACCCCTTTTACCCCTCAGTCATCTAGCGGTCCAATCGATTCTTTTGCTGGCTTCTTGCTTTTTATATACCTAAAAAAAAGTTTTACTGTGTGTTTTTTGTCTCCAACGCAATCTTTTTTTCAAACTCCCTCTTTGTCTTCCTTATCAGTGCTTTGCATTTGACTTGACATTCTTTATGCTGTTTGTTGTTATTTTCAGTTGGTACCTTCTTCCATTTTCTGAAGAATTTTCTTTTAGCTCTAATAGCTTCCTTCACCTCACTTTTTAACCATGTTGGCTGTCGTTTGGCCTTCCTCCGTCCTTTTTTAATACACGGAATATATTTGGCCTGGGCTTTCAGGATGGTATTTTTGAACATCATCCACGCCTGATGTAAATTTTTGACCCTCGCAGCCGCTCCTCTAAGTTTTTTTTTTCACTGTTCTTCTCATTTTATCATAGTCTCCATTTTGAAAGTTAAACACTAACGTATTGGATTTCCTGTTTATACTTACTCCAAAGCTAATGCTAAAGGTACATATCACACTCTTAAGTAACATCTATCTTTATTAACACACATCCACTTATGCTGTCCTGATTTGATCACCAGGACTGTATTATCTGTTCCAGCTGCAAATATTTTACCTGGTTTTGAATTTTGTTTATCCGGATCTGTGATCCAAATCTTTGCTCCATCAGTCATGCCAGTTGAATCCAATCCACAGTCACCTCGATCTGCGATAAACTGTGACGCTGTAATTTCTTCTATCTGGGAGTGTCATGATATTTTGGAACTCTATCCCCTTTTCCTATATCCTCATGTGTTTTCCCCAAGAATAATTTTAATTTCTGTTTGATAATCTGCAGAAAGAGAAGTGGGTACTTCTTGAACCTATTTTATTCTTACAGCTCTGCCCAATCCCATTTGTTTGTACATATTCCAGAGTTGTCCCATATATTCGCCATCTATTTCTTCCTTCCTTATCGCACCATTTTCTGCCCATGTTATAGCTAATTCTCTGAATAATTTTACATTCCACCATGGAATAAATTTTTTTACTTCCACCCTCTCAGGAGGCATTTCACTGGTTTGTGGTTTTCACCTCCTAAACATCGTATCCTGTGCGTAATGCCAGATGTTTTGACTTGGAACAATGCCCAGAAGGGAAAGGAGAGCGCACAAACTTTTCTAAAGATAAATGCAGTTTATTTACAACTAACACCAAGCTTTTAAAAGCAAATGCAACAGATTTATAGCTGATATTAATTATGCATAACTGCAAGAAATAACATCCTGGCCCAGTCACTTGGGGAAGTCCCTCCGACCAGCGGGTAAAATCAGGAGTGATGTCAGGGAGGTCTCCAATGACTAATCAGCCCTAGAGATTGAGTTTAATTTTTGGAACTTTGCAGCATAGTGTCGGCTGGTCCCTCTTCCACCGACCAGCCAAGGCTGACACAACTTAGCTTCTCCAGATTCACTGTTGGCTAGGAGGCTACAACCATGGTACTGTCCTTACTTTGCACCCTCCGGTTCCGACACTCCTCTCAAATGGCTGCTACCCCAGTTATCTTTACGATAGTGTTCACCAAAAATGCGCAGCAACTCCAATACTTTTTATAAGTTTGGTGTTTTATTTGCATAATCTTTAGTCACACAGTTCACAACTTTTACTTCACACATTGATTCCACTTTCCCCAACACAGTTCGAGCTCTCTTCCTCAGGAAGATTTAATTGTTGTCCAGCTTCTTCTGACACGGCTTTATACTTTCCAGCAGTTTGTCAGTTTCTTTAGCTTTTCACCATCATTTCATTTCAACAACCCAGTCTCAGGTCATTCATCAACACAGTTTCATTTCATTTCTTCCTCATAACTCATCCCTTCATAGCACTCCCTTCTGCCCCCTTGGGTAATTTACCAGGCTAGCCTCCTCCACAGGTTCCTTCCCAACTGCACCAGCCTTTTTTCCCCAATCTTAAACAGTTCAGGTATTGTAGCAGCCAGAAAACCTTTTACTTTACCCCCTTGGGTCCGCGCTAATGCTGAAATCTCCACACGCTCCTCCCCCAGCACCAACTGCCTCCATTTTATCATATTCTATAGCCTCCTCCCCACAGGGTTCCCCCAGCTGCTTCTCATCACCCTGATCAGAGACCATTTCCCAATCATCTCCCCCGCCCTCCAGTTCCTGAGAGTCTTGCATAGGAAGTGATGGATTCTGGAGATGGTAGTTCCTACCCCTAGTCAGTATTCTGACTGGCCTCTTGGCCACTAGGGGGCGAATCTCATGTCTACTAGGAACCTGTGAGGTGAAACTTTTTCTTCCTTAAGAACACCTGTTCCTTGAGCCCCTGCCTCAGCCCTCTTTTAGTCAGGCTTTTTTCCAACCCCTTACAATAGTTAAATAACAGTGTTTCTTTCTGATTCATATGTTGCCTGTCTGGGTCAGCCGGAAAAGACCCAGATAGGCATGTTTTGCTTAATTCCTTTTATGGGATTTCCCCTCAGTGAGCATATAGTGATCACATATATACTGCATGATCGGAAGAAAGCAACTTAAATAACATAAAACTAACAGTGCATGTGCAAGATATCGAGGTCCATTAAAGGACAGCAGATGTTCTTAGGGTTAGCTGATCTGTTTACATCGTACAATAGTCTAGTCTATTACCACTATACCCTACTATAAAACTGCCCTTCATTTGGGCACCCTGTTATAAACTATTCCTTGCTTCTTTTTATTAATGGTCACCTGTTTCATGCTTATAAATAAAGTCAAATCCAAATCCTATGTAGCGGAGGCCACAATAATCCACAGACAACAGCCCAGTGCTAACAATTATATACTTTGAACATGATGCTCTATCAAACCACGTGAGCCTCAGTGGCGACTCGTTTCACACGAGCAACTGTCCGTGGCTCACCTTAATCTTTATAGGCTCTAATAAATTGTGGGATGATCAGCTTTAATATTCTTATCAAATACAAAATTCAAACTTAGTCTTCTTAAAATTTTATCACAAATTTGGACTTATCTGACCATTGACATGTCTCTGTGTTTGAAGTAATTAGATAATACCCTTTTTTCCCCCTTTGTCCCCTTGAGAAAGTTATCGGGAGAAAGGTGAACCTGGCTGCACGTTTGATGATGTATTACCCTGGGATTGTGTCGTGTGATGAAGAAACTTACCGGGATAGTAAGCTGCCACCCTATTTCTTCAATGAGCTGCCTGAAAAGGTCATGAAAGGAGTGGCTAATCCTGGCACGATTTACCAATATTTGGGCAACAAAGAGAAAACGTGAGTGCATTTTGAGCTTTCTGGTCTCTCCTTGGTGGTAATATTTTGGAATTTGCTGTGAGTCTGGGAATTGGAAGTTCCTTTCTCCTCCCTCCCTGATTCTTTACTTCCAGTTCCCAGTTTGATTCCTGGTCCCCACTGCTTCTCTCCACACATTCAAATCATGGGGGGAATGTAACACTGCCTTCTCAGTTCTTTATTCATTGCCTGCTTGAATTTTAGTCTGTCTACCACCCATAAGGGGCCTTCTATCCTGAACAGTTATGGCCCTGGGATTTGGGGTGTGGGCTTAACTGATGGCAATAAATTGAAGTGGCTACAAATATTTGCATCAGTTATGTTAGCAAGGCAGTGAAAATAGATAGAGCACAAGCAGAATAGCTACAAACCAGAAAATACAGAGACAAAATAAGAAAAAGTGAAACTAGGAAGGGCAACAAGGGGATACGGAGGGGCATTTGGACAGGCAAAGTCTCAAATTAAGCAGCAGATTATGTTGCTTGTTTTTAGTCGGGTTATGGTGCTCAAAGCGGATGGACATCTCAAAATGTCTAAAAAAAGGTCCATCTGCTAAAAATGGCCAAATCCTGATTTTGGAAAGTCAGAATTTTGGTGTTTTCACATTGCAGTTTGTTTAAATAGCAACGGGCATTTTGTGGGCTTGTTTTGGGCGGGACTAGGGAAGTCGCAAAAGTAGGACATCCGACAGCAATTTTTGAAGAGGTAAGAAACGTCCATTTCTAAAAAAGAAGGACATTTTTATCAAGACTTGTTGCAGTTACAAAAAGATGCTCTGATTTGAGCAGCTGACCTCTAAAATGACACCTCCTTAATCCTCCAGTGGATGCTGGCCCTCTCTCTCTCTTCCCTGAAAGTAAAACCAGGAATTATGGCCATTCCAAACAAAATAGCAAGCAGGTCAGAGGAGTAGCCTAGCGGTTAGTGCAGTAGACTGTAAACCAAGGGACACGGGTTCATATTCCACTATAACCGTTAATTGATTTTCCAGGGGCTCCCTCCTGGAACAGAAAAATACTTATTGTACCTGAATATATAAGCCACCTGCAAACCTGGAGGCTATTGAAATACTGTACATTTAGGTACAGGAGGCATGTTCCTGTTCCTGGAGGGATCACTGGAATTTGAGCCTATGCCCCTTGGGTTAGAGTCTGCACTCCTCTATTTCTCAAGAATGCCTGTGCGGCTGCCATACAGACGTCCTTGTACCTTGTTGTCTCCTATTTATAATTTAAATGTTTCAGGGACCCTTTTACAAAGACGCTAGCGCTTTTAGCACGCATTAAAAATGAGCATGCGCTAAACGTTAGAAACGCCCATATATTCCTAGCATGCCTTTGTAAAAGACCCCCTTAGTTGTAAAATGATTGTTCAGGATGGATGTTTCCAGCGTAAGGACATCCTTCTGTGTCAGTGGCGTAGCCAAGGGTGGGCCCAGGTAGGCCCAGGCCCATTCACTTTGGCTCAGGCCCACCTAGTAGCAACACTCCTATGATGTGGCTGGCAGGGATTCCCGATCCCCACCAGCTGAAAACTCTCAACAACTGTCCCTCTTGCATACCTTGTAAATAGCAGATCTTTGCCTGCTAATGTTGGGCCCACAGCCTTCCCACTGATGCAACTTCCTGTTTCTGCATAGGCAGGAATATGTTAGAGGGAAGGCTGTGGGGCCAGTGCAAGCAGTTTGTATCAGTTGCTGCTCGATGCAGGTGAAAATCTGCCATTTAAAAGATATGCGGGAGATGGGGGATGTTTCAGAGACCATATGGCCTGCAGGCGAGAGAAGGAGAGACCAAATCACCTGTGGGACGGGGCGGGATTCTGCCCACTCATCTTGGGTATAGGCCCACCCAAAAATGGGTGTTTGGCTACGCCCCTGTGTATTTTAGAACGGGAAATCTGGACATCTTTCCTGTTCAAAAATTGTTGTGAGATCAGTGGCATAGCGAGGGGGGCTGCCACCCGGGGCGGTTTCGCCGTTGCACCCCCCCCCCCTGGGTGCAGCACGATGACATACCCCCCCTCGGCGCATCGACACCCCTCCTGACCCAGTGCCCACCCTCTTCCGACCAACCAGCTCCCTATCTTTAAAAAAATATCGGAATCCTCGCGCCTGCACGTAAAAGAAATGTGCACCGTCTCATCGGGCCTTCCCTCGCTCTGTCTGTCCCGCCCTCCGCTGACGCAACTTCCTATTTCCGCAAGGGCAAGACAGAAAGAGCAAGAGAAGGCCCAATGAGACACTGCACATTTCTTTTACGTGCAGGCGCGAGGTGCTGCGCCTCGCTTCGGATTCCAATATTTTTTTAAAGGTAGGGGGAGCTGGTTGGACGGAGGAGGGTGGGCACTGGGGGGGGTGTCGATGCGCCGAGGGGGGGGAGCTGGCAGGGAGCACCCCCCCCCCGAGCTGACACCCGGGGCGGACCGCCCCTCCCGCCCCCCCCCCCTTGCTACGCCACTGTGTGAGATGGACTTTTTTTGTGGACGTTATGAGCAGGACGTCCCAGTTCTGTCTTGGACATTCTATTGAAAATGCCTCTCCACATGTGTAAGTTGTAAGCAGCACTGAACTTTGGATGCAAAGGGATTTGTTTTATAAATAAATTAAATATACAAATGAACATTGCCTGATTAATAAAGACAGGGGAGACAGCTTTTTTACACATATGTAAAAGAAAGAAAATCGTGTTCCCCAAGGTCGCACAGCCAGAGTCTACTCGAAATTCCATCATTCAAACAAGCGAGACTAGACAAATATAGAGACGTTATTTATGGCGACAAGTTCTTTAGGAAACAAAAGCCTTTTTCTTTAACAGCTCAAGTTTAAGCTTGCTGTATGACTGATTGGAGTTTTTTTGGCGAAATGATGGTTTGCCTTATAGACAGAGAAATTCTGGATGGCTGGGTGGTGTTACTGAAGCCTTTTTTCTCCACTTTAACTATTCCCAGTTTTAGGGATCTCTCTATGGAACTCACTTCCCATTGCTGTTAGAACTGATTGCAACTACCTCAGCTTTAGGAAGAAACTAAAGTCGTTTTTATTCCCTAAATCCACCACACAATTAACTGCCATAGTACGAGTCGCAAGATGGCTGACTTTCTCTCCCCTCACTCTGACTGTTCATAGCTTCACTCTCTCTTGCATTGTGCTAATATAGGCAAGGCAATTGATGCTCTAAGTCATGTAAACTATCGTTGTAAACCGCACTGAACCCTGGAAAGGGGATTTTAGTGGTATATAAGACCTAATTTAATACACTGCCTAGTGTAGTTTCACTTTAAGAGTGCGAGGCAGCGCTTCCACTGTGAATGCATGGGTGCCTTCCCGCTCGAGTTTCGACAGTCTTTCTTCATCTGCAATGAAGAAAGGTCACATTTGCCTGAGGTTCTCTTCAGCGCATTGTTTTTTTTTTCTGATCTGGTGCCTTCCCTCACAGGAATTTTTGGCTTTGTTTCTCATAATCTTCTTTTTGTAGCAAGTCTACCTTTCTTATACACGTCTTAGAATTTTTTCCCCATTAAAACATTTTCTTTCTTTTTCGGCTCTGAAGGCCTACTTAGGCCTGAGCATAGGGATCAGAACGGGGGGAGCCATAGGTGCCGTGACACCCCCAAAAATCTGGAGGGAGCAGGAGGCGCACCAGTCTCTCCCCATTCTCACCCAACACCCCGCTGCTGCTGCTGTTTCAGCAGCGGCGGCAAGAAATGAAAGAAAAAATCATGGGGCCGCTGCACTGTTCCTGCTCGCAGCTGCCGGTCCCTACAACTACTAATCATTTTTATAGTGCTACTAGACGTATGCAGCGCTGTACACTGAACATGTAAGAGACAGTCCTCAACAGAGTTTACAATCTAATTAGGACAGAAATGGGACAAATAAAGAATATGGGAATTAGGTAAGGTGGGAATGATAAAACCGACATGGGTTCTGAACAAGTGAATAGGGGTTAGGAGTTAAAAGCAGCATCAAAAAGGTAAACTTTTAGCTTAGATTTGAAGACGGCCAGAGATGGAGCTTGACGTACTGGCTCAGGAAGTCTATTCCAGGCATATGGTGCAGCAAGATAAAAGGAACGGAGTCTGGAGTTAGCAGTGGAAGAGAAGAGAGATTTACCGGGTGAATGGAGTTCCCAGGGGGGGGAGGGGGGAATGTAGGGAGAGATGAGAATGGAGAGGTACTGAGGAGCTGCAGAGTGAGTGCACTTATAGGTCAATAAGAGGAGTTTGAACTGCATGTGGAAACAGGGAGCCAATGAAGTGACTTGAGGAGAGGGCTAATATGAGCATAACGACACTGGCGGAATATAAGTCGTGCAGCAGAATTTTGAACAGATTGAAGAGGAGAGAGATGGCTTAATGGGAGACCTGTGAGAAGCAACTTGCAGTAGTCTAAGGGAGAGATAAGAATGTGTATAAGGGTCCCACATTCCTCTGACATTATTTCCTGTTCCAAGGCAGAGCTTGCAGCTGCGAGTGGGAACAGTGCAGCCCCACGATCTTTTCCTTTGTTTTTGCCACCACTGCTGAAACAGCAGCAGCAGTGGTAGTTGTGGCAGTGGCATGTTGGGTGGGAGTGGGGAGAGCCTGGTATGCCTGTGGTGGTGGGGGTGTCCAGTAGGAGGGGAAGAGAGGGGGTAGCTGCTGCATGTTGGGGGGTGGGGTGGAAAAAGAGGGTATACGCTGGATATAGGGGGATGGGGACAGACAATGAATGTAGGAGGAGGAGGGGGACAGATGCTGGATGGAAGGGAGGAGAAAGGTGGGAGACACTGGATGTAGGTAGAAAAGGAGGGACAGATGCTGGATGAGGGAGACAGAGGGGACAGATGCTGGATGGAAGGACTCAAGTACAAAACCTATTATGGATCCAACTTCTCCTTCTTAGGCAGCCGACTCTGGAATGCCCTCCCCAGACCAATCCGATCACTCAGTGACCATCTGCCCTTTCGGAAATCACTAAAAACCCATCTATTCATGCAAGCCTACCCAAACGATCCAGATTAATTCCCACAAACCCATCTATTCATCACATATCCAGGAGACAATTACAATGACCTAGACTACATCTCCTGCCTCATTTTCCCCTGCTTATCCCCTGTTCTATCCCCTTTCGCCTCATCGACCCCTCCCCCAATGCTCACCTACCCTTACTCACACCTCTCCTACTCCCTTCACTCTTGCCCATTCCCCTCTGCCTCATCTACCCCTCCCCCAATGCTCACCTACCCTTACTCACACCTCTCCTACTCCCTTCACTCTTGCCCATCCCCCTCCGCCTCATCTACCCCTCCCCAATGCTCACCTACCCTTACTCACACCTCTCCTACTCCCTTCACTCTTGCCCATTCCCCTCCGCCTCATCTACCCCTCCCCCAATGCTCACCTACCCTTACTCACACCTCTCCTACTCCCTTCACTCTTGCCCATTCCCCTCCGCCTCATCTACCTTCCAATTGCTCACTTACCCTCGCTCATACTTCTCCTACTCCCTTCACTCTTGCCCATTCCCCTCCGCCTCATCTACCCCTCCCCCAATGCTCACCTACCCTTACTCACACCTCTCCTACTCCCTTCCTTCTTGCCCATCCCCCTCCGCCTCATCTACCCCTCCCCCAATGCTCACCTACCCTTACTCACACCTCTCCTACTCCCTTCACTCTTGCCCATCCCCCTCCGCCTCATCTACCCCTCCCCCAATGCTCACCTACCCTTACTCACACCTCTCCTACTCCCTTCACTCTTGCCCATCCCCCTCCGCCTCATCTACCCTCCAATTGCTCACTTACCCTTGCTCATACTTCTCCTACTCCCCTCATCCCTGCATTCCTACATTCCTATTTCTTTTATTACTCCGATAATACTCAACTTATTTCTCTCCACCAATACTTTGTAATCCCAATTACTATGTAAGCCGCATTGAACCTGCTTTGAGTGGGAAAGCGCGGGGTACAAATATAATAAATAAATAAATAAATAAATAAATAAGGGGGGAGAGGTGGCAGATCCTGGATGTAGGAGGGAGAGGAGGGACAGACGCTGGGTGAGGGGGAGAGAGGGAACAGATGCTGGGTGAGGAGGAGAGAGGGCACCTGCTGGATGGAAGGGGGAGAGAGGTGGCAAATGCTAGATGTAGGGGGTAGAGGCGGGACAGATGCTGGATGAGGGGGAGAGCGAGGACATGTCGGATGGAAGGGCGGAGAGAGATGGCAGATGCTGGATGTAGGGGGAAGGGGAGAGACACATGCTGGATGAGGGGAATAGAGGTACAGATGCCAGATGGAAGGGGGGAGAGAAGGGGCAGATGCTGGATGTAGGGGGAAGAGAGGTGGCAGATGCTGGATGTAGGGGGAAGGGGAGAGACACATGCTGGATGAGGGGAATAGAGGTACAGATGCCAGATGGAAGGGGGGAGAGAAGGGGCAGATGCTGGATGTAGGGGGAAGAGAGGTGGCAGATGCTGGATGTAGGGGGAAGGGGAGAGACACATGCTGGATGAGGGGAATAGAGGTACAGATGCCAGATGGAAGGGGGGAGAGAAGGGGCAGATGCTGGATGTACGGGGAAGAGGGAGCAGATGCTGGATGACGTGGGAGGGAGAGAGAAGGCAGATGCTGGATGGAAGAGAGGAGAGAGAGGGGCCAGATGCTGGCTGGAAGGGGGAGATAAGGAGGGGCAGACACTGGATGGAAAGGGAGACATAGAGATGGGGCAGATGCTGGATGAAAAGGGGGAAAGAGAGAAGTGGCAGACACTAGATGGAAAGAGGAAGAGAAGGGGCAGACACTAGATGGAAAGAGGGAGAGAGAGGGCAGACAGTGTATGGAAAGGGGGAGAGAGAGAAGGGGCAGACGCTGGATGGAAAAAGAGAGAGAGGAGGGAAATATACTGGATGGAAGAGAGGGGGCACATTCTGGATGGAAGGGGGCGAGAGAGGGGGCAGACACTGGATGGAGAGGGAGAGGGGCAGACACTGGATGAAAAGGGGAGAGCGTGAGGGGGCAAACACTGGAGAGAAAAGGGAGAAAGAGAGGGGGCAAACACTGGATGGAAATGGGGAGAGAGATGCAGACACTGGAGAGAAAAGGGAGAGAGAGAGGGGGCAGACACTGGAGAGAAAAGGGAGAGAGAGGAGGGGGGGGCAAACACTGGATGGAAATGGGGAGAGAGAGGGGCAGACGCTGGATGGAAAGGGAAAGAGATAGGGAGCAGATCCTGGATGGAAAGGGGGAGAGACAGAGGGGCAGATGCTGAATGAAAGGGGGCAGATGCTGGATGGAAAGGGGGAGAGACAGAGGGGGCAGATGCTGGATGAAAGGGGAACAGAGAAAAAGGGCAGGTGCTGGATAGAAGTAGGGAGAGAGAGGGGGCAGATGCTGAATGGAAAGGGGAGCAGATGTTGGACAGAAGAGGGGAGAGAGGGTAGATGCTATATGGGGGAGAATAAAAGGCACATGCTGAATGGAAAGGGAGATAGAAAGAGGGCACACATTAGAGAGAAGGGGGAGAGAAAGAGGGTATACACTGGAAGAAAGTGGGGAGAGAAAGAGGGTACATGTATGGAAATGGGAGAGAGAGGGGCAAATGCTGGATAGGGGAGGAAGAAAGACAATAGAGTTAGTGAAATAGGAGACCCAGAATGAGGGAAAGAAAATGCAAGCTGTAGACAGGCACAGTAAAACTAACAAACAAAAACAAAAGGGAAATTGAAGACTGTATATTAGCAAAGAATTAAATCTGGACAGAGAAAAATAAATTAAAGAAAGCTGAAAGGAAAAGGAGTAGAAAGGAAAGAAAAATGACAAATGGATAGGAAATCTTGGCAAGAGAGGAAGACAGTGAGAAAACCAGATACAAGAGACTGGAACCAACACAATTAGAAAAATTAAATGGGCCGACATCAAAGACAGAAAAAAAATAATTTTATTTTTAGTTTAGGATAAAATAGTGTAGCTGTGTTAATAAATATAGAGAATGGAAATAAGGTGATATTTATTGGACTAAACATTTTTGACTGGAGACCCAACCCTCCTTTCTCATATCAGAACAGAATACCTTAACAGCAGTATACTGTCCTGACCTGAGGAAAGAGGTTTTGGCTTCTGAAAGCTAATTGAAAAATGTATTTAGTCCAATAAAATGGTATCACCGTGTTTTTCATTTTTTGTCTTATTTGCAATGGCGTACAAAGGGGGGGGGGGCGGTGGGGGCGGTCCGCCCCGGGTGCACGCCGCTGGGGGGTGGCGCGGCGCGCACCTGCTTCGAGTTCGCTAAACTTCGTCACTCGTTCGCTGCAGCTCCCTCTGCCCCGGAACAGGTTACTTCCTGTTCCGGGGCAGAGGGAGCTGCAGCGAAGTGAAGTTTAGCGAACTCGGAGCAGGCGCTCACCGCGGCACCCCCCCCCAGCGGCGTGCACTCGGGGGGGGGTGTCATTTTTCCGGAGGGGGTGGGGTGTAATTTAGGGGGGAGGGGCGCGCATCGGCGCTCCGCCCCGGGTGCCATCCAGGCCAGGAACAGCACTGCTTATTTGTTAACTTATAGTGTAGTGATTGGAATATGTCTGCTTTTTGAAATGTTCATCTGCCATCTTTATTTTTACAGGGGGACATGCATCACTTTTTCTCTGATTTCTGTTCGTGGGGGTTCAGTTTAATATTTGTCTACATATTTTTATTTTTAATTTGCAGTTAACTACTTTGTACTGCTTGAGGGTTTGTCTGTGTTCTGTATATACGAAAGAGACATGGTTCTGTGTTCGCATTAACTGTGCAGGATGGATCTGTAGTAATCTGGCTTCTCACAGGACAAAGCCTTTCTCTCAGTTCCCTTCTCCACCACTGCCAACTCCAGGCTCCGCTCATTCTGCCTTGCCTCACCCTATGCCTGGAACAATCTTCCTTTACCCATACGCCATGCCCCCTCCCTACCCATCTTCAAATCTCTGCTTAAAACTCACCTCTTCAATGCTGCCTTCGGCGCCTAACCGCTCGAGAAATATAAAATGCCCCAATCTATCCACCCTATCAGATTAACTGTTCACTCGTCCTCTAGATTGTTCACTTGTCTTTTAGATTGTAAGCTCTTTGAGCAGGGACTGTCCTTCTATGTTTAAATTGTACAGCGCTGCGTAACCCTAGTAGCGCTTTAGAAATGTTAGTTAGTAGTAGTAGTAGTAGTAGTAGTACTTTAGTTTTCCAATAGGGTTTAATGATGTTCTAGTACCTATTGCAGTGTTGTGGTGCTGTGTTTTCCTAAGTAGGTGCTTGTTGTGCGACTCGTGGAATGGCAGACTTGCTCTTTAGGTCCCGAGTGACAGTTGTAGTGTTTTGTATTACTTCACAGTATGCCTGGTACTGGATTTTGGATTTGAATTTTGTTCGCAGCTTTCTTAGTAATAGCTCAAGGCAAGTTTCAATCAGGTTCAGAAGATATTTTCCTGTCCCTGAAGGGCTTACAATTTATGTTTTGTACCTGATTCAATGGAGGGATAAATGACTTGTCCAAGATTTGAAGGAGCAGCATTGGCCCTCCTCATTTCTCAGCCTGCATCTGTAAAGTTCCCATTGCAATGACCCATCTCTGGGGCTGACACCCATTCATGGTGTATCCAGTGTTTGGGGCAAGAGCACAATCTAGGCATTTAAGTTAGATCGGTAGGGTTATTAGTAATATGTATGTGTTTATTTTTGGTTGTAGCCCCGATACAGACCATGTGTGGTCAAAACATGGCCCGTGTTGGGGATTGTCAGTTTGTTAACCAATATTAAACTTATTTGGACTGTTTTCGTCTGTTCTGCTCCACTTTTGTTGACATTTTGGAGTTTGCAGACAGACTGCCCTGTTGTTTCCTTGGTCCTGCCCCTCCCCTATGAAAGCCCCCCTTGTAATGGCATGTTAGTACATAATTACAGATTAGGACGGTGGTGTATACAGGGCTCTGACTATATGGAAAACATCACAGTGGCTTTTTCTGCTGAATATCAGGCAAGTATTTTATATGTAGCTTTTTTTCTGTCTAATTTTGGCATTTACTGGTTTTATCTTATGACAACTTTTTTTCCCATGAGCACAGAATGTGGAAAATTATTGTTGTTGTTTTTTTTTTTTCAATAAGCGTGACTGAGAATGGACTGAGTTGAATTAACTTCTGACTTCCCATCGTTCTCTTCCAAATACAGAACAATTGGTAAATCCTATCTGAGCACAGAGAGAAACCCGAATTACCCTCTGCTAGGTAAGTGGTGACTGGATTTCTCTGGATTATCATAGCTAAGAGTCAGTAGATGTCTTCAGTTTTCTTTCTTCACTAAGTTTAGTCTTAGACTGAACACTGCTGGCTTGTCTCCTTAGTGACTGTGGGGAAAAGGGTGTGGAAACTAGTTAATAAAGTTGGCTTCTTTTCTTTTTTTTTTTAAATTCTAACTGTATTTATCAATTTCATACAATTCCTCTTCTAAACCCAACCTTTAAGTTACCAAGCACAGAGCAAAATAATATCACTTACCCAGAGAAATGTCCTCTTCGCTCAGAACTTCTCAGTAAGTAGCCAGCTGCTATAACATGCAATGCAGTCCATGTACTGATCAGACACTGTTCCATCATTTTCTCACAGGTCGCGAGAAGGAGATAGAGGTGTTCAACATAGCTCTGAAACGTTTTATAAACTGTAAGAGCAGCATTCAGCTGAATTGCCACCGAGCCATCATATATGAAGGGCCCAGTGGATATGGGAAGAGCTTACTATTGGCAGAGATAAATTTCCTAACAGTGAGACAAGGCCACAGGTGAGAAATGTTATGCAAAAAAAATAAAATAATGATGACTCACAAACCAACAAAGAGCTAGTTTTTATTTACTAAAATCATAGGGATTGTATGTAAGTTTACCCCACTGTATAATCCTCTAACCTAGTTTTTAAAAGTGTAAATGAACATCAGAACTTAAGAGTAGCCATACTGGGTCCATCTAGCCCAGTATCCTGTTTTTCAAACAGTAGCCAAGCCAGGTCACAAGTACCTGGCAGAAACCCAAATCGTGGCAACACTCCATATTACCAATCCCAGGGCAAGCATGTTTGCCTCAACAGCAGACTATGGACTTTCCTCCAGGAATTCGTCCAAACCTTTTTTAAACCCAGATACGCTAACCCAGTGGTTCCCAAACCTGGTCCTGGAGGCACTCCAGCCAGGTTTTCTGGATACCCATAGTGAATATTCATGAGAGAGATTTGCATGCACTGCCTCCACTACATGCAAATCTCTCTCATGAATATTCATTTTGTGTATCCTGAAAACCTGACTGGCTGGGGTGTGTCCATGACCAGGTTTGGGAAGCACTGCGCTAACTGCTGTTAACCACGTTCTCCGGCAAACAGGATGTGATAACAGCGGTTAGCGTATCTGGGTATGAACCATGAGAAGGTGTGTCAGTTCCCAAAACATTTTACCTATCTCAGATCACCGACACAACAGCTGCTGCAGTGTAAGCTCCATTTCTTTCTTCAAAAATCCAGCAGAACAAAGCTCACATTCTTTCTGTAAATAAAGCAGAGACTCATAGGTTCTGTAGGAAGCCAACCTCATAATGGGAGTTTTCAGAGAGTCCACACAGCTGCGAAATCCACACTTACCTCCATGTTAATTTTCAAAGGCAAACTATGCTTAGAGGTACAAAGCTTCTGTAGACGGTTCACTAGATATTTCTGTATGTAAACATTTACTGGAAAATGGACATAGATTTTTAATTCAAATCTACCCATCTTCTTTCTTTTTCCTCTCACCTCCCCATAAAATGCTTCCTCCCCATCAATCCCACTAAAAGTATGGAAACCTACACATATTTTTAACAAGCAGAGGAAAGGGGAAATGTGACTTGATATACCGCCTTTCTGAGGATTTTGCAACTACATTCAAAGCAGTTTACATATATTCAGGTACTTATTTTGTACCAGGGGCAATGGAGGGTTAAGTGACTTGCCCAGAGTCACAAGGAGCTACAGTGGGAATCAAACTCAGTTCCCCAGGATCAAAGTCCACTGCACTAACCACTAGGCTACCTCAGTAAATGGCTTTTAAAATGGCCTCTTTCCCCATGTATCCAGCTAAACGTTTTAACACACACTTCCAAATTCTTCCATATCCTTAACTTCAAGGAGGATTGTCTAACACTTGATTAAATCTATTTTCATTTACATGGCAAAGATAAGCATCCAACTTAATGTAGGCATGCAGATCATCCAATGGGTGGGTGGTACATTTCTCCAAGCAGTCCTGGGAGTAGTCTAGCAACGGTAATACTCAGCCTGAATCCATGTGCGCTAGAACCACGCAACAAGGTAATATAACATTTAGCACCTAAACAAGAAGCTTTTGAGGTGTGTTGTCTGCAGATCAACCTTGTTGGGAACATTTTAAAGACGTAGAGGAGAAAGGGTTGGAGTTAGTCTAGTTCTAGACTATCTGTTGAAGTTTCATGTAGTTTGGGTGAGAGAATTGTCCCTTTTCTCACTGTGTTAATCAACAAGTCATTGAGTGAAGGCAGACGTACTGATCAGTTGAAGGTTACAACTCTTAAACCTAAAACTTAAACCTTAAACCTAAAACTTAAAAAAAATCCTTAGATCCTTTGATTATATCAGTCTATGATTGAGAAGCTGGTGTTAAATCAGTTAGTGTCATTCGTTTAATTGTTAAATGCCCATAAATTTGGTTTTAGGAAGGGACATAAACACCGACAACTTTTAATGTTGACTGTTGATGTGCTTAAGACAGGAATGGACAGTATTACCACATTTTATTTGGTCAATCTTGATGTTTCATCAGCCTTTGATACAGTGAATTATACCGCACTTTTAAACCAGCTTTGGTGTTTTGGGATAAAGGGAAAAGTGTTGGCTTGATTTGTTTCATATCTGCAGAATCGAAAAATGATGATGAGATTGTCTCAGCGGTTTATCCATTAGACTTGAGGGCTCCCCAGAGACTGGCATCAATCTTATCGTTTAATCTGTATATGAAGTACTCAGAAAATTAAAGACTCTGTTTACTAAGGTGCACTCGCCCCTAGTGTGGCTTAGTAAACAGGGCCTTAATTCTCCGAACTGGTTGCTGAAGTGGTGTTATTGTCTGTTTTTGTTCTATGTAAAATGCTTTGTCATTCATTACAAGAAAGGTGGTAGATCAAATGAAGACAATCGTAACCATAACCATAGCCTTAGGGGATCTTAATTTAGAACAAGGAATGCATAAGATATTTTATGAGTTTGTGCAGAGGATGGGTGATTTTGGATTTAAGCAATTTGGGGAGAGTGTGTCCCATAATGTTAAGAACATAAGAATACTGTAGCCATACTGGGTCAGAGCGATATGGTCCATTTAGCCCAGTCGCTTCCAACAGTTGCCAATCCAGGCCAGAAGTACCTGGCAGAAACCCAAAGAGTAGCAACACTCCATGCTACCAATCCCAGAGCAAACAGTGGTTTCCCCCATGTCATGCTGGGGTTTATTAGACTCTTGATATTTTGTAATGTGATGGAAAAGTGATTGGGTAATATGAGTAATTTGGAGATTCACCTGGTTTCTTGTTCTGATCACTTTTTGCTCTTGTTTGAGAGGAATCAGGTTAGACCTGTGAAAACAAATAGCACCTGATCATCTTTTGAAACCTCTTGGACCCTGGCTAGATGAGAAATAGGGTTCTTCTGTGAGGAGATTGGCCACCACTGGAATTTGAATTTAAAAGTAGGAATTGAGCAAATAGGTCTGATGAACTTGCTGGTAGTAGCTCTTAACACCACCCATTGATCTAGTGGTAAAGGCTCACATGCTACACACGCGGTGACTGGTCACTGCGCACCAAGTGCCGATTACCACTGGAACTTGCGTGCCTAGGAGGAAATAAATAAATAATTCATCCATGTCTTATGGGTGCACGCCAAATCTGAAATTACCGCAAGGAGGGCACACTGGCCTGGCGCTAGTCTCATTTGGGCACGCGCTACACACGAGTAGAACCTACTGCAGCTTAGTAAAAGTGCCCCATTAGTGTGCGCTCAGTGGGAAACTAGCATGGGATGCCTCAGCACGTTGCGCGACAGTGTGATATGCCCGCATTAGGCCAACCGTGCCTTAGAAAAAGGACCCCCAAGAGCTTAACGTCCTTTAGTAAAAAGGTCCCTATATCTAACATTAATTCAAACTACAAACTTCTTGCAATAGATTATATCAGCCTACAAATGTCTTCAATCTTTTCAAACATCAACGTAAAAGCTTTTTAAGAAATAGTGCCTGTTTAACACAATATCATTATTCAGGGCTTCTTTTACAAAGCCGCGCTAGCGACTCCCATGCAGCAAATGAGAGGTCACTTCACTGGCTTCCGATCAGATACCGCATAGAGTTCAAGCTTCTCCTTCTTACCTACAAATGCACTCAGTCTGCAGCCCCTCATTACCTCTCAACCCTCATTTTCCCTTACGTCCCCTCCCGTAACCTCCGCTCACAGGACAAATCCCTCCTCTCTGTACCCTTCTCCACCTCCGCCAACTCCAGGCTCCGCTCATTCTGCCTCGCCTCACCCTATGCTTGGAATCAACTTCCTGAGCCCTTACGCCAAGCCCCCTCCCTACCCATCTTCAAATCCTTGCTCAAAGCCCACCTCTTCAATGTTGCCTTCGGCACCTAACCTTAGACTGCTCCAATTTGACTGCCACTACTTGATGTCTGTACATTTGTCCATTAGATTGTAAGCTCTTCGAGCAGGGACTGTCCTTCTATGTTAAATTGTACAGCGCTGCGTAACCCTAGTAGCGCTTTAGAAATGTCAAGTAGTAGTAGGAAGCCCAAAGGAATTGAACGCACTGAGAATCGGTAGCGTGGCTTTGTAAACGAGGCCCTCAGTGCATAAAAAATAAAAAAATATAAGAAAAAAAGAATGTTGTGCATTTCAATCATTAACCTATATGAAATGCCAAAAGATCATCCCGAACTCTCCTCAATCTCCACTTCCCTAACTGCAAAGGCATAAAATACAAAGTACTGCATGCATCAACCTTCTCTTATATGAGCACGCAATTCTGGAATACACTACCACGCAACCTGAAAACGATCTACGAACTTACCGACTTCCGCAAACTATTGAAGACTCATCTCTTTGAGAAAATATACTGCAAGGACCAAAACACATGAAGCCCACACACACTAATAGAAATGCATCAGTACACTCTCTTCTGAGTTCTCTTCCCCCGCATTTTCATCACACTTAATACTCTACCCTCTTGCTATTGTTTTATCGCCCTATCAATTCCCCATTGTTATATTCCACTGTTCCATTCCCAAATGATATTTTGACTTTGACTTTGTCTTCCCATTACTCTTCACTATGTAACCCATAATCGTAATGCAACAAATTGTATTTCCATCATTCACAATATATTGTAAGCCACATTGAGCCCGCAAATGCAATAAATAAATAAATAAATAAATAAATAAACCTGTCAAAAATAAAACCATTGCACCAATACACACTTAGAGGGGCATTTTTGATATGATGTCTACATCCAATTTTGGACTTTGGACACTTTGCAAAAAGGACTACATGCTCTACATATTCAGTGCTGAAATGAAATTCACCTAAGCACATTCTATACAATGTGCCTTAATTTAGGCGCATTTTATAGAATAAGACTAAATTTCCACGCAGTTTATAGGATGTGGTGAGCAGCCATGATAGCATCTAAGTCTAAGTGTGGCTATTTACGCCAAGTAAAACTTGGTGCATTCTACAACCCTACGTGTA
Source organism: Microcaecilia unicolor (assembly GCF_901765095.1). NCBI lineage: Eukaryota > Metazoa > Chordata > Amphibia > Gymnophiona > Siphonopidae > Microcaecilia > Microcaecilia unicolor. Next base: position 308,927,376 of record NC_044037.1, on the reverse strand, counting down.
CTTTTTTGGTATTCCATGCCCATAGCCACACCCCATTTTCAGCAGCGCGCATTAGAATTTACGCTTAAAGGGTAGAGCACTTAAATTCTAATTAATGACAATTAGTGCTGATTGCTTAACATTCAATTATCAGTGCTAATTAGCTTGTTAACTAATTAAGTTATGTGCATTGTTGTGGAATACAGTTCAATTTCTGCACGGAAATCTCGGTGCAATATATAGAATCTGAGGGAAAACTTCCAAAAACCCAGTGCCAACCATGGCCATTTTCAAACCAGAAAAACATCTCTCTTTTTGGTTCGACAATCACCCTATATTAGACATTTTTGTGCTCAGTGCGTCTTTCCTTAAGGGCCATTTTCAAACAAAAAATATCCAAGGTCCCAAGTACACATCTCATCATATCCCCCCTATATTTTATAGTCAGCCCTTCAGAAATAGCTAAGAATGTACTGTACCCAATTGTACACCCCTACAGTAGCCCTTAAGCCTGTAGATGTCACCTGTATGTAGGTACAGTAGGTATTTGGTGGGTTTTGGAGGGCTCACACATTCCACCACAAGTGTACCAATTAGGGAGGGGCATGAATCTGGGTCCCCTTCTCTAGGTTACTCCAGGGACCTCCTTGAAGCCCATTATGACAGCTGCAGATATAGAGTCTGGGATGTACTGTCACTTTCACCTCTTAGGGGGGATGGGAGGAGGTCAGTGACCACTGGGGGATTAAGGGGGGGGGTCCCTACAGTGGTCACCTTTGTCAGTTTGGGCACCTCTTTGGCACTTAGTCATTATTGAAACAGGTCCAGCCTAATACATATTTCTTTGCCCTGTACACTTGTAAAATGTTCCATTAGCCTGCCCAAAAGAAACCTCTAACACGACCCCTTGAGATTTAGATGAACTGCATAGAAAATCATCTTAGAATGGGTTTTGAAAATAAGGATTCAAAACGTTTTTGCAAGTCATTCTGCTGCTTTGTGACTTTTTTTGGACGTTTTTCTGTTTCAAAAATGAGCCCCTTAGCTATATATTTGTAAAATGTTAATAAATTATAATGGGATATCTGTAGTAATTTGTTTGAGGTTAAAGATGAATGTACATTTTAGTAACTTTCTACTAAAAGGTTCCTTTTTTCCTCCTTTGGCAGGAGGAGTGGCCTAGTGGTTAGGGTGGTGGACTTTGGTCCTGGGGAACTGAGTTTGATTCCCACTTCAGGCACAGGCAGCTCCTTGTGGTGAAAAGTGTCAGCCCTCAAAAACCCACCAAAAACCTACTGTACCTACATATAGATGACACAAGGGCTATTGTAGTGGTGTACAGTTGGGTACAGTAGGCTTTTGGTGGGGTTTGGAGGGCTCCTCATACAATATAAGTGGATAACAGTGTGATGTGTACCTGGGACCTTTTATGTGAAGTCAACTGCAGTACCCCCTAGGGTGCCCACTGCTCTGCTAGGATGTCACTGTGGTCTCAATAGCTTGTTTTGGGGCCTTTTTGCCTTGGATTTTTTTTTTTCAAAAATGGTCACAAAAGAAAAATTCACTGAGCACAAAACATCTAGAAAATGGGCATTTTCAAAACAAAAAGATAGATGTTTTTCTGGTTCAAAAATCGCTATGTTCCCAACTTGATTTTTGGACCTTTTCAGCAAAATGTCCAAAATTGGTTTTAGATGTCAAATCGAAAATGCCCCTCTAAATCTTATCACTTTTTAGGAAATATTTGAAAGCGTACTTGTTTTGTGTACATTTATTAATGGATAAGAAATTTAATAGATTTTTCTTATTTGATACATAATTCCCAGTGTTTGATTAGTTACATTATTTTGTGATGTGCTTAGAACTGAGGTGGTAGTAGTGGGTTATAAGCTTATTTTGTAATGTAATATAATATGAAGTTTGGTCACATTTTCGGTGGGTAATAATGAATGTCGATTAATACAATTTCTGAGTGGAATGAATTCCTCTATCTTCGTGCTAGACCCATGTTCATCAGGGTTGGTGAACGCAGCAGAAATGGGCTTAGGGAAGAAATTGTTGGTGATTGTAAATGTGTCTTTGGAAAAGGATATGTGTACTGAAGGGCTAAAGTGTCGGAAGCTACTGTCTCTTTTGCCCCTAATAGGACCACTGTGAACACAAGCCAATTGCAGCAGGATATTATTCCCAGTTTATGCCCTGCTCGCCTTAACTGAAACCTGGCTCACCCCCGACGACTCTGCCTCAATCGCGGCCCTATGCCATGGAGGTTATCTTTTCTCCCACACTCCCTGCCCAGTTGGCCGCGGAGGAGGCATCGGGTTACTACTCTCTCCCTCTTGTAGTTTTCAACCCCTCCTCCTACCGCAATCTCACTGCTTCTCATCCTTTGAAGTTCACTCCATCCGTCTATTCTATCCGCTGCCACTCAGAGTTGCAGTCATTTACCACCTCCCTGTTAAGTCCCTCTCTTCCTTCCTTACCGACTTCGACGCCCTTATATTTCTTTGGGTGTCTCTAGCATTTAGTGTGCTCTAAAAACGCTAGTGCGCCTTTGTAAAAGGACCCTTCAGTTCTTTATGCTGAATAAGTTGAACTAGCCTATAATTACCCCTTTTTTTTGGAGATTGTGTGGCCATCTTTGTATGTCTGCGTGCCTTGTATGTTTTAGTTTACTTTGCATTTAATTGTTTATGATGTTTTCTTTGTAATCCACTTATATTCCACTCATCTCGAATTCTAAGAGTTTGTAGAAATACAAATATTAACATTTTCCTTCTGTTTCATCTGTTTTGGTTCACAGGGTAGTGGCAATGGAACTAGCAAAGATGAACAAGACTCAACCACTTTATACCATGCAGACCCTGATGGCCATGTTCCTGCGTATCGATGTATGCAAAGGATATGCTGAGCGGGAAAAAGTGCTGCAAAACAAAATTCCAGGCGCAGATAATGAAAAACTTCTTTGTCTTCTCAATAGTCTCTTCCTGGTCAAGGTAAAGCTGACTATAGGACTGCATCTGTACGCTGTGCTGGGTTAGACGATGCTCTATCTCCCATGGTTTACTGGCTTTGTAAAATTAATGCATTGCAATGCACTGTTAATATGGCTTCCAAAAAACCATAAGATCAATTACTCAAAACTTCCACAAACTGAAAATGCACTCGATATGAATATTGTTATAAAAGGAAAAATGGCCTCACACAGAGCTCCTAGATCAGCATGATCTAATAGAGCGAAAACGGACTTCAATTTAGTCCTCTGTTCATCATCGGCCACAAAAACCTTTGATCTAAAGACGGGTAGCTGAGTCAGCAAGAGCTTGTTTCATAAATAACCCCGCCAGTTAGACCCTGAAGCAATGGCACGAAACACTGGCCATCGTCGGCTAGTGGTGAGGGGGAGAAGAAACCTGCTCCAGTACTAGAGATCACAACGTGCCGGTAGCGTCCCACGATTGAAAGATACGTTTTCTTTCAGTTAATATTAATAGTATTGAGTGTAGCCTGTGTCGTTTAAAATCTAGATGGATGCAATGAGAATGTTAACGCCATTGCAATAAGAGCGATTTCGACAATTAGCTACTCGTCTTTAGATCAAAGGTTTTTGTGGCCAATGATGAACAGGGGACTAAATTGAAGTCCGTTTTAGCTCTATTAGATCATTCTGATCTAGGAGCTCTGAGAGGCCATTTTTCCTTTTATAACAATATTCATATCGAGTGCATTTTCAGTTTGTGGAAGTTTTGAGTAATTGATCTTGTGATTGAGCACTTCTACACCCTATATTTTGTACATATATTTAGTTGATACTACTTCCAAAAAACCATATACATAGCTTGCAAATTCCTCAAATAGTGCAGTGAGGATAGTTATAGGTTATAATAGAAGAGAGAAGATGTAGATAGATATAGACAGTTTAAATTACACGGTAACATAGTGGATGACAGCAGATAAAGACCTGTGTGGTCCACCCAGTCTGCCCAACAAGATAAATTCATAGCATAAGGTATGAAGAGATGCTACATATACATACTTGATCTTGATTTGACTTTGCCATTTTCAGGGCACAGACCACAGAAGTCTGCCCATAATGGCTTTGCTTCCCAATTACTGGAGTTGCCATTCTTTTTCCATACAGAATTCCTTTATATTTATCCCAGGGCATTCCAGTACTACTACTACTACTACTTAACATTTCTAGAGCGCTACTGGGGTTATGCAGCGCTGTACAGTTTAACAACAAAGGACAGTCCCTGCTCAAAAGAGCTTACAATCTAATGGGTGAAATGTCAAGTGTCAAGTGGGGCAGTCTAGGTTTCCTGAATAGAGGTATGGTGGTTAGGTGCCGAAGGCGACATTGAAGAGGTGGGCTCCATGAAAAAGTACTTCCTGACATTATTCCTGAGTCGGCCCCCCTTGTAACCTCAAGTCATGTCCTCTAGTTCTACTGCCTTCCCAACTCTGGAAAAGGTTTGTTTGTAGATTAATACCTGTCAAATATTAGAATGTCGGTATCATTTCACTCCTATTTGTCCTTTCCTCCAGGGTATACATGTTTAGGTCCTCAAGTCTTTCCTCATACATCTTGTGGCACAGACCATCACTTTTCTCTGAACCGCTTCAAGTTTTTTTTACATCCTTAATCAGGTACAGCCTCCAAAACTGAACACAGTACTCCAAATGGGGCCTCACCAATGACTTGTACAGGGGCATCAACATCTTCTTTCTTCTATGTAGCCTAGCATCCTTCTGGCTGTGGCTGCCACCTTGTGACATTGTTTCACTACCTTGAGATCCCCAGACACCATCACACCAAGGTCCCTCTCCTGAGCTGTGCTCATCAGTCTCTTTCCTCCTACCTTGTACATCTCCTTTGGATTTCTTCACCTCAAGTGCATCACTCTGTACTTTATTACATTAAATTTTAACTTCCAGACCTTTGACCATTTTTCTAATTTTTGTAGATCTCTTCTTATGGTTTCTACACCCTCTAGGGAATCCACTCTGTTGGCAATCTTCATATCATCCACAAAAAGCCAAACTTTTCCTTCTAATCCTTCAGCAATTTTTCTCACAAATATATTAAACAGAATCGGCCCTAACACCAACCCCTGAAGCACTGCACTACTCACCTTCATTTCATTCACCTTTTCTTTTCCATCATCCTCTGTCGATTGTCGGTCAACTGGGTTCCAAACCAGTTCAACACTTTGGGTCCTAAATTCAGCCCTCTCAGCTTATTTGTGAATCTTCTGTGAGGAACCGTATCAAAGGCTTTGCTGAAATCCAAGTAGATTATATCTAGCATATGTCCTTTATTCAGTTCTTTGGTTACCCAATCAAAGAAATCTATCAGATACATTTGGCAGGATTTTCCTTTGATAAAGCCATGCTGCCTCGGATCCTGCAACCCATTGGATTCTAGAAAGTTAACTATCTTTTCCTTCAGCAGCGACTCCATTATTTTTCCTACCACTGACTTAAGACTTACCAGTCTGTAGTTTCCCACTTCTTCTCTGTCTCAGTTTTTGTGAAAAGGGACCACATCTACTCATCTCCAATCCCATGGAACCTCTCCCTTCTCTAAAGATTTTATTTATTTATTTATTTATTTTATTTATTTATTTATTTATTTATTTATTTATTGCATTTGTATCCCACATTTTCCCACCTTTTTGCGGGCTCAGTGTGGCTTACAATAAGATATGAATAATAGAAATACATTTGTTACAACTTGGTTATGGAATACATTGTGCAGAGTTGTGCGAGACATTCGAATATCATTAGGAATATAACAATGGGACATCAACATAGAAACATTGGAAGGAGACAATGGGACTATGGATTACGGGATGAGGGATCAGAAGTGGATGTATGTTGCATTGATGAACAGTGAGTATGGACTCTATGTGTTTTGGTTCTTTCCGTAAGTTTGTTCAAACAGGTGAGTCTTCAGTAGTTTACGGAAGGATGCTTGTTCGTTAATCACTCTTAGGTTGCGCGGTAGTGTATTCCAAGCCTGCGTGCTCATGTGGGAAAAGGTTGACGCGTGTAGCGTCTTGTATTTCAGGCCCTTGCAAGTGGGGAAGTGGAGGTTGAGGTGTGTTTGGGATGATCTTTTAGCGTTTCTGGGTGGTAGGTCTATTAAATCAGACATGTACGCTGGGGCTTCGCCGTAAATGATCTTATGGACTAGTGTACAAACTTTAAAAGTAACGCGTTCCTTAAGTGGAAGCCAGTGTAATTTCTCTCGTAGTGGTTTTGCCCTTTCATATCTTGGTTTTCCGAAGATGAGCCTGGCTGCTGTGTTCTGGGCTGTTTGGAGTTTCCTCAGTATTTGCTCTTTGCAGCCCGCGTATAGTGAGTTGCAGTAATCCAGGTGGCTGAGGACGAGGGATTGCACTAGGCTGCGGAAGACGACTCTTGGGAAGAATGGTCTTATCCTTTTCAATTTCCACATGCAGTAGAACATCTTCTTGGTTGTGTTGTTTGCGTGGGTTTCGAGTGTTAGGTGGCGGTCGATAGTGACTCCAAGGATTTTTAGCGTTTCTGAGACTGGGAGGTTTAGGGTTGGTGTGTTTATCGCGTTGAATTCATTTGTGTTGTATTGGGAGGTGAGTATCAGGCATTGGGTTTTTTCTGCGTTTAATTTCAGGCGGAATGCATCTGCCCATGTGTTCATGATGTGTAGATTTTGATTGATTTCGTTGGAGATTTCTTTGGTGTCTTGTTTGAATGGGATGTATATTGTTACATCATCGGCGTATATATATGGGTTGAGGTTATGGTTTGATAGGAGTTTTGCTAAAGGGATCATCATTAGGTTGAATATAGTTGGTGAAAGAGGTGATCCTTGTGGGACTCCACATTCAGGTGTCCATGCCTTGGACGTGGTTGAATTTGATGTGACTTGATACGAACGCAGGGTTAGGAACCCCTTGAACCAGTTCAGGACATTTCCTCCTATGCCAAAGTATTCAAGTATGTGTAGTAGGATTCCATGGTCAACCATGTCGAAGGCGCTTGACATGTCAAATTGTAGGAGGAGTATATTGTTGCCAGTTGCAATTATTTGTTTGAATTTGGTCATAAGGGTGACTAATACTGTTTCTGTGCTATGATTCGAACGGAATCCTGATTGGGCATCATGCAGTATTGAATGTTTGTCTAGATAGTTTGTGAGTTGTTTAGTTACCATACCTTCAGTTATCTTGGTTATTAGTGATATGGATGCTATTGGCCTGTAGTTGGTTATTTCGCTCGTGTTTTTCTTTGTATCTTTAGGAATTGGGGTGAGTAAGATTTTTCCTTTTTCTTTTGGGAAGAGTCCATTTTGTAGCATGTAGTTTATATGGTTTGTTAGGTCTATTATGAATTTCTGAGGTGCAGATTTCATGAGGCTATTTGGACATATGTCTAGTTTGCAGTTGGATTTGGCATATCTTTTGAGAGTTTTAGAGATGAGGTCTTCTGACAGTTGTTCAAATTCGGTCCAGGTTCTGTCTGCTGGGTGTGTTCCTTCTTCTGGATCTAGACAGTCTAGAAGAGTGGTGTATTCTATAGGGCTGGCGGGTATTTTGTGTCGTAATAGTATAATTTTCTCCTTGAAGTATTGGTACTTGTATCCCACAATTATGCAAAAACGAGTTTCGGTTCAATGTGGCTTACATTAACAGTTGTTAGAGATGACGTTGATTCAATTACATTTACAAGGTTGTATGATGTGTTTTACAGTGGTTGGCAAGATAAGTATTAGTGTGTATGGAATAGTCATTGGGTTTCTTGAGAAGATATGTCTTAGTTCATTTCTTAGATGAAAAGATGCGTTACAGTTAGAGGTTGTGTTGTGTATTGTTGTTCCAGAATGATTAGTGCATATTTTACTCATAGAATTTCCTGAAGAGGTAGGTCTTTAGGTCTTTTCTGAACTGGAGGCAGTTTATGATTCTTCTTATTACTATGGGAATTGAGTTCCACCATTTTGAACCCAGGTAGCTAAATCCCACTGTGTAGGTGGACTTGTATAGTACGATTTTGCAGCTGGGCAGGTGACGTAGTAGGTAACCTCTGGTTCCTGGGTTTGCATTTCTTGGTAGTAGTTTGATCATATTTAACATGTCATCCGGTAACATGCCTAACAGTATTTTGAAGATGATTGTGCTGGTTTTGAAAAATAGTCTGGTCATGATCGGGAGCCAATGTAGCTCTATCATATTTTGATTTTTTGAATATCAATCTCGCTGCTGTGTTTTGGACGGTCTGTAACAATCGTTGTAGGTTTTCTTTGCAGCCTACATTGCAGTAGTCTAGTTGGAACAAACAGCATCTGTACTATAAAACGGAATGACTGTCTGGGGAAATAGTCTCTCATTCTTCTCAGTTTCTATAGTGCTTTGAAGCTTTTTGACGTGATTGCAGCAACTTGGTCTTCAAGGGTCAGATATTGTCGAGAATGATTCCTAATATTTTTATTTGTGTTTTGATTGTGCAAGATTGTTGATCTATTATGTTATTTTTGTAAGTAGTGGGATTGTGCTCACTGGATAAATACCAGATGTTTGGTTTTTGTCTAGATTCAGTTTAAGTTTGACTGTTGTGGTACAATTTTCCATGAGGTCACATCCTTTTTTGGCCTTATCCAGTATCTCTGTGATGCTGTTGTTGAAAGGTATGTAGATGGTGACATCATTTACGTATATGAATGGGTTTAAATCTATTTATCCTCATCAATCTCCACATAGCTATTTTCAGCATCTTCCAAGCTTACAGTTCCATTCCTAGCCTTTCTCCTTTCCCCAATATATTTGGAAAAGGTCTTGTCACCTCTTTTCACATCTTTAGCCATTTTTTCTTCTGCCTGTGTTTTTGCTAGCTGTATTTCCCTCTTCACTTCTTTGAGTTTATATAAGTACATAAGTGTTGCCATACTGGGACAGACCGAAGGTCCATCAAGCCCAGCATTCTGTTTCCAACAGTGGCCAATCCAGGTTATAAGTACCTGGCAAGATCCTAAAACAGTGCAATACATTTTATGCTACTTGTTCTAGAAATAAGCAGTGGATTTTCCCCACGTCCGTCTTAATAATTGCATATGGAACTTTATTTTAGGAAGCTAGCCAAACCTTTTTAAAATCCTGCTAAGCTAACCTCTTTTACCACATTCTCTGGCAATGAATTCCAGAGTTTAATTACACGTTGAGTGAAGAAATATTTTCTCCGATTTGTTTTAAATTTACTACTTTGTAGCTTTATTAGGTGCCCTCTAGTCCAAGTATATTTGGAAAGAGTAAACAAGCGATTCACATCTACAAGCTCTACTCCACTCATTATTTTATAGACCTCTATCATATCTCCCCTCAGCCATATTTTCTCCAAGCTGAAGAGCCTTAGCAATTTTAGCATTTCCTCATAGGGAAGTCGTCCCATCCCCTTTATCATTTTCGTTGTCCTTCTCTGTACCTTTTCTAATTCCACTATCCAGCTTATTTTCGAAAGAGAAAGACGCCCATATTTCGACCCAAATCGGGAGATGGACGTCTTTCTCCCGTGGGCGCCCAAATTGGTATAATCGAAAGCCGATTTTGGGCATCTTCAACTGCAATCTGTCGCAGAAACAATCAAAGTTGACGAGGGCGTGTCGGAGGCATGGTGAAGGGGGACTGGGGCGTGGTTATCGGCCGAACAGAAATGGGCGGCTTTCGCAGATAATGGGAAAAAATAGCCATTTTTAGCGAAAATTTAGGTGACTTTTTTGGACCCTTTTTTTCACGAACAAGTCCCAAAAAAGTGCCCTAAATGACCAGATGACCAGCAGGAGGGAATCGGGGATGACCACCCCTGACTCCCCCAGTGGTCACTAACCCCCTCCCACCCAAAAATACAACTTTAAAAACTTTTTTTCCAGCCTGTATGCCAGCCTCAAATGTCATAACCAGCTCCATCACAGCAGTATGCAGGTCCCTGGAGCAGTTGTTAGTGGGTGCAGTGCACTTCAGGCAGGTGGACCCAGGCCCATCCCCCCTACCTGTTACACTTGTGGTGGTAAATGGGAGCCCTCCAAACTGCCCCCAAAACCCACTGTACCCACATGTAGGTGCCCCCTTCATCCCTAAGTGCTATGGTAATGGTGTAGAGTTGTGGGGAGTGGGTTTTGGGGGGCTCAGCACCCAAGAGAAGGGAGCTATGGACTTCAAAGGTAGTTAACTTTTTTTTAAATTGTTACAAGTGCCCCCTAGGGTGCCCAGTTGGTGTCCTGGCATGTGAGGGGGACCAGTGCACTACGAATCCTGGCCTCTCCCACGACCCAATGCCTTGGATTTGTTCGTTTTTGAACTGGGTGCCTTCGGTTTCCATTATTTCTAAAAACGAAACCGCCCAGCTCAAATCCACACAAATCCGATGCATTTGGCTGGCACAAACCGTATTATCGGAAAAAAGATGGATGCCCATTTTTTTTTGAAAATACAATTTGTCCCGCCCCTTCATGTACCCGTTCTCGGAGATAGACGCCCATGGAGATGGGCGTTCACATTCGATTATGCCCCTCTATATCTTTTTTGAGATTACCAATCAGAACTGCACAGCTACAATATCCGTCTGCATGCAGAAATGCACATGCATTGTCCAAAAACAAATAAACCAAAATTGCACAAAAAAAGGCATTATAATGTTCTCAGTTTTGTTTTCCATTCCTTTCTTAATAATGCCTAACATTCTATTTGCTTTCTTAGTCGCCGTACACACTAAGCAGAAGGTTTCAACATATCATCACTGATGACGTCCCAGAAATGCCAGAGAAAGACAAAGATCAAGTATTTTATATCACATTTCATTGTTGGTTTAATCATGAACTGATAATGAGTGTGACTGTTGGGCAGACTGGATGGACCGTTCAGGTCTTTATCTGCCGTCATTTACTGTGTGTGTGTGTGATGACACCTTTATCCCTTTTCTTGTCAGTGACTCTTAATGTGGAACCTAGCATCATAGTTTGGGTTCCTCTTTCCCACATGTATCACTTGGCTCACATTAAACGTCATCTGCCATTTAGATGCCCAGTCTCCCAGTCTCGTAAGGTCCGCTTGTAATTTTTCACAATCCTCTCGCGATGTAACAACTTTGAATGACTTTGTGTCGTCAGCCAATTTAATTACCTCACTAGTTACTCCCATCTCTAGGTCATTTATAAATATGTTAAAAAGCAGCGGCCCCAGCACAGAGCCCTGGGGAACCCCCACTAACTACCCTTCTCCATTGAGAATACTGACCATTTAACCCTACTCTCTGTTTTCTACCTTTTAACCAGTTTTTAATCCACAATAGAACACTACCTCCTATCCCATGACTCTCCAATTTCCTCTGGAGTCTTTCATGAGATACTTTATCAAACGCCTTCTGAAAATCCAGATACACAATATCAACCAGCTCACCTTTTCCACATGTTTGTTCACCCCTTCAAAGAAATGTAGTAGATTGGTGAGGCAAGATTTCCTTTCACTAAATCCACGTTGGCTTTATCTCATTAATTCATGCTTTTGAATATGCTCTGTAATTTTGTTATTTATGTCTTTATCTTGTTTTTGTCTCTACCATTTTGCCTTCTACCAACACAGGCTCACCAGTCTATAATTTCCTGGATTACCTCTGGAACCTTTTTTAAAAAAAATCAGTGTTACATTGGTCACCCTCCAATCTAACGGTACCATGCTTGATTTTAAAGATAAATTACATATTACTAACAATAGTTCTGAAAGTTCATTTTTCAATTCTATCAATATTCTGGGATGAATACCATCTGGTCCTGATGATTTGCTATTCTTCAATTTGTCAAATTATGCCATTACACCTCCAGGTTTATAGAGATTTGATTCAGTTTCTCTGACTTGTCAGCTTTGAATACCATTTCTGGCACTAGTATCTCTCTCAATCTTCCTTGGTGAAGACCAAAGCAAAAATTTCATTTAATCTCTCAGCTGTGGCTGTACGTAATGGACATAACACAACTCTTCTGTTGTATGATTCCATAATGTGGCTGTGCCACATGAACTTTATCTTATCACAATATCACTTTGTATTTGTTTACACCGGAGTCTGCAAACACCTCTCTGGTACTATGTAAGCCACATTGAGCCTACAAATAGGTGGGAAAATGTGGGATACAAATGTAATAAATAAATAAATAAATAAATTCTTTCCAATATGCATCACCTTGCATTTGTTCACATTGAATTTCATCTGCCACTTGGATGTCCTTCCTAAGGTCTTCCTGCAATATTTCACAGTCTGCACGTAAATAGTTTTTTGTCATCTGCAAATTTAATCACCTCACTTGTCGTTCTGATTTCCATATAATTTATAAATATGTTAAATAGCACCGGTCCCAGTACCGATCCCTGTGGTACTCCACTGTTCATCCTCCTCCATTGAGAGAAATGACCATTTAACCCTACCCTCTGTTTTCTGTCCAATAACCAATTTCTAATCCACACCAGAACACTGTGTTCTATCCCTTGAGTCTTTAATTTTCTCAGGAGTCTTTCATGAGAAACTTTATCAAAAGCTTTCTGAATATCTAGATACACTACATCAACTGACTCACCTTTAACCACATGTTTATTCACGCCTTCAAAGAAATGAAGTAAATTGGTGAGGTAAGACTTACCTTGGCTGAACCCATGCTGACTCTGTCCCATTAAACCATGTTCGTCTATGTGTTCTGTAATTTTATTCTTTATAATAGTTTCCACTATTTTGCCCTGCACTGACATCAGGCTTACCAGTCTGTAATTTCCTGAATCACCCCTGGAACCCTTTGTAAAAATCAGCATCACATTGGCCACCCTCCAATCTTCAGGTACTACAGACGATTTTAATGACAGGTCTCTGTTGCAACCTTGCTATTGGAATACCCTATCTTCCCTGTTTTGGCGATATCTTTGAAAGATACCTTGTTCTGAACCATGCGATTTTGAACAACCACTGGCCTTCCCCCAGGTTCTAGTTTAAAAGCTGCTCTGTCTCCTTTTAAAATGCCAATGCCAGCAGCCTGGTCCCATCCTGGTTAAGGTGGAGACCATCATTCCGGATTAGGCTCCCCCTTTCAAAGAATGTTGCCCAATTCCTTACAAAACCCTCCTTCTTGCACCATTGCCTCATCCACACAGTGAGACTCTGGAGCTCTGCTTGCCTCTTGGGCCCTGCACATGGAACAGGTAGCACTTCGTAAAATGCTACCCTAGAGTTTCTGAAAGCCTAAATTTGGCTTCCAGATCCTCCCTCCCACATTTTCCTATGTCATTAGTACCCACATGTACCAAGACAGTTGGCTCTTCCCCAGCAGGTGATGTGTGACCTTTGCATCAGGCAGGCAAGTGACCAGGTGATCCTCACCAGCCACCCAGCTATCTGCATGCCTAATACTCTAATCACCAACTACAACAGTCATCCTAACGCTTTCCTCCTGGGCAGAAGCTCCTGGAGATACATCCACGGTGTGAGAGGATATTGCATCCCCTGGTGGGCTGGTCCTGGCTACAAGATTACTTCCAGTTTCACTAGGGTGATGCTCTCATTTAGGAGACCTTCCTCCTCCAAGGCAGCACAGGGGCTGCCAGACTAGAGGTGGGACTTCTCTACATCATCCCTGTAGGCCTCCTGTATGTACCTCTCTGTCTCCCTCAGCTCCTCCAAGTCTGCTACTCTAGCCTCAAGTGAACGGACTCATTCTCTGAGAGCTAGGAGCTCTTTGCATTGAGCATACACATATAACCTCTCACCAACTGGGAGATAATTATACATGTGACACTCAGTGCAAAAGACTGGATAGCACCCCTCTCACTGCTGGACTGCTGTCTGCATCTTAGTATTATAGAGTTGTTTAATTAAAACTACTTAAGGTACTAGGGATATCAGATGAATATAAAGAGCCTTAAGATTACATGGTATAATGTGTAATTTATTTAGTGTTTGCTTCTTAAAAACAAATTAAATGTCATTAGAACTCTAATGAAAACTCATCTCTTGTTGTCCTAATCAGAATATTGACTATAAATGAAGAGCTGAGCCTAGGGTTGGATGGGAGCTGGGGAGGGGGGTGGGAATGAAGAGTGATCTAGGCCCTGCTGTGCCTTCTAGAGTCTGTTAATGCTGTGGCAGAAAATTCAAGTTTTAAAACTATGGGGAAAAGAGTATGGGGACTAGTTAATAAAGTTTGCTTCTTCTTCTTTTTTAATTTTAATTTCTGACTGTGATTATTAATAACCTGCAATTCCTCTTTTAAACTCATTCTTCAAGTTACCATGCACAGAGCAAAATAATGTCACTTTCCCAGAGAAATGCCCTCTTCTCTCAGAACTTCTCAGAAAAAAGAATGTTTGCTGAAAATGTAACTCATGAGATAAAATGTGTGGGTTCCCTTTTATCAAATTGCCATGTGCATGTGTGTGTAAATATAGATCTAAGATAAGATTTGCATATGCTGGAGGCTCAGTATATGCTCATTTATCTCCAATGTGGTCATTCTAGATAGTCTGCCTGTGGCCCCTCGATCAGATTTGGGAAGCACTGCAGTACAGAGAGACAGTTATCTTACAGTTTAACACATAGAAATTGCTGAAATTTCCCAGCTCAGCACGTATTCCAGTGATTTCTATGTCAGAGGGAACAAATCTATCTCAATACATTTGATATGCATGGGGGTTTTTTTTGTTTGTTTTTGCTAATTCTGTTTCTCTTACTTCGCAGTTCCCTTTCTCACAGGAGGTTTCACTCATGGACCCTGAAACCATAGTCAAAGAGAGGGATAAATTCCTAATCAATGTGTTACAGCAGGTAAGACAAAATGCAAAAAGGGAGGAGCAGGCAGAGAAACAGAAATATGCAACAGAGAAAAGGAAGAAGGGGAAATAGAACCAGGCAGCAGGAGACCGAGAGAGGTACAAGGAGGAAGATACACAGTTATACTTAAGGCAAAGGGCTATGCAAACAAGCTGAGAGTGAGGAGTGCAATGCAAAGTCATGTCTGAGTCTAAGACAGGACTATGAGAGAGACACCCAGCTGTGCCTGAGGCCAGAGCAGGAATGAGGGGTCCGAGATTGAGGCTTGAACTGGGAGGGAGACAGCCATGTCTGATGCAAGAGCAACGTGAAGGATGCAGAGTCATGTCTGTCAGAGGGAGGACTAAGGAGAGGGACACAGAGTTATGTCTGAGATTGAGGAAGTAAAAATAAACGTAAGAATATAAAATGATACCTTTTTTATTGGACTAACAACAATATCTTTTTTGACTGAAGGCAATACCGTCTTCTTCAGGTCAGAAATGAGCAAAAGATGACACATGTCACACTATGTAAGTGATAAATTGCTAAACTCTTTCACATCAAATTAAAACAGCTTGCAGTACTTATAACTATCAAAGTCCCACTGGAGTACAAAAATTCTCAAGGGGGAAAAAGCCTCAGACCTTTTTGCCACTTCTGATAAACAGAAAGCTTTTTGTGTGGCAGAATCACTCCAGTGATTACAGCTTTTCTCAGTATTTCAGGGATCATAAATTGTGGCTTTAAATGTGAAAAAAGCAAAACCTAGCTTGAAAAATATGTGCAACTCGGCTTCTGTTTCAAACATCCACTGACTATGGCCAGAGTTTCGCCCGATGGCTGTGTCAAGGTGTCACCAGAAAGTGACAACACTGATTGACTGTTTACACTTTGACACAGCCATTGGGCGAAACTCTGGCACTAAACCCGGATGGTCAATGCTGGTCTGTTTCCGGTGAACGGTATTGAATATCCAGTTTAACTTTGGCTGGTCCAATATTAACCGGCTACGCTGATATTCAGCACTGGCTGCTTAAAGTGAGACCGGCCAAAGTTATTCCATCTATTGTGGCAGTCAGACTTGGCCACTCTCACTTAAAAAATTGCTGATATAACCTGCTATCTTTAAGCTGCTAAGCTAAGCTTAAGTACTGTTTTAGCAGCCATTTTTATTTGCATATCGGGCGGCTAGTGTCTCAGCATAAACCGACTCTTACAGAATACCTCATCAGCATGGAGACATTTTATTATTTTATTTATTAGGATTTATTTACTGCCTTTTTGAAGGAATTCACTCAAGGTGATGTACAGTAAGAATAAATCAAACATGAGCAATAGACAATTACAGCAGTAATAACATTCAACTAACAATACAAAGTATGGCATAATATACTACTTACAACGTAATACAACATTTAACTGACAGTGTAGGGTATAAGCAAAGGGAACATATAGATAGGTAAGAGAGTAAGAGGAGTTAGATAGTAAGGTGACTGATTTAAAGAAAATTGCACACGAGGTCCGAGAGATGGTTAAATACTTGACCCTACCCGTAACCTCCGCTCTCAAGACAAATCCCTCCTTTCAGTACCCTTCTCCACCACCGCCAACTCCAGGCTCCGCCCTTTCTGCCTCGCCTCACCCCATGCGTGGAACAAACTCCCCGAGCCCATACGTCAGGCCCCCTCCCTGCCCATCTTCAAATCACTGCTTAAAGCCCACCTCTTCAATGTCGCCTTCGGCACCTAACCTCTACTCCTCTACCCAGGAAATCCTGACTGCCCCAACTTGACATTTCTTTTTTTAGATTGTAAGCTCCTTTGAGCAGGGACCGTCCTTCTTTGTTAATTTGTACAGCGCTGCGTAACCCTAGTAGCGCTCTAGAAATCTCAAATAGTAGTAGTAGTAGTAGTAGTAGTAGTAATATTATCTCAGCTAGGGTAGGAGTGGATAAACATGTCCTGCTGCAGTAGACAGCTGAGTTGAGATATGATAGAGGTTTATAAAGTATTGAGAGGAGTGGAACAGATAGCTGTGAATCACTTGTTTACTCTTTCCAATAATATTAGGAGAAGGGTAGCACACAAAGAAGCTACTAAGTAATTCGCTGGGATGCGGGAAAGGTGAGTAGTGGAGTGCCTCAGGGATCGGTGCTGGGGCCGATTCTGTTTAATATATTTGTGAGTGACATTGCCGAAGGGTGGAAGGTAAAGTTTGCCTCTTTGCGGATGATACTAAGATTTGTAACACAGTGGACACCCGGGAGGGAGTGGAAAGCATGAAAAGAGATCTGAGGAAGCTAGAAGAATGGTCTAACGTTCGGCAATTACAATTCAATGCAAAGTGATGCACTTAGGGAGTAGAAATCCAAGAGAGGCGTATGTGTTAGGCGGTGAGAGTCTGCTAGGTACGGATGGGGAGAGGGATCTTGGGGTGATAGTATCTGAGGATCTGAAGGCGACGAAACAGCGTGACAAGGCGGTGGCCGTAGCTAGAAGGTTGTTAGGCTGTATAGAGAGAGGTGTGACCAGCAGAAGAAAGGGGGTGTTGATGCCCCTGTATAAGTCATTGGTGAGGCCCCACCTGGAGTATTGTGTTCAGTTTTGGAGGCCGTATCTTGTTAAGGATGTAAAAAGAATTGAAGCAGTGCAAAGAAAAGCTACAAGAATGGTATGGGATTTGCGTTCCAAGACGTATGAGGAGAAACTTGCTGACCTGAACATGTATACCCTGGAGGAAAGGAGAAGCAGGGGTGATATGATACAGACATTCAAATATTTGAAAGGTATTAATCCACAAACGAACCTTTTCTGGAGATGGGAAGGCGGTAGAACTAGAGGACATGAAATGAGATTGAAGGGGGGCAGACTCAAGAAAAACGTCAGGAAGTATTTTTTCACGGAGAGAGTGGTGGATACTTGGAATGCCCTCCCGCCGGAGGTGGTGGAGATGAAAACGGTAACGGAATTAAAAAATGCGTGGGATAAACATAAAGGAATCCTGTTCAGAAGGAATGGATCCTCAGAAGCTTAGCTGAGATTGGGTGGCAGAGCCGGTGGTGGGAGGCTGGGCTAGTGCTGGGCAGACTTCTACAGTCTGAGTCCTGAAAATGGCAGATACAAATCAAGGTCAGTTATACACATAAAGTAGCACATATGAGTTTATCTTGTTGGGCAGACTGGATGGACCTTGCAGGTCTTTTTCTGCTGTCATCTACTATGTTACTATGTAAGTAATAAATTTAAAACGAATAGGAGAAACTATTTCTTCACTCAATGTGTAATTAAACTGGAATTCATTGCCAGAGAATATGGTAAAGCAGTTAGCTTAACAGGGTTTAAAAAAGGTTTGGATACTTTCCTAAAAGAAAAGTCCGTAAGCCATTATTAAGATGGACTTGGGAAAATCCACTACTTATTTCTAGGATAAGCAGCATAAAATGTATTGTACTATTTTGGGATCTTGCCAGGTACTTGTGACCTGGATTGACCACTCTTGGAAACAGGATACTGGGCTTGATGGACCTTCGGTCTGTCCCAGTATAGCAATGCTTATGTTCTTAGTCTCGGCATACACTGACTCTTATAGAATACCTCATAGTAGATGACGGCAGAAAAAGACCTGCACGGTCCATCCAGTCTGCCCAACAAGGTAAACTCATATGTGCTACTTTTTGTGTATACCCTATTTTGATTTGTACCTGTGCTCTTCAGGTCACAGACCGTATAAGTCTGCCCAGCACTATCCCTGCCTCCCAACCACCAGCCCCGCCTCCCAACCACTGGCTCTGGCACAGACCGTATAAGTCTGCCCAGCACTATCCCCGCCTCCCAACCACCAGCCTCGCCTCCCACCACCGGCTCTGGCACAGACCATATAAGTCTGCCCAGCACTATCCCCTCCTCCCAACCACCAGCCCTGCCTCCCACCTCTGGTTCTGGCACAGACCGTATAAGTCTGCCCAGCACTATCCCCGCCTCCCAACCACCAGCCCTGCCTCCCACCACCGGCTCTGCGCGTGAAGACGTTTTTTTGATCATAAATCCAATTTTTGGAGGTATTTAAGAGGCCAGTCCACAATTCCAAAGCTATGCTAAAGTACCAGAATTGCAAGTTGGTTGATGGCTTGTATCTCATTCTCTAATATAAAGCACTTTTTAGTATCACTTTCACTCTCCTGTAATACTTGTTACTGGTTGTTTCTCAGTATTTTATGCTGGATTCTAACTCCTTCCTCAACTCCTAGATATTTCTATACCCTTTCCAGATCAGGTTCCTTGATGGCACAGTCATCAGAGAGATGTTTTCAATTTTACTCTTAGAAAAGTTGCTTTAGCGCATTTATCCAGCTTTGTTACCTTGGTTAACTTTGTGGTGCTTAATGTTATGTCTATGTGAGTTGTAGCTTGTCTTTAGCATCTGGTTTGTCACTCCAACATAATATCCGTCTTCACAATTTCTGCATTGAATGCTATCTCTACTACACTTGAAGAAGGGCAGAATTAGGATCCCCTTATGCAGAATGCTTTTTTCCACGTGGGTAACTGTGGGGTCCTGTTCTATATGCACTTGGTAGATAGCAGGGACGTTTGCTGTTCTCTTCTTTTTGAGCTTCTGTTGGGAGTTTGCTTTTCACTAATTTTTGCTTCAGATTAGATGGTTGTCAGAAGGCCAGCATATGTGGAGCAGAGAATATCCCTTTCAGTAATTCATCGTCCTGGAGTACTGGGTCTGGATTGCATTTCACTATAAGTCTGTGGTCTTCTTTTCCTTGTACGGCAGTAGGTTTTTCTTGGGTGTTTTAAGGGAAGAGGCGATCTTCTTGGAGATTATTTTGGGGTTGTAGCCTTTTGTTTCAAGGATTCAGTCAGGATTTTGAAGTGTTTATCTTTGTCTCTTGGGTCAGAGCAGATACAATAGTATTGTGTGGCCTGGCTGTGTATAATGGACATTTTTTTGTATGTGATGGTTGGAAACTGGAGTTGAGGAGGTTAGCTGCATCTGTCAGTTGGTTTCCTGTATGTAGATATTTGTATATAGCCATTGCTGATGGAAACTGTGATGTCTAGAAAGTTGACTTTTTCTGTGGAGTGGTCAATTTTCAATTTGATTGTAGGATGCTATTTATTGAAAGAACAGTAAAATTATTTGAGAGTCTTTTCTCCCTCAGTCCAAATCATAAAAATGTCTTCAATATACCAGTAGTAAAAAATACAGATATGCAATGCGATGCAATACAAGCAAATATGCTGCACATGCTGAAGAGAGAGTTGGAACACTCCCAGGGGCATAATCGAAAGAGAAGGGCGCCATCTTTCAACACAAATCGGGAGATGGACGACCTTCTCTCAGGGTCACCCAAATCGGCATAATTGAAAGCCGATTTTGGGCATCCTCAACTGTTTTCCGTCGTGGGGACGACCAAAGTTCATGGGGGCGTGTCGGCAGCATAGCGAAGGCGGGACAGGGGCGTGGTTAAGAGATGGGCGTTCTCGGCCGATAATGGAAAAAAGAAGGGCATCCCTGATGAGCATTTGGCCAACGGTCACTTTTATTTCATGACCAAGACTCAAAAAAGTGCTCGAACTGACCAGATGACCACTGGAGGGAATCGGGGATGACCTCCCCTTACTCCCCCAGTGGTCACCAACCCCCTCCCACCCCCCCCAAAAATTAAAAAACGTTTTTTGCCAGCCTCAAATGCCATACCCAGCTCCATCACAGCAGTATGCAGGTTCCTGGAGCAGTTTTTAGTTGGTGCACTGCACTTCAGGCAGGCAGACCCAGGCCCATGCCCACCTACCTGTTACACTTGTGGTGGTAAATGTGAGCCCTCCAAACCCCACCCGAAACCCACTGTACCCACATGTAGGTGCCCCCCCCCTTCATCCCTAAGGGCTATGGTAGTGGTGTACAGTTGTGGGAGTGGGTTTTGGGGGGGGGGGGGCTCAGCACCGAAGGTAAGGGAGCTATGCACCTGGGAGCAATTTGTGAAGTCCACTGCAGTGCCCCCTAGGGTGCCCGGTTGGTGTCCTGGCATGTGAGGGGGACCAGTGCACTACGAATGCTGGCTCCTCCCACGACCAAATGCCTTGGATTTGGTTGTTTCTGAGATGGGTGTCCTCGGTTTCCATTATCGGCAAAAAACGAGGTCGCCCATCTCTAAGGTCGACCATCTCAACATTTAGGTCGACCATCTCTAAGGTCGACCTAAATGTTGAGATTTGGGTGTCCACGACCGTATTATTGAAACGAAAGATGGACGCCCATCTTGTTTCAATAATACGGGATGCCCTGCCCATTTGCGGGGACGTCCTCAGAGATGGGCGTGCTTAGAGATGGTCGTCCCCGTTCGATTATGCCCCTCCACGTTGATTTGTCATGCAGTAATTATGTCAGGAGAGGGAGAGAAATATAAATGGAAATAGTGTCTATAATGCTTCATGCATTAGAAGGGAGAGGCGAAAGTTACCTAACCATTCTGTTTGAAAGGTGTTGATCTGAAAAGCTCTGTTAAGTCCTCCGGCAATGCAATGCAATACGATATAAATATGCTGTGCATGCTGAAGAGATCGTGAGAACACAGTGTTGATTTGTCATGTAGAATGTCATGTCTTAAGGAATTTGATAGATTATTGGAAACCCCAACACAGTGGCATTCCTAGGGGGGGGGCGGTAGGTGCAGTCTGCCCCGGGTGCAGTGTTGCCATATAAAAAAAAAAATTCCCACCCAAAACAGCCCAAAACCCGCCCAAAAACAGCACACACCCCACCCCCGACGTCATCACTCCCGCCCCTTCCGTCATCACCCCTGCCCCGCCGTCATCAGCCCCGCCCCTTCCGTCATCACCCTGCCCCGCCGTCATCAGCCCCGCCCCCGCCGTCATCGCCCCGCCCAATATGTCACCTCGCCCCGCCCAATACGTCACCAAACCCCGCCTCTGTCGCCGTTAGCCCCACCCCCCGCCGGCCGAAAAAACGCCCAAAACCCCGCGCGAAAAAAAAAACAAGCCCAAAAAACCGCAACCCACCGCAGGCAAAAGTTTCCTGCGGCGGGTTGCGGAAAACCGCCCAATTGGGCGGGAAAACCGCCCATCTGGCAACCCTGCCTGGGTGCACGCCGCTGGGGGGGTGCCGCACGCGCCTGTCCTCCGTTGTTCCATGCCTCTTCTCTGCCCCAGAACAGGTTACTTCCTGTTCCGGGGCAGAGAAGCATGGAACAACGGATGACAGGTGCGCGTGGCACCCCCCAGCGGCGTGCACCCGGGGGGGGGGTTCCTTCACGGGGGGTCTCCTTTCGCCTGGGGGGGGGTTCCACACTACATCCGGGTGGGGGGTGCTGCACCCGGGGGGCGGGGCGCATCGGTGATCCGACCCGGGTGTCAGCCCCCCTAGGAACGCCACTGCCCCAACAGGGTCCTCATTACACTCCCCTATCTGGGGCTTCTCTCAAATTAAAATTAATGGTCATTCTGTTTTTTGGAAACTTTGGATCATAAAAGGGATTATTTCTATTTCTCATTTATTGCATATCAATAATACTTTTTAAAACATTTCAAGAAATACAAGCCCAGTTTTCACTACTGGAATCCCAGGCTTATAAACGTTTACAATTAAGACAAAGTATACTATCTGGAAAGTTCTTAGAAAACTCCTACAAAACCTCCTTCCATACTTTCCTGTTATTAAAATTTTCCAAACTGGTCATTCAGCATCTCAGCTATATAAAAATTTCCTTTCTAGCAATATGATGTTGAAAACCAGGTTCACTCAAAGTTGGGAAGATGAAACTCATCATTGTTCAGAAAACCAATGGAAATGGCTCGTGGCCAAACATGGTAAACCTTTCTCCTCAGCAAACTATATGCAACCTTTGTATTTTTTCCAACACAGGGCATTACGGACGCTACAAAAGATGCCACTTGCTAAGTTGTCTCCTAACAATACGTGTTGGTCATATAAATCATGTGAGGTTACCTTTAAACATATGATTTTTGATTGTCAAAACACTTACTTTTTCTGGTTACAATCATGGGAGAAAATAACTGTATTCTCCTTAATCAAGATGCAGTTTCACTAAAGCTCATTGTCTCTAGTCCATTGGCTATTGAATCTGAATTAACACTTCAGGAAGCCAAATTACTGAATATTTTAATCACAATAACTGCTAAAGCTGCCCTTAATAATTGGAAAGATAATTCTTTACTGTTGATGCACTTTTGGTGGCAGTCTGTGCTTTTGATCCATAAATTTGATCTTTCTTTAGCTGACAAACTTGGTACCTTTACATCCAAAATAAAAGTATGGTCATCTTTAGATACATATCTCAAAAAGATTTCTCAATAATATGTTTACAAAACAAAGAAAGCAACACTGGGCCTTCAAGACTGGGACAATAAAAGTTCTTTATTGATGACCTGACACGGGCTGTGTTTCGGCACTAAACAACGCCTGCTTCAGGGGTCAAGAAGATACACCGTAAGATGTGCTTGAAGTCAGTTTAATGCCCCAGCATATAATAAGAAAATCGCCATTCGCCGCAGTAGCGAGGATACAGCTCTGTGAAGAGCCCTCTTGTTTGCTTAAAAGCTGGGGCATTGAACTGACTTCAAGCACATCTTACTGTGTATCTTCTTGACCCCTGAAGTAGGCGCTGTTTAGCACCGAAACATGGCCCGTGTCGGGTCATCAATAAAGAACTTTTATTGTCCCACTCTTGAAGGCCCAGTGTTGCTTTCTTTCTTTTGTATACTTTCTGTGTATGCTCCTCAGCACTATCCAAACTTTCTAAGTCTTACTGCCACTTGGACCCATGCCCCAACTATCTTATGAAAAATGCCCCAGAACGATTCATTACAGAACTCACCACCCATTTAAACTTCCTACTTCAACAAGGCTCGTTCCCCTCCAATCACGGCAATATTCTACTTACACCAATACCGAAAACCCCCAAAAAACCAGCGAATGACATCACTAACTATCGACCTGTGGCCTCCTTCCCTCTTCTAATCAAACTGATGGAAAATAGAGTGACCTCCCAACTTAACGAATTCACTCAAAAGTTCTCCATGTTGCATGAATCACAATCGGGTTTTCGACCTGCACACAGCACAGAAACAGTATTGCTCACCCTGATATCCAGGTTTAAACAGGAAATTTCAATTGGCAACAAAATACTTCTTCTGCAGTTCGACCTATCGAGTGCATTTGACATGGTAGACCATACTATTCTCACAAAATTACTGGACAAACTAGGGATTGGCAGAAACATCATTAAGTGGATAAAAAGTTTTATCACCACCAGATCATATCAGGTCAAATCAACCTCATCAATATCGCCTGCATGGGCATCAAAATGCGGAGTCCCCCAAGGCTCACCCCTATCCCCGATCCTCTTCAACCTTATGATGATTCCTCTGGCCAAATCCCTATCCAAAGCCGGCCTTAACCCCTTCATCTATGTTGATGATCTACGCTGGAGGAGTGGCCTAGTGGTTAGGGTGGTAGACTTTGGTCCTGGGGAACTGAGGAACTGAGTTTGATTCCCACTTCAGGCACAGGCAGCTCCTTATGACTCTGGGCAAGTTACTTAACCCTCCATTGCCCCATGTAAGCTGCATTGAGCCTGCCATGAGTGGGAAAGCGCGGGGTACAAATGTAACAAAAAAAAATTCATCCCTTTCCAATCCAACCTTACAGAAATCTCGGAGAAAATAATCACTGCCATGAACATCCTAACATCCTGGGCCAATGCTTTCAAGATTCCTGGCACAGGCAGCTCCTTGTGACTCTGGGCAAGTCACTTAACCCTCCATTGCCCCATGTAAGCTGCATTGAGCCTGCCATGAGTGGTAAAGCGCGGGGTACAAATGTAACAAAAAAAAATTCATCCCTTTCCAATCCAACCTTACAGAAATCTCGGAGAAAATAATCACTGCCATGAACATCCTAACATCCTGGGCCAATGCTTTCAAGATTCCTGGCACAGGCAGCTCCTTGTGACTCTGGGCAAGTCACTTAACCCTCCATTGCCCCATGTAAGCTGCATTGAGCCTGCCATGAGTGGGAAAGTGCGGGGTACAAATGTAACAAAAAAAAAAAAAAGATGAAAATGAACAAAGAAAAAAACTCAATGCCTAATCCTTTCATCACAACACGCTACTCTGCTCCCAACCACCCTGATCACCCCTGACGTTACAATCCCAATATCTGACAATCTAAAAATCCTAGGAGTAACATTAGACAACCACCTAACTTTGGAAATTCATGCAAAAACCACGACGAACAAGATGTTCAACATGATGTGGGTACTGAAAAGAGTAAAGCCATTCCTCCCACAGAAAACCTTCCGCAACCTAGTACAATCCACAGTACTCACCCATGCCGACTACTGCAACAGCATCTTCATCGGTTGCAAAGCCCAGATCTTGAAAAAACTCCAAACCGCCCAAAACACAGCAGCCAGACTCATTTTTGGCAAATCACGATTTGAAAGTGCAACACCACTTCGTGAAAAACTTCACTGGCTCCCTATCAAGGAACGCATAAACTTCAAAGCCCACACAATGATCCACAGGATCCTCCATGGCGATTCTCCAAGCTACATGACCAACCTGATCCATCTTCCAGCCAGAAACGGGTCCAAATCTTCTTGTACATATCTCAATCTTCATCTTCCCAATTGCAAAGGCCTCAAATACAAAACCTACTATGCATCCAACTTCTCCGTTATAGGCAGCTAACTCTGGAACGCTATACCTCGACACATCTGAACAACCAATGAACACCTACCCTTCCGAAAGCTGCTGATACTTACCTCTTCAAACAAGCTTACCCAAATAACCCAACTTAATTCTCTAACCTAATCCACACTACCCATACTCCAATCCTCTCCCCCACATCTCTTCCCATTGTCCTACTCTTTATAACTGGACCTTCTCTGTGATACTCTGTACCATACTTTGTGTTATCTCTGTGATACCTTGTACCATACCTTGTACCACACTTTGTGTTACCTCTATGACTCTTGGTACCATACCTTGTAAGCCGCACTGAACCTGCTATCGAGCGGGAAAGAGCGGGGTATAAATGCCATAAATAAAATAAATAAATAAATTACCCTCTCTATTTGAGTCAATAATATGTTTGCAATTGTCATAAATCATAGTGGATATTATTTAATAATTCCATTTATACCAACATAAGCTGTAACTATGTTAAGAGCATTTACATGTATTATGATATCTGATGTTTCAGCATCACCTGTAACTCTGTATGTTAATGTTATTTGTACTTACTAAAACCTAATAAACTTGGAATAAAACAATTCAATATACCAGTAATGTATTAGGGGTTTAGTTTAATATGTATTCAAAAATGTCTCTTCCAGTTTTGCCAGGAAGAGGTTTGCATATTGCGGTGCCATCCTGGTGCCCATAGCAGTGCCCAAGATTTGCAAACTTTAAAAACAATCCAAGAAAATCCTTTGAAACTAAGTTGAGGAAACATTTTGACACAAACAAAAGAGATCTTAACAAAGATCTGGGTTTCCTATCACATTATAAACCACACACTCATCACACACTCATCTCTCCCCCAATCTCTTCCTTTCCCTTGGAACTTTTACATTTCATTTATATATTTTGATATTTTTGCCATCTTTTGCTAATTTGTGACTCAAAGAGAAAGGTATTGCCTTTGAAAATAATCAAAAAATGTATGAAGTTAGTCTAACAGAAAAAGTATCATCTTATCTTCAGTTTTTTTGTTTTGTATTTATTTCTATTTATTACCTTGAAAAGAGGACTGACACAGTTACCCACCCTATTTTATCTGATATTGAGGAAGTAGTGAGGCAAAGAGACTGAGGCAAGAATAACAAGGAGAAGAAAACCATGTCTGAGACCAAAGCAGGAGTCAGGAAGGGGCAGAGCCACGTCTGAGACAGGAGTAAGGAGGGGGAGACTGAGCTATGTCTGATTAAAGCAGGAGTCAGGAGAGAGACACTGAGCTATGCCTGAGATCAAAGCAGGCGTCAGTAAGGATCAAAGAGCTACATCTGAGACAGGAATCAGGAGTGAGACAGCTATGTCTGAGACATAGAAGGAACCAGAGCCACGTCTGAGTCAGGGGTCAGGAGGGGGACACAGAGCCACATCTGAACCACAACAGGAGTAAAGTGAGGGACAAAGCGCCACATCTGAGACAGGAGTCAGGAGAGGGACACTGAGCTATGCCTGAGACCAAAGCAGGAGTACTGAGTCAGGGGTCAGGAGGGGAACACAGAGTCACATCTGAGACAGGAGTCTGGAGAGGGACACTGAGCTATGCCTGAGACCAAAGCAGGAGTACTGAGTCAGAGGCCAGGAGGGGAACACAGAGTCACATCTGAGACAGGAGTCTGGAGAGGGACACTGAGCTATGCCTGAGACCAAAGCAGGAGTACTGAGTCAGGGGTCAGGAGGGGAACACAGAGTCACATCTGAGACAGGAGTCTGGAGAGGGACACTGAGCTATGCCTGAGACCAAAGCAGGAGTACTGAGTCAGAGGCCAGGAGGGGAACACAGAGTCACATCTGAGACAGGAGTCTGGAGAGGGACACTGAGCTATGCCTGAGACCAAAGCAGAAGTACTGAGTCAGGGGTGAGGAGGGGAACACAGAGTCACATCTGAGACAGGAGTCAGGAAGAGTACACAGCCATATCTGAGAGGATTCAGGAGGAGAATTTAGTCACATTTAAGACAGGAGTGGTGAGGGGGTCACAGAATTATGTGTAAGACCAGAGAAGGATACAGAGCTGTTGCATAGCCTGGAACAGGGTTAGGGGGAGACAAAACCAAGCCAGAGAGTGAGACAGAAACTGAATATTGAGGATTCAGAAGCCCAAGAGTACTGAAGGTGAGGAGACTGAAACACGCATAAGCTTGCTATATCCTGGGCTCTCTTTCAGGCCACAGAGAAGGAACCTTTGGTGTTTATCATCGATCAGGCACATTACATAGACATGCCCTCTTGGGATTTTTTGGCTGAGGTTTTCTTCACAGTGCCAATATTTCTGGTCATGGCACAAAGCCCTTTTCGATTTGAACACTCCGTGTACCCATCAGCCCTGAAGATCATGAAAAGTAAGAAGACTTTCTATATTCAAGTGAAAGAACTGAGTTCCTCTGTCATCCCAGATCTGGCCTGTCAAACCCTGGGAGTGATCAGCATTCCCAAAGAGCTGGAGCTGTAAGTACCAAAAGCAACAAGCATAAAAGCGTTACATGGGCATTATATTAATGTGTGCACATATAGGTATACACACATTCAAACTAGAGGGTGTCTAGAACCAGGGTTCTTGGTTTTTATGGAACGTAAATCAGCAGCCAAAATTTGCTGCTCAGTTTCTGTTGAAACAGAAGGCAAAACTGAAAATGGTGTGTGTGTGTGTCCCCTCCCAGACAGAAAGCGGGTCATCCTGGATGGCCAGCCACCCAGGGAGGAGGTCATGCCAGGCACCCCCACACACACAACTCCTTTGCCCTCCCACCACCCGGAAGCCCTCCATGGGCCTACCTAAAAAGGCCATGATGTTCTAGTAGCTTCTGGGCAGGAGGGATCTCCAGTTACTCCTGCCCTCACTGGTTCCTCAGTCAAAATGGCTGCTTTCTCGTGGCAACCTCGCAAGACTACCTTGGGACTACCATGGTAGGTACTGTAAGCCATTTTGAGATTGGAACCAGCATGTGCCAGAGTGACTGGAGATCTCTCCTGCCCAGAAGAGGCCTCTAGACGACCAGGGAATTTAAAGATAGGCCTGGGGAGGGTCTTTGGTTTGCAGGCAGAGAGGTTGTGGTCGGGGAGTGGGGTTGCCCAGCTTGGCAGGACCCACTCTTTTCTGGGGTGGGGGAAAGAATAGCAGACAGTGGTCACGGGAGTGGGGATAGTTTCGGTTTCAGCTGAAAATGCACTGAAAATGGTTGCAGCGGGCTTTGATCCTGGTGAACTGGGTTCAATTCCCACTACAGCTTCTTGTGATTCTGGGCAATTCACTTAACCCTCCATTGCCTCAGGTACAAAATATGTACCCGTATGTAATATGTAAACCACTTTGATTGAAACCACAGAAAGGCGGTAGATCAAGTCTCAATCTTCTGGTAGGATCTGTCAGGCTCCTCCTTCTGGTTCTTGTTGAATCTCTTCTGGAGGTGGGCTTCAAACTTCATGAACTTCCTGTTGCAATCTGATCTATGACTTGTGCATTGATTTTATGGAAGGTGGTTAAGGGGCCGATTCTGTTCAATATATTTGTGAGTGTCATTACGGATGATACTAAGATTTGTAACAGAGTGGACACCCGGGAGGGAATTGGAAAACATGAAAAAGGATCTGCAGAAGCTAGAAGACTGGTCTAATGTTTGGCAATTAAAATTCAATGCGAAGAAATGCAAAGTGATGCACTTAGGGAATAGAAATCCACAGGAGATGTATGTGTTAGGCGGTGAGAGTCTGATATGTACGGACAGAGAGAGGGATCTTGGGGTGATAGTATCTGAGGACCTGAAGGCGACGAAACAGTGTGACAAGGCGGTGGCTGTAGCTAGAAGGTTGCTAGGCTGTATAGAGAGAGGTGTGACCAGCAGAAGAAAGGAGGTTTTAATGCCCCTGTATAAGTCATTGGTGAGGCCCCACCTGGAGTATTGTGTTAATTTTGGAGGCCGTATCTTGGTAAGGATGTAAAAAGAATTGAAGCGGTGCAAAGAAAAGCTACAAGAATGGTATGGGATTTACGTTACAAGATATATGAGGAGGGACTTGCTGACCTGAACATGTATACACCCTGGAGGAAAGTAGAAACAGGGGTGATATGATACAGACATTCAAATATTTGAAAGGTATTAATCCGCAAACGAACCTTTTCCGGAGTAACATAGTAACATAGTAACATAGTAGATGACGGCAGAAAAAGACCTGCATGGTCCATCCAGTCTGCCCAAGACAAACTCATATGTGTATACATTACCTTGAATTTGTACCTGTCCTTTTCAGGGCACAGACCATATAAGTCTGCCCAGCAGTATTACCCGCCTCCCAACCACCAGTCCCGCCTCCCATCACCGGCTCTGGTACAGACCGTATAAGTCTGCCCTCCCCTATCCTCGCCCCCCAACCACCCCCCTCTTCCCCCCAACTGCTCCACCACCCAATTTCAGCTAAGCTTCTGAGGAGATGGGAAGGCGGTAGAACTAGAGGACATGAAATGAGATTGAAGGGGGGCAGACTCAAGAAAAATGTCAGGAAGTATTTTTTCACGGAGAGAGTGGTGGATACTTGGAATGCCCTCCCGCCGGAGGTGGTGGAGATGAAAACAGTAACGGAATTAAAAAATGCTTGGGATACAGGGGAAGGGGAAAGGGAAATGGGACTTGATATACCACCTTTCTGAGGTTTTTGCAACTACATTCAAAGCGGTTTACATATATTCTGGTACTTATTTTGTACCGGGGCAATGGAGGGTTAACTGACTTACCCAGAGTCACAAGGAGCTGCAGTGGGAATCGAACTCGGTTCCTCAGGATCAAAGTCCACTGCACTAACCACTAGGCTACTCTTCCACTATAAACAGAAAGGAATCTTGTTCAGAAGGAATGGATCCTCAGAAGCTTAGCCGAGATTGGGTGGCAGAGCCGGTGGTGGGAGGCGGGGCTGGTGTTTGGGAGGCGGGGCTAGTGCTGAGGGTGACTTCTACGGTCTGTGCCCTGAAAATGACAGATACAAATCAAGGTAAGGTATACACAAAAAGTAGCACATATGATTTTATCTTCTTGGGCAGACTGGATGGACTGTGCAGGTCTTTTTCTGCCGTCATCTACTATGTTACTACCCAGCTCATTTTCGAAAGAGAAGGGCTCCCATCTTTCAGGAGATGGGTGCCCTTCTCTCAGGGGCGCCAGAATCGGCATAATCGAAAGCCGATTTTGGGTGTCCCCAACTGCTTTCTGTCGCCGGGACAGCTGAAGTTCCTGGGGGCGTGTCGGAATGGTAGCGAAGGCGGGACAGGGGCGTGTCAGGCATGGTTAAGAGATGGCCGGCTTTAGCCAATAATGGAAAAAAAATGGACGACCCTGGCGAGAGTTTGGTCTGCTTTTTTTGGTCCCTTTTTTTTTAGGTGCAAGGCACAAAAAGTGCCCGAACTGCCCAGATGACCACAGGAGGGAATCGGGGATGACCTCCCCTGACTCCCCCAGTGGTCACTAACCCCTTCCCACCCTAAAAAAACTTTTAGAAGTTTTTTTGCCAGCCTCAAATGTCATACCCAGCTCCATGACAGCAGTATGCAGGTCCCTGGAGCAGTTTTAGTGGGTGCAGTGTACATCAGGCAGGCGGACCCAGGCCCATCCCCCCCTACCTGTTACACTTGTGGTGGAAAATGGGAGCCCTTCAAAACCCACCACAAAGCCACTGTACCCACATGTGGGTGCCCCCCTTCACCCCTTAGGGCTATGGTAGTGGTGTATAGTTGTGGGGAGTGGGTTTGGGGGGGGGCTCAGCACCCAAGGGAAGGGAGCTATGCACCTGGGAGCAATTTGTTAAAATTTGTCGAAGTGCCCCCTAGGGTGCCCGGTTGGTGTCCTGGCATGTGAGGGGGACCAGTGCACTACGAATCCTGGCCCCTCCCACGACCAAATGCCTTGAAGTTGTTTTTGAAATGGGCGCCATCGGTTTCCATTACGGCTGAAAACTGAGGGCATCCATCTCTACAGCCAGCGATCTCAGCATTTGAACCAAATGTTGAGATTTTGGCGCCCCCAACCGTATTTTCGAAACGAAAGATGGACGCCCATCTCGTTTTGAAAATACGGTTGGCCCCGCCCACTTGCGGAGCTGGCCCCGGAGATGGCCAGCGCTGTTCGAAAATGCCCCTCTATGTTACTATGAGAGTAGGAGGCTATCTGTGTTGAGGCTATTTCAAAACCTGGCCCTTTGTATGGGGAAAGACAATTCTAACTGCCTCTTATTTCGAATCCCTTTCAACTTTTTGAATTTCATGCACAGTAGATAAATGATTAAGAATATTTAAAATCCTAGTAACTCCTTCAGAATTTAAACCATGAAAAGATTTTAAAATCAGGCAGTTTTAAACACTATTTGCGAATTAACTGGGAGCCATTGTAAGGATTGCAGGAAAGGAGCAGCCCTCTCAGTTTTACCCAAATATAAAATAAACCTAGCTGCAGTATTCTGCAAAAGTTGGAGCTCTCTTTGCAGTTTCAAATGTAAGGAGTTAGAGTAATCTAATTATGGAAGAAGTATTGATTGAGCTATAACCCTAATACCTTCCTTACTCAGAGATGACCTAATAGATCTTAGTTGGTATAAATTGAAAAGAACTTTATATGTTCAACAGTTTTTATTGACAACAGAATTGCAAAGCTACAACCACCAAAAAGACATATTCACAATATATTCTACTGATACACATAGGAGCCAACTTTTCAAAATTATTGGGGGTGATAAGCCCAGTGGAAATAACCCCTTCCTGGACACATACTAGGAATTTTCTCAATATTGGGGGTGCTCAAGCACCCACAACACCCACAGAGTCGGCTCCTATGCTGATACATCACAATGACAATGAAAATCATTTTCATTTTTAGAACCCTTATATCCCCCTCCCCCCCCTCTTCCCCCTATACCCACCCTATACTCCCATATAATTATTTCATCAAGCACCAGAGCTAAATACAGTATCAATCATAATTTATTAAGGATTAAACTTCTTCCCTGTTGTGTTATCTTGGCTAAATAGGGGTTCCAGATCCCAAGAAATCGGAGCTTACGTTTATAAGAGCCTCTGGCTTCTTGTGCTTCCCAGGTAATTACTTGATGTACTTGGTTTCGCCAGTGCCAGTATTCTGGCTTGTCCTGTGAAGCCCATTTTTGCAAGACGCATTTTCTTGCTATCAAGCAGAGCTTACGACACAGCAACACTTCACCCGCACTGAGCCCCCCGAATGAGTCAAGACAATCAAGCACCACCTGGGCAGGTGTTCCCTGTATACATTTCGGCATCAAAAGAGAAAGAAATGCCGCCACCCTCCTCCAAAAACATCTTATAACCGAATGTCCCCAAATAAATCCCATGATATAGAGAATTATCAGCTGAGTTACACTTCAAGCAAGTGGGTGTTTTTATTCCCCCTGCTCGGAATAGCTGAACTTGTGAAAAGTATGCTGTATGAATAACTCTATATGCACATTCTCTATATCCTGCCCCACTTGAAAAGAATTTTTTAAGTAAGTTGTTTAGGAGGTCTTTTACTAGTGTTTTTAGCTTGTGCTAAAAATCATTGACGCAGCTTAGTAAAAGACCCCCTTAGAGTTCAGAAGGACACTCAGTACCTTTGCTTCTTTTTCAATTTTCAAAATTTCATCTGAGTCCAAAATTAATTCCTTGGCTGGCAGTGATTCAAAATCACCAACCTATTTTATTCAAATTCGTACAAGTCACTTATCAATAGAGAAATATTTTGTGATATGCATGTGAGCTCCTTTAGTCATTTATTTATTTATAAAACTTTATATACCCTCTTCTTGGCTCCACCGTTCAAGATGGTGGATAATAAAACACAATAGCAAAGAAATCCCTTAAACAAAATCTTGAGGAACAAATACAATTTCAAGATCTTTCTGAACCCTTGAAAAGATGGTATATTGTGTATATCATCAGGCAAATCATTCCACCTCTCTGCAACAACCTGTCTGAAAGACTTTTTCCTGCACAATTGTTTCCTAAAAACGAACTTTTCCAGAACCTTTAATAATGTTTTATATGACGAGCAAAGAGCCAACTCTGGCACATGGCTCTGTAGATACAAACATAATAACTGAGGAATCTGAAGAATTAAAACTTCCCCTGCTTCCTCATAGGAAGCCAATGTCATTTTACAGGTACTGGGCCTGTCCCCACCAGTGGCGTAGCCACAGGTGGGCTTGGGTGAGCCAGGGCCCACCCATTTATGGCTCAGGCCCACCCAACAGTAGCACATGTTTAGTGGTAACTGGTGGGAATCCCAAGCTCTGCCAGCTGAAGATTTTCCCCTGATGGTAATGAAAACGCTACTCTCCATGACATTGGCACCTGCGCATGCTCAGTTTTCAGTGCATGCCTGCTGCCAAGGTGGAAAGAAACGTTTTCCCACCAGCTGAGATAATTTTTTTTTTTTTTTTTTGGGGGGGGGGGGGGGGAGAACACTTGGTGCCCACCCAATTCTTGCCCAGGCCCACCCAAAATCTGTTGTCTGGCTACGCCCCTGGTCCCCACATTGTACTACCACTGTACCAAAGGCAATGGAGGGTCACCTGGTTCCCCAGGTCCCCAACCCACTGCAGTAACCATTCGGCCACTCTGACAGAGATGCACTTGCACTCCGTTACTCTTTGTCAAAATTCCCGCCACTGTGTTCTGTGCTACTTATAGGGGTCCTTTTACTAGGGTGCACTGAAAAATGGTTTGCGGTAGTGTAGGCGGGGGTTTTGGGTGCGCGCCAATCCATTTTTCAGTGTGTCTGTAAAAAAGGCCTTTTTAAAATTTTTTGCCGAAAATGGACGTGCAGCAAAATCAAAATTGCCGCGTGTTCATTTTGGGTCTGAGACCTTACCGCTAGCCATTGACCTAGCGGTAATGACTTACGCCCGTCAAGGGCCACTTGGCGCATGTCCGATACGCAAGTCCGAAAATAATTTCAGAGGTGTGAATCGGGATCACGCCAAACATGAAATTACTGCAAGAGCCACGCAGTAGTCACGTGGTAACTCCATTTTGGTGCGCATTGGGTAAGCGTCTTAGTAAAAGGGTCCCATAGTTTCTATAAAAGCTGACAAGCAAACTCACATACAGCACGTTACGATAATCCAGAGAGAAGATAATTGCTTGTACTAGACTTCTAAAAGATCTGCATCCAATTTCCTCACGTCACATGACCCTCTCTCTTGCTTTTGACACCGTGTGTTCCTGCTTGATCACTGCATTCAGCTCAGCAGCATCTTCTAACCGTTCCGTCTTTTCAGTACGTTTTTGGAAGTCCATGTTCTCTCTTGTGGGTCTAACTTTATGGAATGCTCTTCCCTTGACTCTGCATATTGAACCCTCTTTTTAAAAATTTAAACTCATTTTGAAGACTTACCTTTCCCGGATAGTTTTTAGTGGCTAATCTTGCCGCTAGAGTAGATGTCTGGGAGCTGACTTTCGCTTGCAGTATGGACACAAGTGGAGACGTCTGTGATTCTTGCTGTACTATTGTTATTGTATTTCCTTTCTTTCTTGACTATTTGATTTTATTGGACAACAGTCCAGGGGTGTAGCTCAGCTCAGGCCTACCCAGTTTTGTGCCAGCTAAAGCAGCAGCTGAACGGGCCACAGCCTTAGTTTGTGCCGTCGCGGTGGCAGCCTGCTCAGCTGATGTCTCACCCACCTGCGTTTTGCCAGTCTCGGCAGCTCTTGACTTCCGGTCCTCCTCCTCCTTGGCCAGCGCTGCCTTCTATCCTACGCCACGGCCGTGCGTGCTGCCTCGTTCTCGCACTAAACTAAGAAGCTCAGCTGCTGCATGCGCCGCAGCCACGCGGCACTGCCTGCTTCCCCCCGGTCCGCAGTGCACACGGCACGATGTGCCGGCCGGGCCACACGCAGTGCCGCATAGGAAAGGCTGCTGTTGGCCTGGCTGTGTCGTGGGCTTGACTCCTTAGTCCACAGCTGTGCCTGCCGTCCGCGTCTGGGACTACTGTCTAGATGATTCTGTACCGGTTGGGTTAAACAGTGAGTCACTCGAATCTTCGATCACAGTCACAGTATCACTCCCCTGCGGCCCCACAACACAGTCTCAGTCAGCTACAGGAGCCAGGGTGCTGTGCACCACATGACACATGCAACTGCAAGCAGCTACACAGCACATCAGGTAATAAAATTTAAATACATTTTTTTTAATGTCATGTAATTTTTGTATTCAAAATGTTGGCTGGTAGTGGTGGGCTTTTTGGATGGGGGTGGGTTCTTCACTGCCTAGGGCAAAAAAGGTATATTTTAATCATTAATCCTAGGCAATGAGGAGCCCATCCCCACCCAGAAATTTTTACCAACAATAAATTTTAATAGTGCCCAGTTTAATTTTTAAAAAGTTGTCTATTCCTCTCATTTTGGTGGGTTTTGGGTGGTGATGGTCTCTGCAGTGCCCAGGTTAAAATTATTTAAAAAAAAAACTTTATATTTAATGTGGGTGGGGGCTCTGCTGTGCCCAGGACATTAAAAAGCAAAAGGTTTTATATTTAATGCTGATGTGCCTCAGGGTGGGGGAGATGACAGACTATGGGGGGATGGGTAGGGGGTAGGATAGGGCTGACACTAGGCTACAGTGAGGGATGGAGGGTAGGGTAGAGAAGGGAAGGGCTGATGCTGGGCTATGGGGGTGGATGGGAGGTAGGAAGGGAGAGGTAGGGCTGATGCCATGCTACAGGGATGGAGGGGGGGGGTAGGAAAGGGTAGAGCTGATTCTGGGCTATACGGATGGATGGGGGATAGGGAAGGGAAAGGTAGGGCTGATGTCGGGCTACAGGGAGGGATGGGGGGTAGGGAAGGTTGATCTGTGTTCTGCATGTGAGAGATTCTTCTGGCATGTAGTCTGACTTGTCTGGCTTTTCCAGTAGGACACACATTGGCGTTGTGTATATTCACTGCTGCCTTTTTAAAGGTGCTGTTATTGGTATTTGTGTGTTCAGAATTGGTGGTGTTAAGGTTTGCAGCATAGAGTCCGAGTATTTATGTGGTTATGTTGATGCAGGACAGATAGGCAGATTATTTATTTAGAAATCCATCATCAAGTACACTCTAAGGCATTATTTAGGAGTATCCCAAGAAACACTACTCACACCTATATATACATAGTGCCCACCCATATTAGCTCTGGGCCCACCCTAAATGTCAGGTCTGGCTACGCCACTGGAACATCACTTTGATGGTATTTGCGTGGCGCAGTGAATCAAATAAACTGTACCTTGTACCTACGATCCTCAGGGTGAAATAGAAAATCTTTTAATATATTGTAAATATAAGATGGGGGGGGGGGAGAATCTCCTTGGACATAACAGGATGGAGTATTTCTAGACATTTTTTGTGTCATCATAAGGCAGAGAAATGTATGTGTGTTATTTGTGTAATACAGAGGGCAGCACTTTGCAGAGAAAGAAATCATTTAATCTAACACATCAATGCAGCTGTGCTATCAGATAACATTCTGGTTTTGGTGCCTAGCTTGTTACTAGACATATGAATTCTGAGAGTTTTTCCTCTTTCCTTTTAGGTTATTAATAGAGCGAAGTTATGGAATCCCCTACTATTGTGAGGAGCTCCTGAGGAGCCTGTATCTTAATGACATCATTGAGCTGCAGCCTCTGCAAGAAGATGCCGAGGATGACATGGATATCATTTTAAACAAATCACCGAAATTCCTGAAGAACTTCAACGCTCTTGGCTTATGGAAGAAGCATATTGAGAGTCAAAAATGTATGTTATTCCTTCAAGTCCGGAAAGCAAAATGTGAAGGGAAACAGAACGGATCATTCAGGCTATACTGTCAGTGATCAGGATGACCATGAGCCCAATAATTCTTCCCTCCAGCTTATATAGCCATCTTGCTTAGTTGTGGGCTGGGATATATTGTAATTGACAGGAACACTTGAGATCACAGAGCAAAAGCCTGTTCTAGTCGCAATACCTTCCAACCTCATGCCTAACCTTTACTCAGTCATTATGTTAGAGTCAACTCACTTCTGTAGCTTTAGAAATATAACCCCATCTCAGATCTTACTCAAATTTGGCCAAGACACACTACAACATCTAATCCCAGAGGAACAAGTAAAGCATAAACTCCGACTCCACTTTTGAACCCGTGTTCATACCAAATCCTCTGCTACCAAATGTTTATAGTCGGAGTCTGTTCTTACATGGCCTCCTCTGACAACCTAGTATCAGTGAGAGCTGTAATTGGGTGGGTGTAAGGAGGTAGAAAAACCCTATTTGCCCCATATTTCCAAATTGTATATTTCTTATGGTAAGTAGGTATATCAGAGAAATAATTCCCACATAATTACAGCCCTCACTGATACTAGGTTGTCAGAGGAGGCCATGTAAGAACAGACTCCAACTATAAACATTTGGTAGCAGAGGATTTGGTATGAACATGGGTTCAAAAGTGGAGTCAGAGTTTATGCTTTACAATGGACCAGCCACCTCCCAGATATGGAGTGACAGAAAAGACAGAGGCTGTGCTCTTTCCAAGGAATAAGTCTTTATTCCAAAATAGATGATAACAAAGCAATCAGGCAATAAAGTAATTGGGCAAAGTAATTAGACAGGGTAATTAGGTAATTAGGTAAGGAATTAGGTAGTGTAATTAGGTAGGGAATTAGGTAATTAGACAGAATAATTAGGTCAAGTAATTGGACAGAGTAATTAGATGGAGACAGAGCAATTAGATAAAGTAATTGGGCAAAGAAAGGTAAAGTAACAAATGACAAAGAAATCAGGCAATAGCAATTTGTTTCGAGAGGGAGAGAGACCACTGCTGTAAAAAGTTACTCTTTGTTGATCGTCTCCTCCTCTGACTAGATTCAGTACCACAGCCACTTATATACAGTGGATAGAGCATCAATCCCCCTCCCCACCAGTGTACAACTTGTAATCTCAGCCAAATTTATTGTAACATCAGCCAAATTCTATCTTACCTTATTGTTTACAGAATACAGAATAATGTTTATAAAACTCAGCATCTTAAAATAAGTTCAAGGTTCTTTTACTGAAGATTGCAGTGCTATTCTGTTACTACTACTACTACTTGACATTTCTAAAGTGCTACTAGGGTTACGCAGCGCTGTACAATTTAACATAGAAGGACAATCCCTGCTCAAAGGAGCTTACAATCTAAAGGACAAATGTACAGTCAGTCAAAATAGGGGCAGTCTACATTTCCTGAAAGCCAGTGAAGTGACCTGAGAAGAGGGGTGATATGAGTATATCAGTTCAGGCGGAATATAAGACATGCAGCAGAGTTCTGAACAGATTGAAGGGGGGATAGATGGCTAAGTGGGAGGCCAGTAAGGAGTAGGTTGCAGTAGTCAAGGCGAGAGGTAATGAAAGCGTGGACGAGAGTACGGGTGGTGTGCTCAGAGAGGAAAGGGCGAATTTTGCAAGAATTTCCCTCGGACCCAGGTCTTATCACTGTGTTATCTAAGTCCCCAACACTTCTTCCCTCCCAAACTGTAAACATACTCTTAATGTCTGTGTCTGAGCTAGAGTCAGTGTCACCAGTGGCGTACCAAGGGGGGGGGGGGCGGTGGGGGCGGTCCGCCCCGGGGGCACGCCGCTGGGGGGGGGGTGCTGCGCGCCGGTCAGCGTCGTTCGTTTCCATGCTCCCTCTGCCCCGGAACAGGAAGTAACCTGTTCCGGGGCAGAGGGAGCATGGAAACCAACGACGCTGACCAGCACGCGGCACCCCCTCCCCCAGCGGCGTGCACCTGGGGGTGAGGGGTTTCTTTCGCCGGGGTGGGGGGGTATCCTTTCGCCGAGGGGGGGTCGCGCTGCACGTGGGGGCGCTGCACCCGGGGGAGGGGGGGGCGAGGTACATCGGCAATCCGCCCCGGGTGTCAGCGCCCCTAGGAACGCCACTGAGTGGCACCATCTCTGTCAGGGGAGGGGGAAGAGCATTCTTTGCTGGTACAGTGTGACCTTGCATTTACAGCATCAGCAGAAAGCATAGAAAGATGAGGTTTGAGCTTTTAGCTATGTAGGTCATGGGCCATGCCTGTCAGTAAGCAGAAAAGTGCAAAATCAATTCAAAATATTTCTTGTCAAGTTACTTAAATGTTATGATAGATAAAAACACAGGATGCTGGCAGATAAAGATCACTTGGTTCACCTTATCTGCCCACGGTACCATCACAGGCCATATTTGGTCTCTGGTTTTCCCTCCCTTTCATTGTTTTGTTGTGAGGCTAATTCAGGCATTCACCACCTGTCTATAGTGCTGGGCAGACTTATATGGTCTGTGCCAGAGCCGGTGGTTGGGAGGCGGAGCTGGTGGTTGGGAGGCGGGGATAGTGCTGGGCAGACTTATACGGTCTGTGCCAGAGCCGGCGGTGGGAGGCGGGGCTGGTGGTTGGGAGACGGGGATAGTGCTGGGCAGACTTATACGGTCTGTGCCAGAGCCGGTGGTGGGCAGCGGGACTGGTGGTTGGGAGGCGGGGATAGTGCTGGGCAGACTTATACGGTCTGTGCCCTGAAGAGCACAGGTACAAATCAAAGTAGGGTATACACAAAAAGTAGCACATATGAGTTATCTTGTTGGGCAGACTGGATGGACCATGCAGGTCTTTTTCTGCCGTCATCTACTATGTTACTATGTTTGCCATGGTGTCCTTTCCATTTTACTTTTCTCCGTGCGTTGCTTTCTCCCTTGTTTCTCATTTGTCTTCATATCTCCCTTCCCTATACTGTCTCTGTCCTCTCACCCTAGTAGAAACATATAAAAATGTAGGCAAATAAAGACCATATGACCTATCCAGTCTGAAACAAAAAAAAGAGTAGGCTCTTCTCATACAACGAAGGAGACGTATAAATGGATTAAAAGCTTTATTACAAAAGCATCAAATTCGACTCAACACAGCAGTCGTGTTTCGGTGCCTAAGCGCCTACTTCATGAGTCTAAAAAACACATGATGAACATCAGAAAGTAACAGCCATAAAAACACGGCGGAATAATATATAATACATATATAAAAAAAGCATGTGATGAACATTTGAAAGTAGACAGTCATAAGAATCATGGTTTAATCACGTTCAATACAAATAAAGAGCTATATATGGGATGTATCATATAAATTATTATATTTTTTGAAAATTTAATAAATACATTTGAACTAAAAAAAAAGTATACAAAGTATACAAAAACCAAAAGATAAACAATCATAGACAAGATATACAGGAAGTTCCATACATTGCAATATCACTAAATATGTAGTGCCATTTCAAACGTTTAGAAATTGTAGGTTATACATGTTCACTTATCATAAAATCAGACAAAAGGAACAATAAGATCCCAAAATTTCACAGAACAAGTTCTTAATCTTAATTTTGACAAAATTTGGCTACTTGGTCCCATGTTTTATGGAACAAATGCATAACATTGTTATGTTCAGCTAAGGTGTTTTCATATTTAAGAATCGTACATACAGTAGCCCACCAAAAGCAAAAAGAAGCCAATTTATGGTTTTTCCAATTGTTTATAATAGTGGAGATTGCTAAGGCTAATAACGTGTCAAATAATTTGTAGTTACACTTATGAACTGTTTGTTTTAACCCTGCAGAACGAAATATGATAAGCAGGGCCGCCGAGAGCCAGAGCCGGGCCCGGGACAAGGCCCCCCCCAGGCCTCCCCCCACCCACCCCACCCGAGGTCATCGTCACCGCCGGGCCCCCCTCCACCCGCTACCGGGCCCTGAACCAGTGGCGTAGCCAAGGGTGGGCTTGGGTGGGCCCAGGCCCACCCGCTTTGGGCTCGGGCCCACCCAGTAGCAGCACACCTATGATGTGACTGGCAGGGATCCCCAAGCCCCACCAGATGAAAACTCCTAACAACTATCCCTCCTGCATACCTTGTAAATAGCCGATGTTCACCTGCAGTGAGACGCAACTGATACATACTGCTTGCACCGACCCCACAGCCTTCCCTCTGATGTATTACCGATTATGCGGAAACAGGTAGATGCATCAGAGGGAAGGCTTTGGGGTCAACATGAGCGATGTGTATTAGTTGCTGCTTGCTGCCGGTGAAAATCTGTTATTTAAAAAGGTATACAGGAGAAGAGGGGATGTTTGATAGACCATATGGCATGCAGGTGAGAGAGGGAGAGACCAAATCACTTGTGGGACAAGGCAGAGTTCTTCTGCCCACCCATCTTAGGCCAAGGCCCACCCAAAATTGGGTGTCTGGCTACGCCCCTGCCCTGAACTAACCTTAAATGCCTCCTTCCTTTCCTTTCACCACCTTCGCGGCAAGCAGCAGCAGGGCAGACCTCTCATTCCTTCCGTGCTCCGCCCTTGCGGACGTTAAGTCAGGCGAGGGCGGGACACGGAAGGAAGGAGTGGCCTGCCCTGCTGCTGCTTGCCGCGAAGGTGGTGAAAGGAAAGGAAGGAGGTGTTTAAGGTTAGTTAGTTCGGGAGCGACAGCGGGCGGGCCTGACTGCGGTGGCGCCAGGCCCCCTCCGGAGGCCCGGGCCCGGGGACATTTGTCCCCCCTGTCCCCCTCTCTCGGCGGCCCTGATGATAAGATGAAATGTAAGAGGAAAATTCAAATGAAAAATAGCACATATTCTATCCCAAACTGATGTCCAGAAAGCTTGGAGATCAGGACAAGAAAAGCACATATGTTCTAATGTACCTATGCCACTATTACAAGACCAGCACAAGTTAGATGAAGCAGAATCCACCTTATGTTGTTTGACTGGGGTCCATAATGCTTTGTGTGCTAATAGGAAGAGAGATTACAATATGGGAGCCGAAGCAATAGGTTTCATGGATTTGGTCCAAAACCATTTCCATAATTTATCAGACATGACATGATTAGTGTCCATTGACCATATATTTTGAAATGCCTCAATTTTCAAGTGACTAGATGGTAATAATAAAGAATAGAATTGTGAGGCTATTCCCTTTGTTTTAGTTGTAGAGTCAAAAACATGAAAAATATCTGAGTTTTGTTGTGCATTATATTGTTTATTCAACCACTTAGTAAGTGCAGATTTCAATCGTAGATACTTAAAATATTGAGTATTAGGAAGGTGAAATTTGTTCATTAGCTCATCGAAAGAAATGATAGTATTTCCGGAACAGATATCTGTTATGCAATATCAAACATATAAATGACAAGTGACCGACTCACCCGCAAATGCGCAGTAGAGACCGAACGTTGAGAGTGCAGAAGTCCAAGCCCTGCCTCCACCAGCAGTACAGCCCAATAGGGAGGAGGGCTTGGACATGGGCGTGGAAATCAGAGGAGGAGGGAGCAGGGAGGGAAGGAGGGGCGGAACTGAGGGAAACGGACGCAGCAATGGAGGAGAACTGACGACACGACAGGAGGAATCACGGGAGGTAACGAAAGCAGCTGAAGGAGGACACGACGACAGCGGAAAGGGGGGCGATGCCGGGGAGGGTCAAAGGTGGCGGTGGGGGGGGGATGAAATGGCGGCGGAGGGGACGGCAGGGCAGAGGAGGTCACAATCGCGGTACACTTAGGAGATGGGTGGACATGGATGGGAGCCCGAGGATGGAGGGTAGGGGAGAGAACAGTTGATGGACACGGGTGGATGGAGCGGATGGGAGGGGGAGAGGAGGGTTGCTAGACATGGGGGGAGGGCAGGGGAGAGAGCAGGGTTGGTGGACTGGGGGAGGCCATAGGAAAACAAAAAACCCGCCCGTTGTTACGGGCTTAACGGTTAGTATACCACATAAAACCCAATCTTTCCATATGAAAGGGAAGGACCAATTTTTATGTGAGAGTGACTCCAAAGTGACGCCTTCTGAGAAGAGGACATGGAAAGTTTACAAATAGAGTCTAGAGAAATAAGAGCCTTGAGAGTGTCATAAATAATGGGCCATGAAGTAGCTATGGCTGGTGATGCCAATAACGGTATTTTTGAACCATTGTTTTTTTCGATAAGCCATGTAGGAACAGTCATATTATGACAATTAAACCAAGTTAATACTCCTTTTAGTTAGAACGCTTGTTTGTAAAGAAAGAAGTCTGGCAGTTTCAGGCCGCCTAAATGACGTGGCATTCGTAATTTAGATAATGAGATTCTAGCAGGTTTGTTTTTCCATAGAAAAGAAGAAATTATATTTAAATCTTTAAAAATGATTTAGGGAATTGGAAAGGTAACGTACTCATTATATATATAATGCGTGAAGCAATGACCATTTTTATAGTTTCAATTCTCCCCCACCAACTGAGATGTAACGGGGACCAGACATTACAAGTGTCTCAAGTATTTTTCAGAAGTAACTCCATATTG
The DNA here is from genome assembly GCF_901765095.1 of Microcaecilia unicolor. Classification (NCBI taxonomy): domain Eukaryota; kingdom Metazoa; phylum Chordata; class Amphibia; order Gymnophiona; family Siphonopidae; genus Microcaecilia; species Microcaecilia unicolor. The sequence continues at coordinate 308,883,477 of NC_044037.1, read as the reverse complement.
ATTTTAATTGTGTCTTCCCAGGAGGTCCCAAAATAGACTCCAAGATATTTAATTTGAGTTGAACACCATCTTATAGGAAATGCTGTTATTTGTGATTTATTACAATGTATATTCAATGGCATTAATTTGGTTTTTGACCAATTGACTTTGTATCCATAAAGAATGCCGTGGAGGGGCATAATAGAAAGGGGCACCCAAGTTTTCCTGAAGACATCCTCGCAGGACGTCCTGGCGAAGGGGCGAGGAAACTCGTATTATCAAAACAAGATGGACGTCCATCTTTCATTTCGATAATATGGTTGGGGATGCCCAAATCTTGACATTTAGGTCATCCCTAGAGATGGTCATCCTTAGACTTGGTTGTTTCTGATTTTCAGCGATAATGGAAACGAAGGACGCACATCTCAGAAACGACCAAATGCAAGCCCTTTGGTTGTGGGAGGAACCAGCATTTGTAGTGCCTTGGTCCCCCTGACATGCCAGGACACCAACCGGGCACCCTAGGGGGCACTGCAGTGGACTTCCTAAATTGCTCCCAGGTACATAGCTCCCTTACCTTGTGTGCTGAGCCCCCCAACCCCCCCCCAAAACCCACTCCCCACAACTAACCACTACCATAGCTCTTAGGGGTGAAGGGGGGCACCTACATGTGGGTACAGTGGGTTTCTGGTGAGTTTTGGAGGGCTCACATTTACCACCACAATTGTAACAGGTAGGGGGGGGATGGGTCTGGGACCGCCTGCCTAAAGTGCACTGCACCAACTAAAACTGCTCCAGGGACCTGCATACTGCTGCGATGGAGCTCAGTATGACATTTGAGGCTGGCACAAAATATTTTTACACTATATTTTTGAGGGTGGGAGGGGGTTAGTGACCACTGGGGGAGTAAGGGGAGGCCATCCCTGATTTGCTCCAGTGGTCATCTGGTCAGTTTGGGCACCTTTTTGTGGCTTGGTCGTAACAAAAAAAGGACCAAGTAAAGTCGTCCAAGTACTTGTCAGGGATGCCCTTGTTTCTCGATTATGGGTCGAGGATGCCCATGTGTTAGGTATGCCCAAGCCCCGCCTTCGCTACGCCTCTGACATGCCCCTGGGAACTTTGGTCGTCCCCGCGACGGAAAACAGTTGGGGACGCCCCAAATCAGCTTGATTATGCCGATGTGGGCGACCCTGTGAGAAGGACGCCCATCTTCCGATTTGTGTTGAAAGATGGGTGTCCTTCTCTTTCGAAAATAAGCCTGATAGTGATCTAATAGATTGGATAGAAAGGGAAGAGATACCTCTGGATAGGTGATTTACAACAGAATATCATCTACATACACAGAGTGTTTAACTGAAGAATTTCCAATAGGAACTCCTTGGATTTCTGGATGATTTTTAATAGCTATAAGAAGAGGTTCTAATACCAGAAGAAAAAGTAAAGGTGATAAAGGGCAACCTTGTCTAGTGCCTCTGTGTAATGGAAACGAGTCTGTAAGTGAAGAATTGATCAAACGTTTAGCAGTTGGTGATGAGTATTAAACAGAGACCATATCAATAAAGTGAGTACCAACATTAAACCATTTTAACTTAGAATGAAAAGGGCCATTCAACATAGTCAAATGCCTTTTCAGCGTCTAAAGAAAGTACACAGGTTGGAATATCAAGTTGTTTAGAAAGATGTAATACATGGCTGAATAATCTAGAATTATCTGACCCATATCTATTAGGTACACAAACATTTTGTTCAGGAGCAATTAAATGACCAATTACTGATGCTAATCAATCTGCCAATACGTTTGCAAAAATTTTACAGTCATAATTTAACAGAGATATAGGGCGGTAATCGCCAGCCAAGAGAGGATCTCTTCCTGGTTTTTCTAAAAGAATAATTATGGCTTCTGACATGGAGGGAGAACATTCTTTGTTATTGATTCAGTGATTATACAAATGTAATAGTCTAAGCATTAATATAGAAGCAAAATTTTGATAATATTCTATAGTAAATCCATCACTACCAGGAGTTTCTCGGGGTTTCAATGAAGAAATTGCTGTTTTGATCTCCTGTATGGAAATATCAGCATCCAAATGTGAGAGAGATTGTGCATCTATGTTTGGGCCTTGCAAAGACTGTACAAAAGAGCTCATTTGATCAGGAGAAACATTATGATGAGAAGAGTAGGAAATGTTTTGAAATACTGTATGTGGTACCTGATCGGAAGCCAGTGAAGTGACTTGAGGAGAGCGGTGATATGGGCATATCGGTCCTGGCGGAAGATAAGACGTGCAGCAGAGTTCTGAACGGATTGTAGGGGGGATAGATGGCTAAGTGGGAGGCCAGTGAGGAGTAGTTTGCAGTAGTCAAGGCGAGAGGTAATGAGAGAGTGGACGAGTGTTCAGGTGGTGTGCTCATAGAGGAAAGGGCGAATTTTGCTGATGTTATAGAGAAAGAAGCGACAGGTCTTGGCTATCTGCTGCATATGCGCAGAGAAGGAGAGGGAGGAGTCGAAGATGACTCCGAGGTTACGGGCAGATGAGACAGGGAGGATGAGGGTGTTATCCAGAGCTGGTGGTGGGAGGCGAGGTTGGTGGTTGGGAGGTGGGGATAGGGCTGGCCAGACTTATACGGTCTGTGCCCTGAAGAGGACAGGTACAAATAAAAAGTAGCACATATGAATTTATCTTGTTGGGCAGACTGGATGGACCATGCAGGTCTTTTTCTGCCGTCATCTACTATGTTACTATCCAGCTTATTTTCGAAAGTGATCGCTGGCCATTTTCCGACATAAATCGGGAGATGGCCGGCGATCTCACAAAAGTGGCCAAATCGGTATAATTGAAAGCCGCTTTTTTGGCAACATCGCCGCTTTCCCGTCGCATCGCTGGCCAAAGTGCAAAGGGGCGTGTCAACGGTGAAGCGAAAGCGGGACATGGGTGGGCATGGACATGGCTACCAGATGGCCGTCTTTTGGCAATAATGAAAAAAAAAACGGCGATAAGCAGTATATCGCCGGCTTTACTTGGTCCTTTTATTTTCACGACCAAGCCTCAAAAAGGTGCCCCAACTGACCAGATGACCACCGGAGGGAATGGGGAATGACCTCCCCGTAGTCCCCCAGTTGTCACCAACCCCCTTCCAAACTAAAAAAATAAAACTAAAAACCTTTTTTGCCAGCCTATATGCCAGCCTCAAATGCCGTACCCACCTCCATGACAGCAGAATGTGTTGTATCCTCCGACAGCCTTTCCCTGGTTGCGATGTGGCTCCCGGGTGAGTGTGACACCTTTTCTGTTAGGTGCCCTGCAGAGTCACATCAGCAATGCATTGTGGTGGGTGTAGGGTACTGGGCTCTACTCCCATGGTGCTTTTCCCCCCTGCTAACTGGGTCAGAGTGTGCCATGTTTTGTTTCCGGTAGTCCATGAGGTAGTGGCCATTTTTGTAAGCCACTTGTAGATCCCTTTCATGTGTCACCCACATTGTACACCATTCTGCCAGCTCTGACCTACTGCTCATCTTAGTACCAGGGAGACTCTTTGCCAGTGGGGCACAACCTCTGATCTGCAGTTAACTTTGAGTAAATATGCTTATTCAATTAAAGGACTTTTTCAAAGAGATTAGTCTTCAGGTGTCAATTGGTGTGCCAAGGTTATACAGCAGCAACAAATCCTAGAGGCCTGCATGTATGCAGGTCCCTAGAGCACTTTTAGTGGGTACCGCAGTGCACTTAAGGCAGGCGGACCCAGGCCCATCTCCCCCTACCTGTAACACTTGTGCTGGTAATGGAAGCCCTCCAATACCCACTGTACCCACATGTAGTTGCCCCCTTCACCCCTAGGAGCTTTGGTAGTGTTGTACATTTGTGGATAGTGGGTTTTGGGGGGAGGGTTGGGGGGGCTCAGCACTCGAAGTAAGGGAGCTATGCATGTGGGAGGTTTTTCTGAAGTTCACCGCACTGACCCCTAGGGTACCCAGCTGGTGTCCTGGCATGTGAGGGGGACCAGTGCGCTACAAATGCTGGCTCCTCCCACGACCAAATGCCATGGATTTCGCCGGGTTGGAGATGGCTGGCATTTGTTTCCATTATCGCTGAAAAACAAACCCAGCCATCTCAAACCCGGCGAACTCCAAGGCATTTGGCCGGGCTAAATCAAAAAAAAGATGGCCGGCCATCTTTTTTAATAATACGGTTCCGGCCAGCTGTAGCGCCGCTGCCAACATAGATCGCCGGCGATCTATTTAGCCGGTGACGTTCGATTATGCCCCTCTATGTTACTATGTTATCAACTGAGATAGAGAGTGGAGGGAGAGGAGAAGTGGGTTTGGGTGGAAAGACAATAAGCTCGGTCTTGGCCATGTTCAGTTTCAGGTGGAAGTTGGACATCCAGGCAGCAATGTCAGATAAGCAGGCCGATACTTTGGCCTGGGTTTCCGCAGTGATGTCTGGTGTGGAGAGATAAAGCTGGGTGTCATCAACATAAAGATGATATTGGAAACCATGAGATGAGATCAGCGAGCCCAGGGAAGAGGTGTAGATTGAAAAAAGAAGGGGTCCAAGGACAGATCCCTGAGGAACTCCAACAGAGAGCGAGATGGGGGTGGAGGAAGATCCATGAGAATGTACTCTGAAGGTACGGTGGGAGAGATAAGAGGAGAACCAGGAGAGGACAGAGCCCTGAAATCCAAATGAAGACAGTGTGGCAAGAAGTAAGTTGTGATTGACAGTGTCAAAAGCGGCGGATAGGTCAAGGAGGATGAGGATGGAGTAATGACCTTTGGATCTGGCAAGGAACAGGTCATTACAGACTTTAGATAGTGCTGTTTCTGTCGAGTGTAGAGGGCGAAAGCCGGATTGAAGCGGATCAAGGATGGCATGAGAGGAGAGAAAATCGAGGCAGCGGCTGTGAACGGCGCGTTCAAGTATCTTGGAGAGGAAGGGCAGGAGGGAAATGGGGCGGTAGTTGGAGGGACAGGTAGGGTCAAGTGATGGTTTTTTGAGGAGTGGTGTGACTACAGCATGCTTGAAGGTGTCAGGGACAGTTGCAGTGGAGAGAGAGAGGTTGAGGATATGACAGATGGGGGGGTGACAGTAGGAGTGATGGTGTTAAGTAAGTTGGTGGGGATGGGATCAGATGAACAGGTGGTGCATTTCGAGGAGAGCATTTAATTTTTTTTCCTGGAGACAGTAATGCATTGCTGCCCCCCCCCCCCATGCTCTCTCCCCGGCTATAGCCAGCTCTGCAATTTGGGGGGGGGGGCAGAGGTGGACGGGTGGGCACAGAGGTGGATAGAGGGGGCGCAGAGGTGGACCGGGGAGAGAGCCTGTTGTTAAACATTTACCAGCACACCCTGTGCATTTATGCTGCATAAGTATTTCAATGTCTCTTTCTCCTGCCTTTCTTTCAAACTATACATATTGAGATCTTTAAGTCTATCCCCATACAATTTATAATGAAGCCCACTGACCATTTTAGCAGCCGCCCTCTGGACTGACTTCATCCTGTTATATCTTTTTGAAGGTGGGGGTCTCCATAATTGTATGCAATATTCTAAATGAGGTCTCACCACAGTTTTATACAGGGGCACCATCATTTCTTTTTTCCTACTGGCCATTCCTCTCCCTATGCACCCAAGCATCCTTCTAGCTTTCATTGTTGCCTTTTCTACCTGCTTGGCCACCTTAAGATCACCACATACGATCACATTCAAGTCCCTCTCCTCTTTCACGCACAAACGTTCTTCACCCCCTTTACTGTACTGTTCCCTCAGGTTTTTGCAGCCCAAATGCATGACTGTGCATTCTTTTAGCATTCAATTTTAGCTGCCAAATTCCAGACCATTCCTCTAAGTTCTCCCTCAAGTTAGCCATACCATCAAGGGTGTCTACCCTATTGCGGATTTTGGTATCATCTGCAAAGAGGCAAACTACTACTACTACTACTACTACTATTTAGCATTTCTATAGCGCTACAAGGCGTACGCAGCGCTGCACAAACATAGAAGAAAGACAGTCCCTGCTCAAAGAGCTTACAATCTAATAAACAAAAAAGTAAATAAAGTAAGCAAATCAAATCAATTAATGTGAACGGGAAGGAAGAGAGGAGGGTAGGTGAAGGCGAGTGGTTACGAGTCAAAAGCAATGTTAAAGAGGTGGGCTTTCAGTCTAGATTTAAAGGTGGCCAAGGATGGGGCAAGACGTAGGGGCTCAGGAAGTTTATTCCAGGCGTAGGGTGCAGCGAGACAGAAGGCGCGAAGTCTGGAGTTGGCAGTAGTGGAGAAGGGAAAAGATAAGAAGGATTTATCCATGGAGCGGAATGCACGGGAAGGGGTGTAGGGAAGGACGAGTGTGGAGAGATACTGGGGAGCAGCAGAGTGAGTACATTTATAGGTTAGTAGAAGAAGTTTGAACAGGATGCAAAAACGGATAGGGAGCCAGTGAAGGGTCTTGAGGAGAGGGGTAGTATGAGTAAAGCGACCCTGGCGGAAGACGAGACGGGCAGCAGAGTTTTGAACCGACTGGAGAGGGGAGAGGTGACTAAGTGGGAGGCCAGCAAGAAGCAGATTGCAGTAGTCTAAACGAGAGGTGACAAGGGTGTGGATGAGGGTTTGGGTAGAGTGCTCGGAAAGAAAGGGGCGGATTTTACGGATGTTGTAAAGAAAGAAACGACAGGTCTTGGCAGTCTGCTGGATATGAGTAGAGAAGGAGAGAGAAGAGTCAAAGATGACCCCAAGGTTTTGAGCTGAGGAGACAGGGAGAATGAGAGAGCCATCAACAGAAATAGAAAACGGGGGGAGCGGGGAGGTGGGTTTGGGGGGGAAATGAGAAGTTCGGTTTTGGTCATATTTAATTTCAGGTGGCGTTGAGACATCCAGACAGCAATGTCAGACAAGCACGCTGAAACTTTGGTTTGGATGCAAGGTGAGATATCAGGGGTAGAAAGGTAGATTTGGGAGTCATCAGCATAGAGATAGTAGGAAAAGCCATGGAATGAGATTAATGAACCAAGGGAAGAAGTGTAGATAGAAAAGAGGAGGGGACCAAGAACAGAACCCTGAGGTATGCTGACAGGCAGAGGGATAGAAGTAGAAGAGGATCCACCAGAGTGAACAGTAAAGGTGTGGAGGAAGAGGTAGGAAGAGAACCAGGAAAGGACAGAGCCCTGGAATCCAAGTGAGGACAGGGTATCGAGAAGTATGCTGTGATCGACAGTGCCAAAAGCAGCGGAAAGATCAAGAAGAATGAGGATGGAATATTGACCTCTGGATTTAGCCAGTAATAGGTCATTGGAGACTTTAGTAAGCGCAGTTTTGGTTGAGTGGAGAGGGCGAAAACCAGACAGCCCTGCAGCAATATTGCTTACAAAAATGTTAAAAAGAACCGGCCCAAGAACCAAACCAAACCAAATCAAAACTGGTAACATCCTTTTCCTTGGAATGAGCTCCATTTATCACTACCCTCTGTCACCTTTCACTTAACCAGCTCTCAACCCAGTCAGTCACTTTAGTGCCCATATTGAAGGCATTCAGTTTATTGGTCATCTATGCCGAACTGTGACACAGGTTTTGATAAAATGTACATTTATTTTATTTATTTAGTTATTGGGATTTATTAACTGTCTTTATGAAGAGAGTCACCCAAGGTGGTGTACATCAGGTACAATTTAACCATCTAGTGAAACCATCTTGCCTCGGGTCCTGTAATCCATTGGATTCCAAAAGCTTTACTATTCTCTGTTTTAATTGCGTTTCCATTAATTTACTTATCACAGAAGTCAGACTTGCTGGCCTATAGTTCCCAACCTCTTTACTTCCACTTTTCATTTATTTATTTTTGACATTTCCATCCCATATTATCCCGAGAGAAGCTCATGTTCAATGTGGCTTACAGAACGAAAGATTATAGAATGGTACATAATATGTACGTTAAACAGATTTTACAATATAATATTATGCAAATATAAACAGCTTGAATTGAACCAATATAGTAGGTAATGGTTAGACAGAGATGTAACTATTTTGTGGCGAGGGACCACAACTGCTCTTCTCCAGTCCTCAAGGACTACTCCTGACTCTAGAGAAGGACTGAAAAGGTCAGCCAGCGGAGCCGCTAGAACTTCCCTAAGTTTTCTTTTGTTACATTTGTACCCCGGGCTTTCCCACTCATGGCAGGCTCAATGCGGCTTACATGGGGCAATGGAGGGTTAAGTGACTTGCCCAGAGTCACAAGGAGCTGCCTGTGCCTGAAGTGGGAATGGAACTCAGTTCCTCAGGACCAAAGTCCACCACCCTAACCACTAGGCCACTCCTCCACTGTTGCTACTATTTGAGATTCTACATGGAATGTTGCTATTCCACTAGCGAAGTCGGCCCTTGCAGATCACCAATGTGGCCGCGCAGGCTTCTGCTTCTGTGAGTCTGACGTACGTGCAGGACGTCAGACTCACAGAAACAGAAGCCTGCGCAGCCTTCTAAATGGAATGTTGCTAGTGGAATAGCAACATTCCATGTAGAATCTCCAATAGTAGCAACATTCCATGTAGAATCTCCAATAGTATCTATTTTATTTTTCTTACATTTGTACCCTGCGCTTTCCCACTCATGGCAGGCTCAATGCGGCTTACATGGGGCAATGGAGGGTTAAGTGACTTGCCCAGAGTCACAAGGAGCTGCCTGTGCCTGAAGTGGGAATCGAACTCAGTTCTCCTTCAGTATCCTCAGACATATACCTTCTGGCCCCATTGCTTTCTGAACCTTTAGTTTAGCCAGTGCCTTACAAACACAGTCCTCTGAAAATCAGTCAAGGACTACCACCCTTCCATTCCTATTTGTCTTTGTCTTCTGTGGTTCTGCTTCTGGCCCTTCAGCTGTGAACACAGGACAGAAACATTGGTTAAGCAATTACACCTTATCTTTATCAGCTTCTACATATTTCTCCCCTTTACCTTTGAGTCTCACAATGCCAGTTTTGCAATTCCTCCTATCACTAACACATCTAAAAAATGTCTTCTTCCCTTCCCCCATTTTACCATATTGGGATCATAAGTATTTAAGAAAATCCTGTAGTTCCAGTACTTTATTTTTTACTCAAGGTTCATAAGGGGTTTGATCATCCTCCAGGTAGACCGATATTATCTTCCAGGCAATCCCTTGTTAGAACCTTATCAACATATGCTGACTTATTTTTGAAACCTGAAGTTAATAAAGGCAAATCATTTCATCGTGATACCGCCCATTTTTAAAATTTATTATCTTGCATTGATTTAAATGATGGCTTTTTCTTGTTGGTCACTCTGAATATTGCTTCATTTATATACTTTGATTCCACAAGATACAGCTTTAATGGTGATCAAAGAGGTGCTCAAGAGAACGGAGAGACCTCATGTTGTGCCTATGGATTTTTTGCTCCGGTTAATACGACTAACTATGCAGGAGAATTTTTTTCTTTTTGATGGCAAGTTTTATTTGCAAAAGGGAGGTATTGCCATAGGCGTAATGTCTGCACCGTACATCACTAATCTATATATGATACAGTTTGAAGAAGAATGGGTATACCATTCACTATTTTCTGAGAAAATGTATCAATGGTGGAGGTACATGGATGATATCTTCATGTTCTGATTGGAAATGGAAGAGGAGTTGAGGTAGTTCATGAAGTAGTTGAATACCTGTGATGAAAATATCCAGTTCATAGAGGAACATTCAACATCTGAGATTCGGTTTCTGGATGTGATTGTATCTATTGAAGGTGATGTCATGGTAACAAGGACATATGTAAAACCAACTGAGAAACACATTTTTGTTACCTGCTTTGGGTAAAGGTGGGATAGAAATAATATAAGTAAATAAATACATACCACTTTATATGCTTTTAAAATGACTTCGTTAGTGTATTCAGCAAGGACACGTTCCATCCTCCTCATTTCACTGTTTAACCTTCTTTTCCTCATATAGCTGCGAGCCAATGGCAGCTAATGAATCCACGGAAAGTAATGTCCCTGGAGGACAGAGACCAGGAGACTATACTGTTCACCTGCAACATTACTGATACTGGGAATCTGCAGAACATCCCTCTGCCCTTCACTCTGAAAGGTAAGACAGTGTCTGAAGCCAGGACAAGAGAATACTGGGCACATCAAGAAAAGGTGCTTTAATACTGTAAGTGACATGTTCCCTGCTGCTTATACCAGTGGTAAGTCAAGCAACAAGGAGTGGGAACTGGATCAGGCTTTTCGAAACCAGACTCAGGACTCCAAAGTGAAATTACAGGTGTTTATTTAATCTTACTCGACATGGCACCATGTTTCGACACATAAGTGCCTGCCTCAGGAGTCTTGATGTGTATACTACTTGACTATTGGTTAAGGACAAAGTTCAATAGCTTGTTAAATGCAGTTCATGTTTGTTTTACCAGACGCATTCACCAAAGACTCCTGAGGCAGGCACGTATGTGTCGAAACATGGTGCCATGTCGAGTCAGCTTAAATAAACACCTGTAATTTCACTTTGGAGTCCTGAGTCTGTTTTCGAAGAGCCTGATCCAGTTCCCACTCCTTGTTGCTTGACTTTGTCTACTTCGTGGGACCTTTGTGTTCTTTCTTTTCCTGAGGCAGTGGCGTACCAAGGGGGGGCGGTGGGTGCGGTCCGCCCCAGGTGCACGCCGCTGGGGGGGGGGGGACCGCGTGCCTGTCCGCTACGTTCGTTCTGTGCTCCCTCTGCCCCGGAACAGGTTACTTCCTGTTCCAGGGCAGAGGGAGCATGGAAACGAACGAAGCAGACAGGCGCGCGGTACCCTCCCCAGCGGCGTGCACCCGGGGGGTTCTTTCGCCGGGGGGTGTCCTTTTGTCAGGGGGGGTCGCTGCACCCGGGGGATGGGGTGCATCGGCGATCCGCCCCGGGTGTCAGCCCCCCTAGGAACGCCACTGTCCTGAGGCAGGCACTTACGTGTCAAAACATGGTGCCATGTTGAGTCAGCTTAAATAAACACCTGTAATTTCACTTTGGAGTCCTGAGTCTGTTTTCGAAGAGCCTGATCCAGTTCCCACTCCTTGTTGCTTGACTTTATCTAGTTCGTGGGACCTTTGTGTTCTTTCTTTTCTTTGTGTTTTTTTTTGTGCTTATACCAGTTGTGAAATAGCACCGGTCATCCTGAAACAGTCTGTTAATACGACATGTTCCTTGCCACTTTTACCCAGAGGTGGTCCTTTACAGTTCAATTTTACCTGCATTAAGAGATTGTCTAAAATAACTTTCTCTCAGGGTGATTAAATGTCCATTGTACTAAAAGGAGAGTTTAGGTCAAAGAAAGAAAAGCAGATGCAGAGGTGACGTTTTTTAAGTTTTGCATGTTTATCCAGCAAAATTTACATGCAGCAGTGAGATATCTTCTTTGTGCCCATGACCTTTTTAAAAGTAAAAGTGTATGCAAAGCCTATGGTTAACAAGTGCATACCTTCTTTGCGAACTGTACCTTAATATCATGCGATGTCTTCTCCAGCCCAGATTCCACAGCTGAGATTGTCTGACGTCCAGCGTGATATGCTTCCTGGCTCACACCTAGGCTGAGAGACACTGCCCTTAATATTACGTAATACCTTTCCTCCACTCACACCAAGGATGAGAGCACACATGACAATTCTGCAACGCTGAGTTACACATTTCCTGCTGTTCACACTAAGCAGAAGATGAGAGACTATTCATGCTCACTTATAGCTGTAGAGATGTTCTCTGCAGCTCTCACTGGAGAATGAACCATCTTCTCGGAGCTGTGGCCTCTTGATAGTACTTTCTACTGAGCTTTTTTCACACAGGGGCTGCATACATGCCCTTTCTCTCTTGCTTCTTTGGGGATGGATTTGATACTAGCAGCTGCCGTCTTGTTCTTCTGCACAGGGATTGCACTTGCTCAGCTGGATTATATGAGTCCCACAGAGCAGATAGTGGTGAAGACGGCTGCAGTCATTGGCCAGACCTTTACCACAAAGCTACTACATTTCATCATTCCCAAAGGCAGCGAAAAGAAGCTCGCACCAACGCTTATGTCCCTGGTCAAGTCACGGATAATTGAATGTGCCGCACGCAAGAAGGTGGTCAGGTCACCAACCCTTTATGAGACGGATACAAAAAACACAAAGTTCTGCTTCTGCGACGTTTCTCCAGATGAGACTCCAGAGTCAGGTGAGAGAGGAGAGGAGAAGGGCAAAGGAATTGAAATGGAGGAAGAGGAGGCTTAGAAAGGAGAGAATGGAGGAGAGCTGGGTTAGGTAGAATGAGTCAAATGAGAGGGGAGAGGGGCAGAGGGATTGAAATAGAGGAAGAGGAGGCTCACAGAGGAGGGACTGGAGGAGAGCTGGGTTAGATAGGATGAGTCAAATGAGGGGGGAGAGGGGCAGAGGGATTGAAATAGAGGAAGAGGAGGCTTAGAGAGGAGAGAATGGAGGACAGCTGGGTTAGATAGGATGAGTCAAATGAGAGGGGAGAGGGGCAGAGGGATTGAAATAGAGGAAGAGGAGGCTCACAGAGGAGGGACTGGAGGAGAGCTGGGTTAGATAGGATGAGTCAAATGAGGGGGGAGAGGGGCAGAGGGATTGAAATCAAGGAACAGGAGGCTCACAGAGGAGGGACTGGAGGAGAGCTGGGTTAGGTAGAATGAGTCGGGTGAGGGAGAGAGGGGCAGAGGAACTAATTGCATGTTTATGTGTTCAAGTCTCTTCCATATGTCTAATGGCACAGACACCATAACATTTTGGCTGGTTTCCTCTGAACAGTTTTGAGTTTTTTATGTCCTTGGCAAGATGGAACATAGTACTCCAAACGCGAACTCACCAATGACTTCTACAGGGGCATTATCATTTCCTTTTGTCTGCTGGTTTTGCCCTTCTCAATGCAGCCAAGCTTCTTAATAGCCTCGGCCAGCCCCTTATCACATTGTTTCACCAACTGTGTGTTTGCGAGATATTGCTCTACGTACTACTGTATATACAACATTTCTTGATAGGAATACACTTGAGTCATCATCCTGAAACAATCTTAACCAGCAGGTCAGTTTTTGAGACTTCATAGTATTTATTCTCAGGCATGTTTATTGAAGGAGCTTCTCCTAAAGAGAGCATATCCTGCACATGTTATAATGAAAGCTTGGTTGAGAGTGTGATATGCACTGTGACCCTTGTTATTACATGACCAGTTTAGGGATCTCTTAACTTCTCATCAGCTAGATTTATTTGGACTTACAGAAACAAGGCTTCTCGCAGGGGAATAATAATAATAATTATATATATATATATATATATATATATATATATATATATATATGAATCATTTGCTCTTTACATTGTGTAAATGGAATGTTAAACTACCTCGAAGAGAGTCCTAGACTTTTTAACAAACCTCTATGGGGTTTCTATCATTGGCTTAAGTGCAGCTGAAAAACCAATGGTGGGAAACAACTCTAGCACAGAGAGAAAAAGCCACCGTCGAGAAAAACAATTTAGGATTTACCTAATCCCCAGAATAACATCTAAACTTTCCATTAAACATTGGTTTCGTTGTGTTGCAGAGTTCAGGCATTTAAGTTGGATCAGTAGAGTATGTCTTTTTAAACAGGTTGGTTTTTAGTGATTTCCGGGAAGTTTAGGTGGTCATACGTTGTTTTCAAGGCTTTTGGTAATGCGTTCCACAGTTGTGCATACTTATGTAGGAAAAACTGGATGCGTAAGTTGATTTGTATTTAAGCCCTTTGCAGCTTGGGTAGTGGAGATTTAGATATGTACGTATAACCACCTAAACTTCTGGAAATCACTAAAAACTTACCTGTTCAAAAAGGCATAACCTACCGACCCTACTTAAATACCTACTTCAACCCAGCAACACGATGAAACCAAAGAACGTAATGGACATAATGTAACTCTTCCTCTACATGATTCCCTAATTATATGTTTGTTTGTTCCACATGAACCCTATTCTACCATAACATCACTGTGTAACTGTTCATACCGGAATTGGCGAACACCTCTACGGTACTATTGGGAAAATGTGGGATACAAAGGTAACAAATAAATAAATACTGCCTATCCCAGATATAGTGGATTTTCCCCAAGTCCATTTAATAATGGTCTATGGACGTTTCCTTTAGGAAACTGTCCAAACCTTTTTTAAACTCTGCTAAGCTAACCGCCTTTACCACATCCTCTGGCAACGAATTCCAGAGTTTAGTTACACGTTGAGTGAAGAAAACTTTTCTCCGATTAGTTTTAAATTTACTACATTGTAGCTTCATCCCATGCCCCCTAGTCCTAGTATTTTTGGAAAGCGTAAACAGACGCTTCACATCTACCCGTTCAACTCCACAGATTATTTTATAGACCTCTATCATATTTCCCCTCAGCTGCCTTTTCTCCAAGCTGAAGAGCCCTAGCTGCTTTAGCCTTTCCTCATAGGGAAGTCGTCCCATCCCCTTTATCATTTTCGTTGCCCTTCTCTGCACCTTTTCTAATTCCACTATATCTTTTTTGAGATTCGGCGACCAGAATTGAACACAATATTCACGGTGCAGTCGCACCATGGAGCGATACAAAGGCATTACAACATCCTCATTTTTGTTTTCCACTCCTTTCCTAATAATACCTAACATTCTATTTGCTTTCTTACCCGCAGCAGCACACTGAGCAGAAGGTTTCAACGTATCATCAATGAAGACACCTAGATCCCTTTCTTGGTCTGTGACTCCTAACGTGGAACCTTGCATTACGTACTTATAATTCGAGTTCCTCTTTCCCACATGCATCACTTTGCACTTGCTCACATTAAACGTCATCTGCCATTTAGACGCCCAGTCTCCCAGTCTCATAAGGTCCTCCTGTAATTTTAAACAATCCTCCCACGATTTAAGGACTTTGAATAACTTTGTGTCATCAGCAAATGTAATTACCTCACTAGTTACTCCCATCTCTTGTTTGCTTGTTCTTTTGGCCGCTGTCGGTGACAGGGTGCTGTGCTCGATGGACCCTTGGTCTGTCCCAGCATGGCGATGCTTATGTACTTATGCACTCTAGATCATTTGTAAATATGTTAAAACGCAACAGTCCCAGCACAGACCCTACTACTACTACTATAAATCACTTCTATAGCGCTACCAGTCGTATGCAGCGCTTTACAATTGAACATGCTCAGCTAAACTTGTGATCTCATAATCTGTGTTTCCTAACTAACTGCTTAGTGGCTATTTCTAATTGATATCTGTACTCTATGTAACTGATTTTAAAACTGCTTATTGGCTATTTGTATTTGATAGTTGATAATCTAGGAACTGGATTTAACAAGTGCTTTAAAATCGGTAGTAGTTTCTCTTGTATTTTTTTTCCCCTCTGCTTCCATTCTGTGTGAAACTCCTCCCCTCCCCCATCTGCTTTTGTTGTAAGGTAATTGCATAACACAGGTAGAGCTTTTTCTCTCCACGTGGTTTTTGTCTCTACACAGAACAGAAGCTGGACGGATCTTCTCAGATAAGATAATTTTCTGATTCCCCCCACCTTACACTTGTGGCTCTGGGCATTTCAATGCAGTTCTAGAGATAGGTTACAGCAAACACATTCCATAGGTCTTATGCTTAAGCCCACCCACCCCAAGACTGACACTTCCTATATAGCTTTACCAAATATACTACAGATCATAAATTAACCCCACCCTAATTACAACCCCATCATAGTACACCTGTTCATACCCATTTCAACAAATCAAGATGACTTTTATTCTCTGTAATAATTGTGGTGCTTTAGTTTCAAGACCAAGCTTCTGGAGACTTAAAGCTTGTCCTATCTGTCTTCAGCTTGCAAGTTTAAAACAGGAGCTCAGCAAAGTAAAGCAGGAATTGAATGCACTTGAAGCAACTTCTAGGACTGCACAAAATCATACTGCACAGAATCATACCAAATTCTCACCACTGCCTCAAAGGATAATACCACCTAAGAATAGATGGTTCACAGTAGGCTCAGGCAGGCTTCGTTATGTGACACAGAAGCATCCGCCCTCACAAGTTTTGCCCCTACAGAATTCCTTTGCTCCACTACAGCACGGTGATGCTCCTGAAAATAAAACTGAGGTGGAAGAGAAAGAAAAAGCAAAGAAGGTGGAACAAAAAGATATGAAGGTACCCAAAGAGAAAAGACACCCCCAAATCACTAAAACCAAAACACATACTTGGAAATGTAGATGGAAAGTGATGACCACAAATGCTCACAGTCTAAGCAATAAAGTTCATGACCTTCATGCCCTAATCTTGGAGGCAGACTTGGACATAGTTGCAATCACAGAGACATGGCTCAATGGTTCCCATGAATGGGATGCAAACATACCAGGCTATAATCTTTTTAGGAAGGATAGAGAGGGGCGTAAAGGTGGAGGAGTAGCTCTGTATGTTAGAAATGATATCACAGCGACTGAAATGACAGGGAACTGGGGAAAGGAAGAAGCGATATGGATCACCTTAAAAAGAAAGGATAAAACCTCTGTCCATGTGGGTGTTGTCTACAGACCTCCGACACAATTGGAGGACCTAGATAAAGATCTGATCGCTGATATTCAAAAGTTGGGGAAGAAAAGAGAGGTGCTGTTGTTGGGAGATTTCAATCTGCCGGATGTAGATTGGACGGTTCCGTCTGCGAAATCGGAAAGAAGTAGAGAGATCGTGGATGCTTTTCAAAGTGCTTTGCTCAGACAAATGGTGTCAGAACCCACGAGGGAGGGAGCGACGCTAGATCTGGTACTCACAAATGGGGATAATGTGTCAAATGTCTGAGTGGGTGCCCACCTGGGCAGCAGTGACCATCAAACGGTTTGGTTTGACATGACGGCTGAAGAGGAGGGTGGCCACTCAAAACTCAAAGTCCTGGATTTCAAACATGCTGACTTTAGTAAAATGGGGGAATACCTGAGGAAGGAGCTGATGGGATGGGAGGAAATACAAGAAGTGGAAGGACAGTGGTCCAGACTGAAAGAAGCTATAAATAGGGCCACGAACCTTTATGTAAGGAAAGTAAATAAAAGCAAGAGAAAAAGGAAACCGATATGGTTCTCCAAGCAAGTGGCTGAGAAAATAAAGGCTAAAGAGTTGGCGTTCCAGAAATACAAAAAAACTCATGAAAAGGGACACGAGGAGGAATACCGGATGAAACTGAAAGAAGCCAAGAGAGAGATACGTCTGGCGAAAGCGCAAACAGAAGAACAAATGGCTAGAAATGTAAGGAGGGGTGGCAAAATTTTCTTCAGGTATATTAGTGAAAGGAGAATGATAAAAAGGGAATTGTGAGACTAAAAGATACTGCGAACCGCTATGTGGATAATGATGAAGAAAAAGCAAATTTGCTAAATAGATACTTCTGTTCTGTTTTCACAGAAGAAAATCCTGGAGAAGGACCGCGATGGACTGCAAAAAGTACAAATGAGATTGAAGTGGATAGAGCACCGTTCACGGAAGACAGTGTGTATGAACAACTTGAAAAGCTAAAGGTGGACAAAGCCATGGGACCGGATGGGATCCACCCTAGGATATTGAGGGAGCTCAGAGAGGTTCTGGCGGGTCCTCTTAAAGATTTGTTTAATAAATCCTTGGAGACGGGAGAGGTTCCGAGGGATTGGAGATCGGCGGATGTGGTCCCTCTTCACAAAAGTGGTGATAGGGAAGAAGCTGGAAACTACAGGCCGGTAAGCCTCACTTCGGTTATTGGAAAAGTAATGGAAGCGATGCTGAAGGAAAGGATAGTGAATTTCCTGGAAGCCAATAAGTTGCAAGATCCGAGACAACATGGTTTTACCAAAGGGAAATCGTGCCAAACGAACCTCATTGAGTTCTTTGATTGGGTGACAGGAGAATTGAATCAGGGACGAGCTATGGACGTAATCTACTTAGATTTCAGCAAAGCTTTTGACACGGTTCCCCACAGGAGGCTCTTAAATAAACTGGATGGGCTGAAGATAGGACCCGAAGTGGTGAACTGGATTAGGAACTGGTTGACGGACAGACGCCAGAGGGTGGTGGTGAATGGAATTCGCTCGGAGGAGCAAAAGGTAAGTAGTGGAGTGCCTCAAGGATCGGTGCTGGGGCCGATTCTGTTCAATATATTTGTGAGTGACATTGCCGAAGGGTTAGAAGGTAAAGTTTGCCTATTTGCGGATGATACTAAGATCTGTAACAGAATGGACACCCCGGAGGGAGTGGAAAACAAGAAAAAGGACCTACGGAAGCTAGAAGAATGGTCTAAGGTTTGGCAATTAAAGTTCAATGCGAAGAAATGCAAAGTGATGCACTTAGGAAGTAGAAATCCATGGGAGACGTATGTGTTAGGCGGGGAGAGTCTGATAGGTACGGGCGGAGAGAGAGATCTTGGGGTGATAGTATCTGAGGATTTGAAGGCGACGAAACAGTGTGACAAGGTGGTGGCCGTAGCTAGAAGGTTGTTAGGCTGTATAGAGAGAGGTGTGACCAGCAGAAGAAAGGGGGTGTTGATGCCCCTATATAAGTCATTGGTGAGGCCCCACCTGGAGTATTGTGTTCAGTTTTGGAGGCCGTATCTTGTTAAGGATGTAAAAAGAATTGAAGCGGTGCAAAGAAAAGCTACGAGAATGGTATGGGATTTGCGTTACAAGACGTATGAGGAGAGACTTGCTGAACTAAATATGTATACTCTGGAGGAAAGGAGAAACAGGGGTGATATGATATAGACGTTCAAATATTTGAAAGGTATTAATCCGCAAATGAACCTTTTCCGGAGATGGGAAGGTGGTAGAACGAGAGGACATGAAATGAGATTGAAGGGGGGCAGACTCAAGAAAAATGTCAGGAAGTATTTTTTCACGGAGAGAGTAGTGGATGCTTGGAATGCCCTCCCGCGGGAGGTGGTGGAAATGAAAACGGTAATGGAATTCAAACATGCGTGGGATAAGCATAAAGGAATCCTGTGCCGAAGGAATGGATCCTCAGGAGCGTAGTCAAGATCGGGAGGCGGGGCTGGTGGTTGGGAGGTGGGGATAGGGCTGGGCAGACTTATACGGTCTGTGCCAGAGCCGGTGGTGGGAAGCGGGACTGGTGGTTGGGAGGCGGGGATAGTGCTCGACAGACTTGTACGGTCTGTGCCAGAGCCGGTGGTTGAGAGGCAGGGCTGGTGGTGGGGAGGTGAGGATAGTGCTGGGCAGACTTATACGGTCTGTGCCTGTGCCAGAGCCGGTGGTTGGGAGGTGGGGCTGGTGGTTGGGAGGTGGGGATAGTGCGGGGCAGACTTATACGGTCTGTGCCCTGAAGAGCAAAGTAGGGTATACACAAAAAGCAGCAAATATGAGTTATCTTGTTGGGCAGACTGGATGGACCGTGCAGGTCTTTTTCTGCCGTCATCTACTATGTTACTATGTCCCTGCTCAAAAGAGCTTACAATCTAAATCAGGACAAACAGACAGGATCAATAAGGATAAGGGAAGTACAGACAGAAGGACACAAGGATAAGACCCCTGGGGAACCCCACTAACTACCCTTCTCCATTGAGAATACTGACCATTTAACCCTACTCTCTGTTTTCTATCTTTTAACCAGTTTTTAATCCACAATAGAACACTACCTCCTATCCCATGACTCTCCAATTTCCTCTGGAGTCTTTCATGAGGTACTTTGTCAAATGCCTTTAGAAAATCGAGATATATAATATCAACCGGTTCACCTTTATCCACATGCTTGTTCACCCTTTCAAAGAAATGTGGTAGATTGGCGAGGCAAGGTTTCCCTTCACTAAATCCATGTTGACTTTCAGGCTTATTGTCTAAAGTGATCGCCTGCAATCTTCCAACATAAATCGGGAGATGGCCGGTGATCTCTCAAAAGTGGCGAAATCGGTTTAATCGAAAGCGGCTTTTTTTACACCATCGCTGCTTTCCGTGAAAGTTCAAGGGGGCGTGTCGGCGGCGTAGCGAAGGCGAGACATGGGCGGGCATGGGCGTGGCTACCAGATGGCCGGCTTTCGCAGATAATGGGAAAAAAAACGGCATTAATCAGTATTTCACCGGGTTTACTTGGTCCTTTTATTTTCATGACCAAGCCTCAAAAAGGTGCCCCAACTGACCAGATGACCACCGGAGGGAATGGGGGATACGCTCCCCGTAATCCCCCAGTGGTCACCAACCCCCTCCCACACTAAAAAAATAAAAATCTTTTTTTACCAGCCTGTATGCCAGCCTCAAATGTTATACCCAGCTCCCTGACAGCAGTATGCAAGTCCCTGGAGCAATTTTTAATGAGTGCAGTGCACTTCAGGCAGGCAGACCCAGGTCCATCCCCCCCCCCCCCTACCTGTTAAACTTGTGGTGGTAAGTGTTGAGCCCTCCAACCCCCCCCAAAACCCACTGTACCCACATGTAGGTGCCCCCCTTCACCCATAAGGGCTATGGTAATGGTGTAGAGTTGTGGGGAGTGGGTTTGGGGGGCATTTGGGGGGCTCAGCTATTTGTGTATTTTTAAAAATTTTTTAGAAGTGTCCCCTAGGGTGCCCAGTTGGTGTCCTGGCATGTCAGGGGGACCAGTGCACTACAAATGCTGGCTCCTCCCATGACCAAATGCCTTGGATTTTGCCGGGTTTGAGATGGCCGGCATTTTTTTCCATTATCGCTGAAAAACAAAACCTTCAGAAAATGGAAAAACAAAACCTTCAGAAAATGGAAAAACAAAACCGGCGATCTCAAACCCGGCGAACTTTGGCATTTGGCCAGGCTAAACCGTAATAAAAAAAAAAATGGCCGGCCATCTTTTTCGATAATACGGTTCCAGCCAGCTGTTGCGCCGCCGCCAAAATAGATCGCCGACGTTCGATTATGCCCCTCCACGTCTCATTAATCCATGCTTTTGAATATGCTGTGTAATTTTGTTCTTTATAATAGTCTCCACCATTTTGCCCAGTACCGACATCAGACTCATCGGTCTATAATTTCCCGGATCTCCTCTGGAACTTTTTTTAAAAATCTGCGTTACATTGGCCACCCTCCAATCTTCCGGTACCATGCTCGATTTTAAGGATAAATTACATATTGCTAACAATAGCTCCGCGAGTTCATTTTTCGGTTCTATCAGTACTCTGGGATGAATGCCATCCGGTCTAGGAGATTTGCTATTCTTTAGTTTGTAGAACTGCCCCATTACATCCTCCAGGTTTATAGAGAATTCATTCAGTTTCTCCAACTCGTCAGCTTCGAATACCATTTCTGGCACCGGTATCTTACCCAAATCTTCCTCGATGAAGACCGAAACAAAGAATTCATTTAATCTTTCCACTACGGCTTTGTCTTCCCTGATCGCCCCTTTTACTCCTCGGTCATCTAGCGGTCCAAACGATTCTTTTGCCGGCTTCCTGCTTTTAATATACCTAAAAAAATTTTTACTATGTGTTTTGGCCTCCCTCTTAGCCTTCCTTATCAGCACTTTGAATTTGACTTGACATTCCTTATGCTGTTTCTTATTATTTTCAGTCGGTTCCTTCTTCCATTTTCTGAAGGATTTTCTTTTAACTCTAATAGCTTCCTTCACAGTGGCGTAGCCAAGGGTGGGCTCGGGTGGGCTCAGGCCCACCCAGTAGCAGCACACCTATGATGTGACTGGCAAGGATCCCCAAGCCCCACCAGCTGAAAACTCCCAATAACTGTCCTTCCTGCATACCTTGTAAATAGCAGATCTTCGCCTACAGTGAGACGCAACTGATACATACTGCTTACTCTGGCCCCACAGCCTTCCCTCTGATGTATTCCCGCCTATGCGGAAACAGGAAGATGCATCAGAGGGAAGGCTTTGGGGTCAACATGAGCAATGTGTATTAGTTGCTGCTCGCTGCCGGTGAAAATCTGCTATTTAAAAGGTATGCAGGAGGGGGGGGGGGGGACGTTTGATAGACCATATGGCATGCAGTCGAGAGAGGGAGAGA
Source organism: Microcaecilia unicolor (assembly GCF_901765095.1). Taxonomy (NCBI): domain Eukaryota; kingdom Metazoa; phylum Chordata; class Amphibia; order Gymnophiona; family Siphonopidae; genus Microcaecilia; species Microcaecilia unicolor. The sequence goes on along the minus strand of NC_044037.1, from coordinate 308,861,556 downwards.
CCAAATCACTTGTGGGACAAGGCAGAGTTCTTCTGCCCACCCATCTTAGACCAAGGCCCACCCAAAATTGGGTGTCTGGCTGAGCCCTGTTCCTTCACCTCACTTTTTAACCATGCCGGCTATTGTTTGGTCTTCCGTCCTCATTTTTTAATACACGGAATATATTTGGCCTTGGTTTCCAGGATGGTGTTTTTGAACAGCATCCATGCCTGATGTAAATTTTTGACCCTCGCAGCCGCTCCTCCAAGTTTTCTTTTCACCGTTCGTCTCATTTTATCATAGTCTCCTTTTTTAAAGTTAAACGCTAACGTATTTGATTTCCTGTGTATACTTACTTCAAAGCTAATATCAAATCCGATCATATTATGATCACTGTTATCAAGCAGCCCCAGCACCATTACCTCCCGCACCAGATCATGTGCTCCACTAAGGACTAGAATTTTTCCTTCTCTCATCGGCTCCTGTACCAGCTGCTCCATAAAGCTGTCCTTGATTTCGTCAAGGAATTTTACCTCCCTAGCATGTCCCGATGTTACATTTACCCAGTCAATATCGGGGTAATTGAAATCACCCATTATTATTGTGTTGCCCAGTTTGTTTGCATCCCTAATTTCCTTTAACATTTCTGCATCCGTCTGTTCATCCTGGCCAGGCGGATGGTAGTACACTCCTATCACTATCCTTTTCCCCTTTACACATGGAATTTCAATCCACAGTGATTCCAAGAAGTGTTTTCCTGCAGAATTTTCAATCTATTTGATTCAAGGCTCTCATTAATATACAATGCTACCCTTCCAGCAGGTCTCAGAGATGCCTATTATATCTAATTTTTCATTTAGTGCAATATATTCTAACTCTCCCATCTTATTTCTTAGGCTCCTGGCATTCGCATATAGACATTTCAGAGTATGTTTGTTGTTCCTATTTACGTCATGTTCAGTACTTGACAGTCTTAATTTGCAATCTTTTGTCTGATTTTTATTTTTTATTTAAGGACACCTGATCTACTACGGTCTCTTTTGCAGCCTCACTATCGGGATACCCTATCTTCCCTGTTTTGGTGATATCTTTGAAAGATACCTTATCCCGAACCATGCGCTTTTCAGCTACTGTCCAGGGACATGAGACAAGGCTGCAGCTGCTGAAGGTATCTCAGAGGTAGTGATAACTTCGCACTCAGTGGTGTCTCACTGGCAGCGGCTGTGCATTCAAACTCCAGTCTCGTTCCCCTTGTGCATACTGATGAACATTAGCCGAGGGGAAAAGAGCCAGAGAAGGGGAAGGGGAAGGGGATAGGAAGGGTGATTCGGTCCTAAGCCTTTGACAAGCCCCATGTCCTGTTTCAGATGAAGATGAAGATGAGGCATTTCGGAGTTCGTGGCCATGTCGAGTGATGTGTTTCTGTACGCCATTACTTCAGGAGACTACCTATGAGCTGTGGTTGAGGGAGCAGTTAAAGGGTCTGCACTTCAAGTGTGCGAACTTCCTGGAGAAGGATGCACACAAATGCACCAGCTGCGGTGGAGGGGACTTCATCTTTGGCCACCATCTGACTATGGACACGTTGCCTATTGAGTTAAAGCAGAGCATGTGGGAATTCGAGGACAGTACCATTGACACTATATCTGTTCAAACGCATGGCACACTGTTCCTGGAGGCAATTTCTGAGAAAGGTAAGCTGACTGATTGCTTGCAGTAGATGCATTAGGAGTTTACCAACATGGCTGGCAGCACCTCAGTCCTGACTGCTGCCACACCTTGCTCTTCTAGTACTGAGAGCCTCACAGCTCTTCCAGTGTACCTCATTTCTGACCCGCAGCACCCTTCACCCTTGCTATTCCAGCCCTATCAATGCACCTCAACCCTGAATGGCTCCACAGCCCTACCAATGCTGGTTGTTGATTGGTATTTATCTCTTCTTGTGTGAATGTTTTTCTATCCTATGATTATTGAAGTTCCTTTCTTGTTGCTTTAAAATCTTAATGATTGATTGTACACCGCCCTGTTCTGCGTGACGGCATGGGTGCGATAGAAAGTCTGAATAAGCTGTACACTTGCTTCCTGACTGGCGCCATAGGCTGCTGTCCCAGCACTGCAAGTACACATTGCTCTGCAAATTAGCCTTTCTCCTACCCCCCCCCCCCCATGCTATTCCAGTACTGACACAGTTCTATAAATAAACCTTGTTCTTGCCCTGCAAGCCCCCCCCCCCACTATTCATGTACTGAGACCTATATATAGATTTCTATCAATGCATCCCACTCTTGCATTGCAGCATCTCCCCTACAATTCCAGGACTGCAAGCCCATTTAGCTCTGCCAATGAACCTTACTCCTACCCTGTGTGTGTGAGATTCCACACATAGCTCTGCCAGTGCATGTTACTCCTGTCCTTAGCACACCCTCTAATTCCAGTACTACAGGTCTGCCATTACACCTCATTCCTGCCCTGCAGCACCCTCTGCTGTTCTTTTATATAGATCCCACTCACAGAGGTCTCTTTCCTGCATTTCTTCCTGCGATTCCAGTACTAAGACTCCACACACTGCTCTGTCACTGCACCTGATTCCTGCCTTTCAGCCCCTTCTGTTATTCTATTACAGAGATCCCAGAGATCCACCTCTTCCTCTGCATCTTACTCCTGTCCCCTACCACCTTCTGCTATTTTCATACCTAGATTCCAAACACTGAGCTCTGCCACTGCACCTCATTCCTGCCCTGCAGTGACATCTGCTATTCTGGAACAGAATGATGACATTAGCTTTCTTCTTTTCTTGTTTCCATCCTGTAGAGTCTGAAGCAGAGAGTGTGGATGAAACCATGGAACCTGAGGAAGGTAACAGAAGGTTTATTATACTGTAGGAGATGAAAGTCAGGCAGTGGTTACCATAAATGCGGACGGGCTATCCAACAGAGCTAGAGGCTAGAGCACTGTAATGGAGCCACCTCAGCTCTCTTTTTTCCACAGAGCCCAACTTTTGTCGTTTTCCACAAGTCTATGTTAGTCAAATTTTTGCATTTTGCATTCCTTTAATCTGAAGAAAATCCTAGCTCAGCTTTGCCATTTTGATTTTTTGCATGACTGCAGTCTGTACCCATACTAGTACATTGAGTGACAATTATCAGTCAACATGTTTAGCATTGAGAAGCCGATGTAACAAGCCATGCGTTAGAATGGTACACTAAGCTACAGCTCACTGTGTTCTAATGTACACACTGAATAAATCTTATAACCCTGATATAGCATGCAAATTACCATGACGTTTAAAAAAATGGATTGACAGAAGGGAAGGAAAGGGATTTGGGATTTAGCTCACACAGTTTCCATTTGAAGCTCAAGGTGAGTTGCATTCAGGTAGAATAGATATTTTCCTTCCCTGGTGGTCTCAATATTCAGCGGGAAATAAGTGGGTAGGCTCTGGATCAAAAGCACCCTGCTTCAGTGCACAGAGAGGCTCTTGACTAGAGACCATCCTGCTGCTGGACCAGACCTTCCTGAATCAACAATAGTTACCTGGGCCAATGAGACATCCAACAGCATAAGAACATAAGAATAGCCATTCTGGAGCAGACAGCTTCCAACAATGGTTAATCTAGGTCACAAGTACCTGGCAGAATCCCAAGGAGCAGATAGATTCCATTCTACTGATCCCAGGGCAAGCAGTGACTTTCCTTATTTCTATTTCATCAGCAGACTGTGGACTTTTCCTCCAGGAACTTGTCCAAACTTTTTTTTTAAACCCAGATACACTGATTGCTGTTCCAGTGCTTAACTACTCGTTGAGTGAAAAAAATTTCCTCCTATTTGTTGTAAAATTATTTCCATGTAACTTCATTGAGTGTCCCCTAGTCTTTGTACTTTTTGAAAGAGTAAAAAAATCGATTTACTTCTACTCGTTCTACACCACTCAGGATTTTATAGATCTCAATCATATCTCCCCTCACTCTTTTCTGAGCTGAAGAGCTCTAACTTCTTCAGCCTTTCCACATATGAGAGAAGTTCCCTCATTTTGGTCACTCTTCTGTCAGTGACGTTCCTAGGGGGGCTGACACCCGGGGCGGATCGCCGATGCGCCCCGCCCCCCCTGGTGCAGCGCAGACCCCCCCCTGGCAAAAGGACACCCCCCATGAAGGAACCCCCCGGGTGCACGCCACGGGGGGGGGGGGGGGGATGCCGCGCGCGCCTGTCCTCCGTTGTTCCATGCCTCTTTCACTTCTCCTTTTAACCATGCTGGCTGTCGTCTGCTCTTCTTTCTACCTATGTTAATATATGGAATACATCTGGTCTGAGCTTTCAAGATGGTATTTTTAAAAAATGTCCTAACCTTACCGGTTGATTCTTTTAGTTTAGTTTTTTTTTTTTAAACCATTTCCCTCAATGTATTATAGTTGCCGTTTGGATGCCCAGTCTCCCAGTCTCGTAAGGTCCTCTTGTATTTTTTCACAATCCTCCCGCGATTTAACAACTTTGAATAACTTTGTGTCATCAACAGATTTAATTACCTCACTAGTTACTCCCATCTCTAGATCATTTTATAAATATGTTAAAAAGCAGCGGTCCCAGCACAGACCCCTGGGGAACCCCACTACCTACCCTTCTCCATTAAGAATACTGACCATTTAACCCTACTCTCTGTTTGCCATCTTTTAGCCAGCTTTTAATCCACATTAGAACACTACCTCCTATCCCATGACTCTCCAATTTCCTCTGGAGTCTTTCATGAGGTACTCTGTGAAATGCATTTTGAAAATCCAGATGCACAATATCAACCAGCTCCCCTTTGTCCACATGTTTGTTCACCCCTTCAAAGAAATGTAATTTATTTATTTATTACATTTGTATCCCACATTATCCCACCTCTTTGCAGGCTCAATGTGGCTTACAATTCATCGTGGATACTGGAAATAGAAGAATATACATTTGGTTTTACAGAAAGCTTTGGATACATGATGGTGAATTACATGATAGTATTAGAGCAAAGACATTAAAGAGCATAAAGAACATTTCTGGATATCTTAAAGGATGAACAATTACACATGTTGATCTTTGGGGTAAATTCTGTCGAAGAGATAAGTTTTCAGCAGTTTGCGGAAGTTGGTCATTTCATAGACCGTTTTCAGGTTAATACATTGGTGAGGCAATATTTCCCTTCACTAAATACATGTTGACTTTGTCTCATTAATCCATGCTTTTGAATATGTTCTGTAATTTTCTTCTTTATAATAGTCTCTACCATTTTGCTCAGCATCGACATCAGGCTCATTGGTCTATAAATTGTGTCTTGTTTTATCAACCACCAGGGAACTGGTACGAATGCCAATCACGCTTCATGGATTTCTTATCAAACACCTGTGTATCTTACGCCAATCTACTTATTCTAGGTGACATCAACCTATACCTAGAAGACCCCAACTCTACCAATGCACGTGAATGCAAGGAATTCCTCCAACTATGGGGCCTTAATTGGCCACAAATGCAAGCAACCCATGCCAAAGGGCACACACATGACCTCATCACACACAAATTGTCTTCAGACCAGAACCTAATACTATTAGATACAAAATGGACAGACACACCATGGTCAGACCACTACAAATTAACCCTATCCCTACAATGGCGAAAAAAAGGCTCATACCATACACAAAAACACACAACATATACTACGAAAGGCCAAATAGACTCTGCAACATTCTGGCAACAGATATACAATAACAAATGGTCAACACAAACGGACTCGATACACTACCTCTTAGATTGGGATAATAGATGCAGAAGCATATTAGACAACCTAGCACCACTGCAAACTAGAACCTCACGAAGACAAAACTCTATACCATGGTATAACAAAGAACTGAAAAAAAATAAAAACACAAACTAGGAGGCTTGAATGAGCATGGGAAAAAAAAAAAGATGTACACACACTCAATGCTTGGAAACAAATGGAAAGAAAATACAAATACGCAGTAAGACAAACCAAAAGGTCTTACTACAAAACCAAAATAGGGCCAAAGACACGAACAAACTATATCAATTTGTGAACAAATTACTAGATACCACATTGGTTACCACAAACAACACAGACATCCTAACTGCAGACAAACTTGCTAAATACTTCAACGAGAAAATAATAAACCTACACAACACATTACTACAGAACTCCACTAACATCAAAAAATTAATTGACTGTCTGGACCCAACCCTCGGTGAATACCCAGCAGACCGAATCTGGGCAAACTTTGCCCCACTTACAGATGAAAACGTCACACAAGCACTTAACAGGTTCGCCAAGACTCACTGTAAACTTGACACATGCCCCAACTACCTAATAAAAGCTGCCCCTCATCGCTTTATAGCAGACCTCACACTGCACCTAAACTATATGCTACAACATGGACTCTTTCCTAAGGACATAGGCAACGTACTACTCACCCCAATACCTAAAAATACAAAGAAAAAAGCAAATGAAATCACCAACTACCGCCTGATAGCATCTATCCCTCTGGTAGTAAAACTGATGGAAAGTATGGTAATCTAACAACTTACCGACTACTTAAACAAATTCTCAATATTACATGAATCACAATCAGGATTTCGCTCCAACCACAGCACTGAAACAGTATCCATCACCCTCCTAACCAGGGGCGTAGCCAGACAGCAGATTTTGGGTGGGCCTAGGCAAGAAGTGGGTGGGCACCAAATGTTCTCTCCCCCACCCCCACACCAAAAAAATATATCAGCTGGTGGGAAAATGCTTCTCTCCAGTCTCCAACTTGGTAGTCTGCAGCAGGCATGTGCTGAAAACTGAGCATGCAAAGATGCCAGTGTTGTGGAGAGCAGCATTTTCATGACCATGTGCTACTGTTGGATGGGCCTGAGCCCTAAGCTCACCTGTGGCTACGCCACTGCTCCTAACCAAATTCAAACAAGAAATTGCAACTGGAAAAAGCATACTTCTCCAACAATTCGACATGTCCCGTGCTTTCGACATGGTAAACCACAAAATACTACTAAACATCCTAGAATACTTCGGGATCAGAGGAAGTGTACTTAGCTGGATCAAGGGATTCCTAACCACAAGAACATACCAAGTGATATCAAATTCGAACATATCATCACCATGGAAACCAGAATGTGGAGTACCTCAAGGATCACCACTGTCACTGACCCTTTTCAACCTAATGATGGCCCCACTTGCCAAATCACTATCCAATCAAGGCCTTAACCCTTACATATAAGCAGATGATGTCATGATATACATCCCGTTCAAACACGATCTAACAGAAATAACAAACGAAATTAAACTCAGCTTGCAAATCATGAACTCATGGGTGGATGCATTTCAACTAAAACTTAATGCAGAAAACACACACTGCCTTATCCTATCATCCCAATACAATACGAACAAACCCACCAATATAAACACCCCAGACTACACCCTTCCTGTTTCAGAAAGCCTGAAAATTCTGGGAGTCACAATCGACCGAAACCTCACACTAGAAAGCCAAGCGAAAACTACAACAAAGAAAATGTTCCAATCAATGTGGAAACTCAAACGAGTAAAACCTTTCTTCCCGAGGGAAATATTCCGTAGCCTGGTGCAATCAATGGTACTAAGTCACCTAGACTACTGTAATGCAATCTATGCCAGCTGCAAAGAACAAATCATTAAGAAACTCCAAACTGCACAAAACACCGCAGCCAGACTCATATTTGGAAAAACGAGATTTGAAAGCACCAAACCCCTATGAGAAAAATTGCACTGGCTCCCAATCAAAGAACGAATAGCATTCAAAATCTGCACCCTGGTCCATAAAATTATTCATGGGAATACCCCAATGTGGCAGACATCATAGACGTACCAACCAGAAACACAAAAAGGACATCACGCACATACCTAAATCTTCACTACCCAAGCTGCAAAGGACTAAAATATAAATCAACCTATGCATCCAGCTTCTCCTACATAAGCACACAACTATGAAATGCACTACCAAACATCATGAAAACAATGCATGACCTAACAAACTTCCAGAAATCATTAAAGACCAACTTGTTCAAAAAGGCATACCATAACGATCCGACATAAACACCTGAATCATGCAACACAACGAAACCAATACTAGAACTGGACAAAACTTAACTCTTCTCCTTGATTATCTAAATTACTCTGCCACTCTTGAACTCTAACACAATACTACTCTGTATTTCTCACACCGGAATTGGCGATCGCCATCACGGTACTATGTAAGCCACATTGAGCCTGCAAATAGGTGGGAAAATGTGGGATACAAATGCAACAAATAAATAAATAATTTCCCAGATCAACTCTGGAACCTTTTTAAAAAATTGGCATTACATTGGCCACCTTCCAATCTTCCGATGCCACGCTTGATTTTAAAGATAAATTACATATTACTAACAATAGTTCTGCAAGTTCATTTTTCAGTTCTATCAGTACTCTGGGATGAATATCATCCGGTCCAGTCAATTTGCTACTCTTAAATTTGTCAAATTGTGCCATTACGTCTTCCAGGTTTATAACGATTTCATTCAGTTTCGCTGACTCGTCAGCTTTGAATACCATTTCTGGCACCATTATCTCTCCCATATCTTCCTCGGTGAAAGCCGAAGCAAAGAATTCATTTAATCTCTCTGCCATGGCTTTGTCTTCCCTGAGTGTCCCTTTTACCCCTTGTTGAGCTAGTGGTCCAACTGATTTTTTGCCGCCTTCTTGCTTTTAATATACTTAAAACAATTTTATTATGTGCTTTTGCCTCCAACACAATCTTTTTTTCAAAGACGCTTTTTGCCTTCCTAATCAGCGCTTTGCATTTGACTTGACAATCCTTATGCTGTTTCTTATTACTTTTATGTCAAGTGGCAAGCTGAACCCTCATAAACAATGTATAAACATGTATCCATATACAATGTGATATGAATCTTTCTTTCTTTTTCTCACAATTTTTGCTTTTTTCTTTTTGCTTTTTAATCAAAAAATGGAGAAAAAAGACCTCATCAGTCCTAGCATGACGATATTCTTATTCAGTGCATCAATCCATTCAATCGTCTGCTTACTTAGGACTCCATTATAATCCTTGGTCTTAAAAAACTCCACTTTTTTAATAATAAAAAATACTGAATTATAATGTTTCAATCGTGATAATTTTCAACAACAATTTCAACTTAATGTTACTTAGCTTTTGCTCTGCCCTACGGGGCTCTCCGTTTCGCTATATATTATATTATATGCTTCATCAGGGGGCCAAGTAACGGATTGGAAAATCACGGTGTCTACAATCAAACAGAAAAGATATCACATCAATTTTCATATAGAAAAACTAAATTATTATTATTAAAAAAGTGGAGTTTTTTTTAAGACCAAGGATTATAATGGAGTCCTAAGTAAGCAGACGATTGAATGGATTGATGCACTGAATAAGAATATCGTCATGCTAGGACTGATGAGGTCTTTTTTCTCCATTTTTTGATTAAAAAGCAAAAAGAAAAAAGCAAAAATTGTGAGAAAAAGAAAGAAAGATTCATATCACATTGTATATGGATACATGTTTATACATTGTTTATGAGGGTTCAGCTTGCCACTTGACAATATAGTTTAGATTTGCTGAAATCGAGTCCAGATTTTTCTTATTACTTTTAGTCAGAACCTTCTTCCAATTTCTGAAGGATTTTCTTTTAGCTCTAATAGCTTCCTTCACCTCACTTTTTAACCATGCCGGCTGCCGTTTGGTCTTCCTCCCTCCTTTTTTAATACGTGGAATATATTTGGCCTGGGCTTCCATGATGGTGTTTTTGAACAGCATCCATGCTTGATGTAAATTTTTGACCTTCACAGCTGCTCCACTTAAGTTTTCTTTTCATTGTTCTTCTCATTTTATCATAGTCTCCTTTTTGCACTATACATACTGTACAATTTTTTTCATTGCTGATTTAGTGTTAGCATTTTTATTTAAAGATACCCTATACCTATTGTTCATGCATAAAGTACGTTTTCCATGTTGTTTGTAAGTGGTTACCATTGTTTTCCATATTATCCAATTTTCACTTATCCAACAACAGGTTGGTCCTGTTTATGTTGGATAATCGAGACCGTACTGTAGTTGCATTTATTGTAGTTGCCGTACTTTTACTTTTTACTGAAAGTATTATATTAAGCAATAACGTTTTTACTTCTACTTGAGTAAAATTTTTAATGTGTTCTTCATTGTACTTTTACTTAAGTGCATTGATTTAGCACTAACTCTTTTTTTTTTTAGCTCAGCTACATTGGCTCCCAATGAACACATGAATATTACTAGAGTGGAGGAGTGGCCTAATGGTTAGTGCAGTGGTCTTTGATCCTGGCAACCTGGGTTTGATTCCCAGAGCAGATCCTTGAGACCTTGGACAAGTCACTTGACTCTCCATTGCCCCAGGTACAAAAACTGAGATTGTGAGCCCTCTAGGGACAGAGAAAGTACCTGCATATAATGTGTACAGCACAGACTACGTCTAGTAGGTGCTATAGAAATGATTAATAATATTCTACTCTTGATACATAAAGCATTGTGTCAAAATGCTCCTCAGTATTTGATGGCTGTTTTCAGGATTTGTAGTCCAGCTAGGCCAATAGGATCTTCTATGGCTGTTGGTGGTGGAGCCAAAAGAATGGAATCAGCTTCCGGCTGTACTTAATAAAGGACACTTTTAGGAAGCAATTGAAAGTGTTTCTGTCTGTGAACACCTTTGGAGATTTAGGGCATATTACTCTTTTTATTTTTTTTTTTATAAGTCTCTGTCCTTTGCTGAGTGTGTAGCAAATATTGTATAGGGACAAAGATGGACTGGGAACAATTAGGTGTTGTTAGTGTTGGCTTGGGTTGGTGCAGAGCTATGTCTAGCCATTGTGTTTTTGTGTGATTTTATGGTTTTGGTATTGCTATGTATTTTGATTATTTTGATTTTATGAAATCTACCTTGGATAAGGCAGAATATAAATAATAAACATAAATGATAAATAGCCCCCGGGTCTTTTTCAGTTGTTCACTGTACTTTTTTCATTCCACACCAGTTATTATAATAGAAGGGTATAGCATGAATTTACAGTGTAATATAAAGATACTAGTAAAACATGCCCGTTTCTGGAGCAAGGTTTTCCTCCCGAACCCCCCCCCCTCCCTACCCACCCCTTCGGCGTTGTGAAGCCACTGACCGCCATTGCTCCGCACCTCGTCAACGCACGCCACCTTCATCCACTGACGCCATTGCTCCGCCCTCGATCTTTGACGCCATTGCTCCGCCCTCGACGTCATCACATTTGACGCGAGGGCGGGGCCCAGACACAGTGATTTCGGTAGCTTCACCACCACGAACCCTTCGAACCCGAAGGAAGTGCCTGCAGGAAGTGACACTGACGTCAGTGTCCTCAGAACGTTGAGGGTGAGTTTTATTATATAGGATCACTGTTGGGCCACAGAAGAGAAAATCGGCAGCGATCAGTAGCTGACCAAGCTCTGCAGCATCCCTGCCCCTTGCGCTGGTGACTTTTGTACAGAAAACCAAGCTGGATCTGCAGGAGCTTCTGTCTGCTATTCATGCCCCACATGTCTATATATTTTTCTGGGGAGGGGCCCATAGCTTTAATTAGATTCTCAAAGGGGTCTCGAAAAGGTTAACAACCATTAAACCAAAGTAAGGAAGCTTGGGAAATTTACATTCCTAATCTCTGAAGTTTTCACTTTTTTTTTTTTTTTACAGCAGCAAAACATGTAGCAGAGACTAAACAAAATAAGCTGGAAAAGGAGGCTGCAAAACAAACTAAGACTGAGTCAGAGAATAAGACAAAAAGCAGGAACTCGCTTGAGAGTCCAGGTTTTAAAGCAAGAACTGCAAAGGAAACCATTGACATGTTGTTTGAAGATGTTAAAGAAAAGGGTGAGGATTACAAGTTCATATAACAATTATCAAAATTTAGTGTTGCTACATGATAGGCTACTATCACCCTAAGAGGCAGAGTTTCTCTATAATTAATACCCCAGAATCGTTCCTACCCCCCTCATCAGGAGACAGAGTGGTCTCATGTTACATGTTATGTTGTCACACCTAGCATGATGCAGTGAAGGAAAGACGATTCAGGAAGACAAGTCCCCCCCCCCTCCCCGCAGGTGCAGAAAACTTTTCAAACAAAACACAGTCAGGACCTCAGCATGTGGTTCCACACTTCAGGATCCTAGACAAAACTCCAGCAGGATAATTCCAATTCAGTGGCTCTGACAAAACAAATACTACTGTACCAGTCCAAGATGCCAACGTTTATTCAAGGAAATTCAAAGCCAAGCCAAAAAAAAGGGGGGGGGGGGGGGTAGAAAATAGGTGACATATATTCAGCACCAAGCAGCCTGCGTTTGGAAGTGCTCAAATCAGTCCATATAAAACTGTTCTGGTCCTCCACAATTTTAGGGTGGCCTGAGATCGAAGGTGAAAGCCCTATCTAGCAAACCATAAAAGTCCCAAGCTTTGACAACTTTCAGCTGGGCCTAGGGTTTGGCCTGTCCCAACTTTTGCAGCAAAAACAAAATTAGATTCAGTTTTCCTTTCAAGTTAAACCAATCACAGTTCTAACTCGGATTTCCCCTATTCAGGCTGCTTCAGTCATAGCAGTTATATATCTACTAAAGTAGAGAGGTGTGGTAGCCATGTTAGTCCAGTTTTAAAGATAATCAATAGAAATAAAACAAAATAAAACATGGAAAAGAAAATAAGATAATACCTTTTTTATTGGACATAATACATTTCTTGATTAGCTTTCGAAGGTTGCCCTTCTTCCTCAGATCGGAAATAAGCAAGTGTTGGTAGATGACAGTATATATAAGTGAAACATCAAAGCATTTCAGTGACAGTCTAACAGGATGGGGTGGATAGAGGGGAGAGACCAGGAGATATACATGGGAACATCAAAGCATTTCAGTGACAGTCTAACAAGATGGGGGTGGATAGGTGGGAGGAGGGTGACTAACAGAGCAATACAACTTTATGGTTTATAATGGGCTAGAAAACCCAGATCTTTAAGTCCTGTCTGGTGGATATCTACTAAAGAAACAGCTCCAGAAAACAAATTCCCCCATGGTGCCAGCCTGCCAGGCAAAGAGCACCCAGCCCCTCCCTCCTACAGTGTAATATGCTGCAGTCACTAGCCAAATAACCGACCCGTGAGGTGCAAGGAGTCCAAAAGTTCTTTATACAATCCAAAAGTGAAAAGATAACAAAAAGGTAACTTACTGAGAATGAATCCCAAGTTCATAGTTGGGCTGTACGGAGAGAACCCACTCCATCTGCTCTACGCAGGGGCCTGGCTTTATGGAGGACTCCAGGTTACTTCCTGGAAGCAGTATTGGTTGTGTTGCCAGGGAAACTCCCTATATTCCCTATCCGCGGATCCAGAAAGTCCTGACCACATTTCCTACTTAGCCTGAAATGGGGCAGAGCATCTCTCCTCAACGCCCCACCCCCCAGGAGTAAACAGGGTTCTTCTCCTATCCTATGGGAAGGGAATATGCTGACTTGGAATTTTGTTGTCTAGGATAAGGACGGCCGCTAGGGAGTGGTCTAGATTGCTCCCCAGGATCATCTGGGGTGAGAAAGGATGAGTGATCATAGTGAGTTGGGTAGTGGAGGAAATGGGGAGGTAGGAAGGGCAAGTGTAAGAGAGTAATGCAGTGTCTGGGGACAGCTGTAATTTTCTTGTGAGACTTCTCTTAATAAAATGTCTTGCAGATTCAAAAGATGGGCTCGATGGATCTACTGAGTCTTTCAGAACCCTCCAGTTAAGAAAAGGTGAGATCACTGTATGATAAATAACTTGTTCCTGTAATAGTGATGGAAAGTCATGTTTTCCATCAACAAGCAGGTCTGAGTGAGGTCCACAAGTGGGTGACATGATCCAGTAGTACCAGGACAGAACTTAGTGGCCTTCCTTGTATGCAGTAGTTCCTCAGCTCCTCCACAGCTGCTAAACAAACACAAATACGATTCTTCTAAACAGTTGTTTTATTCAATGCTGTTTTTTATTGGTTGCTTATTATTTTCTTTAAAAAAAACAATTTTTTTTAAAGAAAAGTCTGGATTTAGATCTTGCCTAAAATGTAATAGAAATATCCAGAATGTCAACACTCATTCCAGGTGTCTCATGTTAAAAAGAACCGGCCCATGAACTGAACCTTGCGTCACACCACTGGTAACATCCTTTTCCTCAGAATGAGCTCCACTTACCACTACTGTGCTCCTCCCCCCCCCCCCCCCCCATATTCATGGGGGCAGAGGGCGTTATTGTGGGGCTTCTCCTCCTCCCTATCTACACTTGTAGTGTCCTGTGATTGGCTCCTTGTGAGCTTGTTTCTATTGGTTGTTAGCTCTGAGCTAAGGCCCGCCCTCTTTCTTTGCCCCTCAGTCTGTGCCTTGCATGCCATGTGCTAGCCGCTTTTCTGAGAGCTGACCTTTCTTGGTTCCACTGTGGTTCCATCAAGGTTTTTTACCTTCTCTTTCTCCTCACTCGCTCTCTCTCCCTTAGGTTGCTGTAAAGGGCTTTTCCCTGTATTTCTCCCTGTTTGAGTTTACAGCTTTGCCTCTCAGCAGTGCTGAGATCTGACCTCTCTTTGCCTCTGAGGTGGCTGGGTTCGGACTCCATGTTGCAATAGGCATAGTTCTTACAGGCAGCTGAACTGCAGATTGGATTCTCTTTGTGTATTGGGAGAATTGCAATTGCCTAGCAATTGAGAGTCTAGTTTTGTACTCGGGGACCAGGAGGTGATTTAACTGGTCAGTAACACTGGACAGGAGCACTGGGCATTGACCTGGACAGTAACAGTAAAAAAAACCTTGGAATAATTCAGTGGATTTTATTTATTTATCACATTTGTATCCCACCTTTTCCCACTGATTGCAGGCTCAAAGTGGCTTACAATAATACTGTAGTAAGTTACAATGCAAGAAATACAATTTTTCAAATTGAGCAGAATAGAAATAACAGTTGAACAGCGATGGGTATTGAAGTAGGATATAATTAACAATTAATCAGTAGTAAATAAGAAAATAATAAGGTGTAGGTAGAGTCCATTGGATCATATAATAGTAAGGGAATAATTCTGATTATGTTGAACCTGGGGACTAGGCCTTCTTAAACAATACTGTTTTCAATGATTTCCTAAAGTTTAGGTAGTTCTGGGTAGTTTTTGTTAATTTGGGTAAGGCGTTCCACAGTTGAGTGCCAATGTAAGTGAAGTTTGAGGCATAAATTGATTTATACTTTAAGCCATTGCAGTCTGGGTAATGTAAGTTCAGATATGATCGCGAGGAACTGGTTCTGTTTCTGGGTGGTAGATCAACCAATTCAAGCATGTATTCTGGTACCTCACCGTAGATTATTCTGTGGATTAATGTACATATTTTAAAGGCTATTCGTTCTTTTATAGGGAGCCAATGCAGAATTTCTCTGAGTGGTTTAGCAGATTCAAATTTAGATTTTCCAAATATCAGTCTTGCCGCAGTATTTTGGGCCATTTGTAATTTCTTGAGTAGTTGTTCTTTGCATCCTGCATATATAGCGTTGCAGTAATCCGTCTGGCTCAAGACCATGGATTGTATCAAATTGCAGAAGACTTCACGGGGAAAAAAAGGTTTTATTCGTTTGAGTCTCCACATTGAGTAAAACATTTTCTTTGTGGTGTTAGTTACTTGAGTCTCTAGTGTTAAATATCGATCTATTGTGATCCCTAGAAGTTTCAAACTATCCGAGATTGGCAATGAAAGGTCGGGGGTATTTAAAGTGGTAGGATTATATATTTTTTTTAATTGAGATGATAAAATGAGACAGTGGGTCTTTTCGGCGTTTAGTTTCAGATGGAAGGAATTTGCCCATTTTTCCATTGTGGTCAGTCCAAGAGTAATTTGATTTGTAATTTCATCCAAGTTCTTACTGAAGGGTATATATATTGTTACGTCATCTGCATAAATAAAAGGATTTAAGCCTAGTCTGGATAGGACATTGGCTAATGGGGTCATCATTATGTTAAATAGTATGGGGGACAGTGGTGATCCTTGAGGGACTCTGCAAGCTGCATTCCATGAAGAAGATAAAGTTGAGTTTGCTTTCACATGATAGGATCTAAGTGAGATGAAACCCTTGAACCATTCAAATACAGATCCACCTATTCCGAAATCGTCCAAAAGGTGCACCAAGATGTTATGGTCAATCATGTCAAATGCGCTGGACATATCAAATTGCAAAAGGAGTATATTCTTTCCAGCAGCAATCAAAAGATTCACTAAATCTCATTGAAAACTAGACATATGCCCAAACAACCTTATGACATCTGCCCCTCAACAATTTATAACAGACCTAACGAATCACGTGAACTATATGTTACAAAATGGACTTTTCCCGAAGGAGAAAGGAAACATCCTACTCACCCCCATAACCAAAGACGCAAAGAAAAGTGCTAGTGAACTAACCAACTACAGGCCAGTAGCATCCATTCCCTTAATAACCAAACTAATTGAAGGGATGGGGACCAAACAACTCACAAACTACTTAAACAAATTCTCAATACTACACGACTTCCAGTCAGGATTTCGGTCTAACCATAGCACCGAAACAGTACTAGTTACTTTCAAGAATAAGTTCAAACAAACGATTGCAACTGGTAAGAATATACTACTTCTGCAATTTGACATGTCTAGCGCCTTTGACATGGTTGATCATGGTATACTACTACATATCCTCGAGTACTTCGGAATTGGAGGCAACGTTCTCAATTGGTTTAAGGGGTTCCTAACCACACGATCATACCAAGTGACATCTAATTCGACTACATCAGCCACATGGACACCTGAATGCGGAGTTCCACAGGGATCCCCCCTCTCACCGACCTTATTCAACCTAATGATGATACCCTTGGCCAAACTACTATCAAACCAAAACCTCAACCCATACATATACGCAGATGACGTAACGATCTACATCCCATTTAAATAAGATTTAAAAGAAATTTCCAATGACATCAACCAAAGCCTACATATCATGCATTCATGGGTGGATGCATTCCAACTGAAACTCGATGCAGAAAAAACCCAATGCCTAATCCTCACCTCTCAACATAATACGAACAAATTTACCACCATTAACACACCAAAATTGAACCTTCCAATTTCGGATACCCTAAAAATTCTTGGAGTTACCATTGATCGACACCTAACTCTTGAGAGTCACGCGAAAAACACAACCAAGAAGATGTTCCACTCAATGTGGAAACAAAAAAGAGTAAGACCTTTCTTCCCAAGGACCGTCTTCCGCAACTTGGTACAATCAATGGTACTCAAGTCATCTAGACTTCTGCAACGCACTATACGCTGGCTGCAAAGAACAAATAATCAAGAAACTTCAGACAGCTCAGAACACTGCAGCTAGACTCATATTCGGAAAGACAAAATATGAAAGTGCGAAACCCCTACGAGAAAAGCTACACTGGCTCCCACTTAAAGAACGCATCACGTTCAAAATATGTACCCTGGTTCACAAAATTATTCACGGAGATGCCCCAGCCTACGTGTCAGACCTGATAGACTTACCACCCAGGAATGCTAAAAAATCATCTCACACATTCCTCAATCTTCACTTCCCCAACTGTAAAGGTCTGAAATACAAACTAACGCATGCGTCAACTTTTTCCTATTTGAGCACACAATTCTGGAACGCACTGCCGCGCAGCCTGAAAACGATCTATGAATTAATTAACTTCTGCAAACTACTGAAGACCCATCTCTTCAACAAGGCATACCACAAAGATCAACAAATGTGAACTCCTACACATATATCCAGAATTGTCTTATAATATTTGCTTGTTACACTACTATCATGTTTCATCATTATCATGTTACCCAATATCCTTATGTAATACTAAATGTATATTCTCTTATATATTTCCACCATTCATGATGTATTGTAAACCACATTGAGCCTGCAAGGAGGTGGGAAAATGTGGGATACAAATGCAATAAATAAAAAAAATAAATTTGTTGTTTAAACTTGGATATAAGGGTAACCAATACCGTTTCAGTACCTTATAGGGAGCGAAAACCGGATTGAGAAACATGTATGATGGAAAATTTATCAGAGGTCAGTGAAAAGCTTTGTTTAACACAGTGCTTATCTCAGGGTCAGTGAGAAATCTTGTAGTATCTCAGTACATACTACTGACCAGATTTTGGTGACAAATGTTTGCCGGGCAAAATGGTAGAGACTATTATTAAGAAAAAAATTACAGAGCATATTCAAAAGCATGGATTAATGAGACAAAGCAACATCGATTTAGTAAAGGGAAATCTTGCCTCACCAATCTAGTACATTTCTTTGAAGGGGTGAACAAATATGGATAAAGGTGAGCCGGTTGATATTGTGTATCTGGATTTTCAGAAGGCGTTTGACAAAGTACCTCATGAAAGACTCCAGAAGAAATTGGAGAGTCATGGGATAGGAAGTAGTGTTAAAAGATAGAAAACAGAGAGTAGGGTTAAATGGTCAATATTCACAATGGAGAAGGGTAGTTAGTGGGGTTCCCCAGGGGTCTGTGCTGGGACCGCTGCTTTTTAACATATTTATAAATGACCTAGAGATGGGAGTAACTAGTGAGGTAATTAAATTTGCTGATGACACAAAGTTTTTCAAAGTCGTTAAATCGCAGGAGGATTGTGAAAAATTACAAGAGGACCTTACGAGACTGGGAGACTGGGCATCTAAATAGCTGATGACGTTTAATGTGAGCAAGTGCAAAGTGATGCATGTGGGAAAGAGGAACCCGAATTATAGCTATGTCATGCAAGGGATCTAAGTGTTGTTGTTGATGATACATTGAAACCTTCTGCTCAGTGTGCTGCTGCGGATAAGAAAGGAAATAGAATGTTAGGTATTATTAGGAAAGGAATGGAAAACAAAAATGAGGATATTATAATGCCTTTGTTTCGCTCCATGGTGCGACCACACCTTGAATATTGTGTTCAATTCTGGTTGCCGTATCTCAAAAAAGATATAGTGGAATTAGAAAAGGTGCAGAGAAGGGCGATGAAAATGATAAAGGGGATGGGACAACTTCCCTATGAGGAAAGGCTAAAGCATCTAGGGCTCTTCAGCTTGGAGAAAAGGCAGCTGAGGGGAGATATGATAGAGGTCTATAAAATAATGAGTGGAGTTGAACGGGTAGATGTGACGCATCTGTTCACGCTTTTCAAAAATATTAGGACTAGGGGGCATGTGATGAAGCTACAATGTAGTAAATTTAAAACGAATTGGAGAAACTTTTGCTTCACTCAACGTGTAATTAAACTCTGGAATTCGTTGCCAGAGAATGTGGTAAAGGCCGTTAGCTTAGCGGAGTTTAAAAAAGGTTTGGACGGCTTTCTAAAGGAAAAGTCCATAGACCGTTAGTAAATGGATTTGGGGAAAATCCACTATTTCTGGGATAAGCAGTATAAAATGTTTTGTACTTTTTTGGGATCTTGCCAGGTATTTGTGATCGACTGATTGGCAATATGTAAAATATGTTTTGCCAAATGTGGAACACATTGGGAGTTTAATTTTAGTGATTTTCAATGTCTTTTTTTAACATAGAAACATGGAAAATGACTGTAGATAAAAACATCCAGTTTGCCCATCCATACCATATGTTTTCTTTTTAACAGAAGCTGAGATTGCTGAAGAAATTGTGAAAATTTGTTTGTTACCGATGATATCTTCTCAGTCTGAAATGCGCTCTCCTAAAGGTAAAAAAAAGAAAAAAAGCAATGGTGCTAGGTGAGAGTAGTACATAAGTCTATCAAGAAATCCTCAGAGGCCAAGAAATGACCCTACAAAGACTTCTCTAGCTCCTTGTGACCTTGGGCAAGTCTCTTAACCCTCCATTGCCCCAGGTACAAAAAGCGAGCCCTCTAGGGACAGAGAAAGTACCTGCATATAATGTGTACAGCAATGCATACATTTAGTACCGCTATAGAATGAGCACTGTATGAGACCATGACAGGAACACTGACCATTGGTGATGGGCAAGGCCAGGACACAGGCCTGCCACGAAGAACCAAGTATGAAGTACTAATAGCAAACACAATCTTGAGCCCCTCCCTCTTGTGTAGGAATAGCCGGCTTTGTTCAAAAGAAAAATACTTCCTACAAGGCCTCGGGAGCAGCAGAGGAGTGACATCAGCAGTCTGGTCCTAAAATGAGGCACACACTCTTAAAATCGAGACAGACAGAAGGAGAAGGACTAGTGATTAATCTGATGATGTTTTGGTGATCACTGCCATTTTTTGTTCCTCATTTTTAGCTACTGAGGGAAAAATAATAAAGGTGACCAAAATCAGAAAATGGCAGCAGATAAAGATCATGTGGCCTGTCCAGTCTGCCTATACATACCAACTACTAACTTCTACAATCCCTTCCTCTCCCTTACTTGACAGGGATCCCACACCAGAGGAAGGAGGAGCCTTTCTGGCACCTATGAGCTTGTGCAGGCTTAGGCTTGAACTGCTACACTCTTTGATAATGGGTAGGGATATAAAGGTGTTCAGAATAGAAGGAGGAAGAGTTGAGGCTGGGCCGATGGCGATGACATATTTTGTAGATGCCCGGGGAAAAGAAAAATCCAGGTGCTAACTCTAGTATATCCATAAGAACATATGCATTACCATACTGGGACAGACTGAAGGTCTATCAAGCCTAGTATCCTGTTTCCAACAGTGGCCAATCCAGGTTGCAAGTACCTTGCAAGATCCCAGACCAGTAGAACAGAATTTATGCTGCTTATCCTAGAAATAAGCAGTGGATTTTCCCATCTTAATAATGGCTTATGTCTCAGTTCCTCTTAACAATACACAGGACTAACTTTAAGAAGACTAAAACTCGAGGGCTCAGTAGAAGGCATGTTCAGGCAGGCTAGATAAAACTTCTAAGCCCAGACAAGCCAGGGAGGCCCAGAGCAGGAAGGAACAGACCTCCACAGTATGCTTACACAACTTAATGGGAGGTAGGAAAGCTTGGTATTTTTTTTTAACCTTGTGCACAATAAAATGCTTCTGTGGTGTGATAGGAAACAGACTCCTTTGTTTGATACTGAATGACTACTACTACTACTTATCACTTCTATAGCACTACAAGGCATACGCAGCGCTGTACACCATACACAAAAGACAGTCCCTGCTCAAAGAGCTTACAATCTAGGTAAGACACGTAAACAGACAGAACAATAAGGGTAAGGGAATAAAGAGGTGAGGATAAAAGGACAGGGCAAGTGAGCAGTGGTTAGGAGTCAAAAGCAGTGGTAAAGAGGTGAACTCTCAGCTGCTTTAGTTGCAGCATTAAGTTAACAGCCTGTGAGAGAAACAGATTCTTGTCTATTTTTTTGTTTACATTATACTATCAAAGGAGCCTTTCTTTATTTTTAACTTGTGGTCTGGCTGTATTTGTGAAGGCTCCTTGGCTCATGTCCTCTCACGCTATCACATATTGTGACAGAAGTTGGAACTGTGCTTCCCAGAGTATAAGAAGGCAATCCATGAACCTCCATGGCTTTGGATCTTTTAGTCAGCGCCAGACAGGCAGGCTTATTTTTCTGTGTGTTTATACTGTACACTAGTGTTGTAGGCCAGAATGGAAAGGTTACTTCAGACCCTCGTGGAGGAACAACAGCAGTAAAAGCAGAAGCAGCTGCAGTGAATTGTGCAGGTGCAACGTAAACAAGATCTATATTTTCAAAAATCTTTAGAGGTAAAACAGAGCTCTTTGGCTCAAGTACCCAGGCATTGTAGAAGCCTGTGTCCCAGGTGAACCTGCCAGTTTGTGCAGGGCCACCGAGAGACTGGGCCGGGCCCAGGGTTGCTGGTGCCGCTCTCCCCCTCCCCCCATGAGGTCACCGCCGCCGCCCCCCCCCCCTCCGTCCGCCACCGGGCCGGGCCCCCTGCATTGAAATCACAGTCTCACCTCCGTGAAAGCAGCGCTGCAGAACGCCTCCCTTCGTTCCTCCTTCCCTCCTTGTGTCCCGCCCTTGCGGAAGTTACGTCAGACGAGGGCGGGACACAGGGAGGGAAGGAGGGCCGAAGGGAGGCGTTCTGCGAAGGTGAGACTGCGATTTCAATGCAAGGGGCAGACGGTCGACGACGGAGGGTGGGTGGGACTGCGGCGCCGGGCCTCCAAGCCTGGGGAATTTTGTCCCCCCTGCCCCCCCTCTCAGCGGCTATGAGTCTCTGTTGTCTAAGTTGACATAAGAATAGCCATACTGAGTCAGACCAATAGTCCATGTAGCCCAGTATCCTGCTTCCAACAGTGGCCAATTCAGATTCATGCTACTCATTCCAGGGACAAGCAATGGCTTCCCCAGGTCTATCTCAATAGCAGACTATGAAATTTTCCAGCGGGAACTTATCCAAAACTTTTTAAAACCCAGATACACTAACCACTGATACCACATCCTCTGGCAATGAGTTCCAGAGCTTAACTATTCCTTGATTAAAAGAATATTTCCTACTGTTCATTTTACAAGTAATACCATGAACTTCCTTAAGTGTCTCCTAGTCTTCGTACTTTTTAAAAGAGTAAAAAAAAAATCAATGTATGTTTACCCGTTTTACACCACTCAGTATTTTATAGACCTCTATCATATCCCCCTCAGCTGTCTCTTTTCCAAGCTGAAGAGCCCTAACCTCTTTAGCCTTTCCTCATACGAGAGGAGTTCCATCCAGTAGCGTAGCCAGACCTCAATTTTTGGGTGGGCCTGGGGGTGGACTGGGTGGGCATTACTCATATATTTCCTCTCTGTCCATCCCCCTCCAGTAAAGATAAATACCTGGGCTGGCGGGGATCTCCAGGCCCTGCCAGCTGAAGAATCTTCTGGAGGCCCCCAAGGCTTTAGAAGTCTCATCCTTGCGCCAGTCACCAGCGTGGCGGGAAGCAGCATTCAGCAGCGTTGCCTGCGTGCCTGCCTTTTAAAATAATTTGTCTCCCCAGGCTCCGCTGCATTTATTTTTTCGCCCGTCGCAAAGCGCTGCCATTCGCACAGGCAGGTCCGCTCCCCTTTGCCGCGTCCATCCGGCCCTCTCTGATCCACTTCCTGTAGTGGATACGTAGGGCCAGATGGATGTGGCAAAGGGGAGCGGAGCTGCCTGTGCGAACGGCAGCGCTTTGCGACGGGCGAAAAAATAAATGCAGCGGAGCCTGGGGAGACGAATTATTTTAAAAGGCAGGCAAGGCTGCACAACACTTCTTTCCGGACCCGGCAGAGTTGCGTGAGAAAAGGCAGCCACAGCAGCAGGATGTTGGATGGGCGGACCTGGAGGGAAAGTGGTTGGGCCTGGGCCCATCCAGGCCCGCCCGTGGCTACACCCCTGGTTCCATCTCCTTTATCATTTTGGTTGCTCTTCTTTGAACCTTTTCTAATTGTGCTATATCCTTTTTTAAGATACAGCGACCAGAACTGCACACAATACTCAAGGTGAAGTTGCACCATGGAGCGATACAGAGGCATTATAGTATTCTTGGTCTTATTTTCTATCTCTTTTCTAATAATTCTGTTTGCTTTTTTGGCCAACGCCACACACTGGGCAGAAGATTTCAGTGTATTGTCCATGATGACACCTAGATCTTTTCTTGGGTGCTGACTCCTAGGGTGAAACCTAGCATCAAATATCTATGACTGGGATTATATAAGTAAATAAGCATCGCCATGCTGGGACAGACCAAGGGTCCATCGAGCCCAGCACCCTGTCACCGACAGCGGCCAAAAGAACAAGCAATTTGTTCCGCCCATCCTAGAAATGCTGTATTATTCCCTCGTCCATTCAATAACATTATATGGCTTTTTCCTCCAGGAAGCCATCCAACCCTTTTTTGAAGTCCGCTAAGTTAACTGCCTTAACCACCTTTTCCAGCAGCGAATTCCAGAGTTTAACTACGCGTTGAGTGAAGAAACATTTCCTCCAATTCATTTTAAATTTACCGCACTGCAGCTTCATCGCATGCCCCCTTGTCCTAGTGTTTTTGGAAAGCGTAAACAGACGCTCCACATCGACCCGTTCCATTCCACTGATTATCTTATAGACCTCTATCATATCTCTCCTCAGCCTCCTTTTCTCCAAGCTGAAGAGCCCCAGCCTCTTCAGCCTATCCTGATAGGGAAGTTGTCCCATCCCCTGTATCATCTTTGTCACCCTTCTCTGCACCTTTTCCAATTCCACTATGTCTTTTTTGAGGTACGGCGACCAGAATTGAACACAATACTCGAGGTGCGGTCATACCATGGAGCGATACAATGGCAGAATAATATCCTTATTTTTGTTTTCAATCCCTTTCCTAATGATACCCAACATTCTATTTGCTTTCCTAGCTGCAGCAGCACATTGAGCAGAAGTTTTCAACATATCATCAACGATGACACCTAGATCCCTTTCTCGGTCCGTGATTCCCAAAGCTGAACCTTGCATGACATAGTTATAGTTTGGGTTCCTCTTTCCCACATGCATCACTTTGCACTTGTTCACATTAAACGTCATCTGCCATTTAGACGCCCAGTCTCGTAAGGTCCTCTTCTAATTTTTCACAATCTTCCCGTGATTTGACTACTTTGAATAACTTTGTGTCATCTGCAAATTTGATTACCTCACTAGTTACCCCCATTTATAGGTCATTTATGAATATGTTAAAAAGCAGAGGTCCCAGCACTGATCCCTGAGGGACCCCCTAACTACCCTTCTCCATTGTGAATATTGACCTTTTAATCCTACTCTCTGTTTCCTATCTTTCAACCAGTTTTTAATCCACAGTAAGACACTACCTCCGATCCCATGTCCCTCTAATTTCCTCTGTAGTCTTTCATGAGGGACCTTATCAAATGCCTTCTGAAAATCTAAATACACAGTATCAACCGGCTCACCTTTGTCCACATGTTTGTTTACCCCTTCAAAGAAATGCAGCAGATTGGTGAGGCAAGACTTCCCTTCACTAAATCCATGTTGACTTTGTCCCATTAGTCAAAGTAGGGTATACACAAAAAGTAGCACATATGAGTTATCTTGTTGGGCAGACTGGATGGACCTTGCAGGTCTTTTTCTGCCGTCATATACTATGTTACTATCAGCTTATTTTCGAAAGTGATCGCCGGCCATTTCCTGACATAAATCGGGAGATGGCCGATAATGGAAAGCTGCTTTTCTGACAGCATCGCCGCTTTCCAGTCGTCTCGCCGGCAAAAGTTGAAAGGGGCGTGTCGCCAGCTAAGAGTAAACAAGCGATTCACGTCTACTCTTTACACTGTACTCTGTATTTTATAGACCTCTATCATATCTCCCCTCAACAATGTCTTGTCCAAGCTGAAGAGCTCTAGCCACTTTAGCCTTTCCTCATAGGGAAGTCGTCCCATCCCCTTTATCATTTTTGTCACCCTTGTCGGTATCTTTTCTATTTCCACTATATATTTAGCCTTTCTTCATAGGGAAGTCGTCCCTTCCCCTTAATCATTTTTGTCGCCCTTCTCTCTACCTTTTCTAAATCTACTACATCTTGACTACCACCGGTAGCTTCTTTTCGTACTACTTTTAATGCAAAATACGTTTTATAGTTCCCCTTCTTGAAAAACTTTCTGGCAGGTGGAAATTAGCAAGATCTTAATTCAGTCCTTCTGCTTCTTTTCTCTGGAAGGGTGACAAGCAGGCTTATTTTCGAAAGAGATGGAAGCCCATCTTTCGACACAAATTGGGAGATGGGCGTCCTTCTCGCAAGGTCGTCCAAATCGGCATAATCGAAAGCCGATTTTTGGGCACCCTCAACTGCTTTCCGTCGCGGGGACGACCAAAGTTCACCGGGGTGTGTCGACAGGGTAGTGAAGGCGGGACTGGGGCGTGATTTAGAGATGGGTGTCCTCGACTGATAATGGAAAAAAGAAGGGCGTCCCTGACAAGCACTTGAACGACTTTACTTGTTCCATTTTTTTCACGACCAAGCCTCAAAAAGGTGCCCGAACTGACCAGATGACCACCGGAGGGAATCGGGTATCACCTCCCCTT
Organism: Microcaecilia unicolor; assembly: GCF_901765095.1. Lineage (NCBI taxonomy): Eukaryota > Metazoa > Chordata > Amphibia > Gymnophiona > Siphonopidae > Microcaecilia > Microcaecilia unicolor. The sequence goes on along the minus strand of NC_044037.1, from coordinate 308,835,468 downwards.
ACTCCCCCAGTGGTCACTAACCCCCTCCCACCATAAAAAATAAGGTTAAAAATACTTTTTTGCCAGCCTCAAATGCCATACTCAGGTCAGGTCCATCGCAGCAGTATACAGGTCCCTGGAGCAGTTTTAGTAGGTGCAGTGTACTTCAGACAGGCAGACCCAGGCCTATCCCCCCCTATCTGTTACACTTATGGTGGTAAATGGGAGCCCTCCAAAACCAACCACAAACCCACTGCACCCACATGTAGGTGCCCCCCTTCATCCCTAAGGGCTATGGTAGTGGTGTACAGTTGTGGGGAGTGGGTTTGGGGGGGTTGGGGGGCTCAGGACCCAAGGTAAGGGAGCTATGCACCTGGGAGCAATTTGTGAAGTCCACTGCAGTGCCCCCTAGGGTACCCGGTTGGTGTCCTGGCATGTGAGGGGGACCAGTGCACTACGAATGCTGGCTCCTCCCATGACCAAAAGGCTTGCATTTGCACGTTTTTGAGATGGACGTCTTTGGTTTCCATTATCACCGAAAACCGAGGACAACCGTCTGAAGAATGACCTAAGGACAACCATCTCTAAGGTCGACCTAAATTTCATGATTTGGGCGTCCCTGACCGTATTATCAAAATGAAAGATGGACATCCATCTTGTTTCGATAATACGCATTGCCCCACCCCTTTATGGGGCCGTCCTGCAAGGACGCCCTCATGAAAACTTGGGCGTCCCGTTTGATTATGCCCCTCGAGGTCTCCTGACCCTGGGTCTTTGCACAATTTGTTAATGGGAGGGAAGGGAAGCTTTGTGTCTGTGGAGGTTTATCCTGTGGAAATGTGATTTACTCAGTCGGAAACTATTTTCTTTTTCAGAATCCCTAATATCCGAAAGGACCTTTCCAAGCAAGATTTTTCCAGAGGTAGAACCCAGGTAGGTACCGGGGGTAGATGGGGGGGGGAGGTGAATATAAGGGAGTATCCAGAGGCAGCATATATTCTACAGTGGAAGAAAGTAACCCAGATACAGGGTAGGGAGTGTGGGTCTCAGTATAGTGAATGGTACACTAAGAGACGCAGGGCATGGTCACTCTGTACAGAGAAAGAGAGGATGGCGGGGGGCACTGACAATGACCAGGTACCAGAAAAATAGGCAGGATATAGATAGTCAATGAAGAGGAAACGGGAACAGATGAGAGAGAGAGAAAGGCTGGGTGTGTGCAGAAGTGAGAGGAGAGGGCTTCTGCCTGTAGGATGAGTGGAATGAGAAAGGAGAGATAGTGGATCGGGGGGGGGGGGGCAAGATGAAAGAGGGCTATCTATGTAGGGGGCATGGCCTGAGGGATGTTGTCTGTGAGTAGACCGGGTGAAAAAATAGAGGTTGAATCTGTAGGAGGAGAGAGGCTGTTTTCCTATAGTAGACGTAGGAGGGCAGAGACTCTGGATGAGACATTAGAGGTTTCATGGAGAAGTTGGGGGTCTGAGAAAAAAGAGGTTCTGTGTGGAGGAGTCAGGGTCATGGAAAGAAGAGGTTACGTGGAGGAGTCAGGGTCATTGAAAGAAGAGGTTCCATGTGGAGGAGTCAGGGTCATGGAAAGAAGAGGTTACGTGGAGGAGTCAGGGTCATGGAAAGAAGAGGTTCCGTGTGGAGGAGTCTGGGGCTAGAAAAGAAGATGTTACATGGAGGAGTCAGGGTCATGGAAAGAGGAGGTTCCGTGTGGAGGAGTCAGGGTCATGGAAAGAAGAGGTTCCGTGTGGAGGAGTCGGGCTAGAAAAGAAGATGTTACGTGGAGGAGTCAGGGTCATGGAAAGAAGAGGTTCCGTGTGGAGGAGTCAGGGGCTAGAAAAGAAGATGTTACGTGGAGGAGTCAGGGTCATGGAAAAAAGAAGTTCCGTGTGGAGGAGTCAGGGTCATGGAAAAAAGAAGTTCCGTGTGGAGGAGTCAGGGTCATGGAAAAAAGAAGTTCCGTGTGGAGGAGTCAGGGTCATGGAAAGAGGAGGTTCCGTGTGGAGGAGTCAGGGTCATGGAAAGAAGAGGTTCCGTGTGGAGGAGTCAGGGGCTAGAAAAGAAGATGTTACATGGAGGAGTCAGGGTCATGGAAAAAAGAAGTTCTGTGTGGAGGAGTCAGGGTCATGGAAAGAGGAGGTTCCGTGTGGAGGAGTCAGGGTCATGGAAAGAAGAGGTTCTGTGTGGAGGAGTCAGGGTCATGGAAAGAAGAGGTTCCCTGTGGAGGAGTCAGGGTCATGGAAAGAAGAGGTTCCCTGTGGAGGAGTCAGGGTCATGGAAAGAAGAGGTTACGTGGAGGAGTCAGGGTCATTGAAAGAAGAGGTTCCATGTGGAAGAGTCAGGGTCATGGAAAGAAGAGGTTCCGTGTGGAGGAGTCAGGGTCATGGAAAGAAGAGGTTCTGTGTGGAGGAGTCAGTGTCATGGAAAGAAGAGGTTACGTGGAGGAGTCAGGGTCATGGAAAGAAGAGGTTCTGTGTGGAAGAGTCAGGGTCATGGAAAGAAGAGGTTCCATGTGGAGAAGTCAGGGTCATGAAAAGAAGAGGCTACGTGGAGGAGTCAGGGTCATGGAAAGAAGAGGTTCCGTGTGGAGGAGTCAGGGTCATGGAAAGAAGAGGTTCCCTGTGGAGGAGTCAGGGTCATGGAAAGAAGAGGTTACGTGGAGGAGTCAGGGTCATTGAAAGAAGAGGTTCCATGTGGAAGAGTCAGGGTCATGGAAAGAAGAGGTTCCGTGTGGAGGAGTCAGGGTCATGGAAAGAGGAGGTTCCGTGTGGAGGAGTCAGGGTCATGGAAAGAAGAGGTTACGTGGAGGAGTCAGGGTCATGGAAAGAAGAGGTTCCATGTGGAGGAGTCAGGGTCATGGAAAGAAGAGGTTACGTGGAGGAGTCAGGGTCATGGAAAGAAGAGGTTCCATGTGGAGGAGTCAGGGTCATGGAAAGAAGAGGTTCTGTGTGGAGGAGTCAGGGTCATGGAAAGAAGAGGTTCCATGTGGAGGAGTCAGGGTCATGGAAAGAAGAGGTTCCGTGTGGAGGAGTCAGGGTCATGGAAAGAAGAGGTTCCCTGTGGAGGAGTCAGGGTCATGGAAAGAAGAGGTTACGTGGAGGAGTCAGGGTCATTGAAAGAAGAGGTTCCATGTGGAAGAGTCAGGGTCATGGAAAGAAGAGGTTCCGTGTGGAGGAGTCAGGGTCATGGAAAGAGGAGGTTCCATGTGGAGGAGTCAGGGTCATGGAAAGAAGAGGTTACGTGGAGGAGTCAGGGTCATGGAAAGAAGAGGTTCCATGTGGAGGAGTCAGGGTCATGGAAAGAAGAGGTTCTGTGTGGAGGAGTCAGGGTCATGGAAAGAAGAGGTTCCATGTGGAGGAGTCAGTGTCATGGAAAGAAGAGGTTCCATGTGGAGGAGTCAGGGTCATGGAAAGAAGAAGTTCCATGTGGAGGAGTCAGTGTCATGGAAAGAAGAGGTTATGTGGAGGAGTCAGGATCATGGAAAGAAGAGGTTCCATGTGGAGGAGTCAGGGTCATGGAAAGAAGAGGTTCTGTATGTTGTGGTGGGATGAAGAGAGGAGGAAGGAGAGTTTTGTGTGGATTTGGGAGGGAATAGCAATGGAGTAGTAGGCCTGATATTTGGACCAGCAGGCTGGGAACCAGGGACGCCATCTTTCAAATCTCACTGCAGAAGTAATTTAACCTCTATTGCCTCCGGTAAAACTTGAATTATATGCCTTCAGAGGAGGAGGAAGTAACTACTATACCTGAATGTAAGTGACCTTGAAGTACTGAGAAAGGCATGAGCTAAATCCAGATCCCTTTCCCTGTCTGTAGAGATGTGAGGACTGAAGCTTAGCTCTGCTAGAATGGAGGGGACAGCAGAAGTGTTCTGTTTCGGGAAGGGTGGTGGGTGATATTGCGTCTGTATTAGGGAGGGAGAGAAATATGTATGTGTCTATGTAAGGAGAAGGAGACAGATATTGTCTGAGCTTAGGTTGGGAATATAAAGGGTCATTAAGGAGGTAGCAGGGAATACTCCACAATTTCTGAGCCTGACATGCCTCTCCTCAGTACTGAAATGGAGTTCCTCGAACAGCTGGATTGGTTGCTGGACAATTATAAAGATAAGCCACTTCCAGAAGCCAAAGACTGCAAATGTGCCTTTATCATGGTTTCTGTGACTTCTGCCCTTGCACGCCACTGGAGAGGAGTGGGAAATATAACCAAAACGCTATATTACTTGCTGGAATCTGCAGCTGCAGCTTTGTACCTTTCAAATAGCTACATGGTAAGCACACGCTATTTCTGTCAGATCATGTTAAACTTGTGTAGCTCTCTGGTAATTACATGGTAATCACTTACTATCTCTGCCAGCTCATGTTACACACGTGTAGCTTCTGGTAATTACATGTAATCATATGCTATCTCTGCCATCTCATGTTACACATGTGTAGCTCTGATAATTACATGGTAATCACATGCTGTCTCTGCCATCTCATGTTACACACATGTAGCTCTCTGGTAATTACATGTAATCATATGCTATCTCTGCCATCTCACGTTGTACATGGTAATCACAGGCTATCTCTGCCAGCTCATGTTACACATGTGTAGCTCTCTGGTAATTACATGTAATCATATGCTATCTCTGCCATCTCATGTTGTACATGGTAATCACAGGCTGTCTCTGCCAGCTCATGTTACACATGTGTAGCTCTGATAATTACATGGTAATCACATGCTGTCTCTGCCAGCTCATGTTACACACGTGTAGCTCTCTGGTAATTACATGTAATCATATGCTATCTCTGCCATCTCATGTTGTACATGGTAATCACAGGCTGTCTCTGGCATCTCATGTTACACATGTGTATCTCTGATAATTACATGGTAATCACATGCTGTCTCTGCCAGCTCATGTTACACACGTGTAGCTCTCTGGTAATTACATGTAATCATATGCTATCTCTGCCAACTCATGTTACACATGTGTAGCTCTGATAATTACATGGTAATCACATGCTGTCTCTGCCATCTCATGTTACACACATGTAGATCTCTGGTAATTACATGTAATCATATGCTATCTCTGCCATCTCATGTTGTACATGGTAATCACAGGCTGTCTCTGGCATCTCATGTTACACATGTGTAGCTCTGATAATTACATGGTAATCACATGCTGTCTCTGCCAGCTCATGTTACACATGTGTATCTCTGATAATTACATGGTAATCACATGCTGTCTCTGCCAGCTCATGTTACACACGTGTAGCTCTCTGGTAATTACATGTAATCATATGCTATCTCTGCCATCTCATGTTGTACATGGTAATCACAGGCTGTCTCTGCCATCTCAACATGTGTAGCTCAGCTGAGTGTGTGAGGATACGCTGAGCTGGGTCTGTAAGGTTAATTCTGTGAAAGGATGAAGGCTGCTGCACAATGAGAGGCAGAATCACAGCATAAAGCCAGATGCCGAAGCCAGGATGAAACACAACAGATACTAGGAAACTGACACAGGGCTGAGGACTTTAGACTGAATTCCAAGGGGTAGAGTTGATACAGTGAAAATGAAGAAAATGCAAAGCTGAAGATTGACCAATAGTGTGGAACAAAGGAGAGATCAAGCTACACCTGGAAGGTGCTCATACGTGAGAAGTGAAACACAGCAGATACCGAGACTGAATGGAGGTACCCCTGCAAGGCTAAACCAGGGCTGGCACTGCTAAGCCAAATTGTAGCTAACATTCAGAAGATTATCATTTTCAAAACACTTCTGAGGCTCCCTAGTTAATCTAAAACTGATCTAAAAAGCTTCCTTCTTAATCTGGTCACTGCCCAGGACTGGATTGTGGGTACGGATAGACAGCCTGGAACAAGCTTCTCAAACCCTATCTTCAGCTTTCCTATAATAATGGAGTTCGTCATTTTTATCTGTGTAAACCACTCAGATGGAACCCGATGGGCAGTGTAACAAAGAATAAAGAACCTGGGCACAGCTCATTCTGCAAGACCAACTAAATATGAAAAGAGAATCACCAGTGATTTTGAGAGATTAAGCACAGACCATTCTGTCAGGAGAAATTAGGGCCATTCTGTGAATAAGTAGTGCCATACTGGGAAAGACCAAAGGTCCATCTAGCCCAGCATCCTGTCACCGACAGTGGCCAATCCAGGTCAAGGGCACCTGGCACGCTCCCCAAACGTAAAAACATTCCAGACAAGTTATACCTAAAAATGCGGAATTTTTCCAAGTCCATTTAATAGCGGTCTATGGACTTGTCCTTTAGGAATCTATCTAACCCCTTTTTAAACTCCGTCAAGCTAACCGCCCGTACCACGTTCTCCGGCAACGAATTCCAGAGTCTAATTACACGTTGGGTGAAGAAAAATTTTCTCCGATTCGTTTTAAATTTACCACACTGTAGCTTCAACTCATGCCCTCTAGTCCTAGTATTTTTGGATAGCGTGAACAGTCGCTTCACATCCACCCGATCCATTCCACTCATTATTTTATACACTTCTATCATATCTCCCCTCAGCCGTCTCTTCTCCAAGCTGAAAAGCCCTAGCCTTCTCAGCCTCTCTTCATAGGAAAGTCGTCCCATCCCCACTATCATTTTCGTCGCCCTTCGCTGTACCTTTTCCAATTCTACTATATCTTTTTTGAGATACGGAGACCAGTACTGAACACAATACTCCAGGTGCGGTCGCACCATGGAGCGATACAACGGCATTATAACATCCGCACACCTGGACTCCATACCCTTCCTAATAACACCCAACATTCTATTCGCTTTCCTAGCCGCAGCAGCACACTGAGCAGAAGGTTTCAGCGTATCATCGACGACGACACCCAGATCCCTTTCTTGATCCGTAACTCCTAACGTGGAACCTTGCAAGACGTAGCTATAATTCGGGTTCCTCTTACCCACATGCATCACTTTGCACTTGTCAACATTGAACTTCATCTGCCACTTGCACGCCCATTCTCCCAGTCTCGCAAGGTCCTCCTGTAATCGTTCACATTCCTCCTGCGACTTGACGACCCTGAATAATTTTGTGTCATCGGCGAATTTAATTACCTCACTAGTTATTCCCATCTCTAGGTCATTTATAAATACATTAAAAAGCAACGGACCCAGCACAGACCCCTGCGGGACCCCACTAACTACCCTCCTCCACTGAGAATACTGGCCACGCAATCCTACTCTCTGCTTCCTATCTTTCAACCAGTTCTTAATCCATAATAGTACCCTACCTCCGATTCCATGACTCTGCAATTTCTTCAGGAGTCTTTCGTGCGGCACTTTGTCAAACGCCTTCTGAAAATCCAGATATACAATATCAACCGGCTCCCCATTGTCCACATGTTTGCTTACCCCCTCAAAAAAATGCATTAGATTGGTGAGGCAAGACTTCCCTTCACTGCCTGTTTTTTACAATATACAGTTAGAGTCAATATTCAATAGCACTGCCCGATTGAATATTAAAAGTCAGCCACTCAGCATGGTTTAAGTGGTCAGGAGGAGTCTTTCTTGCTTACTTAAACCGAGCTCAATATCAACCCCAAAATCACATAAAAATGTCAGTATAGCAAAGGACAGAAGGTCTTTAACAGCTTCTTAAATTCTACCATGTCTGTCAGAAGCCTCCGGGCAATGGGAAGTCTCTTCCGTTCCTCTGGACCTGCAATAGAAAATGTGAGCAAAATGAATTTTAGGAATTGAAGGGATGGATGGAAGCTGAATGCCTTCAAAGCACAAAGATCTACTCACTACTACTACTACTACTTAACATTTCTAGAGCGCTACTAGGGTTACGCAGCGCTGTACAGTTTAACTAAAAGGACAGTCCCTGCTCAAAAGAGCTTACAATCTAATGGGCGAAATGTCAAGTTGGAGCAGTCTAGATTTCCTGAATAGAGGTATGGTGGTTAGGTGCCGAAGGCGACATTGAAGAGGTGGGCTTTGAGCAAGGATTTGAAGATGGGCAGGGAGGGGGCCTGGCGTATGGGCTCAGGGAGTTTATTCCAGGCATGGGGTGAGGCGAGGCAGAACGGGCGGAGCCTGGAGTTGGTGGTGGTGGAGAAGGGTACTGAAAGGAGGGATTTGTCTTGAGAGCGGAGGTTACAGGTAGGAATGTAAGGGGAGATGAGGGTAGAGAGGTAAGGAGGGGCTGCAGATCAAGTGCATTTGTAGGTTAATAGGAGAAGCTTGAACTGTATGCGGTACCTGATCGGAAGCCAGTGAAGTGACTTGAGGAGAGGGGTGATATGAGTATATCGGTCCAGGCGGAAGATGAGGCGTGCGGCAGAGTTCTGAACGGACTGAAGGGGGGATAGATGGCAAAGTGGGAGGCCAGTGAGGAGTAGGTTGCAGTAGTCAAGGCGAGAGGTAATGAGAGAGTGGATGAGAGTTTGGGTGGTGTGCTTAGAAAGGAAGGGGCATATTTTGCTAATGTTATAGAGGAAGAAGTGACAGGTCTTGGCTATCTGCTGGATATGCGCAGAGAAGGAGAGGGAGGAGTCGAAGATGACTCCGAGGTTGTGGGCAGATGAGACAGACTCAGCCCATAAACATTCAATATATTAGTCAGAGGTCACCTGCATTGAAACATTAATTCCACACAAGGAGGCATTCACAGGACGTGAGCATAGATGGGGTTGATAGTTGACACAGAATACTGGAAATTACAGCAGTCAAAGACCTAAGTGCCTGCTGCTTAAAGTTCTTCTATAGTGTGAGGTATCATGTTGTGAAGTTTTAGAGGCTTAATAAACCATTAAGTAGTGCAGCATTTTCAAACAGGAAGCAATGTGAATGTGCTGGGGAACATCTGTCAGTGGGAAACAAGTGCAGTGTCTTCAAGCTATCCAATAATCAGTTTTAGAAAGTACAGTCCTAAAATCACGATAGGCAGCATGGTTTACTCCTGCTTAAGAGCCACAACTGAAAAAACGCTGGACTTTCATAGACAATGTGGAATCAAGGGTCCCTTCTCTGTCAAATACCAGCTGCAGCCCCTCTAGGAAGGTTCTCTGTGCGGCCCAGTACCCCCAAGGAGAAAAATACAGCTTGTCAGATTGACGACAAATTTACCACAGGAGGAACCAACTTGTAGTACTGAGTCCCATGGTAAACTAAGCTGCAGTATAATGTCGTAGTTCGCCAGAGTAATCTCTTCTCTTAAGGATCTAAGGGGCCCTTCCACTAAGGGTTCGCATGCCCTAAAGCAGCTCTTTCCCACGCGCTAAGGCCATTTTTATCAGGGCCATGAAAAGGGACATTTTTTTAATTTTTCCAGTTTATGGCTGAGCTGCAAAGGCTGGCGTAGGTGAAGGCTGAGCCCTGCTTGGGTTTTGGAGAGAGCTGTGGAATCTAGATTCCAGCGTTGCTCATTTCCTGTCAGCAGATTCCAGAATTTGATCCGAGTTTTGGACTCCTGATGAAGGTACATGCTAAAACACGGACCATGTTGAGTCCATCTCTAGGTCCAGCTTGAGGCTTTCCTTCAATGTGCTGTCTACAAGCAAATGCTGATGTGTACATATGAATAAAAGATTTGAACTTTTGATTCATCGCATTGCTCATTCCCACCCCTTTTTATTTTCTTCATGTGCACTGTTAACATTAAGCATGTGACCACTTAAAAAAAATTACAGATTAACCGTGTGCTCACAGTAATGTAAATGCGCTGACAGGTTAGTGTAGGAATGCTCACTCTCCTCCCCTGACATGTCCCCTCATTAAAAAATGACAAAAAGACATGCAAAAACGAATATTTTGTGGTGTTAAAGCACATCTTAGTAAAAGGACCCCTAAATGTATTTACCTTAGAACAGTGGCTCCCAAACTTGGTCCTGGAGGCCCCCCAGCCAGTCAGGGTTTCAGGACTCTGTAGAATTCAAAGTAAGTTGCTCATAAGCTTTTTGTGCATCTAAAAACAAAAGGAGGAAAAGACCTCAAAAGACCCTCAGTGCTCAAGTGAACTTGTCACTAATGTACTTTCAGCACTCAATGGGTCGTTACATCATCATTGGCCAAAAACCTTCCTAAAATATTTTTGCACTTTTTTAAAATTCAGAATTTGACTTTTTGCTCATATATATACAGAATCAATAAAGTGGTGCCAACTTCTAACAGAAAAACAAAACATTAAAGCAAAAACAAGTAGGGCGACTTAGCTTCCTTATTTGATCCAACTTCAAAAGCTTATGAGCAGTGGTGTGCTGGTAAATTTTTAACAACAGGCTCTCTCCCCGGTCCACCTCGGCGCCCCCCCCCCCCCCCCCGTCCACCTCGGCGCCCCCCCCATCCACCCCTGCGCCCCCCGTCCACCCCTGCGCCCCCCCAAAAAAACAATTGCAGAGCTGGCTATACCCGGAGGGGGGGGGGGGGGGGCAGCGGCCAACACATTACTCTCTCCAGGAAAAAAAATTAAATGATCCCAGGTTCCAATCTAATTCATGTTTAATATGGGATAAAATGCCATAAATAAGTAAATAAACATAAACCTTTAACGTTCAGCACCTGATTCTCAAAGTGAACATATTCCAAACACTATAATGAAAATAAAATTATTTTTTTCTACCTTTGTTGTCTGGTGACTTTGTTTCTCTGATCATGCTGGTCCAGTATCTGATTCTGCTGCTCTCTATCTGTTCCCTTGACTCCGTTTCCAGGGCTTCCTTTCCATTTATTTCTTTTCTTTCCTCCTTTCTTCTTCATTTCTGGTCCTCCGCATACTTGACTGTACAGTGGATCCAGCTTCTACCTATTTTCTCCATCCATGTGCAGTTTCTCTCCTCACTTCCTTTTCCCTCATCTAATCTCCTTCCTCTATCTTCCCTCCATGTCCAGCATTTCTTCTCTCTCCCTTCCCTCCCCTCCATCCATGTCCAGAATTTCTCTTGCTCTCTCTGCCATCCATGTCCTGAAACTCTCCTCTCTCCCCTGCCCCTCTCTATCCATCCATACCCAGCAATTCTCTTCTCTCCCCTGCCCCCTCTGCCCAGCAATTCTCTCCTCTGCCCATTCATGCCCAGCAATTCTCTCCCCTGCCTCCCTCTGCCCATCCAGCGATTATCCTCCCTCCCCTGCCGCTCCTTCGCTCCCACCCTCCCCTCCGTCTTTTTTGAATTACCTCCGTCGAAGCGCCGCCATTTAAAGCCCTGCTGCGTGCTGGCTGGCCGTCTCCAGGCTTCCCCTGCTTGATTTGGATGATGTTCGTGCCTTAGTCCCGCCTTCGCGAAAAAGGAAATGACGTCAGAATGAAGGCGGGACTAAGGCACGAACATCATCCAAATCAAGCAGGGGAAGCCTGGAGACGGCCAGCCAGCACGCAGCAGGGCTTTAAATGGCGGCGCTTCGACGGAGGTAATTCAAAAAAGACGGAGGGGGGCGAAGGACATGGTTGTACATGCTTCGGAGCGGCAGGGGAGGTAAGCATGGCCTGTGATGGCGCCCTCCTGCCATGCTTACCTCCCGCAATGGAGCCGGCTCGCCCCCAACAACAACTGGCTCGCAAGAGCTGTCAAAATTTAACAAGCGGCTCTTGCGAGCCGGCTCCAGCACACCACTGCTTATGAGTATAAAGAGCCTACGAGCAACTTACTTTGAATTCTACAGTTTTTTTTGGTGGAAGTAATTCTTATATTCTATAAAAACGTTTTCATGTTTTCAGGATATCCTCAATGAGAGAGATTGGCATTTAGTGGAGGCAGTAGATGCAAATCTCTCTCATGAATATTCACTGTGGATATCCTGAAAACCTGACTGGCTGGGGGAGCCTCCAGGACCAGGTTTGGGAAGCACTGCCTTAGAAGAAAGGAGATCTGATAAAGATATTTATGTACCCCAAATTCTGAATCAGGCACAAGGGCGAACCTCTTTCAGAGAAAATAGTGCACTAGGTCACAATATGAAGGAGACTCAGGAGTAACACCTGCAAGTATTTATTCATGGAAAGAGCGGTGGATACGTGGAATGAACTCCAGAGGATGAGGTGGAAACAGAACCAGAATTAACAAGAATAGGAGACACGCAGAGGAACACCAGTGGCAAAGCGAATAACAATAAATCAATGTTTTCAACCCAAAATAACAACGGTAAGACTACAGTGGGCCTTCAAAAGGGCACTGGGGTAACCTGCATGGAGTGGAGGTTTTTAATCGTAAACAGCAATGGTATCAGAGACGCAGGCCTCTAAGAAAGCTGGGGCGACCCACATGAAGAAGTAAGGTTCAAGCCATGCATCAATAGGCATGAGGAGGCTGGATTTATTATGGAGAACAGCCTGACTGACCCTGGTGGATGAGAGGATTATTAAAAATGTTGGTAACATAGTAGATGAGAGCAGATAAAGACCTTTCCAGTCCATCCAAGTCTGCCCAACATGGAAAGAGGCCTAGGTTGTGGCTTGAAATGACTTATTAGTGAGGTGATGGATGCAGTCAGTATAGTAGATTCTGGGCATAGTTAGGACAAATGAGGAGAGCAAACATGGGGAAGATAAAGCTGATATTGAGTTGTATATGGGAATTTACTGTATATGCAGATACATCTCCACTGGGCAGACTGGATAGTTCAATTGTGTCTGAGCTCAACCTGGGGATTGGATGCTTAATTAAAGTCATAAATGCATAAATAAAGTACTAGTCAATTACTTTCTATGGAAATAATTACATGCGTCCTGATTTCATCCTGTGGTGTACATTTTCTTCTTTCTATTATTCCTGAGGCACTCTCATACCTGAATGAAGCCTCCAGTCTTCTAGACTTGGTGAAAAACCACAAGAATACAGGTTCCTTTATGTCTGACATGGATACCAGTAAGGTGAAGATCCCACGATTTGAGAGAGCCTGCCTGTATGCGCTGAAGGGAGAGGTACAAAGCTAACCATAACTGTAAATTATAGAAATTTCGAGAAGGCAGCTTGGATGAGATATGAACCCAGAGCAATTTTTCTGTAATGCATAAGGACCAATACAAAGAGAGAGATTTTGTTTGTTACCAAGTATGAATGCAAGTTGATATCACAGCAGATGATATATTAACATTCTATGAAGGGTAACGATCTTGGAAATATTATACTTCACTAGGGGTAGTGTACATCCGTATGCCATTAAAAGCACCGCCAGGACTTATGGGACCTGATACAAGAAAGAAGTTACGGTCGGTAAAAAAAAGGCTAGTGAGGGGGGGAAATGACTGGGGGAGAAGTACTTGGGGGGAATTGTCTCGGGGGGAATTGGTGGGTGGGAACCAGTGGTGTGCTGGAGCAGGCTCTCACAGGCTCGCAAGAGCCGGTTGTTAAGTTTTTAAGAATTTGGGGAGCCGGTTGTTAAAGTAGGGCCCTCCATGGCTACTTTAACAACTGGCTCCCAAAATGTGAGCTTGGGCCCCCTGCTGAATTCTCTTTTACTTTGCTGGTGGGGATGCTGAGCCCTGCCAGCCAAGTAAATAGACTACTGCTGCTCCCCGCTCCAGCTCTGGGCAGCAGGCTGGGACTTCTCGAGCATGTGAGAGAAGTTCCAGCATGCTGCTCAGAGCAAGACGTTGGGAGTGGTGGCAGTCCATTTATTGGCCAGCAAAGGTATGCCTAGCGTGCCCGAACGAAGGGAGGGAGGAGAGAGAGGCAAGTGTTGCTTCCCCACCCCACCAACCCCCATCCCCCCGGCCACCCCTGGCCCTTCCAACTGCAGAGCTGGCTACGTCCAGAGAAAGAGCCTGTTGTTAAAAATTTACCAGCACACCCCTGGTGGGAACTGTCCGGATGGGAACTCGCCTGATACCGTATGATTAGTGATTCTGGTCTCCAGCATAGATTCTTCTGTCACATGTGCTCTTTTTTTTTTTTCAGGTGTTTTTTAACATGGGTCAGATTAAGCAGTCAGAGCACACGCTGAAGAAAGCCCTCCATCAGCTCCATCGCAGTTTCCCCCACACCATTATTGCTGCATCCTTTAAGCTCTTGGTTGAGAAGGCCAAAAACTCCATGCTTCATAGGAGGAAGGCCCAGTCCATCAAGGAAGGAGACTATAAGTGAGACCACCACCCTCTCCGTTCTCCTAGTATTCAGAATCCCACGAAAAGTATTACAATATGAGGGAAATTGTTGAAAGGATGATGCAGTTGTGCCAGGTGATCTGCCTGTTGTCACGAAGAGTGAGGATTGGGTAACAGTACTGCATCACAGGATAATATGGCTGTGACACAGCAAGGGCTGATTGTGTAATATTACCACAGCACAGGAAGTGTGTATCACTTAATATGGCCATGCCGGAGAGAGCACTAATCATCATCTTGCCTTGTAAATATGAGACCTAAGGATCTGAAATGTGTTTGCTTGCACATGTGGAATTGTGCATTTGGCACTTCAGATTCTTTTCGCTTAGTTTAGTCCCTTACCAAACGTACTGTGGGCTAAATGTGAACCAGGCTGCATATAAGGGATACAGTATATTTAATCCAACAAGACGCTGTCAGAAGTGTTACTGAAAGGATAGAAATGGCAGATATTTAACTGGCTATCAAGATAGTATAGGTGCAATTTTCAGCTTCGGTGCTTTGAAAATTATGCCAAGGATCCTGCCTGTGCCATTTCTATGGAAATCAAGACATGTGGATTTAAAAATCCAGACCACATGCATTATTTTCCAATTCTACCTGAAATACTCCTCCTCCTGGAAAAGCCTCCCCTAAATGTGGGTAAAAGTAAATACACTGAAAATGATGACAATTTGAGAAAGGGAAATCTAAAAATGTTTCTTTCTTAGAGGCGCAATGGGTGGGATTTAGATTTGACCATTTTGTATTGAACTGTATCACACATTATTTTGCATTCTTCTAATTTAGGGATATCGGGTGATTTTAATTTAGCTGTGGATTCTGTAGTTACAGCTCCTTTTAACTAAGCTGCGGTAAAAGGCTGTCTTTTTTTTCTCAAAAAGAAATGGCCGTGCGGTAAGTGAAGCACTTACTGCCATCCATGGAGGGCAGCATTTTGTAGCACCAGAAATGGCCCTGTAGTGATCCCACTATCCAGCAGGTCACAGTCTTCATCTGTCTTTTTATTTCTTGTTCTGCAAAGTCAAGATGCTTGAATTGATCCACGGTCATGGACAGAACATATTTTAATTACATGTGAGCTTTTACATGTGGGGAAGTGAAGGCTGAGGAAAACCCTGGGTAAAAGAAATGCATGGTGAAGGTTGGCTAGTAGGAGAGCTGATGAACAGGTCAGCTATTGGACCTCTGATTTAAGTGCAGCAGCTAAACATGGAATTAAGGTTGTGCTTACCAAAACCTTTTGCAGCTCCAGAAAACACGTGACCCCTGCTCCTACCCCTCCTTCTGTGTTACAGCCAATGCTATCACCATGGACTTGAGGGGTGGCAAGCCTGGTGACTTTCCTTTTTGCCTTTCCAGGTTGTGGCTTCAAATTTGAATATTGCAAACCCATTTGGGATTCTGACCCATAGTGTGGGAAGCAAGGTGCCTGAAATGTAATGTTGCGTTAAAAGGAGATGGTGATGGGGGAAGAAAGAAAAGAGTACATTTTTTCTAGAAAACAATATCATTCTTATCATATTGAAAACATAATCATGGTGGAAGCAAAAAGGATTTCTATAGGATTAAGAGTGATACCTCCCTGCAGTCCCTTCCAAACATAGTGTTTTGAATGAGAGTCATGATTTTTTTTGTTCCAATCTCTTTATTAATATCTTTCAACAATTTACAAACATCTTCACAAACAAGCATTGGCATCAGAGGTGGAGTCTGTGACAGAACAGTGTTCAAACCTGCAAAACTGCCTTAAATAATTCTGAAGTGTATTTCACTAGTTTGGCCAGCAGGTGGTGCATGTTTATATTTAGAAGCTGCTGCAGAACCAAGGCTGTTCTCTTTGTTTTAAGTCTTTTGGAAAGGCAGTCTGCAATATACTTTCAAACTTGTTGTCTGAACTGTAATTAGTCCAGGAGCTCATTTTCATTTGGATTTTACTGGCTTTTTCCCCAGTCTTAGCCTGGAAGAAAAGAGAGTAGTATCTCTTTGCTGAGGCTCAGTGAACAATTACATGTCCTGATCTTCCTAGGTACTGTTTAGACAGTATACAAATGTTTAGTTAGTTTTCTAATTGATCCATTTTTTCAGTTACTTGTTAACTGTTTGCTGATTGCACATTTTCTGTCTATTGTTCAATATTTTTATAAGAATAAACATAATTGTTTGTTCGCCCTGCTTGTCTGGACTGTTAAAGAATCCTGGTGGTTTGTGTGTTGTGTCTGTGAGTGCTTTCTGGGAACTGTGGGACCACTGGGAGTGTGGCCCGAGTAACCTAGAAATTACTGGGGACAATCTGTTACTGAAGATAATGTTTGGTCACTGCTGGTACTGCAGCCTCTCATTAATCCTTCATTCTGACTGATATTGTAGCGTTTTATCTATTTATTTATTTATTTATTTATTTATTTATTTGTAACATTTGTATCCCACATTTTCCCACCCACTAGCAGGCTCAATGTGGCTTACATATTACCGTAAAGGCGATCGCCAAGTCCAGTGGGGGTAAACAAATACGATTTAAAGTAAGGGTCAGGTAAGGGGAGGGTATTAAGGTGCAATAAGGGTAATTAATCTGCTTTGCTAAACCTTTGCAGCTGCTGTTGGTACTGAGTCCTCTTTATGATCCAGCATTATTTTTAAACAGTAGTTGAGGCAGATAAAAAAAATAAAATTCCAGGTATTGAGGATCAGTATCTGGACAGAACCAGAGTCTGGAGAGTGGCAATATTCAGCCTGTTATGAAGACTGTACTGCTGAACAACCCTGAGTAGACCCCCCCCCCCCCTCTTCCCTACTGTATCTGGTGCTGCCCGTTATGTATATTGTCTCCTTTATACTACACACTTTTAGCTGTACCAATAATTCATATTTATGGGAGTTATTTTTGGATCTCTTGAGAGACCTGAAATGAAAGCGCTAAACCCCTACGAGAAAAGCTACACTGGCTCCCACTTAAAGAATGCACCACGTTCAAAATATGCTCCCTAGTCCACAAAATCATTCACGGAGATGCACCTGCCTACATGTCAGACCTGATAGACTTACCACCCAGGAATGCCAAGAGATCATCCCGCACATTCCTTAATCTGCACTTCCCTAACTGTAAAGGTCTAAAATACAAACTAATGCATGTGTCAAACTTTACCTACTTGAGCACACAGTTATGGAACGCATTGCCGCGCAACCTAAAATCAATTTACGAATTAACGAACTCTGCAAACTGCTGAAGACCCATCTCTTCAACAAGGCATACCAAAAAAATGAACAAATGTGAACATACATAACTCCTACACATATATTCAGAACTGTATTACAAGATCTGCCTGTTATACTACTATAATGTTTCTTCATTATCATGTTGCCCAAGATCCTACTGTTATACTAAATTTATATTTTCTAACACATTTCCATTATTCATGATGTATTTTAAGCCACATTGAGCCTGCAAAGAGGTGGGAAAATGTGGGATACAAATGCAATAAATAAAATAAATATGAAATACTCAGTCTCCAGGAGTATCCCGTGTTACTCTTTAGTCTGGAGGTAGAGCTACATTGTGCAGAAAAATATTGGTCAGGATGTAGAATGGGCCAGTCTCAGGGAAGGCAATTGTTGGCAGATAGATATTATGTGAATTATTTCTAATACTGATGAACGTTTGCTTTCCCACAGTGAAGTAGAATTGGCATACATACATCAGCAGATCCACTGCCTGTCCCTGCTCTGGCAAATATACAGTATGAGCTCTTGGTCCCAGGGCAAGCTGCGAGCCACCCTTGCTGTCACCATGCAGGTCAACTCAGCTGAGAAGTCCAGAAATGAAGCCAAGGTATGTCAACAACTTGTTACCACTAGGATATTATTATTTTGCATAAACTAAGAATGGAAGATGAAGGACAGAAGAAGGAACATTTTCTACAGGCCATGGATTGCGTAAGTCATACCAGAAATCAGTTTTAAGTTACATAGGTTTTCATTGCTGGTATGACCAAGTGCCAGCACTTTGTATGGCTTTCTTATGTCTGTCCATGGCTTGCACAACTCCTATCCCAAAGAAAATATTTAACTATTGGCCCTGCTTGAGGCTAGTTTTGTAACAGGGCGTGATGTCTATGGTGCATATTTTAAGCCCTTTTTGTAAAGGTACCTATGTCTGTAACTCAGGACAGCTACGTCCCTGCATGAGTTTGGATCTATTTTACTTCCCCTTGGAAGCTCACATTTCTATCTCTTGCTTTTGTTCTAGATTATTTCCTCCTACATGGACTACTTCCAGTGCTGCCAGAGTCTGGGGAGTAAGGCACATTACAGACGCTTTGAGGTGATGGCCATTCAGCGCAGCGCTCAGCTCCCCCAAACCAAAGAAGGCATCTTTGTCCTTTGCCAACTGTCCTTAGCCTTGGCCAGCATGAAGCTGTCCTCGGGGCACCTGGCAGAATCCATAAAGTTTGGTGAGTGTGGGCAAAGATGCTGTTGTGTCTTGGGATTGATGGATAAGACTCACTCATGACTGCTCATTTCTTCGGCTTTGCAGGATATCGCTCCTATCACCTGGCCACACTGCTGAATAGACCGAGTCTGGACTGTGCGGTGCTTCCTCTTCTCTTTACAGCTTTGATCTTGACTAGCAGGTAGCATTTCACCGAGGCCTGTAGCTTCTTATATTGTTTTCTTAAACACTGATGCCACATATGGAGATGTGCCAGCAACTTCGTTTCAACTGGGGAGGGGGGTGAAGGGGTTCAACAGCCTACCCAAAGCAATGTCTAATATCATCACAGAAAAATATATTTATTTATTTAATACATTTATATCCCACATTTTCCCACGTTGTAGGCTCAATGTGGCTTACATAGACCCGTAGTGAAGACTACAGTACAGAAAAGTACAATTAAACAATGTAAGAGTAAGGTAATAGACAGATAGGTATCATTTTAACAAGTAAGGTAGCAAAAGATAATACAAAGTTACATGTTAATAAGGTCGATGAATCTTGCTGAAAACCAGGAATGGGTGGGTTAGGTTGAGTCAGGAAAGTAAGCCTTCTTGAACAGGATGGTCTTCAATAATTTTCTAAAATTTAGATAGTTCTGGGTTGATTTTACGGATTTGGGTAAGGCATTCCATAGTTTTGTGCCTGTGCAGGAGAAGTTGGAGGCGTAGGTAGATTTATATTTAAGGCCATTACAATCAGGATAATGTAAATTTAGGTAGGATCAGGTTAAACTGGAACTGTTTCTAGGTGGTAGGTCAACCAGATCAAGCATGTATTCGGAAACTACACCATAAACGATCCTGTGAATCAGGCTGCAGACCTTAAAGGCAATAGGTTCTTTGATGGGAAGCCAATGTAATTGTTCACGAAGGGGCTTGGCAGATTCAAATTTAGATTTACCAAAAATCAGTCTCGCTGCTGTGTTCTGGGCAGGCCTATCTACGTAGGCCTTAATTCTATAAACTTGTGCAAACAATTTTACACTTAGGGCTACATTCTATATATGGCACCTGAAAAATCCACACGGTAAAAAATACGCCGAGGCATATTCTCTAAAGTACGCCTAAATTTTATAGAATCTGCTTAAATTTCTATGCGGTATATAGAATATGCCGAGTGCCTCTCTATGTGACCAAATTTGGTCGTATCCATTTAGGCCATGTTTTACTTGGCACAAATCCCGACACCTACATTAGGTGCAGAGCAGGTTTATTCTATAATAATGCGCAAAGATTTTCAAAACACCCATGACCTGCCCATAACCACGCCCTTTTCAGCTATGCGACTTGGAATTTACACACATCATGTTACAGAATACACTTAGCGAGTTGTGCCTGTAAATCTTAATGCCAATTAGTGCTCATAATTGCTACTTAACATCCAATTAACAATGCTGATTAGCTGGTTAACCAATTAAATGATGTGCATTGATGTAGAATACGCTTTGATTTCCCTGTGCAAATTAAGGCATCATATATACACATGTGAGTTATAGAATAGTGTCAGTTACAGCCAGTTAGCTGCTAATTAGTGTTAATTGGTGCTAATTGGCATTAGGTGGCAGTTATCCCCATAACTGCCCTTAGGTGAGATTCTGCAAATTGTATGGAAAAGTCCATAATATGTAAACTGCTTTGATTGTAAACACAGAAAGGCAGTGTATCAAATCCCAGCCACTTTCCCTTTCCCTCTATGTAATGTGTAAACCGCTTTGATTGTAACTACAGAAAGTGTATCAAGTCCCATCCCCGTTCCCTTTCCTAGGCTCACATGCTAGGTAAAGTGGGCACGACCATTATAGAACTGCCCCTGATGACATGAGATAATGCCACTGACACTCAGTATCAATTCAGATTGTGCCTTCTAAAATACCACAATGTGAGCAAATTGGGTCTCCATTCACACAGCTGCCTGTAAGATCGACTAACAGCATCCTTGACACCCAGTATTAATGCAACTACAAGCTTAGGTAAGAGGATTAAGGGCCGGCATTCACTTAAACTGTGGCTGTGATATCAGGGACTAGGATTTATGCAGTTACTCACTTTGGCCATTAGTGGGACTTATTTTCAAAGCACTTACTTACAAAGTTCCAAGTGCTTTGAAAATATACCTCAGTGTGACTCTGCTTTAACACTATACTTCCTTTACCAGCAGGTAAAAATGCTGAGGGCAGGTGCTGGTAGAAATATAGAAGTATAAACAGTCACAAAAAGAGAGGGAATACAGCACACAAAAACAACCAAGCAAACAAACAAACAAAGCAAACACTGGGCCTTCAGGATTGAGAAAAATGTAGTCCTTTATTTATGATGAAGACCCGACACGGGCCGTGTTTCGGCGTACAAACGCCTGTTAAATGTTTTAGGGATTTGCACACATGAGTTTGAAATATGATATAATTGTGTGTAATTGTGCACATATATGTATATGTATATGTATGCATTTTTATGTTTATGAGTAAGTATGTGTAGATGTAGATACATGCAGATTTACATGTGTAGATGTATGTATGAAAATATGGTTTTTAAAGAAAATGTCTTTTTTTATATATATGTACATGTATGGGTATAATAATTATGACATGTATATGTGTATGTATATAGGATTGTATTTGTATTTTAATTTTTAGAGATTATTTTGATGTTGGTCCTCCACTATTGTATTGTTTTTTAATAATTTTATATCTGACATATATTTTTATGTATTTCCATGTTAGACCCCTGATGCAGGCGTTTCTACTCCGAAACACGGCCTGTGTCGGGTCTTCATCATAAATAAAGGACTACATTTTTCTCAATCCTGAAGGCCCAGTGTTTGCTTTGTTTGTTTGCTTAGAAATATAGAAGTTGACATGGGGCTTTTTCATTTTCTTTTGCTGTAACCCACTATCTAGCCTTTTTGCAGTGGTCAAGATCCTTTCAACTAACCTGCCCTGCAAGAGTATGTGAAGGCAATGGTTGTTCTTTACCAGGAACCTTGCTCCTTCCTCTAGGTTCAGTGAGAGTGTGACTGTGATCCGCTGGCTGGAAAAACTCAAGGACCGACATCATATCATCAGCACCAGTGCCTGGTATTATATGTTCTGCTTAGACCTGCTGCTTCAGTGTGGTAAGTGGGCTGTTACCCAGGGGTAGAAAGACAGGTATTGAAGATATAGTACAATCAATAGTGATGGACTAAATTGCAGATATCAGGTGGTATGAGAAATACGGATGTGACCTCTCAGGTTTGCGAGGCTGAGGAATATCTCAAGGCCAGTGCAACCATCATTGGTAGGGTCTTGGCCAAATATATACAACTCTCGTCAACTTTCTTTCCCATGAGACAGAGGCAGTGAAGGGTTCCCTGATGTTGCTAGCTGTTAATAATTATTAGGCACATTAATTCAAAAGACCATTTCTCAACTCATAATACAATTCCCTTATACAGGACTCTCCAGTAATATATAAATATATACAAATGAAGGGATAGGAAAACAATGAAACAAGTAGTCCATGAAAAGAAAAAGAGACGGTTACAAAAAGAATCAAATAGTCCCACTGAATGGGTAATTCTTAGTCGCTCATTTTCAAAAGAGAAAAAGGTCTCAGAAGTAAGTGGCATAAAGTGCCAGATGGAGATTTTTTACAGGAAAACGACCAAGTTGCTATTTTTCAAATACAGAATTGGGACTGATTTCTTGGACGTTCGTCTAAATCACAATGGGACATGTTGAAGGTGTGTTGGGGGAGGGGGGGCTATTTTGGATGGGCCCCAGCATTTGGACATTTTCCCAGGATAATGAAATAAGATAAACCATGTCTAGGGCAAAGATTTGGACATTTTTATCTGGACCTGTTTCAATTACAGCTACGTCACAAAAAGGTGCCCTAGCTGACCAGCTGTCCACTGGAGGGATTAAGGCTTGACTCCCCCTTAATCCCCCAGTGGTCACTGATCGGTCCTCCCCCCCCCCCCCCCCCCACAAAGATGTGACAGTACGTACCAGCCTCTATGACAGTGTCAGATGTTATATCCATTCCTATTAGAGCAGCAAACTGGTCCCTGGACTAGACTAGTGGACAGTGCAGTAAACTGGAGAGAAAAGGACCCAGGTCCATATCCCATTCTAACTAGTACACTTGTGGTGGGAATTGTGAGCCTTCCAAAACCCACTGCACTTAAAGATAGGAGACACCTGCAGACCTGAGCACTTTATTACTATCATTATTATTCCAGTTGTCCCGGATTCGGGTATAGTGAGCTCTTGGACTGCAGCCGGAGCTGAGGCAGACAAGTCACCTGGGCTGGCACAAGGCAGAACAAGATAGGACTAAACAAGGCAAGGAAAGACTGGATTAAACGAGACAGGACTAGAATAAACCAGAAGACTAGACAAAGCAAGGCAGAGGTAACAAAGTACAATAGACAAGACAAGGTTCGGATCCAGATGAGGAAAGCAAGGCAAAGGGGCAGAACTGGAACCCAGACAGGACAAGGCAAGACTTGGAACTAGATTAAAACTGGGGCTGGGACCCAGGCAATACAAGGCAAGGCAGAACAAGGCAAGACAAAGAACTGGATTAAAACTGGGTCCAGAAAAGGCAAGACAAGGATTGGATCCGGACAGGGAAGGACTGGATGAGATGAGCAGGGCTGTAATAGGCAAGACTAAAGACAAGTAGGACAGGGACTGAAGCTGAAGACAAGCAGGGCAGAAACAGAAGCAAAATTACAGACCAAAGACAAAGCAGGAGCAGGCTGGAAGTGCAACAAGAACAAACAAGCAAGACTATAAACAAGGCAATAGCCAGATTTGACTTGGCAGGAACAGGAACCAGGAACAGATTGGGCTGGGCAGGATCAGGAACAAGGAACAGACTTGGTTTGGCAGGATCAAGAACCAGGAACAGACTTGGCTTGGTAAGAATAGGAACCAGGAACAGAGCTTGGCTTGGCAGGATCAGGAATGTAGCTTGACTGTAGCAGAAACCAGGAACAAAGCTTTGGCTA
This sequence comes from Microcaecilia unicolor, assembly GCF_901765095.1. NCBI lineage: Eukaryota > Metazoa > Chordata > Amphibia > Gymnophiona > Siphonopidae > Microcaecilia > Microcaecilia unicolor. The sequence goes on along the minus strand of NC_044037.1, from coordinate 308,811,938 downwards.
TAGCAGGAACCAAGAACAAAACTTGGCTGTAGCAGGAACCAGAAACAGAGCTTGGTTTTAGTAGAAAGCAGAAACAGGGTTTAACTGTAGCAAGAGTCAAGAGCAGGGCTAGAGTAAAGCAGGAACCAGAGGTAGAGTCTAGCCATAAGAATTTGGTTTTGGTTTAGTTTGGGTTTGTGGAGTGCGGTCCAATTTTCTATCACTCTGACACAGGTTCTGATGGCATCTAGTGTCTCGCACCATGTTTGGAAGACAGGGATAACTACTGTGATGTCATCTGCGTGGATGAAGTATTTTAGCTAGTTCAAAGGTAAGGCCCAGGGATTGCATTAATAGGTTAAAGGGGGAGAGTGGGGAGTCCTGGGGAACCCCACTAGCCGGCCTCCATTTGTCAGAGAGTTTCCTGTTTTTCTTAACAATGTAGTATCAGTATGTTAGGAAGACATGGAACCAGTCTGAGACCTGTCTGACAATTCAGAAGTGATTTAGGATTTGGCACATCAGTTCAAAGTCTACTAAGTCGAAGGCACTGCTCAAGTCGAAATGAATGATGATTGCGCAGTAGCCAGTAGAGTAGTTCCTTACCATAGGTCATTAGGCCAGACACTACGGTTTCTCCTGAACTCAGCCGGTGAATAGGTATAAAGGATGTATTATGTTGACCACTCTCCAAGTTTCAGGTTCAACACTTGATTTTAAAGATGGTTACAAATTACTAATAACAGAACTAAAAAATGAACTTGCAGATCTGCCAGTACTCTGGGGAGTATACCATACGATCCTGGTGATTTGCTACTCTTTAGTTTGTATGTCTTTAGTTTATTTCCGGCATGGATATCTCCTAAAAATAATAGGTTAGAGGAGTGAAGTTCAATGTCTAAAAATGAAAACAAAAACTACTTCACTAATGTCACTACAAATCTTAATAGTCATGTATAAAGCAGAAGGAAAGCCTCAGAAGCTGGAAACGGCACGTTTCAGTGCTCAAACTCGCTTATAATCATTGGCAAAAAAACCCTCCTGCTTGTATTAATATGAACTATTGATCACTATTTAAATCAAATTTTAAACACAATCACCACTTAACTTTAGTGTTCAAACAGCAGCATAGCATCCTGAATGCCCTCTTAAATCTTTTCCGACAGTTGCCAGTGTTTCACGGCTGCATCAGGGAAACAGGCTTTATCTAGTGCACAAACAAGAATCCACTTAGGATTTTTTTTCTACCATAAAAAGATTTTTCTGCCGACTTGAAATGTTAAACATTACATACTGTACATTGTACTGCTCCTGATTCAGTGAACAATAATATGGCAGGTTGGTGTTTTCATTAATTCTTTATATCTTATTTTATCCAATCAAGGATCTGATTGGTCCACACCCCAACCAATCGAAAAAAAAGGGGCAAATTGAAAACTTCACAAGCTGCAATTACTTCAGTAATGCTTGCAAGAAAAAAAATTGTAAATACTAAATCTCCCCCAGCAAAACAAGGTACCTGACAAGAAAATTAAATTATACATAATAAAACCAGTCAATAGATGAATTCAGACCAGTAGGATGTAAGGAAATCAATTTTTAAATCCATACTTGGCTCACGTTGTTGCAGTTGGGGTTTTTTTCTATCTCCTCCTCTCACATTCGGGGGTATCTGGTCTATTATAAGACATTGTAAATCAGAAAACACATGATTAGATGACAACCAATGCTCAGCTACCAATGCTTCCCTTCTTTCTCTTATTAATGTGCTACTGTCATTCTTGTTTTGTGTTTCATCAGTTTTTATTAATGATACTACAATATAATATAGCTTACAGTCAATAGAGACAATATTTCCAATGCCAAAACATTCAACATAACAATAATAACATAGCATGAGGCATCATTAATTATTATTTTACCCCTCCCCCCCCACATTCCTCCCCACCTCCCCTCCCCCCTCCCTCCCCTCTCCCTCAAAATGTCATTCTTATTTTACATTCTCTAGATGTTTGACCTATATATAATTTCATGCCAGGACACTGGATACAATAAACCATGTGATCTGATTCACAGGCTGTAGTGTGTTTTAATTTGTATGACTTGCCGTCTGCTGGATTCACAAAGCAGGACAGTGTTACCATCATGCCACAAATCCAGGCATATTAAACAAGGGGAATGCTCACCGCAGGTTGAACCATGAGTTAATTTAGTGCCCCAAAGTTTTTTTTTTATTAATTTTTCCCCTGCGATACACTAGCCATAACTTATTATCAGTGAAAGGTGGTAAAAATGTCACTGGGTTCCAATGTTTCTTCAAAATCGCTGCTGTCTGGTGAGCACCTGCATTATCTCTTAATACACGTTAAAAATTATTATTATTATTATTATTATTATTAATTATATTTGTACCCCACGCTTTCCCACACATAGCAGGTTTGATGCGGCTTACGTAGTAAATAGAATTACAAAGTCTTGAAGGAGAATGTTACAAGTTGTAGTAAACATAGTAGTAGTGGGGTTTTGAGAATATGTAAATTGAGCATGGAAAGGTAAACAAAGATAGGATGATCAAAAGGAGAAGAGATTGGGAGAGGTAAGGAGTAGGAAGGATGGAGAGGAAGAGATTGAGGAATGAGCATAAGGAGATTGTGAGACTTGGTCAAAGGTATAATAATCGTCGGGGCAGGAATCATGTGGGTGGGCTTAAAAAGTTAAGTTGGGTCATTAGGGTAAGCTTTCTTGAAGAGATGGGTCTTCAACATTTTTCTGAATGGTAGATGGTCGTTGATTGTTCGGATGGATCTTGGCAGAGTGTTCCAAAGCTGGCTGCCCAAAAAGGAGAAACTGGATGCATAGGAGGTCTTGTATTTAATACCTTTGCAGTTGGGAAGGTGTAAATTGAGGTAAGTACGAGAAGACGATGATCTACTTCTGGTTGGGAGGTCGATGAGGTTATTCATGTAGTTAGGGAATTCTCCATATATGATCTTATGAATCAGAGTGTGGACTTTAAAATTTATTCTTTCTCTGATGGGGAGCCAATGAAGCTTCTCTCGAAGAGGTGTTGCGCTATCGAATCTTGACTTGCCATAGATAAGTCTGGCTGCCATGTTTTGGGTAGTCTGAAGTTTCTTCAGGATTAGGATCTTACATTCTAAGAAAACACTGTTGCAGTAATCTGCGTGCGTGAGTACTGTGGATTGTAATAGGTTCCGAAAGGTGTCCAGGGGAAGGTATTGTTTCACTCGTTTCAAAATCCACATCATCTGTTGACTCATCAAGTCTGACCCTTTCTTGACATAACAGATCTCTGTCATTAAGGGGCCCTTTTACTAAAGGGTTGCTGTGCCGGCCCAATGTGGCCTCCGGTGGTAGGTCTACCTGGAGCACACGCCATTTCCGGCACAATAAAAAATATTTTTGTAACTTTTACTGCGGCACTAACCGGCAATAATTGGGCAGCGCTGCGTGCTGCCCAGTTACAGCGGGACCCTTACCGCCACCTCAATGGCTATCAGTAAGTGCTCCTTGCTGCATGGCCATGTGGTAAGAGTAATCTTACCGCATGGCCATTTGTTTTTTAGGGGCTTTTTACCCACTGCTGTAAAAGGGACCTGGTGTTCGGGAAAAAAACGTTCCCCACTGCTATCGCAGAGCCCTTTTTACCGCAGCTTGGTAAAAGGACCCTCTAAATAAAGCTAAATGTCTTTTTAATTAAATCTTGAGAGCACCAATGTTGTTGCAATTTCTTAGATAAAAGTTTTGATTGTAATTTATATTCCTCGGTGGAGGAGCAAATCCTACGATACTGCAAAAATTGTGAAGAAAGCAAACTCTTCTTTAGTGCAATAGGATGTCTGCTCGAGAAATCCAAGAACGAATTTCTGTCAGTCTTTGTGGAAAATTGAGTGCCAGGGTGAGTGATTAGAACATCCACAAAAGACATTTGTGACTCATGACAACACATTGAATACTCAGCTTTAGGATGATAATCGTTCAATTCTGCTGTAAACACTTGGAACAGGAAACAACCACGGAAAGTGGAGGAACACTCAGTCCCTACGAATGTCAACCAAACAAATCCAAAAGTAGGGTAGGCTGGCTCTTGCAAAAAAACAGCAAGGGAGACTCTTTGTCAAATGTATAAACCTTTATTAAAAGTCACCAAATTACTCAGCTGCCGTGTTTCAGTGACGAAGCGCCTGCTTCAGGAGTCTTATGGTGATGGTTATAAAAAGGTAGATGATATTTCAAAACCAAATGCAAATTGGGTTATCCAGAATTTAAGAAGATACTTCCAACAAATATCATAGCTTAATACACGTTACAAATTCTGTTGACTTATCAAGTTTGACCCTTTCTTGACATAACAGATTCTGTCATTACAACGTCACTTTAGTAAAGGGTTGCCGTGCCGTGTTGGAAGTATCCTTTTAAATTTTGAATAACCCAATTTGCATTTGGTTTTGAAATATCACCTACCTTTCTATAACATACACCATAAAACTCCAGAGGCAGGCGCTTCGGCGCCAAAACACGGCAGCTGAGTCGTTTGGTGACTTTTAATAAAGGTTTATATGTTTGAGCAAGCATATCCCTTGCTGTTTTTTGGAAGAGCCAGCCTACCCTACTTTTGGATTTGTTTGGTAAAACATTGCAACTCATCTCAGGACCCTTCCCATAAGAAAATAATGTCATCAGTGATCTAGACCATAACTTGGTCTGGGCAAAAACTCTTGATGACAAATCCCATGGTTCGTCAAATGCAGTCATAAATACATTTGCTACTGAAGGAGCCATTGTGGCTCTCATTGCTACTCCAGAGATTTGTTGATATAATGGTCCTTCATAGCAATCTCGATAAACTGAATTATTAAAGAAGCAGGTACTCTCTTTGAGTCAGGTCTTTTTTTCTAGACAATCCTGCAGAATTGACAACAGCCCATCTTGTGGAATTATTGTATGTAAAACTTCCACATCTAAAGTTACTAATAGAATTTCAGAATCATATAATGATGTTACTTAATTTTACTCTGGAAATGGGTAGAGTCTTTTATATATGAAAAAGATGTCTTAACTAATGGACGTAAGAAATAGCAAATACTGAAAGCAGTTCTAATAAAGAATCTTTACTCTACACAACAGGTCTTCCAGGGAGCTGGATCAAAGTCTTATAAATTTTTTGTAAAAGATACAGGACTGGAATTTTGGGATATTTCTTGTTCAAAAATTAAAATTCATGATTTGTTAAAAATCCATCCTGAAAAGCCTGTTCTGTAATAGTTTTGATTTTGCTCTATAAAGCTGTTGTAGGGTCTTCATTCTAAAGAATATAATCCTCTTGTGCTGATAAATATCTCTCAATTGAAGAGCGGGTGAAGGCAGTAGCCAAAAAGGTGTTTATTGCGCTGTGGAAGTTATGTTATATAAGATCAAATTTTATGCCAGAAGTGTTTAGATCGATTGAGCAAGCAACTGGGCTGTCACATACTGATTATTGTACCATTATTTACCTAGGTTGTAAGAATGAAGTGTTACAATATAAGTACCACTGTGCGATTAATATTTAGGGTTTCTAGATTTAACCGTTTCCCATTATTGATACAGTTGTATTGGTTGCCAACGCAAGTGCGAGTTGTTCCTTGTTTTTTGAATAGTGCACGGTGAAGTACCAGAGTATATGATGAGTTTGATATGATTATCGCATATAAATATTACAACTGGATCTAGATGTTTTATACTTTTACAATATCCAGATCCAAAACAGGTGGTTTATAAACAGGTTTTCTCTGGCACATTTGCTTATTTAAAAAAGAGAAGTGGGATCGAGAACCAGGATTTACAAAGACTGGACCACAGTAATGATGAAGACGAAGCAAAAGTTTATTGAACAATAAATGACTCGACACAACGTTGTGTTTCGGCCAGAATGTCACGTCTGTGGCCGTGACCACCTTCAGACTTACCTTATTTCTGGGGGTCAGCATCTGTGCTGGCTTCTGTCAGTTTCTGTGTTAGTTTTGTCTCTGTCTCTGTGTGCTGATTGCTTCACGACCTCACCTATGTGGGCTATGCCTCTCTGAGGAGCCAGCTTCTAAGATGGCTCCCGCTTGTTCTGTTCCAGCTTCCAAGATGGCCCTTCCTGTGTGTTCACTTCCTATGTGTTCCAAGCCTCTACTTGGTGTGAGTGTGTTCCCTGCTCCTGTCCTGCAGTAGGTGACATCATCAGTGAGAGCCTTCATAAGGAAGTGCTGTGCTTGCATTCAGGGCCTTTGCATAGAGAGTGTTATGCCTAAAGGTCGTCAGGTTAGTGAGTGCACTGTTGCGCTGCTACTTAGCCTTTCTCTGGGGCTCTTGCCCATCTGCTATTTGTCTCTGTGGACTGCTAGTCCTTCTGAGTGGGCTCTTGCCCTTCTGCTTTGTGTCTGTGGACTGCTAGTCCTTCTATTGCTTTGCTCTGTGTTTGAAGTCTGAAGTTTCAGCCTTTGTTGTCTCCCAGTCTGTGTTTGGAGCTGCTGAAGCTTCAGCCAAGACTCTGCTATCCCTGGTTTATTCCTCTTTCTGCTGCCTGCCCTAAGACTCTGTTAGTTCCTGGTTACTCTCTTGTCTGCCGCCTGTCCAAAGACAAAGACTCTGTTAGCTCCTGGTTTATTCTTCTGTCCGCTGCCTGCCCAAAGACTCTGTTAGCTCCAGGTTTATTCTATTGTCTGCTGCCAGGCCCTAAGACTCTGCTTGTTCCTGGTTGCTTCTTCTGTCTGCTTGCCAAGCTTGCTTGTATTTCCTGAGTCCTGTTTCTGCCAAGCTTGCTTGTATATCCTGAGTCCTGCTTCTGCCTAGCTAGTGTGTATATCCTGAGTGTATATCCTGAATCCTGTCTCTGCCTAGCTAGTGTGTATATCCAAAGCGTATATCCTGAACCCCGTTCTGCCTAGCTTGCATGTACATCCTAGCCCCTGCTCCTGCCAAGCCTTGTGTACGTCTTGTCTCCTTAGTCGGTCTTGTGTTTCTAGCTTGTGGCTGCGTGCAGCTTTTAGTCCTAGTCTAGTTCCATGCCAAGCCTCCCTCGTGTATCACAGACCCAGGGTGGGTCCTCTGGATCTTCAGTTCCTGCCTTGTCCTGCAAGTCCTGCCGGCCACCTGCACTCAGGAGTTCAACTCCTGAGGAACAGTGGTCAAGCACAGGTGAAGCTGTTACTGTTCTGCCTGTTCTAGTTGCCTGCCTCAGTTACTACTCCAGTCCAGAGTTCCTGTCCTGCTCTTCCTTGTATCCAGTCCCAGGGTGGTCTTGCCTGCTGCTGCTGCTCCTCGGCAGTGGTCCAAGGGCTCACGAATTCCGGTTATGCCTCGAGGACCTGACACAGAAGGCCTACAGCAGGAGTCTTTGTGTTCAAATAAAAAATGATGATGAGGGTCTTGAAATAGTATGATGAGAATCCAAGTTTGATGGATTATGGTGGTCTTTAAAAAGACCGTTTTGAAAAATCTGTATTGAGTCTCGAAATAGACAGTCTCTAACAGTATTTGCTTATTTGGCAGCTAGCCACTGGAATGATTACCTATTGATCTAAGAATGCAATCTTTTCGAAAACTATCATGTATTATTATTATTAATTGACATTTGGCTTCCATCTCATATTCCACTCTGTTTTGTATCACAGTGGCCCCACCTTTATTGGCTCTGGAGATCAGCAATTGATCATTTTATTTTTGTTACATTTGTACCCCGCGCTTTCCCACTCATGGCAGGCTTAATGCGGCAGGCAATGGAGGGTTAAGTGACTTGCCCAGAGTCACAAGGAGCTGCCTGTGCCGGGAATTGAACTCAGTTCCTCAGTTCCCCAGGACCAAAGTCCACCACCCTAACCACTAGGCCATTCCTCCTCCTCATTATTATGCAAAGATCTTAGAGCTGATTTTTCTGCTCCAGAACAATTTGAATAAGTGGAAAACTTTTTGTCCTTTTTCCAGTTATCTTTGTCCCTCAATATCAGACCTTTAATAAACCTGTAAAACAGGATCCAAGGTGTAGGGAAGACCCTAGTGGATGCATTCCTCCATAATGGAGGTATCACTCTGAATTGTTCTAACTTCTTCTTCCAATCATGATTCTTTTTCAAAATATTCTAATTCCGAACCCGATTTTAATTCCTTTTCTTTCTCCTCAATTTGTATTTCCAAAAGTCCTGCCATTTCATGTGTTTTCTCAATAATTAGCACCATAAGATCTAAAGAGCATTTATTTAAGATGGAAATCCATTTTTTACAAGAATCTCATCATCAGAAAATAACTGGGTTGTTTAATAATACGGAAACCCTGGGGTATATATTCATGTTTACAACATTCAATGATTGTTGCACTGTAGAATGTGCAGTAAGTAATGTTTAACATTTCAAGATGGCAGAAAAACATTTTTATGATAGAAGATCCTAAGTGGATTCTTGTTTGTGCACTAGATAAAGCCTGTTTCCCAGATGCAGCGGTGAACGGACTGTGAAACGTTGGCCACCGTCAGAAAAGATTTAAGAGGGTATGCACGCTGCTATTCTGCTGTTTGAACGCTAAAGTTAAGTGGTGATTGTGTTTAAAATGTGATTTAAATAGTGATCAATAGCTCATATTAATATAAGCAGGAGGTTTTTATGCTAATGATTGTAAGCAAGTGTGAGCACTGGAAGAGTGCTGTTTCCGGCTTCTGGGGCTTTTCCTTCTGCTCTATATATACCTATTAAGATAGATATCTCCCCCACATCTTCCTCAGTAAAGACTGAAGTAACAAATTAATTTAGGGAGGAAGTTATCAATATGAGCTACCGTTAAGATGAGTTATTTTACTACAAGTTGTACTGTTTTAGCACAGGGTCTCATTGCATAAAATGGGACTATGCTAAAACAGCATGATTTGTGGAAAAATAGCCCACCTTAACAGTAGTCCATGTTGATAACTTCCTCCTTTGGTCTCTCTGCTATGGGTTTGTTTTCCCTTGATCAGCTAATGGTCCAACTGATTCACTTACTCACTTCTTGCTTCAAATGTACCTTAAAAAGTTTTTATTGTGTGTTTTGTTTTGCCTGTAAGCCTCTCTTTGCCTTCCTTATCAGTTTTTTTTTTTTGCATCTAACTTGCGATTTTTTTATGTTGTTATCCATTATCTTCATTTGGATCCTTTTTTCCATTTTCTCAAGTATGTTTTTTTAGCTATAATAGTTTCCTTCATCCCATTTTTTAACTATGCTGGCTCAATTTGTCCTGCCTTCCTCTTTTTTCAATATGTGGAATACATCTGGTCTGGGCTTCCAGGATAGTATTTTCTTCCTGCAAATGCAAAAGAAAGCACATTTTGACAGTTTGCTACCTAAGGGACACTTGAGAGACACAGACTGCACTCCTGTTTCAGGAGAGTGAAGGGAGAGACTCTGCTGGAAAAGAAACAGGACATAAGTCCTGGGGACCATCACATGTCCGGTCAGACCTGGATAGTCACTGCAAGTGCTCAGCATTGAATATCTGGGTATAGTTTAGCTGGTGACAGCACATAAAAAAAAGCTGAGTGCCATTGGCTGAATATTAGGGGGAGCGTAAACAATCATTTTTACATCAGTTAATTCCAATATTTCTTTTGATACCTAGAGAGTGCCCTCTTTCTTTTTAAGGGCGCAAAATCCCTTCAGTCGATGAGCAGATTTCATGGTACAGGCTAGGCTCTCTGCTGCTCATCGGAACAACCGATGTGAAGAGAGGCTGCAGAGTGTGTGTCATTCTTCCATGACACACGGAGAGAATACCCATTCCGGAATACCCTGCATGTAGAACCTGAAGCCTAAATTAAAGCAACAGTGGCAGGAAGATATTTTGGATAATGGAGTTGGCAATTAGAGGATCTTAATAATATTTTCTTATATATTGTGGTTCATTTGAACTATAATGGGCCATTCTTTCTAAGGGTAACCACTTCAGGTTTCAGGATGAACAAGATCCTACCCCAGGACCAATTTTGGAACCAAATTTGAAAGGGAATCAGGGTTTGTGCTTGGGTTATTTATTTATTTATTTATTGCATTTGTATCCCACATTTTCCCACCTTTTTGCGGGTTCAGTGTGGCTTACAATATGATATAAATGATGGAAATACAATTTGTTACAACTTGGTTATGGATTACATTGTGTAGATTTAAGCGAGACAGTCAAGTAACGTTAAGGAATATAACAATGGAACACAGACATTGAAACATTGGAAGGGGACAATGGGAGGCTTAAAGGGCAATATTAAGGCATGAAGACATATGGTATACATATTTCTCTGAGTGGAGGTATGAGTGGTGTGCGATTACGGGAGAGGATTGTAGAATTGGATGTGTGATGCATTAGTGAACAGTGAGTATGGACTTTATGTGTTTTGGCTCTTTCCGTATGTTTTTTCAAAAAGATGGGTCTTCAATACTTTGCGGAAGGAAGTTTGTTTGTAGATTGTTCTTAAGTTGCGCGGCAGTGTATTCCAAAACTGCGTGCTTATGTGAGAGAAGGTTGACGCGTGTAGCATCTTGTATTTCAGGCCCTTGCATTTGGGGAAGTGAAAGTCGAGGTTCCCAGTATCGCTCCATGTTGCAACCTCACCTTGAGTATTGTGCTCAATTGTGGTCACTGTATCTCATAAAAGATATAGTAGAATTAGAAAAGGCTCAAAGAGTGACTAAAATGATAACGGGGATGGAACCGCTCTCATATGAGAAAAGGCTAAAGAGGTTAGGGCGCTTTAGCTTGGAAAAGAGACGGTTGAGGGGAGATATGATTGAGGTCTACAAAATCCTGAGTAGTGTAGAATGGGTAGAAGTGAATCGATTTTTTACTCTTTTCAAAAAAGTACAAAGACTAGGGACACTCAATGAAGTTACATGGAAATACTTAAAAAAAAACAGGAGGAAATATTTTTTTATTCAACAGATAGTTAAGCTCTGGAACTTGTTGCCGGAGGACGTGCTGACAGCAGTTAGTGTATCTGGGTTTTTAAAAAGTTTGAACAAGTTCCTGGAGGAAATGTCCATAGCCTGTTATTGAGATGGACATGGGGGAAGCCACTGGTTGCCCTGGGTTGTTACTATTTGGGTTTCTGCCAAGTACTTGTGACCTGGCTTGGCCACTGTTGGATGCAGGATACTAGGCTAGATGGATCATTGGCTAATCTTATGTTCTTAACAGTGCTAAAGTGTTATGCACCATTTCCATTTGCATCTTTGAGGCCTTCTGTCATGACTAATTTGTCCCACTGTTACTCAGTTTGTGCATCCTTTTGGCAACACTTTACCTTCATTGACCATCGTTTAAGCCCCTGCTTCTCTCATCATGCATCCTTTAGAACCCTTCCTGGCACCCACACAGCATTTTTGGGCTTTCTGCTGTTCCACACCCAGTGTCCATTAGACCCCTGGTACCTCTACTAAGTTTAAGCTTCGAGTTTATTATAATTAGATATACTACTTATTGGATGACCACCTAAGTGGTTTACAATATAAAATGTAAAAGGGGAAAGTAGAAACATCTTTTGGGGCCCCTTGTACATTCTTTGAGCAATCTACTGAACCCACTGAGCACCCTTAGGATAGTAAGAGGGTAAGCGTAGAATATGTTTGGAAGAAATTGCAAGAAATGGGCTCAACTGATTGCCAGTCAGGAAGCAGCAGAGCCTGGTCAGTTTACACTGAAGAAAACTGTTAAAGAACCAAGTAGTGAAGTGACAATGTTTACGTGAGATGGCCAACGCAAGTGTAGGCTTATAGCAGATTTATTCAGAATGATATAGCCCAAATTTGATTGAAATTAGTCAAGGTTTGAAGAAAACAAGCTTGTACATTTAGTGTAGGCCTAAGCTAAATGGATAGAGGCAGCGGTGATCCCAGTACTGATCAGTATACATGTAGATTTCACCTGGGAGGAGCCGATTCTACAAAGGAATTCTACAATGCGTGAGATAAACACAAAGGAATCCTGTTTAGAAGGTATGGATCCACAGAAGCTTAGCGGAGATGGGTGGCAACACCGGTAATTGGGAAGCAAAGCCAGTGCTGGGTAGACTTCTACGGTCTGTGCCCTGACAATGGCAAGGACAAATCAAGGTCAGGTATACATATAAATTATCACATACAATGAGTTTATCTTGCTGGGCAGACTGGATGGGGACCGTACAGGTCTTTATCTGCCATCATCTACTATCTTACTATGAAATGTAGGTGCCGACTTTCCTAAACAAAATAGTAGCATAACAGTGAAAATAGAGCAGGCAGAAATGTGTGCATCTAAGAGTCCCGGCTCTACACTGAATGTTAGATACAAAAATAGGCTTATCGGGATTTTGGCATGTGCATTTGCCATTATTCTAATGACTTATGTATATAATCAGCATGTAACTGCCAAACTTCCCTTTATACAATTGCTCTGCCTGTGGCATGGAATATGCATATTTATTTAACTGCTGCAGCCACAAATTACTTTCCAAATATCTATCAAGTTCCTCATTCAAAAAAATGCATCCACTCAATGTTTGCTTTATAACCTAACCTATTCAATGGAGAAAGTCATCGTTGCTCCTTACATATTCATTTTTTGGCTCTATCATATCTTTGTATCGTACAGGAAACATCGTCAATAATTCTACAGATTAATGAGTTCAGGAAATGGTGTTTCTGTAACAGCGTGTAATTATCAGAGCCTCACTGTGCTGATTTTCTAACATCCTAACATTTGATTTCATTTAATTAGTTAATATACTGCTTAATATAGTTCAGTTTTAAAGCAGTTTACAATAAAAAAAAAGTACAATGAGTGTCCTAACAAACAACAGAATTGCATAACTAAAATTAAAGTAAATAATCGGCAATGATCACAGTCATCCGTCTCGTCTTCCGCCAGGGTCGCTTTACTCATACTACCCCTCTCCTCAGGTCGCTTCACTGGCTCCCTATCCGTTTTCGCATCCTGTTTAAACTTCTTCTACTAACCTATAAATGTACTCATTCTGCTGCTCCCCAATATCTCTCCACACTCGTTCTTCCCTACACCCCTTCCCTTGCACTCCGCTCCATGGATAAATCCTTCTTATCTGTTCCCTTCTCCACTACTGCCAACTCCAGACTTCGCTCCTTCTGTCTCGCTGCAACCCTAAGCCTGGAATAGACTTCCTGAGCCCCTACGTCTTGCCCCATCCTTGACCATCTTAAATCTAGATTGAAAGCCCACCTCTTTAACATTGCTTTTGATTTGTAACCACTCGTAATCTCTCGCTTCTATCTACCCTCCTCTCCTCTTCCTCTACATATTAATTGATTTGCTTGCTTTATTTTTTGTCTATTAGATTATAAGCTCTTTGGGCAGGGACTGTCTTTCTTCTATGTTTGTGCAGCGCTGCGTACGCTTTGTAGCGCTATAGAAATGCTAAATAGTAGTAGTAGAAGATGAAAGGGCCTCACTCTTTGTCCTATATAGATGAATCAGTGACTGTCTTTAGAGGACTACAGAAGTATGTTTCCCTGCATACGGGGGTAGGAGGGAATTACCATCTTCAAGTCTCTGTTCAATGCTGTATATGTCCCATATGAATTACACAAATCATGACAACAGTAAAAGGCTGCATTGGTACTTTATTGTCTTCTGCGAACTGTGATGAAAGTGACGTGGTTGCTATATTTGTCCACTTCAATGTGCAAAAATAAAGGTTAACAAAACTTCAAAAGTAATACCCTTTCATTGCTTCTTGACTAGGTTTCAGGAACTAAAGTCTCAATTTATTTTGACCAGATGAAGGGTAGAGACCTTCCTCAAAAGCTAGTCAAGAAATTAAGGGGGTCTTTTTGCTAAGCCGCGAAAGCATCTACACATATCCAACGCTTGCCAAAATGGAGTTACTGCCTGACTACCGCGTGGCTCTTGAAGTAATTTCATTTGTGGCGCGCGTCCAATACGCGTGGTCTGAAAAATTTTTTTCGGATGAGCGCCAAGTGGCATTTGGCACATGTAGGTCATTACTGCCAGGTTACTGCGTGAGTCTTACCACTAGGTCAATGGCTGGTGGTAAGGTCTCAGACCCAAATGGACGAATGGCAATTTTCATTTTGCCCCATGTCCATTTTCGGCAGAAATTTTAAAAAGGCCTTCTTTACAGGCACGCTAAAAAATGGATCGTTGCGCCCCCAAACCCGCGCCTACACTACAGCAAGACATTTTTCAGCGCACCTTTGTAAAGGACCCCCTAAGTTAGTTTTTTTTTAATAAAAAAGGTATCACATTATGTTATTTCTCTTGACCTTGATCTTTCCACATTTTGGGATAGACACAAAGGGATCTTCCCAGATTCAGTAAAATGCGTGACCATACAGAGGGATAGGAAGGATCAAATGCTCACATTCAGTGGTGCTTATTTCAATGTTTCTTTCCTATCCACTCTTTCTGAGTCCCTTCCAACTTACTTGAAAATCCTCATTCCTATAGCTTAAGCTCTTCAAATCATCTTGCTGTCCCTCTACTACTCAGTGGAAAATCCAGTGCTTTTCAGTTGCAAGCTGAACTCGTCTGCAATATGTTGCCCCTTTCTGTCCTAGCAGCTTCACCATATCAGGTCTTTTCCCTCACACATGTTTCATCTTCACCGGATTATCCTACACGGAGAGCTAGTAGGCTATTCAAATAAGTTTGAACTGAACAAACCTCTGCTCTTCTTGCAAATTACCAACTAGGCAACCTTTTCTTCCATCTTTCCATCTCACCCTCTATTGTATGCCTTTCTTTGTAACCATTTCTGTATCTTGCTTTAATTCTCCCTGAAAGCATTATTTAACTCATATGATTACAGGAGGAAGTTGAAGGACATCTGATATGAAACTGTAACCATCTCGTTGCAGGTTTTGCTATTCAGTCATTTGAAGAGTGCCTGGAATTTTGTAGACAAACATCACACCACTCCATCCTGTTGTCTGAAATACGCTTGTTGTTGAATCTATACTCATCACTGGCACTCTGGTAAGGCACCAACTCCCTTCCCAGCACTTTAATCCACAAATCTCTCCTCTTAGCATTGTATAAGCCACCCCTCTGAATTCTGGTAGCTGATTGATACCTCTCTCCAGCACTCTGATAAACCAGACACCAGTGCTCCAGTAACCCACAGACCCCTCCTACTCAGCCTTCTAGTAGCACACAGATCCCACCCTCTCAGCTTGCTGTTAACCCAAGACCCTTACACTATGCACAGTAGTAGTTCAAAGACCCTCAACCTTTACTTGTCTACAGTTCACAGAACCTTCCCCAACAGCATAGGAACACAGAAGGTACCAAACTGGGTCACAAAGGCAAATCAAGCCAGATCTTTGACAGTAGCTGAATCTGTTCACAAATACCCATGCAAAGAATAGATCCATACCTTTTTGCTTGGACCTGGAGTTAAACAATGACTTTCTCAATTCTGCATGGCTAATAATGTTTTATGGATTTTTATTCAACAGGAATTTTGTTTTAAACCCAGCACCTCTTAATCAAAAGAATCCACTCCTTCCACGCTCCATAAAGCACAGGCCCTCTCTTTTTGGTAGTCCAGAACCCAGAGATCCCCTCAGGACTCGAGTAATCTATGATCAGAGACCTCTCTCCTTCAGCTCTTCATACCTACAGATAGTTCCCTGAGCAAGCTAGAATTCACAGACCACTTCCCCTTGGGTATTCTCACTCTGCTCCCCTTCAGTATTTTAACAACCCACCAATCCTTTCCCTTCCACTCAGCAGTCTTATTTAAGTTTCATTATAGATTAACTATCCCGCCTATCAGAGCAGGTGTCTAGAGAGCGTACAGGCTAAAAACATAAAATAGATATCCTATACATATCGACAATAAAAGATATAAGAGGAAATAGGGTAGAACTACAATATCTGGATAGGAAAGAGGGGTGTAGGGGCAAAAAATAAATAAAAGGGAGGGGAAGCATTAAATCTCATCATCAGTCAGACTCACCCTCCTCGGTGGAGGGGAAGGGGAAATGAATGAAAAAGGTTTAGGAAAAAAATGCATTTAGAAACAGAAAGGTCTTAAGCTCCTTTTTAAAACTTTGGAGATGTGGTGATGAAGTGATTATGGGAGCCTATTCCAATGTTCCAGGTCCTGTACAGAAAAGATAGCTTTCCTAGTATGTTCGTGTATAATATCACGAAGAGACAGTATTACTAGTAAATTTTGAGCGGATGATCAGACTAGTCTCTGGTTGTCACATGGAATCAATAACTGGGAAAGATATGGTGGTTCTCCAGATTGGTGGATCTTATAGACTAGCAGTAGAGAATTTATAGATAATACGGTGGGGCAGTGGGAGCCAGTGGGAAGCTTAAGGAGTGGGGTCACGTGGGTCAATTTCTTTTTGACAGTTATTAGTTTTAATGAGCTGTGTTTTGATTATCTGCAGAAAAAGAAAGCACCAAGAGCCTTCAAAAAGGGACACGGTTCCTTTAATCCTATCACTTGAATATCATCTTCCATAAATGGCCCGACACGAGCCGTGTTTCGGTGCACAGTGCCTGCGTCAGGGGTCTGTGTTAAACATATACAACATTATAGATTAAACATAACAAATCAAATTGCATTTGCTTAAGAAATCAAAAGGAATGAATGGGGTGAAGGAAATGACATTGCTATCTGTGATTTCTTATGTAAAGTGTACTGTGTGTGCACTGTGAAACTGCGTATTACATATTACAATATTACAAGTAAAGTGCATATTGTCTGAGTTAAGTGAATAAAGAAAGAAAGTGTTTAAAAATTTTAAAAAATGTGTTTGGATTATGAATTCAGTTTATTTTGAGTTGAGTGTCTTGAACCACCAGATAGTATGGAAACATGCTTGAGTGCATTGAAAGTGTGATAAACCATATAACGAATGAAGTGCTTCATTTCACGAAACAATGTGAATAAATTATTCTAAAATGTGTGGAAGTAGTGTAATTGTTCGGGAACTCATAAAAATGTAACAGTATCAAAGTGATGGCATGTGCGGAGAACAACACATTCTCCTTCAGAAATAAAGAACAAAAAACAATGTTCTCGAACAATTACACTACTTCCACACATTTTAGGATAATTTATTCACATTGTTTCGTGAAATGAAGCACACAGGCGGACGATGGCATCTAAATCAACTAGATGAGAAAAAGCCCTGTGCAAGCGAAGACAAAATGGCGGAAGTGCATGGGCCCACGACGTGGCCCTATACAGAAGGCACAGCTAGAACGACTTACTCTGGCAGTTTCATGAGCGCTGGAGCCTCAACTATCGCAACTCTCGAGCCAGATCCAGTGATTTGCAGTGCAGATGGCAGGTTTCTCCATGAGGGCAGATGAACTGGAGAACCGTGTCTCCGTTGCTGGAGGACCTCATCCAGGAATGGTAGCATGCAGCTGGAGAAACTGCAAGCGCGGCTGCCAGAACTCAGCATGAAGCTGGATGATCTGGAAAATCGTTCCAGACGGAACGATGTTCATTTTGTGGTTTGCCTGAATCCATACCTGAGCAGATATTATCACATTGCTTGAAGCACTGGTTGTTGGCCCAATTGCCTTTGTCTAATTTACAAGGCCACTGGTTCTGGAGCACTCGCACAGGATAGGTTGCAGGTGGGAGGACACGACTCATCTTCTTGTGGTCACAGCACAGATTCTCAACTACACTCATAAAGTAGAGCTATTGCAGCAATACAGGTGACATAGAGAGGATCTTAAATATGTCTGTGACACGGTGTTTTTGTTCCAGGATTATTCTCCAGCCCTAGTGGAACAGCGCCAATGTTTTACCCCTCTCTGCAACAAGCTCCGTGAAAGCAATGTGCAATTTTTACTTTTATAGCCTGTGATTCTTAAAGTTTACTGGAATGTGGTGTGGAAGGTGTTGAGATAAGTTATGTCTCTGGTTGTGGCAGCTGGGGGTCACCAGCATAAAGGTGATACTGAAAACCATGGGAGGAGATCAGCGCACCAAGGGAAGAAGTATAGATGGAAAAAAGAAGAGGTCCCAAGACAGAGTCCTGAGGTACACCAAATGGTAGTGTGATAGAACTGGAGGAGGATCCACCAAAGCTTACACTAAAAGTGCGATGGGAGAGATAAGAAGAAAACCAAGAAAGAACAGAGCCCTGACATCCAAGTGAGCACAGTGTATCAAGGTGTGATCAACAGTGTCAAAAGCAGCAGATAGAATAGAGATATTTGGATCTGACTAGTGATGCTCTCCCTTCAGGAAACCTTTCTCTACCTTGTCTCTGTAGGCCTGCTCTATAAACCTCTCTGTCTACCTCAGCTCCTTCAAGTCTGTTATTCTAGCCTCCAGAGATCGAAGCAGTTCCCTGAGTGCTAGGAGCTCTTTGCACCGAGTACACACATATGACTTCTCACCAACTGGGAGATAATCAAACATGTGACACTCGGAGCAAAAGACTGGATAGCCCCCATCTCACTGCTGGAGTGGTTGCCTGCATCTTATTATTGGTGATTTCTCAAGTTTCTAATGGAGTGGGAATATGTAAACTAAAGTCCCCTAGATTGCTAGCCATATGCTAGGCTACGCTAATATTTAGTTTTTATATTATTATTACTATTATTATTAATTTTTTAAAAATGTTATTAGTGGGATCCCCTCTATGGATCTAAGTAGACCTCCGCTCACAGGACAAATCCCTCCTCTCCGTACCCTTCTCCACCACTGCCAACTCCAGGCTCCACCCATTCTGCCTCGCCTCACCCTATGCTTGGAATAAACTTCCTGAGCCCTTACGCACGCCCCCTCCCTACCCATCTTCAAATCTTTGCTCAAAGCCCACTCTTCAATGTTGCTTTCGGCACCTAACCTTTATACCCTCAGGAAATCTTGACTGCCCCAATTTGACTACCCCTTTTTGACTGACTGTACATTTGTCCTTTAGATTAGATTTAGACAACACCCTCATCCTCCCCGTCTCGTCAGCCCGCAATCTCGGAGTCACTTTTTGACTCCTCCCTCTCCTTCTCTGCCCATATCCAGCAGACAGCTAAGACCTGTCGCTTCTTCCTCTATAATATTAGCAAAATTCGCCCATCCTCTCTGAACAGACCACCCGAACCCTCGTCCCACTCGCTCGTTACCTCTCGTCTTGACTATTGCAAACCTTCTCCTCACTGGCCTCCCGCTTAGCCACCTATCCCCCCTTCAATCTGTCCAAAATTCTGCCGCATGTCTTATCTACCGTGTGAACCGATACTCTCATATCACCCCTCTCCCTCAAGTCGCTTCACTGGCTCCCGATCCGCTACCGTATACAGTTCAAGCTTCTCCTATTGACCTTCAAGTGCACTCAATCTGCAGCCCCCCCATTACCTCTCTACCCTCCTCTCCCCGTATGTCCCACCCGTAACCTCCGCTCTCAGAACAAATCACTCCTTTCTGTACCCTTCTCCATCCACCGCTAACTCCAGACCTCCGCCCCTTCTGCCTCACGTCACCTTAGTGCCTGGAACAGACTTCCTGAGCCCATACGCCATGCGCCCTCCCTGCCCATTTTCAAGTCCTTACTCAAAGCCATCTCTTCTCCCTTGCTTTTGGCGCCTAATCACACCTCCCCATTCATGTTACCTACACTGACTACATAGTTTTTACCTTTAGATTGTAAGCTCTCTTTAGCAGGGACTGTCCTTCCCCATGTTTAAACTTGTACAGCGCTGCATAACCCTGGCAGCGCTATAGAAATGCTAAGTAGTAGTAGTAGTAGTAGTAATTACAGTCTAATGGAGATGCCCTAATTAAATTTGTAGCCTCCTAATTGGTTCCAAGGGCCTATATAAATCAGAGATCAGGCCAAGGGTGGATGAGAGGGAATTAAGTCTAAACTGAGGCTTCCTGTGCTATTAGCTGTGCTTTATACTATAGTAGCTGTAAAATAGCCCCCTTGCAATGCTAGCCTATGGGACTGTAACAGAGACTTTATATGCTAAGAGAAACTATCCTTAAATCCCTTTGTAACGTGAACAGAGTAACTTAAAATAAAGTCCCTGAGGTTACCTAGTTAATTCTAAGTCTACCTTTCCTCAAGTTTAAAAACAATTTCCCCACAAATTCTTATCAATGAAGCTCTTTCTTGCTCTGGAAGTCCTCCCTATTACTACTACTATTTAGCATTTCTATAGCGCTACAAGGCATACGCAGCGCTGCACAAACATAGAAGAAAGACAGTCCCTGCTCAAAGAGCTTGCAATCTAATAGACAAAAAATAAATAAAGTAATCAAATCAATTAATGTGAACGGGAAGGAAGAGAGGAGGGTAGGTGGAGGCGAGGGTGTTACAAGTGGTTACGAGTCAAAAGCAATGTTAAAGAGGGTGGGCTTTCAGTCTAGATTTAAAGGTGGCCAAGGATGGGGCAAGACGTAGGGGCTCAGGAAGTTTATAGGAAGGCGTAGGGTGGCAGCGAGACAGAAGGAGCGAAGTCTGGAGTTGGCAGTAGTGGAGAAGGGAACAGATAAGAGGATTTTACCATGGAGCGGAGTGCACGGGAAGGGGTGTAGGGAAGGACGAGTGTGGAGAGATACTGGGGAGCAGCAGAAGTGAGTACATTTTAGGTTAGTAGAACGTTTGAACAGGATGCGAACAATGGATAGGGAGCAGTGAAGGGTCTTGAGGAGAGGGGTAGTATGAGTAAACGCGACCCTGGTAGGAAGATGAGACCGGGCAGCAGAGTTCTGAACCAGACTGGAGAGGGGAGAGGTGACTAAGTGGGAGGCCAGCAAAAAGCAGATTGCAGTAGTCTAAACGAGATGGTGACAAGGGTGTGGATGAGGGTTTTGGTAGAGTGCTCGGAAAGAAAGGGGCGGATTTACGGATGTTGTAAAGAAGAAACGACAGGTCTCTTCTGTCAGGACTAGAGACTACTTACTCTAGTATATATTTCTGGCTCACAAATTAACTTTTTTTTTTTACCTATAAAAACTGGGCTGGGCTTAAATCCACATTTAGAGCAGAACCCTTTCTGCTTCTGTAGCCACCCTGTTTTGCATTTTGTCAGTCTATTTTTATGCTATCTCCTCTGAGAATTTTCTATTTTACTTGTATTACATAAAGGTTCATTTGGATTCATAGGACTATGAAAAAAACTTGACATGAGATTTGCCCTGCCCTTCCCTTTCCAGAATCATATCATTACACATGCAGATTACATTCACATGTAAATGGTGATTTCAGAAAGCCTAGATGCTCTAAAATGCACAGATTGCAAGGGGGAGTGGTGCGGTGAGAGGGAGGGAGGGATTGAATCACGGTGTAGCATATTCCTGACTATTCAGACTCTGTTCCTCCTCTGTTCATAGGTTTGCTAGGCTGGAAGACTGGGATCTCTTTCAGCCCATGTTTAAAAGAGCCAAGAAGCTGGTACCACAGACCAACGCCTCCTTCTTTGCACTCTATGGATTTGCCAAGTTTTTGGAATGCATGTCCTAATGCTAAGGAAAGCCATGGTAGATGGAAGTGAGAACCGAGAGAAATCTTTGGCCACACACTCAAGGTTTCTACATAGAGTAAATATTTTTTTACCAGTTGAGAGAACTCAGCGCTGGTCTGAGTCTCACTGCTGTTCTTCTCAGCATATCTGAATTGGGAATTTTGCTGCAACTGCATAACAGTTCCCTTAATAGTCCATCTCTAATGCCAACAGTCTCTGCGCTGAGTTTTGATGCTGCTTTTAACTCCTAACCCTTATTCACTTGTTCAGAACCCTTATTTTATCATCCCTCACTTTAATATTCCCTTATGCCTGTTTGTCCGTTTTGTCTGTCCTAATTAGATTGTAAGCTCTGTCGAGCAGGGACTGTCTCTTCATGTCAAGTGTTATGGTGCCTTTCTCCTCCATCCCAGTCCCACCATCTGGTGTCTCCCATTCACCCAGCCTGTGGCCCTCCCCATGCACCTTGTCCCGTATTTACACCTGGCTTTTCCCACCTCTAATTTCTATAATTCTTCTCTCCTTAGTACCTGACGGAATTTAAATCAAGATGCACAACGACACCTGTATTTTTTACTCGCCTGTTCCACCTGAAAAGTTTTGTACTCATGCTGACTAAGAAGCCAGAAATTGGCCTTGTATTTCTGCAAAGGCTTTTGCTTTGGCAGAGGAGCACGGGAATAAGCTGGAGGAACAGTGGATAGAGTTAAGTGCGGTGAGTGCAAACGACTGGAATTCACACTGCTTCTTATAAGGGAAGCTAGAACAACATGTAGGCGCAGAGCAGAAACAAAGAGGGAAAGGTCAGATAACAGGTGTGTGACACAGGGTGATAGGAGGGAGGAGAAATGAGCCTGCAAAAAAGCCAACAGTTGTGAGACTCCGGAATAAGAAAGGGAAGGTTTAGACTGCAGGTAAAAAAGAGAAAGAGAGAAACCATGAATTTAGTGATAGTGTGATAAAAGAAAAACTCTGCTACATATTACCCTTCAAGCTTCAAATAGGTGTTAATCCCTGCCATAAACTAATTGAAAATGGGAGAGGCTCATGAAGGTCAAATTTCAGGATACTGAGAAGAGAGTATTAAAAGATAAAAAAAAAAGATTTCACTTGATATCACACTATAGCTACTGTAGTACCTGTGTTAGGCCTTCTTCAGATCAGTGGCATAGCCACAGGTGGGCTGGGGTGGGCCGGGGCCCACCCACATAGGGCTCAGGCCCACCCAACAGTAGTATACATTTAGCGGTAGCTGGTGGGGATCCCAATCTCTGCCAGCTGAAGACTTCCCCCTGATGGTAACGAAAATGCTGCTCTCCACGATAGTGGCACCTACGCATGCTCAGTTTTCAGCGCATGTCTGCTGCAAACTGCCAAGGTGGAGAGAAGCATTTTTCCACCAGCTGAGATATTTTTTTGGTGCGGTGGAGAACACTTGGTGCCCACCCACTTCTTGCCTAGGCCCACCCAAAATCTACTGTCTGGCTATGCCCCTGCTTCAGATGCTCATTATTTTCACCCTGAATATTTTACATCCATGTAATTTCATCCTTTATGGTAACCTAAATGTACATATCAGATGGGAGACATCCTAAATGTGTGTACCAGTGGGTGGGGGGTGGCAGCGACCTAAATGTAATACCAGATGGGGTGTCACCACTAGGGGTCACTCTCGTACCTGCACACTGGTCTTGATTCTCTTCTGGTGATAATGTCTGGATGGAGTCCCACCCTGATACAGTGGAGATTGCTTGCCTAGAGGGAATCATTCTCTGCTTTGGAACAGCTGCTCTGCTAGTCAATGTGACTTCTCAGAGATCAGGCTGCCCTGTCCTGTGGTGGTTCCATCTGCGGACGAACTTGCTAAGCACTTCAAAGAAAAAATTATCAATCTACGCAGCACACTATCTCAGAATAACACCGACCTGGAAAGCTTTCTTAATGAGCTGGACCCAAAGCCAGGAGAATACCCGGCTGACCAAACTTGGTTAAACTTCACCAACCTCACTGTCGATGCAGTTGCCCAGGCGGTCAGCAAGTTCTCCACCACCCATTGTAAACTCAACACCTGTCCCAACTATCTAATGAAATCAGCCCCAGACCATTTCATAGTAGACCTCACATCCCATCTAAATTACATGCTACAACAAGGACTCTTCCCTAAGGAAAAAAGCAGTATCTTACTCACACCAATTCCTAACGACACCAAGAAAAAGACAAACGAAATTACTAACTACCACCCAGTAGCATCCATCCCGCTGACAACAAAACTGATGGAAAGCATGGTAGCCAAACAACTTACAGAATACATAGACAAAGTCTCTATACTCCACGAATCGCAGTCTGGCTTCTGACCCCTCTACAGTACAGAAACAGTACTAGTCTCTCTCCTAGCCAAATTCAAACAGGAAATAGCAATAGGCAAAAACATCCTCCTCCTCCAATTCGACATGTCTAGTGCATTCGATATGGTAGACCATAATATACTAATAAGATTACTATATAAGCTCGGGATTGGAGGCAACATACTTAACTGGATCAAGAGCTTCCTAACTACAAGAACATATCGAGTAAAGTCAAACTCAAACAACTCATCACCGTGGAAAGCAGATTGCGGAGTACCACAAGAATCATCCCTCTCACCCATCCTCTTCAACCTAATGATGACCCCACTAGCCAAGTCCTTATCCAACCAAGGCCTTAACCCTTTTCTATATGCAGACGACATCACAATATACATACCTTTCAAATCTAAACCATCAGAAATCACCAACGAGATCAAGATCAGCTTGAACATCATGGACTCCTGGGCAATGGCATTCAAACTAGAACTCATTAAAGAAAAATCACACTGTCTCATTCTCTCATCCCAACACAGCGCTGCCCACCCCACAACTATTAATACCCCAGACTATTCCCTCTCCATCTCAGACAGCCTGAAAATTCTCGGCATTACCATTGACCACAACTTAACACTAGAGAGCTAAGCCACAACCACAATAAAGAAAATGTTGCACACAATGTGGAAACTCAAACGTGTGAAACAATTCTTCCCGAGGGGAATATTTCGCAAGATGATATAATCAATGGTACCAAGCCACGCTGACTACTGCAACGGAATATACGCAGGATGCAAAGAACAAATCCTAAAGAAACTGCAGACTGCTCAGAACACGGCAGCTAGGCTTATCTTTGGTAAAACACGATTTGATAGTGCGAAACCCCTCTATGAAAAACTACACTGGCTTCCAATCAAAGAACGAATCTGCTCACTGTTTCATAAAATAATACACGGTCTAGCTCCGGGATACATGATCGACCTACCAACAAGAAACACATCTGAAGCAGCAAGAACATACCTAAATCTTCACTTCCCAAGATGTAAAGGACTCAAATACAAATCAACATATGTGTCCAGTTTTTCCTACATTAGCACACAACTGTGGAACACATTACCAAAAGCCTTGAAAAATATGAATGACCACCTAAACTTTCGGAAAAACCTAAAAACTCACCTGTTCAAAAAGGCATACCCCACCGATCCAACATAAATGCCCAATCTCTGCAACACAACATAACTAAATCACGGTACAGATTGGACACAAACCTTCCGTTGCACGATCCCAATGTGGTTACTCACATTAACTGTATCGTACTACTTAACCACATCACCTTGTATTTATCTACACCGGAGTCCGCAAGTACTGCTCCGGAACTATGTAAGCCACATTGAGCCTACAAATAGGTGGGAAAATGTGGGATACAAATGTAACTAATAAATAAATAAAGCAGCCTTCCACAAGCTTTCATTGAACAAGTTATTATATGTGACCATCTCTTGGATAAGGTGACTAATGTCTCAGATCCAAAATGTTCTGAATAGATGATTTTTCATGCAATGGGTCCATAAGAAGTCTGTAAAAAGTTACATGTTTGAACTTCTGTAACTTTTTAGTATTTTTCATATAAAAGGATGGGAGTTTGGACTGTTGTATTACAAATCGTTTGCTCTAACAGAATTCATTATAATCAAATTTTTTGTTTCTGGAAACTTCAGTCACCTTTTCCCAGAGATGATCCCATACATTAAGGGTGTGTGATACCCCGAGTCAGTGGCGTAGCCAAGGGTGGGCCCGGGTGGGCCCAGGCCCACCCACTTTTGATTCAAGCCCACCCAGTACCAGCACACCTATGATATGGCTGGCAGGGATCCCCAAGCCCCACCAGCCAAAAACTCCCAACAATTGTACCTCCTGCATACCTTGTAAATAGCAGATCTTCGCCTGCAGCCAGCAGCGACTGATACACACTATTCGTACCGGCTCCACAGCCTTCACTCTGATGTATTCCCGCCTATGTGGAAACAGGAAGTTGCATCAGACTGAAGGCTGTGGGGCCAACGTGAGCAGTGTGTATTAGTTGCTGCTCGCTGCCGGTGAAAATCTGATACTTAAAGGTATGTGGGGGAGGGGGGATATTTGAGAGATCATATGGTATGCAGGCGAGAGAGGGAAAGACCAAATTATTTGTCGGACAGGGCAGAGTTCTTCTGCCCACCCATGTGGGGCCCAGGCCCACCCAAAACTGGGTGTCTGGCTATGCTCCTGCCCCAAGTGAGGGTTGAGGGTAGGTCTGTGAAATAACACAGCCGGACAAAGGGATATAAATGAAAACATGCTTATTTAATTGAATTCTGAAGTCTGTTATGTCACAGGGCCAGGAACATAAAGTAAAACACCTCTTTAGTTAAAAAAAAAAAAAAAGCACAGTCTTAAGCAGGCCTCTGGCTGCCACGCCCCAAACAGCCTGTAAGACTTTCTCGGTTCTTCTCTGAGTTGTAGGGTTTGGCTCCAGCCAGACCTCAGAGTAAGGCTTGCAAGTCTCAAACAAGAAACAAAAGTGGTTACCTCAGTCAGGTCACAATCATTAAACGTAAGTTGTTGTGGCGTATGCTGGGGCTTTGATTTTACCTTCCCTGGACCTCCTTAACCTCAGACTAGACCTGTCCTTTATACTTCCTGGTTCTGACTCCAGCCTTCGCTGCTCACTTCTTCACAGGGTGGGACTAGTGTTCTTAAGGTGGCTCAGGCTACCTGAGGGACTATTCTTGTGGGAGGGGCAGTGTTCTATAAACCCCCTCACATACCCTCCCCCTCAGATCAACTGTGTCCTGTTGAGCACCTGCCATATCGGGATCCACCTCCTAGGACGAAAAGTCTGTCTTAGCATGCTCTCGGCCCATCCAATCATAATTTACTTCTTGACACACTGTCCTCATTTGGGTTCCAGGGCTCCGTCCTCTCCTGGTTCTCCTCGTATCTTTCCCAACGCACCTTCAGAGTATTTTCTAATGGCTCTTCCTCCACCCCCATCCCACTCTCTGTTGGGGTTCCTCAAGGATCTGTCCTTGGACCGCTTCTTTTCTCGATATACACCTCTTCCCTGGGCTCGCTGATCTCATCACATGGTTTCCAGTACCATCTCTATACCTATGACACCCAGCTCTACCTCTCCACTCCCAACATCACAGTCGAAACCCAGGCCAAAGTTTCGGCCTGCCTCTCAGATATCGCCGCCTGGATGTCCAACCGGCATCTGAAACTGAACATGGCAAAGACTGAGCTCCTTGTCTTTCCACCCAAACCCTCCTCTCCTCTTCCCCCACTCTCCATCTCTGTTGACAACGCCCTCATCCTCCCCCGTCTCGTCAGCCCGCAATCTCGGTAATCATTTTCGACTCCTCCCTCTCCTTCTCTGCCCATATCCAGCGACAGCTAAGACCTGTCGGCTTCTTCCTCTATAATATTAGCAAAATCCTCCCGTTCCTCTCTGTACAGACCACCCGAAACCCCTCGTCCACTCACTCGTTAC
The DNA here is from genome assembly GCF_901765095.1 of Microcaecilia unicolor. Lineage (NCBI taxonomy): Eukaryota > Metazoa > Chordata > Amphibia > Gymnophiona > Siphonopidae > Microcaecilia > Microcaecilia unicolor. The sequence continues at coordinate 308,784,603 of NC_044037.1, read as the reverse complement.
CTCTCGTCTTGACTATTGCAAACCTTCTCCTCGCTGGTCTCCCGCTTAGCCACTATCCCCCCTTCAATCTGTCCAAATTCCGCCGCACGTCTTACTCTACCGCGTGGAACCGATACTCTCATATCACCCCTCTCCTCAAGTCGCTTCACTGGCTCCCGATCCGCTACCGTATACAGTTCAAGCTTCTCCTGACCTTCAAATGCACTCAATCTGCAGCCCCCCATTACCTCTCTTCCCTCCTCTCCCCCTATGTCCCCACCTGTAACCTCCGCTCTCAGGGACAAATCACTTCTATCTGTACCCTTCTCCACCACCGCTAACTCCAGACTCCGCCCTTCTGCCTCGCATCACCTTATGCCTGGAAACAGACTCCCCGAGCCCATACGCCATGCGCCCTCCCTGCCCATCTTCAAGTCCGTACTCAAAGCCCATTCTTCTCCCTTGCTTTTGACGCCTAACCACCTTCCCCATTCATACCTAAACTGACTACATAGCTTATTACCTTTAGATTGTAAGCGCTCTTGAGCAGGGACTGTCCTTCCCCATGTTTTAACTTGTACAGCGCTGTGTAACCCTTGTAGCGCTATAGAAATGCTAAGTAGTAGTAATATCAAAGTCTCCAAAGATTCTAACCTTCTCCAAGGAAAACTGCATTTTTCCAGCCTTATGCTGTGATGCTGAAATGTAATCTTTCTGTACCTATTCTTTGGATTTTTTAGGAACTGTGGTTTGGAGGACAAAACATCCCTGAAAACCGGTGGAGAGCAGCAGCAGAAGTGAAAATGCCACACTGGGGCGAAGTGTAGCAAAAAATGAACCCGGACATTCTTTACAAGACCAAGTACCTGTTAGAGCTTCCAGCTTTGTGCAAAAAGATATAAAAAGGAAAGATTCAGAAGACACAACTGTCACAGATCAGTTTTGATGAAGACTCCACAGGTTTCTTCAGCCCAATGCCATGGATATAAAAAGCATTGACAGCGAGTTTCCAGCCTGCCATAGCTGCCGTACCTCAATTTGTGCAGAAAATGAATAAACACACAGAAAAGCATATCTGACTCTGTTCGATATAACATTAGTGATTCTAGATAACTCCAAAATGATTAATGTTTATTTTACAATGTAATTGTCTGCTCTCAATCCACAAGACACACTTAAAGTTCAAATATACACAGAAAGCTCCTTATTCTATCAGGGCTAGATTCTATATATCATGCCTAAAAATTTGACAGCAAAATGAATCTTTTGCTCAGTGTGTGGCGGCGACAAAAAAAGCAGTTTTGGATGAATTCAATTGAAGTTTATTCAACACCATCCAATTCATAATTGCAGTCAGACAAGTCAATGACTTCTTCAACTGAACTCCACGAGTAGACCCCCAAGAAAGATATAGCTTAATATCATCTGCAAAGGGTATGGATATGAATCCCATGATCTATTGCAATATCAAATTACAGGTCTCCCATAGAGATTATAAAGCAATGGACATAAAAGAGCACCTGGAAGAACTCCATACATTAGGGCTTAGGTTTGAAAAGCTCAAAATCAACTAAAATATGTTGGTACATAAGAACATAAGAGTAGCCATACTGGGTCAGACCAATGGTCCATCTAACCCAGTATCCTGTTTTCCAAATAGTGGCCAAGGCAGGTAACAAGAACCTGCAGAAACCCAAATCTGTGCAACACTACCATACTACAAATCCCAGGGCAAGCAGTTGCTTCCCATGTCTATCTCAATAGAGACTATGGACTTTTTTTCCCCAGGAGCTTGTCCAAACCTTTTTTAAACCCAGGATATGCTAACCACTGTTACTTCATCCTCTGGCAAAGAGTTCCAGAGCTTAACTATTCATTGAGTGAAAAAATATTTCCTCCAATTTGTTTTTAAAGTATTTCCATGTAACTTCATTGAGTTCCCCTAGTGTTTGTACTTTTTGAAAAAGTAAAACATCGATTCATTTCTACTCGCTCTACATCACTCAGGATATTGTAGACCTGAATCATATCTCCCCTCATCCATCTCTTTTCTAAGATGAAGAGCCCTAACCTCTTTAGCCTTTCCTCGAGGAGTTCCATCCCCTTTATAATTTTGTTCGCTCTTCTTTGGACCTTTTCTAATTCCGCTGTATCTTTTTTGAGATACAGCGACCAGAAATGAACACAATACTTGAAATGAGGTTGCACCATGGAGCAATACAGAGGTATTATAGTATTCTCAGTCTTATTTAACCTTCCTTTTTCTAATAATTCCTAACATCCTGTTTGCTTTTTTGGCTGCTGGAACACACTGGGCAAAAGATTTTAGCATATTGTCTACAATGACACCTAGATCTTTTTCTTGGATGCTGACCCCAAGGAGAACCCTAGCATCATGTTCATGTCCCTGGTTCGGATTATTCTTCCCAATATGCATCACTTTGCATTTGTCCACATTAAATTTCAACTGCCATTTGGATGCCCAGTCTTCCAATTTCCTAAAGTCTTCCTGCAACTTTTCACAGTCCACATATGATTTAACAACCTTGAATAGTTTTTGTGTCATCTGCAATTTAATCACCTTGTTCCAATTTCCAGATCATTTATAAACATGTTAAAAAGCACTGGCCCCAGTACAGATCCCTATGGCACTCTACTATTAAGAAAACACTCTAAATATTTCTACTGGGACACTCCAAATCCGTATCTCCTCATTTGAATGGCAAACCAAGCTTTAGTAGCAATGGGTGTCCATGAGGTGGTTTGAGGTTCGTTGGTTATAATTTAATTTAGATCCTGTATTTGGATCCCAAAGTTAAGAGTGGTGACACACCTGTTTAGCTTTTGAATTTTCCAATCCTTTAGTTATTTATAGTACTCTACTATTAAGTACATAAGTATTGCCATAATGGAACAGACCAAAGGTCCATCAAGACCAGTATCCTGTTTCCAACAGTGGCCAATCCAGGTCACAAGTACCTGGCAAGATCCCAGAATAGTAAAACAGATTTTATGTTGCTTATCCTAGAATATGCAATGGATTTTTCCCAAGTCCTCCATCATTGATAGAAATGGTCATTTAACCCTACCCTGCTGACTCTGTCCCATTAAACCATGTTTATTTATGTGTTCCTTAATTGTATTGTTTAATAGTTTCCCCTATTTAAACAGCACTGACTTCAGGCTTACCGGTCTGTAATTTCCTGGATCACCCCCGAAACCCTTTTTAAAAATCAATGTCACATTGGCCACCCTCCAATTTCCAGGTACTATCGACAACTTTATGGTTAAATATTTTTATTCAGTTATCAACAACCATTTCAATATACAAGGGAGAGAATACTCAGTTTGTTAAACAGCCAAGTCTTTAAAGTGCATTCTGTGGGAGATGCAGCCAAATGGCGTTCCTTTACACCTATTTATTCTTATTTGAATTGCGCATTCAATTTGCCTTGCTTTATCCGGACTGCCTATGGGTGTCTTACCAAGGATGGACTCATCTTTTGATAGCTCAGAGGCAGTGCGGACTTTCATGGATGGACTGGAAAGAGCATTGGGAGTCTCCAGTGCAGCAGGAGTTATTATTATTATTTATTGTATTTGTATCCCACATTTTCCCACCTATTTGCAGGCTCAATGTGGCTTACAGAGTCCTGTTATGGCATTGTCATTCCAGGATATCAGATACAATTAATAATATAACAGGTTTAGTCAAGGAGAAGGAAAAGAGTTAGGCGGATAAGTGCAGAAGGTAAACTTTCATGATTGGGGTGGGTTGGCGAGGTGGTTTAGTAGGTTATGGGTTCTCTTTGTAGGCCTTGTTGAAGAGATATGTTTTCAGGGATTTATGAAAGTTAGTTATTTCATCAATATTTTTCAAGGCATTGGGTAATGCATTCCACAACTGCGTGCTCGTGTAAGAGAAGGTCGTTGCATGTATCATTCGTATTTTAGTCCTTTACAGCTGGGGAAGTGCAGATTGAGAAATTTGCGGGATGATCTTTTGGCATTCCTGGGAGGCAGGTCCACAAGGTTTAGCATGTAGGTTGGGGCATCTGTGTGGATGATTTTGTGTACCATCGTGCAGATCTTGAACACGATGCATTCCTTAATTGGGAGCCAGTGAAGTTTCTCTCTTAGGGGTTTAGCCCTTTCATATTTAGTTTTTTCCAAATATGAGTCTGGCGGCGGTATTCTGGGCTGTTTGGAGTTTTTTGATAGTTTGTTCTTTGCAGCCAGCATGGAGTGCATTGCAGTAGTCCAGATGACTTAGTACCATTGACTGTTCCAGGGTGCGGATGATGTATCTCGGGAAGAAAGGTTTTATTCTTTTGAGTTTCCACATGGAGTGGAACATCTTTTTCTTCGTATTCTTCACGTGGGTATCAAGTGTGAGGTTTCGATCAATGGTAACTCCGAGAATTTTCAGATTTTGTGAGACGGGAAGAGAACAGTATGGTGTGGTTATGGTGGTGAAGTTGTTTGTGTTATGTTGTGAGGTGAGTACAAGACATTGTGTTTTTTTCTGCATTTAGTTTTAGCTGGAATGCATCCGCCCAGGAGTGCATGATTTGGAGGCTTTGGTTGATCTCGTTGGTGATTTCACTTAGGTCATGTTTAAATGGGATGTAAATCGTGACATCATCTGCGTATATCTAAGGGTTGAGGTTTTGATTGGCTAGTAATTTGGCTAAAGGTATCATCATTAAGTTGAAGAGGATTGGTGAAAGGGGGGATCCTTGGGGGACTCCACATTCAGGTATCCATGGGGCTGATATGTCCGTATTCGTTGTAACTTGGTATGATCTTGAGGTGAGGAATCCTCTGAACCATTTGAGAAACTGCACCTCCTACTCCAAAGTATTCTAGTATATGTAATAGTATTCCATGATTGACCATGTCGAAGGCACTGGACATGTTGAATTGTAGAAGGAGTATGTTGTTGCCAGTTGCAATTGCTTGTTTGAATGAGTTCATTGCAGACACTAGAACAGTTTCGGTACTGTGATTCGACCGAAATCCTGATTGAGACTCGTGCAGAATTGAGTGTTTATTTAGGTATTCAGTGAGTTGTTTCATCACTATGCTCTCCATGAGTTTGGTTATAAGAGGAATAGATGCTACTGGGCGATAATTGGTTAGGTCCATTGTGTTTTTCTTAGCATCTTTAGGTAGAGGAGTGAGTAAGATGTTTCCTTATCCGTGGGAAGAGACCATTTGAAGTCTGTAGTTTAAGTGTTTCGTGAGGTCTGTTTTGAATTGTTTAGGGGCAGATCTAATTAGGCTAGTAGGGCAAGTGTCTAATTTGCATTGTGACTTGGCGTATCTTCCGAGCCCTTGTGAGATGTCGTTGACTGAGAGCGTGTCAAAGTTGGTCCATGATCGATCTGCTGGGTATTCCCCAGGTGTAGGGTCTAGACATTCCAGGAGGTTTGTATAATCAGTTATGTTGATGGGTATCATGAGTCGGAGCTTTATAATTTTTTCCTTAAGTAGTTCGCGAGATTGGTTGTAGATGGAGTGTCTGTATTATTAGAAGTAACCGGAGTGGTATTTAGTAATTGGTTTACGAGTAAGAAGAGTTTGTGTGTATCCTTGTAGTTTGGTCCGATTTTGGTTTTATAATATGTTCTTTTAGTTTGTCTGATGGTGTATTTGTATTTTCTTTGTAGTTGTTTCCAGTCTTTGAGTGTGGATTCGTCTTTTTCTTGTTCCAAGTTCCCAAGTTCTTTCTAGTCTTCTGACTTGTGTTTTTAGTTCTTTCAGTTCTTCGTTAAACCATGGTATTCAGTTTTTTCTATGTGAGGTTCTGGTTTGAAGCGGTGCTATGTTGTCTAGTATTGTTCTGCATCTGTTATCCCATTCTTGGAGAAACTGGGTTGAGTCTGTAGGTGTTGTCCATTCGTCAATGTAGAGTTGCTGCCAGAATGTTAGTGGATCTATTTGCCTCTTGTAGTATAGGTTGTTGTTCTTGTTTTTGTTGTGCCTTTTTTGTTCGCCAGTGAAGGGAGAGGTTTGCTCTGTAGTGATCGGACCATGGTGTTGCTGTCCATTTTGTATTTATAAGTGTGAGATTTGGTTCTGATGAGAATTTGTGGGTAATGATATCTAGTGTATGTCCTTGTTGTGGGTGGGTTGCATGTTTGGCCAGTGAGTGATTGACGTTTCCATTTGTGGAGTTCAGGAAAGGACCCTCTGTTCATGGATCTTGTTACCCTGCTTTGGTGTTTATAGCTTCGGTGTGGTAGCAGGCCGGCTGCTGGCTACAGTGTGCGGGGTGTTCTGTTCTGCTGACCTATGGACTTGGTTCTCCATGCTTGCACCCCAATTGCTGTGGCCATGATATTAGGCTATTCCCTGGGGATCTAGCATTCATGGTCAATACTGATGGTTTTTAACAGAGGCTGGAGGAATCTCTGAGCTCGCTGCAGCCCGTTTTTTTTGTTTTAAAGAGACTCGGTAGACTCTGTGCGACCCTGCCTTTGCTCAACTGGACAATGGTTTTTGTGATAGTGGGAGGGTGTTTTTGTTTACACGAGGGTGGCATACTGGGCTATTATCCCTTTGGATCTGAACAAGTCTCTTTGGCAGGTTGCTGGAGTTCTGGGATGCATGGTTCTGAGGACTGAGTACCTTACTATTTTGTATTGGGGCAATGTAAAAAGTTTCTGGTTCCCCTTGTGAGTTTTTTTTCTCTCTCTTCCTCTCTTGAGACAGGGTTCAAATTCATGGTGTTTGATTCCATGGGTTTTGGGAGAGGGTGGGCGTTAACTTTTGTAATTCATGGAAGCCACATTGTGGTCCGCATTTGTGGGGAAATGTGGGGTAGAAATGAACCGTAAATAAATAAATTTAGGTATTCACCTTCCCTTGGATGTATCTAAATTAATAATCTTAATGTTTTCTCAATATTGGAGTCCACTCAATTGCAATTGGATAGTTGGCGAGACTTACCAGTTTTGTTGTTAGGGCGGGTTCACCTTATCCATATGGTTATATTTTCCTTGATGGTTATAACTTCTGTAGACACTCCCTATCAGGAAAGGTTTGGCCAGTCTCTACCAGTTGTTTGCTCGGTTCTGCTGGGCAGGTAAGAAACCTAAAATGAAACTTTTACTTTTGTTAGGTAATTGGTCTGCAAGCGGCTTGGGGACTTCGGATTTCCTTTGGTATAATAGGGCATGCCTTTTACGACATTTGAGAGATGGATTGTATGAAGAGATGATTTTACACCACTGGAACTGAGCAGGCATTTTTTGCCTTATGATTGTTTGCATTTGCTGTATGCTCTGGTGACTTGGATTCCTGTGCAGTTGCGGGCAAAATGTGTTGCTTTCACCAATGCGGTGAGGTTTGAAGAGGGTGATGGTGGGATTGTTGGGGGGAGGGGGGGACCCTAGGATCACGGATCACTTTCCCATTTGGGGCAATGGGGATTTTGACCTGGGATGAATAATGCAGACATAGTCTGTTTGGAGCATGTTTGGGCCACAGAGTGGAGTATCCTACTGTTTGCGGATCTTCAGGCCATTTAGTTGATCACTGGGGTCATAGATTTGCCTACAGTCAGGTTCAGCAGTAAGTTGCCTCCCTGGTAGGGGAAGCACTGTGCCATGGAACTGGGGCCAAATTGAGAGATTTTTTTTTTTATAATCTCTCGGTGCACGGAGTCGCCATTTCAACCATGCATAAGGCCCTGCAAAGAGTGGTGCAGGGGAAAGATTTAGGGGACATGAAGCATAAATGGGCTAGAGATCTTGGTATTCCTTTGGATGGGGTGGACTTTCTGGCTGCTGTTAAGGTATCCCATGGCTGATTTCCTGGGCTTGTTTGCAAGAGTGTCAGTTTCGAATCTTATATAGGTCTTATTTTACATAATACCAGCTCTTCAAAGCCAGAAGGATGAATTTGCCTACTTGTATTAAACGCAGGATGGCTGATGGTATGTTTCTCCATTTGTTTTGGGACTGTATGAGGATACAAACATGCCGATCTTCCATTCTGCGCTTTCTGGATGTTATATTTAAGTGGAAAATTACTGGTTCAGTGGAACAGTTGCTTCTGGACATGCCGGGGCATTTCGGAGTAGTTCCAAGAAAGGTATTTTATTGTTTCGTAAGTTGTCCTATTGGCATTGGTGGAATCAGGTGCATTTGTTGGCCACTTGGGAGGCAAAAGAGCGAGGGGTTCTTTTAAGAGGAAAGTCCATTTTTGAAGGTGTGGGAAGCCTATTTTGATATGCTTATCTTCTTGAGGACATAGTTTTTTGTTTAGTAATTTGTAACCATAATCTGCTAGCTATATAGCTTGAGTGGGTTTCTTTTGATTTGGTGGAGGAGTTCTGGAGTCGTAAGAATCCAGGCTCTCGGATTCCTTAGGTGCCTTTTGGGTAGTTAATGGGGAGGGCGGATTTGTGAGATTGATGATAGCTTTCAGCCTCATTTGTGCTGTATGTAACTTGTGTGCTTGCCGATTTGTTCTGTTGGCTGGTGTCTTGGCTTTGTCATCAATAAAAATTGTTGGAACATAAAGAATGGAAAGAAAATTGCATCATTCTACGTTTCTAAGTTGGTGCACATTTATCCTAATGACTACCATTAATTTTGCAAAAAGTGATTTCTATCAGATGTTGAGTAAGAGGTGGAAGACCTATGCAATTACAACCTTTGGTTTCTTATTGTTAATTACTTTTTAAATACTTCTTTCACAGCGATGTAGATTAAGTGTAGACAGTGAAACAAATTCCTACCCTACCTGCAGTTGTAGCTGTAGGCCAATATTCAAACACATTTATACATTTTCTGAAGTGATACACATGCAACAAGGTTTATTTTTCAACACTGGCAGGCTTCTATAAACCCGGGCACTAACATTTACGTACCATTGGCTGAAAAAATGTTTAGTATACAAACATATTCCTTTTTGAATGCCTCTCTATGAATCCAAATATCCATCTTACGTACTTCACAACCAACCAAATCCACAATGGAGTATGATGTTTCTGGGAGGGAAAAGCCTTGGAACCCTACCTCCACCTTTTAGTTATTTGTAAGCGGCAGGACCTGTCAGGGTAGTTAACGTCACGGACACAGAATAGCGCTTAGATGGCATGTACACATGTACATGTGCATTTACTTGTGTATATGTCATTTGTAAACATTTCATGTGCAATAGGCGTGTGAAGATTAGCATCCATTTCATGGAGTTATATTACAGTTCCGTATGCAGAGGAAGAGGCCACAAATAGGTACAAATGAATAAATATATGCGCTGATATTTGACCTATTTATCTATATATTATACGTTTGACTCAGATCTGGGAAAATCAGATCTAACGAGCCATCTGAGCCCAAATGTACAATCATCTGCATGTTGCCAATTTTCGGGGTCTATAGATATATCTATATGTAGAGTCCCTGATAGTCCGATATTCATATATATATATATATATATGTACTTTATACTTACATATTCAGCAGTGCTAGCTATACATATAGCACCACTGAATCAGGAATAATTTGAAACTGTTTATGATTAGATGTTTACAGTTATTTGCAAAACATTTTACTGAAAATTCATCAGGCACTTTTCAGACAGAAGATGAAATGTACAAAGGTTGAAGACTTTTGAAAGGCAATTTAGCCCCTTTTAATTTATCACGTGTCTCCTCGACTTCACCTACATTTTCTCAGCCTACCAGCACCTCCTTGACGTACTTAAGTTGGTATTTTTGAATTCCAGTAGTTTGACTTGCAATGCCTCTTTGCCTCAGCTATTACACCAGACCCCACTGTCTGAAGATGACTTGATGCTCAGGTGGCTGCTGACCAGGGACCTAGACAGGCTCTGTCTGTTTATAGGTAGCAGGTCCCATGTCATTCTTTTCCCCTTTGGGTTCCAGTCAAGGAAAGTCATTGATGGGACTTTTAATTTACTAGCCATCAATCTGAGTATTACTTCAGTTAATACTAAAGTCCCATCAATGACTTTTCCTCCATTCCCACCTTTTGGATAAGAGGATCATCCCAAGGATTATGGGAGGATTATTTATTCCAGCATACACAACATAGATCAGGACAGACGGATCTTCCAATTCAACACATGGGAGTCACAGCAAGGAGACCTTCCTCTTTATTTGTAGCGGTACAAAATATGTAATATATTTTTCATACAAAATATTCATAAGGATAATTAACCATAAGCAAATCTATACACAGACTTATAAACCCCCAAACAGTCTGGTTTCCTGTGAAACAGGAACTACAAGGAAAGAAACAAACTCTAGAACTGGCATGCCTTGATGGCTCCCAATATGTCTGACATTTATCAAGCAAACTTGCATGATTCAAGCTTCAAATGTATGATGGGATATTAGACCCCATCTATCAGCTGATATATGGTACTCGACCTATCAGAGATTCCCCAGACAGTGGGAACTCTGTCACTGAGACATCACAGCTGGAGAGACCGTTATCAAAGGGACTCCACCGATGAAGGAAACCCTATCAAACAAACTTCACAGATAGAGAGGTGAAACTCTTTCAAACATCTCAGACAGAGAAGACCTTGTCACAGAGACTGCTTGAACAAAGAGAGGGAATCCTGCTATAGAAACTGACCAAATAGAGAGAGCTTTGCCACAGAGGCTCTCTCGCAGGGACCCCAAAGAAAGAAAAAAGAAAGAAAGAAAGAAAGAGAGAGAGAGAGACAGAGAGTCCCTGTCACAGACTTTCCAGAGAGAGAGAGAGAGAACCCTGTCACAGACCTCTTGGACAGAGAGAAAGAGAGAAAACCCTGTCACAGGCCTCTTGGACAGAGAAAGAGAGATCGAGAAAAAGAGAGAACCTTGTCACAGGCCTCTTGGACAGAGAGAGAGAGAGAGAGATCTCTGACTTCCTAGACAGAGAAAATACCCTGTCACAGAGAATCCTCAGACTGAGGAAAACTTGTCACACAAGTTCCCCAAATAGACAAAACCCTGTCACAAAGTCTTCAAAGACACAAAAACTCTGTCAGATTTTCCCTCTGTCACATTCACTAGCTACTTTGCTTCAATTCTTTAATTACAATACACTGAAGATCTAGGACCCTGTGTCAGACATAGTTCTATGTTTCTATCTATGGCTGAGGGTCCTGCCTCTCCCTTTCTCTCTCAGTCAGGGCCCTGTCTCACTGTGGGCTCTATCTCATACTCAGCTGTATCTTTCCAAGGGCTCTACCTCACACACAGCTCTTCCCTTGTCTCAGTGAGGGTCCTGTCTCGCACACACCCTGTCTTTCTGAGGGCTGTGCTTCACACACAGCTCTGTCTCTCTCTCAGTGAGGGCCCTGTCTCACACAGCTCTGTCTCTCAGTGAAGGCTCTATCTCACGCTCAGTAAGGACTCTGCCTCACACACAGCTCTCTCTCTCTGAAGGCCTTTCCTCAGACACAGCTCTCCATGTCTCTCAGTGAGGGCTCTGCCTCATGCTCCGTTCTGTCCCTCTGAGCTCTTTCTCTGTGTATCTTCCACTGAGCACCCTGCCTCTCTGTATGAAGACTTTGCATCGCTTCTCTCTCCTCTGCTGGCCCACCTCACTTTTCATTATCCTTATCATTACAATCAGCATTCCAGTGCACATAAACACAGCTGGCCTGACATTTCATAGAGAAATCAACCCCACCACAAACTGACTGAGCCTCTCTTCCACGAGAAGTCATCAGGCTCTAACAACAAGACCTTTTCACCTTCAACATCCACTGAAAATGATGTTAGGTACATGTTCACACCCTGCATACACAAACATACACGACAAAGCATCCATTTGCAATAGTGTGTGTATAAACACATGTAGGGACCTGTATATTCATATGGAAATACATATGCATCATGTATAACTATGTATATCTATAACTGCATTTATAGATACGTTCAGCTTGCTGATAGAGACACTCAGATACATTTAATGCACATATACACATCCAGCAAGCTAGAATCAGACATGCCAGAGGAACAAGAATGTAGACATAAGCAGGCATACCTCCACTCACACAAGCACTCATATCCATTGTTCACAAAGATCAGACATCAGATAAGCACAAACATACATGCACAGGTACACAGACAAGCATACCAAGGAGAATATTATAGCAAGCATGCACACAAACCTGAATTACAAGTACACACACACACCCTACGTGTATAAAGAATCCTGCATGCATACACAGAGCTGTGTGTGTGCACAATGACCCTACCTGCCTAATGTCTTTCATGAACATACACATGGCTCCCATGTAGACATACAGCCTCCTACATACACACATGTACACAGACACTGATGTCAGAGCAGAATTCCAGCTTGTACAGCTTAGTCCAGGCAGCACTTTCCTTGTTTTGACTTTTAAATGCAACATCCATGAAGAATGAAGAGAAGGGCTGAGTACCCTGTAAGAAAAAATGACAAGATCCTGATCCCACCCATGGCTGAAGTTCTGGAACAGTCTCCCAGCAACTGCTACATCTGCAGCAAAAGAACACATAAAAACATGAGCCACCCCTCCAGCTGATAACTGCTCCCCTCCCTGACCCCACACACATAACCCACAGGTAACAGAGTCAGAAAATTTCTTTGATGTATAATATATATCTATCTAACTTCCCCAGTGAAAAGACAAAGCTACAAGCTGCAATTTTTAAAGATCCTGGACAGGCAATCACATAATTCTCTGTTAGTTGGGTTGTCAGAACTTGATTGCTTTGACTACAGCTGCTTGCTGCTATAGACAACTGCCTAGTCTGCTTAAAGGTTAAGCCGACACTGGGCAAACCACACTGCTAGCTGCTTCTGCTATTCCAATTTTCTACCTTGTTCACTCAATGAAGTTACATGGAAATACTTTTAAAACATATAGGAGGAAATATTTTTGTACTCAACAAATAGTTAAGCTCTGGAATTCATGTCAAAGGGGTAAAAGGAGCACTCAGGGAAGAAAAGGCCATAGCAGAGAGATTAAATTAATTCTTTGCTTCAGTTTTCACAGAGGAAGATGTGGGAGAGATACCAGAGACCAAGAAGTAGCGTGATCAACATGGCACTTCCAAAAAACCAAGGAGACGAATGATAAAAGATGGTTCTCTAATAGTAAATGAGACTCGACACGGCACTGTGTTTCGGCGAACAACGCCTGCCTCAGGAGTCTGTATGTTGTAAAAACCAATAAGTGGAACTGAAAAAAGAGGGAACCAAATCAAGCCTTTAAAAAGACTAGTGATTGCTGACACAGCGATATTCTTGTTGGGCTCTCATTGTACTCAACTTTCCTCACACTTTCGTTGGTTCTTTTATCTAAGTGCTTGGAAAACTTACCGATCACTAGTCTTTTTAATGGCTTGATTTGGTTCCCTCTTTCTTCAGTTCCACTTATTGGTTTTTACAACATACAGTTTCGTTATCTAAGTGCTTCAAACACTTACCAATCAAGACCCTAAATAACTCTTGATTCATTAAGTCAAAAGTAGAGGTGAGATCAAGCTGGATCAGTAAGACTTCCTAACCAGTATCAAGTTGGCAAGTAATATCATTGATCATTGAAAAAGAGCAGATTCTGTGCTGTGGCCTTTACAAAGCTTGATTGAAATGGGTGAAAGGAGTTACTAGAGTTTCAAAAATTGAGTATTTGGGAGAGTACTGCTTTTTCACATATTTTAGAGATGTAAGGAAGATTTGCAACATGATGAAAATTAGAACACTCTAACAATAATCTAATACTAATTAGTGAATCTATGCTTATGTTTATTGAAAAATTACTAGAACTGAAAAAAATTCTATTAAAAAAATAAAGAAAAATCAGCAGAGAGAGAGAGAGAGAAAATTTGCACATTGTTACAGGAGTGGACAAAAGGGAGAAACTTAGGAGCTTTACATGGCAATGGTCGCAAAGGAACTTCCACGCATGTTCAAAAAAGAATTTTTTGCAGTGAACTTCCCCCTACAGTCTACAAGGGCAGAAAAAGGTAAGATAGTGTATTTAGATTTGAAAATTAACTATATGGTGCTTTCATCCTCTGACCTAAAACATGCACCTTGGAATGCTAGGAACTATTAGGGAAGGGATGGTGAATAAGACCAAAAATACTATAATGCCTTTGTATTGCTCCATGGTGAATCCACACCTTGAGTATTGAGTTCAGTTATAACGGAATTAGAAAAGGTTCAAAGAAGAGCGACCAAAATGATAAAGGGGAAGAACTCCTCTTGTATGAAGGAAGGCTAAAGAGGAAGGCTCTTCAGCTTGGAAAAGAGACGGATGAGGGGAGATATGATTGAGGTCTACAAAATCCTGAGTGGTGTTGAACGTGTAGAAGTAAATCGATTTTTTACTAGTTCCAAAAGTACAAAGACGAGGGGATACTGTAGGAAGTTACATGGAAATACTTTCAAAACAAATGGGAGGAAATATTTTTTCACTCAATGAGTAGTTCAGCTCTGGAACTCTTTGCCTGAGGATGTGGTAATAGCGATTAGCGTATCTGGGTTTAAAAACGGTTTGGACAAATTCCTGTAGGAAAAGTCCATAGTTTGCTATTGAGACAGACATGGGAAGCAACTGCTATGGAGTGTTGCCACAATTTGGGTTTCTTCCATGTACTTGTGACCTGGCTTGGCTACTGTTTGGAAAACACAATACCGAGCTAGATTGACCATTGGTCTGACCCAGTATGGCTCCTCTTATGTTCTTATGTATGTTCTTGCAACATGGATTTGAAGTTTGGATCTGATTACTCACCTTTCATAATCTGACCTTTAGGTGAGTTACATTTAGGTAATGTAGTTATTTCGCAGCGCAAGAGAATTTACCAGGTAAGTTTTGTACCAGAGGCATTGGAGGGTCAAGTGACTTGCCCAAGCTCTGAATGTTGTGGAAGTTGATGTATACATTTAGCCAGACTGAGAAGCACAGCTTAAAACATGGCCAATTTATCTAGGTAAAAGTACTTTGGCAACACACGTAAAAATTGTCATGTCAATGAAGTTTCCCATATCTGAATTTTATGGACAGGAAGTAGAAGGAAATTAAAAAAGACTAGGGTAAGCAAACAAGGGAGAAACGGAGGAGTGAAGTGGGAGAGCTGCCCCTGTACCTTGTGCCCTTGGGACAGATGCCCATCCTCAGGACCTTCCTCTGTAACAATCTCTGGCTGTCTCCTTGTGGACTGTCCTTCTTCAGCCCGGCTCCCCATTGGCTGATGGGAAAAAGAACCTGGGGTTCTGTGTACTGTGCCTGCATCTAGGGAAAGAACAGCAAAGAGAACGAAATGTTGGGAAAGAAACATGAAGCCCTGTGGTTGTTCTCTTTGTCCTTCTGTGTCTCAGAGTCCCACAGCACCTCCAGTCCTGACACTGCAGGGACAACTACAGTGATAAGAGAGTAGGATATGGTGACAACCAAAAGAAAAGAGGGAAGTACAACAGAGAGAGGATGCATGGAGTCAAAATACCTGTAATTCCCCCGTACTGGTGCTGGAATCCGCTTTGCAAAGCAGAGGACTCCTCTATGGGAGGCTGTGCCATAGGAAGAGGATAGCTGGCAGAGTGAGGCATGGACATGTGTGTGCTCAGTGCAGCTGTGTCCTCCTGTATACTGTCAACACTCTCATCGCTACCCTCCCTGTGCCACACATGTCGCTCAGGCTCCATCTGTGTGTGCCGCTGGTGTGCCTGCAGAGAGGGGTGAAAATTGAACCAGACTTTAGAGACAGCCCCACTCTAGAAACAGGGAGGGAGAGAAAACGTACTGTAGCCTCACATAAATGCAAAATTGGAATAGGGCAGGAAAACCTATGATATAACTAAATCCATGAATTTAGCAGTAAGGTAAAACAGGATTTTTGGAAGTCTCAAGACTCATCTCTTTGCGTTGTTTCATATTGGGTTCATGAAATATACGTTATATTGATTGTATTCTCTTGTTACTATGTAAGCCGCATTGAGCCTGCGATGAGCGAGAAAGCACGGGGTACAAATGTAATAAATACTTATGTAACATATGTTTGTGCTTTTAGAAGTCCTGTTCTTTTTTTGGATGTCTGAACACTGGCATTTAAATGTCCATATTGCATGGACGTCCAAATCCTGATTTTATAAAGTCAGAATATAGGTGTCTAAAACTGTAGCTAATCTGTATGGCAAGGGGGCGTGGACTGGGTGTGTTTTGCACAAGACTAGAGAGGAGCCAAAATATGGATACCCAACTTTGATCTCAGAAGGGGAAGGGATGGCTATTTCTAAAAAGATGGACGTTGTTATTTAGATCTGGTACTTGGCATGTCCAAGTTAAAAAAGGGGGCTCTCAATGAGCAGCTGCCACACTTCCACCCACCCATGTCAGACCAGATCTCACTGAGTAAGGAAGCAAATGCAGGATTTTTAACACAAAGGCTCCTTATACCATGCTGAAAACCCTGCATTAGCTAATGCAACTTAGTAAAGGAATCTCTTATTTATTTATTTATTGCATTTGTACCCCACATTATCCCACCTTTTTGCAGGCTCAATGTGGCTTACAGAGTAGGTTATGATAAAGACAGTGCCTAATTTAAATACAATTGATCTTAGTTTTATTATACATTATTGGGACAAGACTTCTAATTTATGATGAACTGCGTTGACATCTGTTTTGTACTGATGTTTATTTGTATTGTATTACTCAGTGTGTGATGCACATTGTATGTGAAATAGTATACCGAGCTCCTATTTCCTCAGCAAAATTGATTAGCTAATAGAGAGTGACACGGTAATAACATGGTTACCACAGAAATACCGCAGTAATGGGAAACTTAAAAAAAAATGATGTGGTACTACTGCAGTAAGAGTAAGGCGTTACACAGTACTGCCGTGGGAGTGGGGACCGCCCTTACTTTATCTTCATGGTAATGGGGATAAAGGTCTGGCTGCCCAGTTCTGCCCTACCTCCCCAAGCCTACCTTAACTCGCCCTGGGTACAGAGAAAGGCGACGAAAATGATAAAGGGGATGGGATGACCTCCTTATGAGGAAAAGCTAAAGCGGCTAGGGCTCTTCAACTTGGAGAAGAGATGGCTGAGGGGAGATATGATAGGGGTCTATAAAATAATGAGTGGTATGGAATGGGTGGACGTGAATCGCTTGTTTACTGTTTCCAAAAATACTAGGACTAGGGGGCATGTAATGAAGTTATTAAGTAGTAAATTTAAAACAAATCAGAGAAACTATTTCTTCACTGACTGTGTAATTAAACTCTGGAATTCACTGCCAGAGAATGTGGTAAAAGCAGTTAGCTTAGCGGGGTTTAAAAATGGTTTGGATATCTTCCTAAAACAGAAGTCCATAAGCCATTATTAAGATGCACTTGGGAAAAATCCACCGCTTATTTGTAGGATAAGCAGCATAAAATGTTTGTACTGTTTTGGGATCTTGCCAGGTACTTGTAACCTGGATTGGCCACTGCTCGAAACAGAAGCTGGGCTTGATGGACCTTTGGTCTGTCCCAGTATGGCAACACTTGTGTTCTTATTTTGTAGAATCTATATTATGCATCCTAGACACTATGGTCTGAGTTCTTAATATATGATCCCCTAGAACTGTCAAGGTATTGGCAGAATATAAGACCCAGATGTAAAGTAATGCTTTTGTTTGATAGTTGGGTGGTAAACAAACAATAAAATAATAATAATAATAAAACTCTTTGGGGTTCAATCGTGCAGATTTATTCTGTACGACAATTTAATTCTTACCCAGTTATGTAAGCATCTGATTCTAATTAGCTAATAGAAAGTGACCCGGGGACAAAAATTTGTTCCTATTCCCTCCCCACAACCAAACTTTTTTTCCTATCTCCATCTTATCCTCGCTGTCAAGCAGAGTTTCTAAGTCCATCCTCTCACCATCTCTGCAGTCTTAATTTTCTTCCCCATGTCTCCCCACTCAAAGCTTTGAAAATTGACCCCAGTATTTATTTATTTATTTATTTGTTGCCTTTGTATCCCACAGTTTCCCACCTCTTTGCAGGCTCAATGTGGCTTACAATACATCAGAAATACATGAAAAAGTATACATTAGTGATAACTGAAGGATTTTGGGTAGCATGATAATGATAAAACATGATAGTATTTTAACAATCAAACATATTAAGAAATATTTATAGTTAAAATAATCCATATATAATACTAATAATAGTATTACAACATAGGAAAGTTTAATTTTACTTCCATTTAATTTCAATATATTCCATTTTTATAACACCAGGCTTCCTAAGGAAGATTACAACAACAGTTAAGATGAACCTACCAGGAAACAGGATATTCTCACTGAAATCTGGCCATGTATTACTGTATTCTATAGAACAGTGAATAAATGTGTAACAAAATACACTGTTTATTACTGCTCTTTCTACCAGCTACAATAATTTTTTAAACAGTTTTAGTGAGATTGAGTTTTATTTCATAATATGGGAAGCTGTCAAATAAGTTTAAAAAATGTTTTATCCTCCACCTTTTTAGGCACTGCCTATCCAACTGTAACAGCTTTAGGCTTTTTTACAGATGGACCATATAAAGGCAGTCCCTTATTTCTAATAATAATTAGTTATTGTTTTCAATAGCGTTTGCTATTGTTTTGGGTGAACTAAAATGGCGGCAAGATCCGCCTAATGCCGGAAAGCTCCAGCTTTATCCTACAACAATGGAACAAAATGAAAATGTCTAGGGCCAAAATCAAGACATTTTGGGTAGACCTGTTTCAATCACGACTAAGTGACCAAAAGGTGACCTAAATGACTAACTGATCCATCGAAGGGATTAAGACATAAATCTGTTTCTTCCACAGTAGTCACTGACCCCCTCCCACCCCCCAAAGATGTGAAAGAAACAGTACATACCTGCCTCTATGACAGCTTCAGGTGTTATGGCCAATCCTATTAAAGCAGAAAGCAGGTCCCTGAAGTAGCCTAGTGGTCAATGCAATGCAGTGTAGAGAAGGGGACCCAGGCCCATATCCCACTCTGACTGGTACACTTGTGGTGGAAAGTGTGAGCCCTCCAAAACCTACTGTACCCACATATAGGTGACGTCTGCAGCCATAAGGGCTATTGTAGTGGTGCATATTTGAATATAGTAGGTTTTTGGAGGGCTCACCATACAATATAAGGGGGTAACGGTGAGATATGTACCTGGGACCTTTTATGTGAAGTTCACTGCAGTGTCCCCTAGGGTGCTCCACTGCTCTGCTGGGATGTCTGTGTGGCCAGTCTACCAAGAATACTGCCCCCCCCCCACCCCATACATCCCAATGGCCTGTTTTTGTATGTTTTTCCCTTGAAATTTTTTTTTAATGCTCATAAAAGATAGATGCATAGAGCATAAAAATGTCTAGCAAATAGCCATTGTCGAACAAAAAGTTGGACGTTTTTCTGGTTTGAAAATGGCCTTGTTTGCAATTGGATTTTTAACGGCCAAAGTCAGATTTAGACATCATATCGAAAATCCCTCTCTATGTGTTATAATCAAAGTATTGCTAACAGTATTTAACTTGCTATTGAAGATGTCTTCCCCTGTCCCTTGAGTTGTATATCACTTTATTTATTTATTACATTTGTACCCCACATTTTCCCACCTATTTGCAGGCTTAATGTGGCTTACATAGTACCGAAGAGGCTGTTGCCAATTCGGTTGATAACAGATACAAAGTTATATTGTGGTCAGATGAGGTAGGTGTGGATCAGGCATCAAGGGGTCGAAGGAAGTGAAGATTATAAATTGTCCAGTACGATCATTAGTTATGCTGTGTTGCTGGATGCTGGGATTTATGTTGGATCGGTGGGATAGGCCTTTTTGAAGAGGTGAGTTTTGAGTGATTTCCTGAAGTTGAAGTGGTCATGGATTGTTCTCATATTACATAGTAGATGACGGCAGAAAAAGACCTGAATGGTCCATCCAGTCTGCCCAACAAGACAACTCATGTGTGCTACTTTTGTGTATACCCTACTTTGATTTGTACCTGTGCTCTTCAGGGCACAGACCGTATAAGTCTGCCCAGCACTAGCCCCGCCTCCCAACCACCGGCTCTGGAATAGACCGTATAAGTCTGCCCAGCACTATCCCCGCCTCCCACCACCGGCTCTGGCACAGACCGTATAAGTCTGCCCAGCGCTATCCCTGCCTCTCAACCTCCAGTCCCGCCTCCCACCACTGGCTCTGGCACAGACCGTATAAGTCTGCCCCGCACTATCCCCGCCTCCCACTACCGGCTCTGCTATCCAATCTCGGTTAAGCTCCTGAGGATCCTTTCCTTCTGAACAGGATTCCTTTATGTTTATCCCACGCATGTTTGAATTCCGTTACCGTTTTCCTCTCCACCACCTCCCGCGGGAGGGCATTCCAAGCATCCACCACTCTCTCCGTGAAGAAATACTTCCTGACATTTTTCTTGAGTCTGCCCCCCTTCAATCTCATTTCATGTCCTCTCGTTCTACCGCCTTCCCATCTCCGGAAAAGGTTCGTTTGCGGATTAATACCTTTCAAATATTTGAAAGTCTGTATCATATCACCCCTGTTTCTCCTTTCCTCCAGGGTATACATGTTCAGGTCAGCAAGTCTCTCCTCATATTATCATATCATACAGCCCTGAGAACCATTGACGAAATAACTAACTTTCGCAAATCTTTGAAGACACATCTCTTCAATAAGGCCTACAAAGAGAACCCCTAGCCTTACAAAACTACCTCACCTACCCACCCAGTTATTAAAATCCACCATCGCTACTATCCTGCCCAACACCTTCCTTCTCTCTTCCCTTTCTTAATCTCTGTATATTACTAATTGTATCTGATATCCTGGAATGACTATGTCATAACAAAACTCTGTAAGCCACATTGAGCCTGCAAATAGGTGGGAAAATGTGGGATACAAATGCAATAAATAATAAATAAATAAAATATGAGACAAGTGAGTGTGGTGTACAATACTGGAGTTGCTGATTCTTAATCTGTCTTTTTTCTTTTTAAACTTCAACTAACAGCCCCCTAAAAATATAAGCTTCTACCTGTTTTCTAAAAGTAAAATAACGAATCCGTTTAGCAGATGATTTTGCTGCACAAAGGGATTAGTATGGCTCTTCCTATGGATTGTACTAACCCTTCTTCTCCATCTATTCCTAAATTTTATAAGCATAATCCATGTTGGCTCATTCTATGCATAAAGTTCTGCATATAGGGGGTAATTCTATAAACATGAATCAGAGGTGCCAAAAACTGATAGTTACATGCAAATGTGCACTAGATACTATTCAAAAAAGTCCTGCCTAAGTTCTACATTATGTAACTACAGGGGGCAAATTCTTGGGCAGAACATGGAGAGGCCATGGGAGTGTCTCAAAGTGACAAATGCAACATGTTCAATACTATTAGTTATATCCATCACTTGGCACATATAAGTGCATCCCTTTATACCCACCATCGACAGCGGTATAACTGTGGCGTGCATCTTGGCACCCAGCGCACAGCCTTGGCATGCCTAAATGAAGGTGCCAATTTACAGAATTGCCCGACCATCAGAAATGTGAAAAAGACATGTGGTTGGTGTCAGAACCAGCTGCATAAGTCTTTTTGAATACTGGGCTCATTGTTTTTACTTTGTACATTATTGTTAAATATGGCTTAAATTTTATCCTTTTCATTGAATAAGAATGGTTTCAATTAAAATAGGTATCATGGTAAGAACTTCTTATTGTACTTGGCATTCACAAACTTTTTCGGCACTATAGTTCGTGCAGTTGAAGAGAGGTGTGTCAGGTTTGCCTCCTGCAAATATAGGGTGGGGCTGCAGGATTACTTCATGTGGGAAGGGGGTGGGACTCCAAGCTCACTTTGCATAGATAAAAGGCAGAGCTCCAGGCTTATCACAATGGAAGCGGCTGTTGCCGTTCCGGGCTTATTTCAGCGTAAGTAAGTGGGGCTTCAGGGCTACCTCATGCAGGCAGAGAGCACAGATACTGGTTTATCTCACTATAAGTAGGTGGAGGAGATCCAAGCTTACCCCGTGCATGTAGAGGGCATGCAGACTCATCTCGGTTGATCCATATTCAGAGAAGATCATGCTCTGTAGTTGCCCTTCCCATGCACTGCTTCCTGAACTTGATGTTCTTGCATCCATTCTGCACAAATAAGGAAGTATTGATGAGGGTCCCCATCACAGGAATCTGTCAGTTGTTTCCAGACACACCCTCCCCTTTCTATACACATTATTCTGTTATTAATCTCACTTTAATTTTCTTAGGACACAGAGGAATCTCAGGAGGAGACCCTGAAAGTAAGTCTTTGTCTGTTAATGAGTACTCAAAGAACTGGTGTAGCACAGAATGACCAAGCTTGATTTAAATATTTTTTGTATTTGGCACAAGCAAGACATCGGAACTTTTTAGAATTTATAGGTATTTAGAATATGCAATTACTTACCCATGGCAAGTGTTCTCTGGTGGCAGCAGCAGAGTGAGCCATGGACATGGGTCATTGGACTCTCACGATGGCTTGGAGGATGTTTCCAGAGCTATAAAGGAAAGGTTCCTAGGTATCCACAGCATCCAATGCACCACTAGGCCCACAGCTACTCAGTTTATCAGCAAGAAGCAGAGGCCAACTCTCCAAAAAGGAGCCTGAAAAATTAGGTCTTACCTGATAATTTTCTTTCAGATGAACCCAGAGACTTATAGGTTGTGACCATCTACCAGCAGGTGGAGATAGAGAGCGCTGATTGAGCTCTCATATAGGACGGAATGCTTCTTGGTCAGTCAGTATTTCTCATAACAAAGCAGAAGGGAACAGAATTATAACGTTTCTCCTTCCCCACAGGGAAAAGTAATAAACCAACAGTCCGTCTAAAATGTAAAAATGCAGCAACACGATCCAAGAGAGAGAACTAGCCAATAGAAAGCGCTGGAAAAACAGGTTGGGCCTTTAGATCCATCTGTTGCAACTAAAGGAAAGAAAATTATCAGGTAAGACATCATTTTTTGTTCCTTAGTGTCAGCAGCAGATGAATCCAGAGACTTGTGGGATGTAGCAAAGCAGTCCTTAAGTAAGGTGGGAACCTGAAGCTCCCGCGGATAGCACCGATACTCCAAAAGATGTATTCGACTGAGCAGACACATGCAAACCCTAGCATCTGAAGAAGGTATACAAGGAAGACCATGTCACTGCCCTACATATTTCCTCCAAGGAGAACAGACAGGCTTCCGCCCAGGAAGTCACAACAGCTCAGGTAGAATGTGCCCAGAATCTGTCTGGAAGTGGTTTAGTCACTAGTAAATATGCAGATGCAATAGCCTCCTTGACCCAGCATGCAATCATGGCTTTGGAAGCCACATTACCTTTTTGAGATCCTGAGCAAAGTATGAACAAATGATCTGACCAAAGGAACTCATTGGTCACATCCAAATAGTGTAGAAGTACACGGCGAACGTCAAGCAAGCGGGAAGAAACAAAGGTTGATTGAGAAAAAAGGCAAAAAACACCTTAGGAAGGAAAGACAGGACTGTGCGCACCGTAACCCCTTTAGAAGAAATCTGGAGGATCTTGACAGGACAAAGCCTGGAGTTCCGAAACTCTGCTTACTACTACTACTACTACTACTATTTAGCATTTCTATAGCGCTACAAGGCATACGCAGCGCTGTACAAACATAGAAGAAAGACAGTCCCTGCTCAAAGAGCTTACAATCTAATAGACAAAAAATAAATAAAGTAAGCAAATCAAATCAATTAATGTGAACGGGAAGGAAGAGAGGAGGGTAGGTGGAGGCGAGTGGTTACAAGTGGTTACGAGTCAAAAGCAATGTTAAAGAGGTGGGTTTTCAGTCTAGATTTAAGGTGGCCAAGGATGGGGCAAGACGTAGGGGCTCAGGAAGTTTATTCCAGGCGTAGGGTGCAGCGAGATAGAAGGCGCGAAGTCTGGAGTTGGCAGTAGTGGAGAAGGGAACCGATAAGAAGGATTTATCCATGGAGCGGAGTGCACGGGAAGGGGTGTAGGGAAGGACGAGTGTGGAGAGATACTGGGGAGCAGCAGAGTGAATACATTTATAGGTTAGTAGAAGAAGTTTGAACAGGATGCGAAAACGGATAGGGAGCCAGTGAAGGGTCTTGAGGAGAGGGGTAGTATGAGTAAAGCGACCCTGGCGGAAGATGAGACGGGCAGCAGAGTTTTGAACCGACTGGAGAGGGGAGAGGTGACTAAGTGGGAGGCCAGCAAGAAGCAGATTGCAGTGGGCTGATACCTGGATTTCTGATTAAAACTAGGCTGCCCCAGACAATAACACCTGGTATCTTTAAAATGAGAGCGAGTCTGACCCGACTGGAAAGAATGTTTAGACTTGTCCTCAGGAAGATGCTGATTCTTTGAGTCACCCAGATCTTTCACTAACTTTGCTAAGTCCTCACCAAACAACAGCTTGACCTTAAAAGGGAGCTTAACCAGTCGCTGTATGAAGCTGCATCTGCTGCCCAGTGGCGCAACCACAGCGAACTATGGGCTGTGACCATCAAAGACATCTACTTGACTGATGCCCGAATCAAGTCATACAAGGAATCCACTAAATATGTCAGCCCCATCTCCACATCTGGCAATTTAGTAGGAGGCTGTCGGATTCCTGGAAGGAATCCGAAATCTGTTGCACCCAGCTAAGGCGTGCTCTAGCAGCATACGAGATGCAGATAGCTGCTTGCAGAGAGAGAGAGCACTTCTGAATTGTCAAAAGAAGGTTGCACTGAATCCACTAGTTCAGGCTGAGTTTGTCTTGGAGGGTTCAAGAGCGATGGAGACGAACTGTTGACAAGGGACCGCTGAAGTGGTCTGATGTGGAATCTGGCTCATGGAAGAATGTCCAAGATAGAGGCCATTGTGCCCAGAACTTGAACAGATTCCCAGACCCCGGAACATGGAAGGGAAAGTAGATCCTGACTTGGGTGTGTATCTTTTGTTGATGTGAAACAGGAAGAAATGTCTTCCCTAAGCCTATGACGAATATCACTCCCAGATACTCCAAGATCTGTGTTGAAAACAACTGACTTAGTGAAATTGAATAGCAAGGAATTAAAGAAGAGTAGCTATCTTGGATGAAACTTGCAGACTCTCTTGAAAGGAAGAATCACAAATCAGTCAATCGTTGAGGTCTGGATGAACCTGCAATCCATCTTTGTGAAGGAAAGCTGCCACTACTACCATGAACTTGAAAAAATGACCTTGGTGATGTAGAAAGGCTGAATGACATGATCATAAATTGATAATGTTCTCCAAGGATTGCAAATCACAGAAATCTTCTATGGGGAGGACAAATGGGAATATGAAAATACGCTTCATTGAGATCCAGGGAAGTTAGAAACTTTCCCTGCTGGAGTGAAACTATTACAGACTGTAATGTTCCCATTGTGAAATGTTGAACCTTTAACACTCTGTTGACTCTTCTGAAGTGCAAACCCAGGTAGAAGGAATCCCCCATCTTTAGAACTACAAAGTAAATGGAATAACTTCTCATTTCCCAATCTCTACTGTGCCTAAATGAAAAAGCATTTGGAAGGTGGCTTGAACTGTATGACATTTGAGCTGGAAGTTGTATGGAGATTCCAAGAAAAAATCTGCAATGGAATGGGAGAACTCCACTTTGTAACCCTGTTTTAGTATTTCCAAGACACATTGGTCTAAGGTAATTTTGGTTCACTCATCATGGAACCTGGAGAGGTGCCGTAATATTATGACACCCAAGGAGTGAACAGAGACTTTATCATTGGGACGTGCGGGAGGCATTGGTAGACCTGGAATTTGAAGCTGAGTTCTTTCTGTCCGCATGAAAGAAGGTTTGTCATTGTTGAAGTGGGAATCCTGAAAGTTAGATTTGCTTGGTCTGTAGCACTTGTCCTCATAAAACCTAAGATGAGACTGAGAGGATTTAAAAGAATATTTAGGCTTGTCTTCTGGCAATCTCTGAGACTTGGAGACCCCTAGGTCTTTAACCAACTTCTCTAGATGTTCTCCATACAAATGTTTACCTCTGAAAGGTAGCTTGCTAAATGTGACTTAGAAGCCACATCAGCTGTCCAATGCCTAAGAAAGAGCTATCCTTGCTGAGTGTCAAGAATTGGCTAGCGTGGCTGTGCACTAGGACTGGTTGGCATGGCTGCAAATTGGAGCTAACTACTGTGGCTGAGAGTCAGAGCTAGATGGTGTAGCAGAATATGGCTGTTTGTACCACTGTGCACTACTGATGGCAAGATGCAATGGGACCTGAATCAGCAACCTCTGGATCTCTGTGCTCATTCTCAGCTGGTTGCTTTAACCAGTAAGCTATTCCTCTACACTGAAATAGCCCAGTAATATTCCTAGTCATCCGATACAATGAAAAGGTGCAAAGGTGCATCAGAAGCATTAAAAGGCAGTATGACATACAGCTAGTGGCACCGCTGAAACAGTGGTGGCTGGAGCTGGTATGCAAGAATTTTGCCCAGCGTCGGTGTGCAATACCAGAGAGCAGAGCTGCAGTGGAAAACTAACACAGTTAACCTTTAGCACTGTAGCGTAGTGTTAGCTTCCCCAGCCATGCAATGAATTGTGGCAAGGCAAGCAATATGGGAGAGTGAAGTAAAATATGCCCCATTTGAAATACAGCTGAGTTCCACAGCTTCTAATATTATGCACAAACCAGCCATGAACCTATGTCCTTCAGGTTGAAAGCCAGCCACCTTCCAGTTCCGCAAATGAAGTGAGGGGAAACTTTCAGGTTGTTTTTTTAAAGTAACTGCCCTCTGTCAAAAAACTGAGGGGACTCATAGCTCTCTAAATGGAAGGTATATAAGAATATGAAAACACTAACTAGGCCCTTTCAGAGGACCTAACACACATGGTGCACTGACCTGATGTTGTTCGCTGGCTCCCAGCCTAGGAACAGCATTTAACCAACTCTGGAACTATAAGCAAAACCTTAACTCACCACAGGCAGCTTGGTACTTGTTTGGTGACTGCTGCCACCAACAAACCCACTTTAGGCAAACGTAGGTTTTCCAGCTCAGCACAGAAATGGGGTAAAGACGCAATAAAGCCTTCACCACCCAAAGGTTAGTGTCTGAGATGACCCATTAAGCAGTAATGATTTCTTGCATAGCCTCATGCATTGGAAAAGACTTAAGCGATCTTCTAGTGCTCGCCATTTTAGGATTATCAGCATCCTAAAATAGCGGGATCAGAAGAAGAAATATTAAGAACCTGGAGAGCCTTAGGTATAGAGGAAGGCAACTCTTCCTTATAAAATACCGCACTGTGGTGGGATCATCAGATTTCTCTGTAAACAGCTCCTTCCTACATAAGTACCGCCATACTGGGAAAAGATCAAGGGTCCATCAAGCCCAGCATCCTGTCTCCGACAGCAGCCAATCCAGGCTTCAAGAACCCGGCAACCTCCCCGCCCCCCCCCCCCCCCAAAAAAAAAAATTAATAATGTTCAATGGACTTTTCCTTCAGGAATCTGTCCAAACCCCCTTTAAATTCCGTAAGGCCAGCTGCTGTCACTACATTCTCCGGCAACGAGTTCCAGAGTCTAACTACATGCTGAGTAAATAAAACCTCTCTCCTATTTGTTTTAAATCTACCATATTCTAGCTTCATCTTGTGTCCCCTGGTTTTGTTGTTGTTTGAAAGTGTAAAACTCTTCACATCTGTCCGCTCTACTCCACTCATTATCTTCTGGACTTCTATCATATCACCCCTCAGCCGCCTTTTCTCCAAGCTGAAGAGCCCTAACCTTCTCAGCCTTTCCTCATAGGGAAGTCGTTCCATTCCCTTTATCATTTTCGTCGCCCTTCTCTGCACCTTTTCTAATTCCTTTATATCTTATTCGAAATGCGGCGACCAGAATTGGACACAATACTCGAGGTGCGGTCGCACCATGGAGTGATACAATGGCATTATAACATCCTCGTGTTTGTTTTCTATCCCTTTCCTAATAATACTCAACATTCTGTGCGCTTTCTTAGCCGCTGCAGCACACTGAGCAGAAGTTTCTAACGTCTTATCCACAATGACTCCCAGATCCCTTTCTAGGTCCGTAACTCCTAACGTGGAACCTTGCATGACATAGCTGTAATTCGGGTTCCTCTTACCCACATGCATCACTTTGCACTTGTCAACACTGAACTTCATCTGCCACTTGCACGCCCAATCCCCCAGTGTTGCGAGGTCCTCCTGTAATCTTTCACACTCCTCCTGTGACTTGACGAGCTTGAATAATTTTGTGTCATCTCCAAATCCTCCTGCATCTTTGCAGAAAGGGACTGCCTTGACTCCCTCAGATTGAGAGGGAGACAGGGGAGCAATAGACCCTACTTCTGAGCTGGAGTGCAAATCTCTTCTCTTCGGGGAAGGGTCCATCAGGGGAGACTGAGGTAGGGAGCAAGTCAGAAATCTCCCAAGGGTGAGCTAAAAAGTAACTGTCAGTTCCCCTACCAGACTTCTTCAACATATAGGTATTATGGAGCAGCAGAATGAACTTGGTGAGGAAAAAAGTCAGAAGACTCTGCCCCCAGAGAAACCCCTGGAACAGCTGACATATGTGTAAGGACCTCCAAAGCAGTGCCAGGTAAACAGCCATCGGCAGTGCTATTTCAGAATCACACTACAGTAAAATGGTTGCCGGATCACTTTCAGCCCCATGAGGAGAATAAGCCTGCATCTCTCCCACGTGGGATACTAACAAGGCCTCCCCGAACATGGTCCCCTGTGCTAAAGGAGGGCCTGCAAAGCAACTGGACACTGCCCCGATGCTGCTTTCTGCTTCCAACAGTGGGAACACTGTTTAACAACTTTGGCAGCCAGCACAAAGAAAATAAAACCGTGACTGCCCGAAGTTGAAAGAAAATTTAAAGATACACTCATCCCGGGAGAGCAAGCGTCGGGAGTCCTGCCTGAAGAACTCAATGCTACTGGAAGCACACTCACACCCTCTCCACTACTAAGCCCTTTATACTGCTCCAAACCAGTATTCCTCCTGCTGCCAAGGCTGTGGGCTTTAAAGAATTATGCCCCAATTTGTATTTATTTATTTATTTTTAGTAAGGAAGGAGAATTGAAGAAGGGCTGGAAAGGAAAGATGGGTGGGAGAGGGATCTGGTATCACCAGGTGTACTCCCTAAGGCTGGCACCGCTCAGCTGCGCACCCAAAGTTCCACTGAACAGAAGCCACCATCAGATGAAACCAGGAGCTAGTGATAAACCGTCCATCCGCTTGCTGGAGATAGAGAATACTGACTGACCAGGGAGCATTCCATCCTGTAAGACAGTTCTGTTCAGCGCTCTTTATCTCCACCTGCTGGTAGATAGTCACAATCCACAAGTCTCTGGATTCAATTGCTGCTGATGCTATGGAAGAGTGGGTTGTCTGGCTTGCTACGTTGCTTACATCAGCGAACACCTCACAAGGGTAAGCAATTTTGCTTTCTGTGATTATAAGGAGGGGCAAGAGTCACATATTCTGTTCTGATTAAAAGAGGAGGGAATACGTCCACCCCCTTTAAAGACAGCATTAGTGAAGTTGCTGCTGAAAAAGGGTGTTTGGGATCCAGAGGAGGTCTCTAATCTCCCTCTATTAGATTAATTTCTATGCTGAAAATCTAGGATTCTTCATTTTTCACAATTTGGTTTTAGAGAATATTGTAGTATGAAATCTTTATTAGTTTATTTGATGAATAAGACACATTTGCAAGCTGATAGGGGCTAGGGTGCTCTCTTGGTTCAGCTGGATCTTGCTTCTGCTTTTAAAACTATAGACCATGAGTGTCTTTTGTATTTTTTACAGTCCTTTGGTATCACAGGTTTGCCTCTAAGTTGGTTTAATTTTTTAAAAACTTTTCGTGATATAGTTTATGCCCAAGTCAATATCATACAATAAGACCAATATACCAAAGCAGACAGAAGGGTACACTTATTTACAAGTATTCTATAAAAAAAACTATTGATATCGAATGAGGATATAACAAATTTATATGCTGAAGTTTTTAAAATCAACCTACAAACACACCCCACAATATCCCCCTAACCCTTCATATCTATAGTTAATAGTTTATTTAAAATTTGCTATACCGTCTTTGCTGATGAGCAGGACAAGGTGGTGTACAGGAGACAGGAGCTGTACCTGCACTAGTATACTAGGGTACTCCGATACTAAGATGTTTTTATTTAAAGGTTGAGTGGTTTTTGCTTGCATGAATTTTTTTATCTTAACCTATGTGAGGAAGCAGGCAACTACAAGGACCAGAATGCACTGCAGCAGCAAGACAGCCAGAGTCAGGGGGAGGACTCTAGGCAGGAGAGGGTAAAGCCAGAAGTTAATTGGAAAACTGAACCAGCTGTGACAGGGTTTGAGGCAGCTTCATTAAGAGAGGGGTGGAAAGCTGTAGGGAGGAGTTGGAGTAGATGGAAATACTGGAGCAGCTCTCTCTGGAAACGCTGACAACTGGAGAAGGAAAGTAAAGACTTCTGTTTGACTGTTTGAGTTTAAGAACCTGTCTTAAGTTGAGAAGGGTTTATCTAGCAGGCTCTGAGTAAAGGGCCCTTTTGTTGTGTTTGAGTTAAAGAGAAAATATTTATGTTAAAGAAGCAACAAGCCATAAGGAGTGTGTTAAATGGCCAGTAATAAAACCCTTAACTCTAAGAAGCCTGGTGTTGGTGAACGTTTATGGTGAAGAGAAAAGAGGAGGCAGCAAGCTCCCCAGTGTGTGAGGCAGAGTCCTGGTGTGTGTGGCCGAGCAGGGAAGAGCCCAGCAGTGACTGTCTGTGAGAGAAGCTAAGCAGGGTCAGCCCTGGCGGGGTCCTGGAAGGGTGACCAGCTTTACACCTGGAGTTCCTTGATGAACGACAAGAATCGAATAGTTCAAAACTGACAAAAAATAGACAGAGTGCAGATTCAAGATAGCACCTGTATAGGACGTATTTGCAGGATTCTCAAACTTACCTAGCGGTTTTCTAGCTTGCAGTGCGGTAAACAGAGCTCTTGGGTGAGGCTCATTGAATTACATGTCCTGATCCTTCCAAGTACTGTTTAGCCAGTATGCAAATGTTTAGTTAGTGTTATAATTGATCCATATTTCAGTTACCTGTTATTGTTTGCAAATTTGCACTATTTTGTTCTACTGTTCAATATTTTTAAGAGAATAAACATAATTGTTTGTTTGCTCTGTTTGTCTGGACTGATAAATAATCCTGGTGATTTATGTTTTGAGTCTGTGAATGCTTTCTGGAAACTGTGGGACCACTGGGAATGTGGCCCCAGTAAACTAGAAATCATTGGGGATAAGTGGAGAGCGGGAGACTTGCCCGGAGGTGGTTGTGACCCAGTCGGTGGAAGGAGGGTGCTAGTGTAGAACATGACTGGCAGGTGCAGGCGGACCTGAGCTGTGCTGGGGATAGACCCTCTAAGTGGCCGTGGGGTAACCCCAGGCGGGTAGCTAGGAATTTCATGACATAGCTCCTTGGCAAACCAAATGAATCAGTAAAAACTGGAACAAGATTTTGCTCATGCAAACCTCATCACACAAACAGTGGATCATGTCATCTTAAATTTTGCTGTTCAGGGAGTACAGCCTATGAGAACAGTAGAGCTGCTTATGTTTGTTGAACTCAAACAAAAGAGTGATGAGTTGGGTCACTTTGAAGAGAAGATGAAGCTGAAGCTGGTTGAAATTCCTGGTGAACAGACATATGTCTGTACCACAACAGACTGCTCATCATCCCATGGAAAATGTAACATTGAGTTGAATGTCCACTATATTGCTAGAATCTTTAGAGAGGAAGTCTCCTTACATAAGAACATAAGGCCTTGCCTGGCCTTAAGAAGACTGAAGGGTTCACACACATTTGACATTCTTGTATTATTTCTTGAAGACATTCATGTGGAGTCTGCCATCAGAAAAAACATTGTTAGAACAACAGACAATGATTCCAACTTTTGTGAAAGCCTTCTCTGTAACAGAACATCATGATGATGATAACAAAGATGAAGATGCAAGTGATGAACTAGACAGTACAAACATACCAGGCTACAATCTACTTAGGAAGGCTAGAGATGTTCGTAAAGGTGGAGGAGTAGCTCTGTATGTGAGAAACAATATCACAGCAACTGAAATGCCAGGAAGAAGCGATATGGATCATCTTGAAAAGAGATGATGGAACCTCTGACCACATGAGTGTTGTCTACAGACCTCCAACACAATCAGAGGAACAAGATAAAGATCTGGTTAAAGATATCCAAAAGTTGGGAAAGCAAAGACAGGTGTTGTTACTGGGAGATTTCAACCTACTGGATGCAGATTGGAAAGTTCCACCTGCTGAATCGGAAAGAAGTAGAGAGATCATGGATGCCTTACAAAGTGCTCTGCTCAGACAAATGGTGACAGAACTCACGAGGTAAGGAGCGACACTGGATCTGGTGCTCACAAATGGGGAAAGTGTGTCTAATGTCTGAGTGGGTACCCACCTGGGCAACAGTGATCATCATACAGTTTGGTTTGATATAACAACTAAAGTGGAGGGTATTTATTTATTTTTTTTTTATTACATTTGTAACCCGCGCTTTCCCACTCATGGCAGGCTCAATGCAGCTTACATGGGGCAATGGAGGGTTAAGTGACTTGCCCACAGTCACAAGGAGCTGCCTGTGCCTGAAGTGGGAATTGAACTCAGTTCCTCAGTTCCCCAGGACCAAAGTCCACCACCCTAACCACTAGGCCACTCCTCCACGCCACTTAAAACTCACTGGATTTCAAACATGCTGACTTTAGTAAAATGGGGGACTACCTGAAGAGCTGATGGGCTGGGAGGATATAAGAGAAGTGGAAAGGCAGTGGTCCAAGCTGAAAGGAGCTATAAATATGGCTACTAACCTAAGGAGAGCAAATAAAAGAAAGAAACCGATATGGTTCTCCAAGCCAGATCCCACATGTTTAGATATAGTTTGGTAATTTCAATTTGTATATCATTTCCAGCCCACTTCCTGAACTTACCCTGATCCCATCATACTGCTGTGGGGGCACGCATGGGGAATCCGATTATTTGGCACTTGGAATCCACTATTTGCTTGCTGGCTGGACTGTACTGAGGAGAAAGACCGAAGCGCAGATGCTACCTCAGATACAGCAGTGAAGGGCTGGGAAGCTTGCAGGTTGCGAACACCACAGTGTGCTAGGGAAGAAGGTCCTGCAATGATGTTTGCAATTAGACTCTGTGGCTGAAAGAAAATAAAGTGAAATTATTTACTTGAGGTGAGCATATCATCATCATCATTACCATCACATTTATCTGATATACCACAAAGTCAAAATATTATCTAAGCAATTTATAATATTAAAATATAATAAAAATAGAAAATACAAGTTAACAAGACACAAATTCCAAAGCTAAAAAGTAATATTAATTGAAGAAAGCGGAAACAATAGGAAGGGAACGTGGATTTATAAGACTAACTAGCGCAAGCATGTAAAGGTAATGCTACAATAGGAAAGCCACACAACGAAGATGATCCAAAACCTTAGCCAGAGTAAAAGGCGAGGCCATAATGATATGTTTGAGTGGCATGACCTGGGTTACAAGCATGGATGAGGCATCTAGAATGGGGTTGTCCAGCCTTGGTCGTCAGGGACCTCAATCCGGTCAGGTTTTTAGGATTTCCCCAATGAAAATGCATGAGATCTATTTGCATGCACTGCCTCTATTTATTTATTACATTTGTACCCCACGCTTTCCCACTCAAAGCAGGTTCAATGCGGCTTACATACTAATTGGGATTACAAAGTATTGGTGGAGAGAAATAAGTTGAGTATTATCGGAGTAATAAAAGAAATAGGAATGTAGGAATGCAGGGATGAGGGGAGTAGGAGAAGTATGAGCAAGGGTAAGTGAGCAATTGGAGGGTAGATGAGGCGGAGGGGGATGGGCAAGAGTGAAGGGAGTAGGAGAGGTGTGAGTAAGGGTAGGTGAGCATTGGGGGAGGGGTAGATGAGGCGGAGGGGGATGGGCAAGAGTGAAGGGAGTAGGAGAGGTGTGAGTAAGGGTAGGTGAGCAATTGGAGGGTAGATGAGGGGGATGGGCAAGAGTGAAGGGAGTAGAGAGGTGTGAGTAAGGGTAGGTGAGCATTGGGGGAGGGGTAGATGAGGCGGAGGGGAATGGGCAAGAGTGAAGGGAGTAGGAGAGGTGTGAGTAAGGGTAGGTGAGCATTGGGGGAGGGGTCGATGAGGCGAAAGGGGATAGAACAGGGGATAAGCAGGGGAAAATGAGGCAGGAGATGTAGTCTAGGTCATTGTAATTGTCTCCTGGATATGTGATGAATAGATGGGTTTGTGGGAATTAATCTGGATCGTTGGGTAGGCTTGCCTGAATAGATGGGTTTTTAGTGATTTCCGAAACGGCAGATGGTCACTGAGTGATCGGATTGGTCTGGGGAGGGCATTCCAGAGTTGGCTGCCTAAAAAGGAGAAGTTGGATCCATAATAGGTTTTGTACTTGAGTCCTTTGCAATTGGGGTAGTGTAGGTTGAGATAAGTTCGTGAGGTTGTAGACATGTTCCTGGTGGGGAGGTCGATCAGGTCAAGCATATAGCCTGGAGATTCACCGTGGATAATCTTGTGGATTAGTGTGTGGACTTTGAAATTGATTCGTTCTTTGATAGGGAGCCAATGAAGTTTTTTTCGAAGAGGTGTTGCACTTTCAAATCGTGGTTTGCCAAAAATGAGTCTAGCTGCTGTATTTTGGGCAGTCTGAAATTTTTTCAGGATGTGTTTCTTGCAGCCTAAGAAAATACTGTTGCAGTAGTCGGCGTGGGTAAGTACTGTGGATTGCACCAAGTTCCGGAATGTTTTCAGGGGGAGATATGGTTGTATGCAAATAGATCTCATGCATATTGATTGGGGAAATCCAGAAAACCCAACCTGGCAAGAGCCGAGGTTGGACACCCCTGATCTAGAATGTTTCCAAAATACTGTAAAAAACTGTAAGATTACTCAGGAAAAGATCCATGTGAGACTGGATTAGGCACCATTTCCAAAGACAGCAAGACACTAATGTAACCAAAGCTCTCAGACCTTACTAGATTAATAAAACTATGCATGTATGGTACTTCCTGTGTCCGTAGCATTGTCACCTCAGTTCCATATAAAACTTGCAAATCGCTGACATCAGGTGGTCCACTGACACCGCTATGACTCTAACAGGTCCTTCAGGGTCAAGCTCACATGGGCATAAGTGAAAGAGATGCAGTATTGGGATAATTCTATAAGTGCCTTATTATAGGTACTGAGAATGCTATAAGTGCCAGTATTTTAGTCGTTTACAAGCATAAGTGATCATTTACTTATTAAGGAGTCATGGATTTGATATACAGGTGAATAAGGAGTTAAGAACTAAAAGCAGCCTCAAAAATGTGAGTTTTTAGCCTCTATTTGAATAACACTAGGAATGAAGCATAAGACACTAACTTCGGAACTCTATTCCAGTCCTAAGGTGCAGCAAGATGGAAAGAACGGAGTCTGAAGTTGGCAGTAGAGGAAAGATTTAGCTGATGAACAGAGTTTCCAGGGAAGGGTATAGGGAGAGATAAGAGATACTGAGGAGCTGCAAAACAATAAGAGGAGTTTGAACTGTATACAGAAATGGATAGGGAGCCAATTAAGTGACTTGAGGAGAGGGGTTATGAGAGTGTAGCAACACTGGTGAAAGATAAGTCATGCAGCGGAATTTTGAACTGATTGTAGGGAAGAGAGATGGTTTACTGGGAAACCTCTGAGAAGCAAATTGCAATAATCTAAGAGGGAGGCGATGAGAGAGAGGGATACGGATTTTCACAGTGTGCTCAGAAAGGAAGAGACACTTTTTGGTAATGTTATACAGAAAGAAATGCCTAGCACTAGCAGAGAGAGAATAGTCAAAGATGACCCCAAGGTTATGAGGTGAGAAGACAAGGAGGATGACAGCGTTATCCAAAGCAATAGAGAATGGGGGAAGATGAGAGGGGTTGTAGAGGGAGGATGCTCAGTCTTGGTCATGTTCAGCTTCAGATGACAATGAGATATCCAGGCAGCCAAGCAGGCTGAGACTTGGGTCTGGATTCCTGGTGAATTTTCTGGTGTGGAGAGGTAGATCTGGGAGTTATCAGCAAAAAGGCAGTACTGAAAACCATGGGAGGAGATTAGAGCACAAGGGAATAAGTATAGAGAGAGAAAAGAAGAAGTGCCATGACTGAGGTGGGATAGCAGTGGAGGAGGATCCACCAGAGCATACGCTAAAAGTGCGATAGAAGGGATACGAAGAAAGCCAAAATAGAAAAGAACCCTGAAATCCAAGTGAGGACAGTGTATCAAGGAGTAGGTGACAATCAACAGAAGAAAGAGGACTGAGTACGGGCCCTTGGATCAGGCCAGGAACAAGTCCACTGGACACTTTTGCAAGAGTTGTTTCTGTAGAAGGCAAAAGCCAGCTTGTAGAGGATCAAAAATAGCTTGAGATGTAAGAAAGTGAAGACAGCGGCAGTGAACAGCATATACAAGTAGCTTGAATAAGAAAGGGAGGAGGAAGTTGGGTAAATAGTTGGAAGGACGGTGAACATTTTTTTTTTCCATGGGTGGTGTAACCACAGCATGTTTGAAGACATCGGGAACAGTTGCAGTGAACAATGATAGATGGAGGATATGACAGATACAAGGGACAGAAATGAATAGATGGGTGGGAATAAGATCAGAGGATCAGGTAGTGAGTTTGGAGGGGGAGAGATGATGTGCAGTTTCTTCTGTGATTTTAGAAAAGGAAGAAAGAATGGCAGAGGTTGAAGAAAGTTTGTAAGAACGAAGTGGGGGAGGTGGAGAAGGAAAATGTTCCACTCAACGTGGAAACTCAAACGTGTGAAACCATTCTTCGAGGGAAACATTTTGGAACCTGATACAATCAATGGTACTAAGCCACCTAGATTACTGCAATGGAATTTATGCGGGATGCAAAGAACAACTCAAAAAGAAACTTCAGACCGCTCAAAACACGGCAGCCAGGCTTATATTTGGAAAAACGCGATTCGAAAGAGCCAAGCCCCACCGTGAAAAATTGCACTGGCTCCCAATCAAAGAACGTATTGCTTTCAAAATCTGCACCCTGGTTCATAAGATTATCTACGGCGAGGCCCCGGGATACATGACAGACCTCATCGACCTACCAATCAGAAATACAACCGGATCAACACGAACATATCTAAACCTCCACTACCCAAGCTGCAAAGGGCCCAAATACAAATCAACTTATGCATCCAGCTTTTCCTACATAAGCACACAACTATGGAACGCACTACTAAAAGCCGTGAAAACAACCTATAACCACCTAAAGTTCCGGAAATCACTAAAAACCTACTTGTTCAAAAAGGAATACCCTACCGACCCTACTTAAATAACGGAACCCTGCAACACTACAAAACCAAAGAACGAAATGGATATAACTTAACTCTTCCTCTATACGATTCCCTAATTATGTTTGTTCCACATGAACCTTATTCTGCCATAACATCACTATGTAACTGTTTATACTGGAATTGGCGAACGCCTTTACGGTACTATGTAAGCCACATTGAGCCTGCAAATAGGTGGGAAAATGTGGGATACAAATGCAACAAATAAATACATACGACCTAGCAGAGAACTGAAAATTAACCTTGTGAACCTTGTCAATGAAGTACTCGGCTATAGTCTGGGCAAAAAGTGAAGAGGGGGTTGGAGGTGGAGGCATTTTGAGGAGGTGAGGCTTGGAGGCAAGAGAGTTTGTCAGATAGATAAAGTAGTTTTCTTTGACAAGTGGAAAAGCAGATTGAAAGAACGTAAGTAAGAGATGTATGCAGTATGAAGTTAGCATGGGTGTGGAATTGTAGCCATAGGTACTCAGCAGAGTATGCAGAAGAATAACACGAAATCTCAAGGTCAGGCAAGGCTGTGGTTTAGTATGCCTTAGAGAACAGGGGATGGGAGGAGTGAGAGTCCAGAGTGGAAAAAAGAATACTATTATAGGAAGAGACAGCATCATTGACAGACTTGGATAACATAGTGGAAGAGAGGAGAGGTGAAACAGTGGTGGAAAGAATGCAAGGGTCAATAGCCTGAAGATTCCTAAATGTGTTGGTGGTGATTGGATGAGACTGAGTGGGGGAGGGGTGATTAAGCATGAAAGTTATCAGACCGAACCTCGAATAATGTGTGCAATTCTGGTCACCATATCTCAAAAAAGATATAGTGGAATTAGAAAAGGTACAGAGAAGGGCGACGGAAATGATAAAGGAAAGGCTAAAGCGGTTAGGGCTATTCAGCTTGGAGAAAAAACGGCCAAGGGAAGATATGATAGAGGTCTATAAAATAATGAGCAGAATGGAACGGAGTGAATAGATTGTTTACTCTTTCCAAAAATACTAGGACTAGGGGGCACGCAATGAAGCTACAAAGTAGTAAATTTAAAATCAATCAGAGAAATTATTTCTTCATTCAATGTGTAATTTAAACTCTGGAATTCATTGCCAGAGAATGTGGTAAAAGCAGTTAGCTTAGCAGGGTTTAATAAAGGTTTGGCCAGCTTCCTAAAAGAAAAGTCCATAAGCCATTAATAAAATGGATTTGGGAAAATCCACTGCTTATTTCTAGATTAAGCAGAATAAAATGTATTGTACTATTTTGGGATCTTGCCAGGTACTTGCGACCTGGATTGGCCACTGTTGGAAACAGGATACTGGGCTTGATGGACCTTCGGTGTGTCCAGTATGGCAATGGTTATGTACTTATGTATCCAGGTGGACATATGTCTAGGATTGCTGGATCATCTTTTGCATGTAGCCAAGTTTCGGAAATAAGGGCTAGACCAAATTGAAATTCGGTTATCCAATCTTTAATGATTTCAGTTTTGTTGATAACCAAGCGAGCACTGGTATGACCTATGGTTACGGGCAGGTAGGAATGCTTATCAGTAATTGACAATGGGATTTTAGTGAGTATGCATTTGATGTATGAGGTTCTTGAAAGTTATGATACTTAAGAGGGGCATTTTCTAAAGAAACATCCAATTGCGATTTGGATGTCTTTGAAAAACGTCGAAATCCAGGGGCGGGGAAAACCGTATTTTCGGAAAAAAAGATGGATGTCCATCTTTCATTTCGAAAATACCATCAGAGACGTCCAAATCCTTAAATTTGGATGTCCCTAGATTTGCACGTCCTTGGATATGGACGTTTCTGACTTTCGGCGATTTTCAAAACCAAAGATGTCCATGTCAAAAACATCCAAATGCAAGCCATTTGGACATGGGAGGAACCAGCATTTGTAGTGCACTGGTCCCCCTGACATGCCAGGACACCAACCGGGCACCCTAGGGGGCACTGCAGTGGACTCCATAAAATGCTCCCAGGAACATAGCTCCCTTACCTTGTGTGCTGAGCCCCCCAAAACCCACTACCCACAACTGTACACCACTACATAGCCCTTACGGGTGAAGGGGGGCACCTAGATATGGGTACAGTGGGTTTGTGGTGGGTTTTGGAGAGCTTGCTGATTCCTCCACAAATGTAACAGGTAGGGGGGGTATGGGCCTGGGTCCGCCTGTCTGAAGTGCACTGCAGTACCCACTAAAACTGCTCCGGCTGGCATAGAGGCTGGCACAAAATATTTTTAAAGATGTTTTTTGACGGTGGGAGGGAGTTAATGACCACTGCGGGAGTAAGGGGAGGTCATCCCCGATTCTCTCCGGTGGTCATCTG
The DNA here is from genome assembly GCF_901765095.1 of Microcaecilia unicolor. Lineage (NCBI taxonomy): Eukaryota > Metazoa > Chordata > Amphibia > Gymnophiona > Siphonopidae > Microcaecilia > Microcaecilia unicolor. The sequence continues at coordinate 308,744,823 of NC_044037.1, read as the reverse complement.
GTCATTTCGAGCACCTTTTTGTGCCTTATTCATAAAAAAAATACGTCTCAGTGAAAACGTCCAAGTGTTCATCAGGGACATCCTTGCTTTTTTCGATTATGGGTCAAAGACGTCCAAGTGTTAGGCACGCCCAAGTCCCGCCTTCGCTAGGCCTCCAATATGCCCCCTTGAAATTTGGACGTCCTTGTGACGGACTGCAGTTGTAGACGTCCAAAATCTGGTTTTGATTATACCAATTTGGATGTCTCTGTGAGAAGGACGTCCATCTTCCGATTTATGTCGAAAGATGGACGTCCTCTTTCGAAAATGAGCCTGACAGTGGGAAGTGTGATGTTTGGAGCATTATGAACCAGGTATTGAGATTCTAAAATAAAAGGATTATTTTGGTATCTGGTAAGTAACCCATATGATAGGGTCCACCATAGGAGTCAACGCACTAGAAAAAGATCTGGGTGTCATTGTAGACAATATGCTGAAATCTTCTGCCTAGGATGCTAGGAACTATTAGGAAAGGGATGCAAAATAAGACTAAGAACATTATAATGTCTCTGTAACGATCCATGCTACGATTTCACCTTGAGCATTGCATTCAGTTCTGGTCGCCGTATCTCAAAAAAAGATATAGCGAAATTGGAAAAGGTTCAAAGAAGAGCGACCAAAATGATAAAAGAGGATGGACCTCCTCCCATATGAGGAAAGGCTAAAGAGGTTAGTGCTCTTCAGCTTGGAAAAGAGATGGCTGAGGAGGGGGGGGTATGATTGAGGTCTGTAAAATCCTGAGTGGTGTAGAACGGGTATAACTGAACCAATTTTTCATTCTTTCAAAAAGTACAAAGACCAGGAGACACTCAATGAAATTATATGGAACTACATTTAAAACAAATAGGAAGAAATATTTTTTCACTCAAAGAATAGTTAAGCTCTGGAACTCACTGCTGGAAGATGTAGTAACAGCGGTTAGCATATCTGGGTTTTAAAAAGGTTTGGACAAGTTCCTGGAGGAAAGGTTCATAGTCTGTTATTGAGATAGACATGGGGGGGGGAAGCCATTGCTTGCCCTGGCATTGGTAGCATGGAATGTTGCTACTAATTGGGTTTCTGCCAGGTACTTGTGACCTGGATTGGCCAATGTTGGAAGCAGGACACTGGGCTAGATGGACCATTGGTCTGACCCAGTGTGGCTCTTCTTATGTGCTCTGAGCTGGATCTATATTTACATCTAACCCTCCTCCTGGACAGCAAAAGAAATAGCCTACAGCAACTTGCCTCAATGGGACCATCCAAGGATATCAGAACCAGAAACTACAAAGTGTATGACTATAATATGTGGGTTGAAATTTTATTTTAATTACATAACTAATTCTAAGATTTTGATTCTTTTAAAACTAAAGCCCACCATCAACCCCCTATGAATTTAGTCTCCAAAGAAATTCACACAGAAGTGCAAAGTATAATCATTCTTTTCTCTATTACTGGAAGCCTTTCATCTCTCAGGCCTGGTCTGAATTTACAACTTTAAAAGGTCTGTTTTCTCAGATCTGTTGACTTAAAGTCTTTAATCTTACAGTGCCAGCTGGTAAGATAGTTGATCCACCCAGTGAAATTTGCCTAATGAATGGAAAACAAAAATGAGAATGTTATAATGCCTTTGTATTGCTCCATGGTGTGACTGCACTTTGAATACTGCAATTCTGGTTACCGCATCTCAAAAAAGCTATATCAGAATTAGAAAGGATACAGAGAAGAGCAAGGAAAATGATAAAAGGGAAGAGACAACTTTCCTATGAGGAAAGGCTAAAGCAGCCAGGGCTTTTCAACTTGGAGAAGACATGGCTGAGGGAAGATATGATAGAGGTCTATAAAATACTGAGTGGAGTGGAACATGTAGATGTGAATCGCTTGTTACTGTCTCCAAAAATACTAGGAGGCACGCAATGAAAAGGTAGTAAATTTAAAATGAATCAGAGAAAATATTTCTTCACTCAACGTGTAATTAAACTCTGGAATTCGTTGCCAGAGAATGTAGTAAAAGCAGTTAGCTTAGCAGGGTTTAAAAAAGGTTAGGATGGCTTCCTAAAGGAAAAGTCCATAGACCATTATTAAAATGACTTGGGGAAAATCCACTGCTTATTTCTAGAATACGTAGCATAAAATGTGTTGTACTGTTTTGGGATCTTGCCAGGTATTTATGACATGGATTGGCCACTTTTGGAAACAGGATGCTGGGCTTGATGGACCTTTGGTCTGTCCCAGTAGGCAACACGTATCTTCTTATTATCACATACTATACTTTCAGGCAGTCTCATTTCCCACAGATTATGAAACTTACCTCATATTCTGACTGATTGGAGGCGAAGCGGATATTCTCTGGCAGCAGAGTGTGCAGTGCAAGGACACTTCCACTGTCCCTCAGTACCTTCTCCTTTAGCAGACTGATGAGAAAGGTACTCTCCCGTGGAGGCTGCCACTGAGGGTTGGTGATGGCAAAGTGCATAAGGGACAGTTCTGTCTTTCCATCTTCTGCTTGTTGGTAAACCGAAGCTTCTGTCTTCCCTGTTGGTATCCACTGAAACCACAAAACAAGGAGAAGCCATGAAACTCCCCAGATTGAGGGGATGTGACCTAGGCCCCATACACTGGTTGTCCTTCCCTCTCACTGCTCCCCCCCCACAAAAACAAATAATCCCATAAGCCACTATATACAGTGGGGGAAATAAGTATTTGATCCCTTGCTGATTTTGTAAGTTTGCCCACTGACAAAGACATGAGCAGCCCATAATTGAAGGGTAGGTTATTGGTAACAGTGAGAGATAGCACATCACAAATTAAATCCGGAAAATCACATTGTGGAAAGTATATGAATTTATTTGCATTCTGCAGAGGGAAATAAGTATTTAATCCCTCTGGCAAACAAGACCTAATACTTGGTGGCAAAACCCTTGTTGGCAAGCACAGCGGTCAGACGTCTTCTGTAGTTGATGATGAGGTTTGCACACATGTCAGGAGGAATTTTGGTCCACTCCTCTTTGCAGATCATCTCTAAATCATTAAGAGTTCTGGGCTGTCGCTTGGCAACTCGCAGCTTCAGCTCCCTCCATAAGTTTTCAATGGGATTAAGGTCTGGTGACTGGCTAGGCCACTCCATGACCCTAATGTGCTTCTTCCTGAGCCACTCCTTTGTTGCCTTGGCTGTATGTTTGGGTCATTGTCGTGCTGGAAGACCCAGCCACGACCCATTTTTAAGGCCCTGGCGGAGGGAAGGAGGTTGTCACTCAGAATTGTACGGTACATGGCCCCATCCATTCTCCCATTGATGCGGTGAAGTAGTCCTGTGCCCTTAGCAGAGAAACACCCCCAAAACATAACATTTCCACCTCCATGCTTGACAGTGGGGACGGTGTTCTTTGGGTCATAGGCAGCATTTCTCTTCCTCCAAACACGGCGAGTTGAGTTCATGCCAAAGAGCTCAATTTTTGTCTCATCTGACCACAGCACCTTCTCCCAATCACTCTCGGCATCATCCAGGTGTTCACTGGCAAACTTCAGACGGGCCGTCACATGTGCCTTCCGGAGCAGGGGGACCTTGCGGGCACTGCAGGATTGCAATCCGTTATGTCGTAATGTGTTACCAATGGTTTTCGTGGTGACAGTGGTCCCAGCTGCCTTGAGATCATTGACAAGTTCCCCCCTTGTAGTTGTAGGCTGATTTCTAACCTTCCTCATGATCAAGGATACCCCACGAGGTGAGATTTTGCGTGCATAACCATGAGCACTGTCGATTGACAGTCATTTTGTACTTCTTCCATTTTCTTACTATGGCACCAACAGTTGTCTCCTTCTCGCCCAGCGTCTTACTGATGGTTTTGTAGCCCATTCCAGCCTTGTGCAGGTGTATGATCTTGTCCCTGACATCCTTAGACAGCTCCTTGCTCTTGGCCATTTTGTAGAGGTTAGAGTCTGACTGATTCACTGAGTCTGTGGACAGGTGTCTTTCATACAGGTGACCATTGCCAACAGCTGTCTGTCATGCAGGTAACGAGTTGATTTGGAGCATGTACCTGGTCTGTAGGGGCCAGATCTCTTACTGGTTGGTGGGGGATCAAATACTTATTTCCCTCTGCAGAATGCAAATAAATTCATATACTTTCCACAATGTGATTTTCCGGATTTAATTTGTGATGTGCTATCTCTCACTGTTACCAATAACCTACCCTTCAATTATGGGCTGCTCATGTCTTTGTCAGTGGGCAAACTTACAAAATCAGCAAGGGATCAAATACTTATTTCCCCCACTGTATATATACATATATATACACACACAGGCTTGCCAATACACATACCCTAACAACTTTTATTGCATACATTGGGATTCTCTCAGTCATCACTCTCCAAACAATATAAACACAAAGAAACAACACAAAATTCCAACATAGTTCAAGGAAAGTTGAGACAATAAACATAACCATTGGATACATCCACTGATAGAGAACATGAGCATCAACATCAGACATATATGTTTAAAAACTATTCACACATATGTAACTGTCTCTGGGAAAATGTGACTAATGTCTCAGATCCAAAATGTTGAGAACAGCTAATTTTTCAAGTCATAGGATCACAACACAATCTTGTATTTGTTATCAACCGAAATGGCAAACGCCTTTACGGTACTTTGTAAGCCACATTGAGCCTGCAAATAGGTGGGAAAATGTGGGGTATAAATGTAACAAATAAATAAGCAGTCTGTAACATAGTAAATGACGGCAGATAAAGACCTGTACGGTCCATCCAGTCTGCCCAACAAGATAAACTCATTTTACATGCTATGTGATACTTATACCAGAGTTTGATTTGTCCTTGCCTTTCTCAGGACACAGACCGTAGAAGTCTGCCCAGCACTGTTCTTGTACTAAGTTCTGAACTAACATCGAAGCCCCTTAAAATTTACACTCCAGCCCATCCTTATCTATTCAGTCACAATCAGGGCGTAGACCGTAGAAGTTGCATGTTTGAACTTCTGTAACTTTTTCATGTATTCACATAAAAGGATGGAGTTTGGACACTAGTATAACAAACTGTTTGCTCTAACAGAATTCATTAAAACCTTATTTTTTGTTTCGAGAAACTTCAGTCACCTTTCCCCAGAGTTGGTCGCATATGTGTTTATAACTTGTAAGAGCAAGTACTGGCCGCCAAGAGTTGAAGTCTCGCGAGGGCGCTTCAACTCTCGGCAGCCATTTTGAATCCCGAGACCGTCACACAGCAACAGGATGCAGGGCAAGGGCAGCGCTCCGGGCAGGAAAGAGGGGGCTGTTTCCTGTCCCGAAAAGGTCACTAGACCACCAGAGCAGTAGATAGTAAGTAAGGGAAGGGGAGGGGAGACTAGGATAGGTCCGCCACCTGCCCACCCGTTTATCCAGAAATCCGGACAAACGGGCAGACTGGCAAAACCCGCCCGGACGCCCAGACATGTCCTCAAAAAGAGGACATGTCCAGGTAAATCCGGACGTATGGTAACCCTAGCTGTAACAAATGTATTTACATTTTTTAATCCACTGATGCTCTTTATGGATTTGGAGGTTTTGATGCTCACTCTCCAATCCTGGTGCTTTTTTGATAATTATAGCTATTACTTCAGCCTTTCCATACCGCTGGGTGTCCATGCTGGCGAACATCCATCTGTGCAAAGGAGCATGTGTCCCCAACACCAACCACATCCACGGTGAAATTACGAAAAAAATCAATGATTTCCAAGGACTTCGGTCTCAGGCAGAAGATGAGTATGAATGGGGTGATAACTGGACTCAGCAGCTCCTCCAGGATAAACATCTGCAAAGAGGATTAATAATATTGACACACTGCTTGTTTGCTTTTCAAGCTCCAACATTTTAGAAATTCTCACCAGATAATCTTAGAAATGTTACTAACTATACCATGTTTAAGAAAGGTCTGAAGACGCTATTGTTTCAGATTTATGTGACAAAGAAATATTTACTTATTTATTAGAATTTATTTACCGCCTTTTTGAAGGAATTCACTCAAGGCGGTGTACAGTAAGAATAGGTCAAACATGAGCAATAGGCAATTACAGCAGTAAAAATATTCAAATAATACAAAGTATGGCTTGGAGGGGCATAATCGAACGGAAACGCCTATCTCCATGGGCGTTTATCTCCGAGAATGGGTCCGTGAAGGGGCGGGCCGAACTGTATTTTCGAAACAATGGATGTTTTTGAGCTGGGCGTTTGTTTTTTTTAGCGATAATGGAAACTAAAAACGCCCAGCTCAAAAACGTCCTAATCCGAGCCATTTGGTCATGGGAGGGGCCAGGATTCGTAGTACACTGGCCCCCCTGATATGCCAGGACACCAACTGGGCACCCTAGGTCAGTGCGGTGGACTTCAGAAAAAGCTCCCACATGCATAACTCCCTTACTACGGGTGCTGAGCTCCCAACCCCCCTCCCCCAAAACCCACTACCCACAAATGTACAACACTACCATAGCTCTTAGGGGTGAAGGGGGCACCTACCTGTGGGTACAGTGGGTTTTGGAGGCCTCCCATTTACCAGCACAAGTGTTACAGATGGGAGGGGGATGGGCCTGGGTCTGCCTGTCTGAAGTGCACTGCGGTACCCACTAAAAGTGCTCCAGGGACCTACATACACGCAGGCCTCTAGGACTTGTTACTGCTGTATAACATTGGCACACCAGTTGACACCTGAAGACTAATCTCTCCGAAAACGTCCTTTATTGGAATAAGCACGCTTACTCAACTGCAGATCGGGCTGCTTCTGCCTTCTCTGCTGCCTTGGCCCCCAGTGGTTCTTTTAAGTTGTTCGGCTGTATGGAGGCCCACGTGGCTCAAAGGAACAGTCAGGCCCAGGACAAACGGAGTAGGAGGAAGCAGCCCAATGTGTGGCTGTGCAGCTCCTCTCTCTTGAACGCTGCATGTGCAGGTAGGCAGAGAGGGAAGGGGTGCCTGATAAAAAGGTGGATGAAGTTGGGGTGGGAGCTAGAAAAAAAAAGTGGTGCGTGTGCGCGTGCTATGGGGGGGGGGGGGGGGGGGTATGTGACATAGGGGTGGGTTGAAGCAAGGTGGATGTGGCGGTGTGTGCCGTGGGAAGGGAAAGGACTACAGTGAGCTGGATAGGGTAGTGTGTGCCGTGCGGAAGGTGGGGGGAGGGTTGAATGGGGTGGAAGTGATGAAATGACTCCTGCACAGTAATAATCAAACACTGCAATGTATCAGTCCTGAAGTAGCCCTGTGGAATGCTCATCCTACACTTCATAACGCAGATTGCAAAATTATCACTGCAGAGCTTTAGCAGTGGAAGAAGAGAGGATCCTAGGAGGGTGCAGGACTTACAGCTTTATACTGGAAAAGTTGTGCAAATTGATCTCGGGTCTCGTAACGGTGCGCGTTGCCTTGCCAGTGGTCAGGCATGTAATGGATATGTGCCAGGATCACTTTCAACAGCTGCTCTGGACAATACACTAGATGTTGGTCTGGAATGAAGGATCTGCAGGCATTGAAAGAGAGAAGAATCAATCTGAGGATTTTTAAAGTAACCCATCATCTCCTGCACTTGTGATATGACACTCTTGTGCCATCACTACAAAACTGGCAGGGTGCAGTGCTCCTTTCCTGCACAATAAGAGAGAGAACTCCTCTGCAAATAAACTACTACCAAAACCGAAGCAACAATCAACTACCAATGCAAAAATACAGAAAGGGTCCTGTTTACTAAGGTGCGCTAATGCCTAGAGACACCCATAGGAATATATGGGTGTCTCTAGTGTTAGCGCACGCTAAAATCACTAATGCGCCTACAGTGCGGCTTAGTAAACAGGGTCCAAAATCTTAGTTAGAGAAATAAAGTCCTGATGTAGGCCATTAACCGGAACATGGCCATATTGAACCCATCTGTTCAAGCAAGCCTACCCAAATGACCCAATCTAATCCTATGATCCCATCTACCCAACACATATTCAGAAGACAACGACAATGACTTAGACTACATCTCCCTTCAAATTTCCCTATGTTTTTCCCATGTCCCATCCCCCTCCCGCCTCCTCTACCCCTTGCTCATACCTTTCCTACTCCCTTCACCCTTCCCCTTCTCTACCTACCTATCTCTTTTATTATTCTGCCATAATTAACTTATATTTTCTTTATCAATACTCTGTAATCAATATTATTATGTAAGCCGCATTGAACCTGCTTTAAGTGGGAAAGTGCGGGGTACAAATGTAATAATAAATAAATAATATTGCATATTTCCTCTCTAATCATGTTTATTTGCTTGGACCAATATTCAACGAAATGGCTCCTGGATGGTTAAAGCACCTGTTCTTTGCTAACCGGTTAGAGCCATTGAAAATGTTCAGTTGGCACCTATCTCAAAACTGGCTATTTTGGGGGCATTCCGGGAGGTGGAATCAGCAGTTGGCCAGTGAAATGCCGATATTCAGCACTTAAATGGCAAAATAGGTCGGCATAAAAGTCAGTCCTATCTTTATGTAATGCCCCATAGCTGCACCTAACCGGCTCCGCAAACATGGAAATTCAATGCTGAAGCCCAGACATGGCCTAGCATTGATTTTCTGGGCATAATGCTGGTTGAATATCGGTCCTGCTGTTACTAATAAATAGTGATTTATTTCTATTTCTGTCTCCATAAATGTATTTTATAATAAAGAAACCTTTTTGTATTTTTGCATTGTCAGTTGATCGTCCTTTCACTCTTGGCTTGCGATGCTCTTCTCCTGCATTGTCTGTGATACTTCTCTCCTGCATCTACAGCATTCCTCTCTTATTAAAAACTCATCCTGTCTCTGACAGTATATAATTTGCATACTTTTCCCTCCCTGACTTAACCCCACTTACTTTGGCAACAGGTAGAAGCACCCGCATTCCCCGGGATTCTATATATCACACTTCGATTTCCGCATTCCATAGCAATGCGCACAACTTAATTAGTTAACAACCTAATCAGTGCTGATAATTGGATGTTAACAACCAATTATCAGAACGAAATCGCCATGAATTAAAATTTACGTGCACTTCAAGCGTATTCTGCAACGTGGAGCGCATACATATAAGTCACATACTTGAAAAGTGGGAACGGTGATGGGAAGGGAGAAATGCTACATGGAGGGGAGGAGGATAAGAGATATGGGGGTGGATGAGGAGGCAGAAATGCTACATGGAGGGAGAGGGGTAAGAGATGGAGAAATGTTGGACACAGAGGTGAAGGGGAGGGAGAGATGGTTCATGGGGTGGAGGGGAGAAAGAGAGAGATGTGGCAAAAAAGAGGAGCAAAGGAGAAATCTTGGAGGGGATGGAGTGGTGAGAGGGGGATAAATGTTGGACCTGGGGCAAAAGGGAGGGGAAGAGAGAGAAGGTAGACAGTTGAGAGGTAGATATAATAGGCATCTCAGAGACTTAGTGGAAAGAGCACAATCAATGAGACACTGTGTTAGGGTACAAATTGTATCGCAATGAAAGAGAGGATCAAATTGGAGGGGGGGGGGAGAAGGTTGCGCAATATGCTACAGAGGGAATTGAGTCAAATAAAATAAACCTTTCAAATGAAACAGATAGCAGCGTGGAATCATTATGGATAGAAATTCCATATACGGATCTACTACCGCCTGCCGGGACAGAATGAACAGACAGATGAAGAAATATTTACAGAGATTAGGAAAGCTGGCAAATTGGGCAACGCTATAATTGGATGAGTTCAATTACCCTGATATTGACTGGATAAATGTTATATCGAGTGCCAGGAAGATAAAATTTCTAGATGTACTAAATGACTGCTTCTTGGAGCAACTGGTCCAGGAACTGACAAGAGGGAGAGACATTTTGGATCTGGTCCTTGGTGGCATGCATGGCATATGCGAGAGGTGGTGGTGTTGGGTCCCCTGGGAAACAGTGATCATAACATGATCAAGTTTGAGCTACTATCTGGGATGAACCTGCAAAGGAAATGTCATGTAGCTGCATTTAATTTTCAAAAGAGTGACTATAATAAAATGAGGAAAATGGTTAAAAAGAAATCAAAACGATTGGCTGCTAAGGTTAGGACACTAAATCAGGCATGGACATTATTCACAAATACCATCTTGGAAGCTCAGACCATATGCGTTCCACGCATTTGCAAAAGTGGAAAGAAAAGGACAGCCAGCATGGTTAAAAGGTGAAATAAAAGAGTCTATTACAGCCAAAAAATTATCCTTCAAAGAATGGAAAAAGGACCCAAATGAAGAAAATAAGAAAAAAACATAACCACTGACAAGTCAGATGCAAAGCATTAATAAAGAAGGCTAAAAGATGAAGAGAAACTTGGCCGAAGAGGCTAAAACTCACAGTAACAACTTTTTCATGTACATCAGAAGCAGAAAGCCCGTGAGGGAATCCGTGGGACCGTTGGATCACGAAGGAGCAAAAGGGGTGCTCAGGGAGGACAAGGTCATAGCGGAAAAACTGAATGAATTCTCTGGTTCTGTCTTTATGGAAGAAGATGTAAGAGATCTGCCTGTACTGGAAATAGTTTTCAAAGGTGATATGGAGGAACTGAAATAAATGTTGGTGATCCTGGAAGATGTACTGAACCAAATCGACAAATTAAACAGTAGTAAATCACCTGGACTGGATGGCATACATCCAAGGGTACTCAAGGATGAAATTGCTGATCAGCTGTTAGTAATATGTAACCTGTCATTAAAATCGTCTGTAGTACCTGAAGATTGGAGGGTGGCCAATGTGATCCTGATTCTTAAAAAGGATTCTAGTGGTGATTCGGGAAATTATAGACCGGTAAGCCTAACATCAGTGCTGGGCAAAATAGCGGAAACTATTATAAAGAACAAAATTATGGAACACACAGACAAACATAGTTTAATGGGTTTAGCCAAAGGAAGTCTTGCCTCACCAATTTGATTCATTTCTTTGAAACGTGGAAAAGGGTGAGACAGTTGATATACTGTATCTAGATTTTCAGAAGGCTTTTGATAAAGTTCCTCATGAGAGACTCCTGAGAAAATTAAAAAGTCATGGGATAGGAGGCAAGGTTCTGGTGTGGATTAGGAATTGGTTATTGGACAGAAAACAGAGGGTAGGGTTAAACGGTCATTTCTCTCAATGGACGAGGGTGAATGATGGAGTGCCACAGGGTTCAGTACTGGGACCGGTGCAATTTAACATATTTATAAATGATATAAAAATTGGGACGACGAGTGAGGTGATTAAGTTTGCAGATGACACAAAACTATTCAAGGTTGTTAAAACACATGCGGACTGTGAAATATTGGAAGACTGGGCATCCAAACGGCAGATGAAATTTAGTGTGCACAAATGAAGGTTATTCACATTGGAAAGAATAATCTGAATCATAGTTACCTGATGCTAGGGTCCACCTTGGAGGTCAGCACTCAAGAAAAAGATCTAGGTTTTGTTTTAGATAATACGCTAAAATCTTCTGCTCAGTGTGTGGTGGTGGCCAAAAAAGCAAACAGGTTGCTAGGAATTATTAGGAAAGGGATGGTGAATAAGACCGAAAATACTATAATGCCTCTGTATCGCTCCATGGTGCGACCGCACCTTGAGTATTGCGTTCATTTCTGGTCGCCATATCTCAAAAATTAGAATTAGAAAAGGTTCCAAGAAGAGCGACCAACATGATAAAGAGGATGGAACTCCTCTCGTATGAGGAAAGGCTAAAGAAGTTACGGCTCTTCAGCTTGGAAAAGAGACGGATGAGAGGAGATATGATTGAGGTCTACAAAATCTTGAGTGCTGTAGGATGAGTAGAAGTAAATTGATTTTTAACTCGTTCCAAAAGTACAAAGACAAGGGGATACTCAAGGAAGTTACATGGAAATACTTTTAAAACAAATAGGAGGAAATATTTTTTCAGTCAACGAAAAGTTAAGCTCTGGAACTCTTTGCCGGAGGATGTGGAAACAGTGGTTAGCATATCTGGGCTTAAAAAAAGGGTTGGACAAGTTCCTGGAGAAAGAGTCCATAGTCTGTTATTGAGACAGACATAGGGGAAGCCACTACTTGCCCTGGAATTTGTAGCATGGAATGTTGCTACTATTTGGGTTTCTGCCAGGTTCTTGTGACCTGGTTGGCCACTGTTTGGAAACAGGATAGTAGGCTAGATGGACCATTGGTCTGACTCAGCATGGATTTTTATTTATTTTTTGTTACATTTGTACCCCGCACTTTCCCACTCATGGCAGGCTCAATGCGGCTTACATGGGGCAATGGAGGGTTAAGTGACTTGCCCAGAGTCACAAGGATACTCTTATGTTCTTATTTATGAAGTGAACAAATTTGCAAACACTAAGGGGGGAAGTTATCAATGTGGGCTACTTTTAAGTTGGGTTATTTTACCACAATTCGGGTTATTTTAGCACAGGGTCTTGAGCTGTGGTAAAATAACTCAACTTTACAGAAGAACAAGGTTGATAACTTCCCCTCCTAAATTATTAAAAGTGCCTGCAAGATTGGGAACTGCATTTAAATAGCAGATAAAATTTAATGTGGATAAAGGTAAAATGACATTCAGGGGCCCTTTTACTAAGGCGCACCAAATAATGGCTTGCGTATAGACGTGTGTTTTGTGCATGCGCAGAATCATTTTTCAGCTAACCTGTAAAAAATGCCTTTAAAAATTTTTTTGCTGAAAATGGACGTGCGGCAAAATGAAAATTGCTGCGCGTCCATTTTGGATCTGAGATCTTACTGCCAGCCATCGACTTAGCAGTAAGGTCTTGTGGTAATCATCTACACACTTAGAATGACGATTACCAGTGGTGTAGGAAGGGGGGGGCGGTCCGCCCCGGGTGCACGCCGCTGGGGGGTGTCGGCTCCGCGCTGGTGCACTGCCCTCTCTGCCCCGGAACAGGTTACTTCCTGTTCTGGGACAGAAAGAGCACTGAACCAGCGCGGAGCCGACACACCCCAGCAACGTGCAGTCGGGGCGGATCGGCCCTCCCGCCCGTCCCTCGCCGCAGGTATTCGCTCCGGGGAGGGGGGGGTGCGCTCCAGCGGGAGGAGGGTGCATCGTGCTGCACCCGGGGGGGGGGGGGGATGCGCAGCGGCGACCCGCCCCGGGTGTCAGCTCCCCTCACTACGGCTCTGACGATTACCGCCCGTTTTTTGCCGCAGTTGGGTTGTTTTCAGAAGAGATGAGCAAGAAGGAATAAGAGAAAGGTTTGCAAGCTAATAAAAAAAATATGTGTCTAGAAGATTTTAATTATTGTAATGCAAATTATTTAGGCCTCACAAATAAGGTCATTCGGGGGGTAAATTTATAAAGCTTCTTCTGTGTGTAAAGCAAACTGGCTCTTATAAAACTGTACACAGCGCAAGATAGGGTGCAATTTAGTCTTAACTAATAATTTCCTTTCTTTGAGTCCTACCAGACCACTCCAGAATGGATGGATTATTACCTTCTATCAGTGCATGGAGACAGACCTTGTGAGCTCCGCCCTATATAGAGCAATGTGCAGACACACGCTCCTCAGTATTTCTCTGTCTCCAGCGGATGACAGAAGGGCATACTGTGCTCTGGTGGTGGACAAGTGGTGTTAGGATCCTACTAGGCCTGACTGAAGAACTGCTAATCCAATTGAGAGAAGACAGAAAAGGGGGTTTGAAGCTTTTTGCCAGATGGCTCCACCACCATTACCCCTTGCACCAGTCCTGTGTTATTTGGAGAACCATATCTAAAATTGCTCCCCCTCTTGTAGGATCTGCAGCCAGCTGCAGTCATTTATGGTACATGAAAACTTTATCTCCAAAGTGTGCCCATTCACCATATAAATAGCAGGATAGTGCTTTTGTTTCCTGCCACACTAACTGGACTCTATCTCATTTTTAACATTTTGATATATTTTATATCCCGCTATCACAGTCTCCCATTAGTTATCCTCTTTCCACCAGATCTGTTTTGAATCCATGCTTTCATTAACTGCAAACATATTCTAACTAATTTTAGACTTCTGCCATTTGTACAAAGACACCATAATATATTCTTTGCATTCCTATTTAACTTAGTATTAGTAGCTCGCTCTAATTGGAGTGGAGGAGTGGCCTAGTGGTTAGGGTGGTGGACCTTGGTCCTGGAGAACTGAGGAACTGAGTTCAATTCCCGACACAGGCAGCTCCTTGTGACTCTGGGCAAGTCACTTAACCCTCCATTGCCTACCGCATTGAGCCTGCCATGAGTGGGAAAGCGCGGGGTACAAATGTAACAAAAACAAAACACTCATTCATACTTGCCTGCTCATTATTTCAATTCATCTGAGCTACCTTAGCTTCATACACATCTCTTCTGTCAGGACATTATTTTCCTTTAGTGTAAATCTTTACATCCTTTCACAATAATGAAGTCAGAATCCAACCTTTTCCAACAATTACCACCCTCCTCTCCCCCAAATTAATTTCCCTGTTTTTTAAATTTAATGTTTATTGAACCTTTAGCAAAATGAAAGAAGTAGCATATTTTTCTCTTTTAATAGTATCCTTAGAAAATACTTCACGTCAAACCACGCGGTCATTGACTTTTTCCCATGCTCTAGACTAAAACTTGCTCTACCTCCTTTTTAATTCATAGCACTACCAGCCAGATTCCATGCTAAGGTGGAGCTTTTCCAACCTTTGGCCTGTAGAAAGTCTAGGAATTGACCTGAATAGGTGAAGGGAAAATGAGTGGAATTCCACCAAAAGAATAACAGACTTGTACAACTGATCACACAAAATTTGTACTGGGATTCGACAGTGTAGCCACTCAGTAAACTCCCATCACTATTCAACCGTTAAGAAGATTTGAAAACCTCAGCGATTTTACTGCACCTACCGCCTCATCGGTTTTCAAAACAATGTTTCAAATATATATTTATTAAAGACCCGCACTCATCTTAAATATAAATGATGAAATGTCAGATGGGGGACGTGGAGGGGCAAAATCGAATGGGGGCGCCCATCTATAAGGGCGTCCCCGTAAAGCGGCGTCCCCGACCGTATTATCGAAACAAGATGGGCGGCCATCTTTCGTTTCGATAATACGGTCAGGGACAGCCAAATCTCAACATTTGGGCCGCCCTTAGAGATGGCCAACATTGGTTTTCGCCGATAATGGAAACTAAGGGTGCCCATCTTAAAACAGGCCAAATCCAAGCCATTTGGTCATGGGAGGAGCCAGCATTTGTTATGCACTGGTCCCCCTCACATGCCAGGACACCAACCGGGCACCCTAGGGGGCACTGCAGTGGACTTCACAAATTCCTCCCAGGTGCATAGCTCTCTTACCTTGTGTGCTGAGCCCCCCAACCCCTCCCCAAAACCCACTACCTACAACTGTACAACACTACCATAGCCCTTAAAGGGTAACGGGGGGCACCTAGATGTGGGTACAGTGGGTTTCGGGTGGGTTTTGGCGGGCTCACATATACCACCACAAGTGTAACAGGTAGGAGGGGATGGGCCTGGGTCCACCTGCCTGAAGTGCACTGCAGTACCCACTAAAAAATGCTCCAGGGACCTGCATAGTGCTGTGAATGAGCTGGGTATGACATTTGAGGCTGGCATAGAGGCTGGCAAAAAAAATGTTTTGTTTTTATTTTGGGTGGGAGGGGGTTGGTGACCACTGGGGTAGTAAGGGGAGGTGATCCCCGATTCCCTCCGGTGGTCATCTGGTCAGTTCGGGCACCTTTTCGAGGCTTGGTCGTGAACAAAAAGGGGTAATCCCAGTGGTGTGAGCTAAGCTGGCATTAAAGGTGGTATTAGGGGACAGTCCTTGAGACAGCCCATAAGGGCGAAACATGATCGTGTTAAGACACTATGGCCCCCGCCTGACATTTCATCATTTATATTTGTGGGTCTTTAAAATATATATATTAGACAAGATAAAAGATAAGTTTAAAAGTTAGAAAAATTTAAAAATTAAAAATTTTTTTTTAAACCGATGAGCAGGTGGGTGCAGTAAAATCTTGCAACAGTGTGGTCGCTGGCAAGTTGCACCACTGAGGTTTTCAAATATCTTCTTAACAGTTGAGTAGTGGTGGAAGTTTACTGAGTGACCACAATAATAATGCCATAGTATTGTTGGTAGCAGGATTATTAAGTAGAAATGAGACAGACTGCTATGCACCCCCCACCCCTCTTCCCCAGCACAGGACTCCAGACCTGCAGATGGTGATGCCCAGACCCAACAGCGTGATCATGGTGAGCACGTGTTCTACAGCCAGTACGTCTTCGTCATAAACGGTGAGTGCGATCAGGACTGCTAAAATGGATCCTGCAAAGAAAGCCACGTTCTTGGCCACAATGGTAAGCAGCGGTGATAGAAAGCAGTTCATGTACTTGGCAGCAGGTTTGTAGCCTTTGCTGAGGCGGGAGTGCAGCTCATGATCCAGCTCATTGAAGTGACGCAGATAACAGCGCCCATAAAGCGACCAGCAGCGTGCCCCCAGGCTGCCCGGCTCCCTCTTCAGGATCTCTGTGTAGCTAAAAAAGGCATAGAGTATCTGCCAAATGAGGATGAGTGGGCACAACAGCAAATTGGCCATCCCTATCCACAGAATGCGGGAGCCCAGCTTTCCAGCCAGCTCCAGTCTGTTCCCCATACACTTGTACTCACTCTTCAGGCTCCACTCATTCTCAAACAGGGAGCCTGGGCCCCAGAAGAAGATAAGCTGGAAGTTATACTTAAGGCCCTGAGTGTAGAAGATAGTGTCCCCCAGGAAAGGCAACTGGAAGCGGATGGGTAGCAGAGATTTGTTAACCATGGCCACCATATAGTTCTTGAATCGCAAGATGCGGTGGTAGATATCCAGCTCTGTCAATTCTTTCTTGTGAATACAGATTTGATGTTCCTTCTGGATCTCGATAATGCGGGCCTGGACTTCTTGCCATGTGTAATAGGGGAGGTCAGACTGTGGAAAAAGAAGGACAAGGAGATAACATCAGGGCACAGAATCGAGAGATACATCAAAGGCCACACAGCATTCATGAACAAAGAGCAGAAAACAGTAGTACTAATATTTTATTATTATTAAAAATATTTATATCTTGCCTATCTTGTAACAAAATAAAGACTCCAGAGGAAACTGGAGAGTCATGGGATCGGAGGTAGGGTATTACTATGGATTAAGAGCTGGTTGAAAGATAGGAAGCAGAGAGTAGGATTGAATGGTCAGTATTCTCAATGGAGAAGGGTAGTTAGTGGGGTCCCTCACAGGTCTGTGCTGGGACCGCTGCTTTTTAATATATTTATAAATGACCTAGAGATGGGAGTAACTAGTGAGGTAGTTAAATTTGCAGATGCAGCGCTGTGTACGCCTTGTAGCGCTATAGAAATGCTAAATAGTAGTAATAGTAGTAGTAGTATGACACAAAGTTATTCAGGGTTGTCAAGTCGCACGAGAACTGTGAAAGATTACAAGAGGACCTCGCGAGACTGGGAGATTGGGCATCCAAGTGGCAGATGAAGTTCAATGTTGACAAGTGCAAAGTGATGCATGTGGGTAAGAGAAACCCGAATTACAGCTATGTCATGCAAGGTTCCACGTTAGGAGTCACAGACCTAGAAAGGGATCTGGGAGTCATCGTAGATAAGACGTTGAAAACGTCTGCTCAGTGTGCTGTGGCGGCTAAGAAAGTGCACAGAATGTTGAGTATAATTAGGAAAGGGATGGAAAACAAACACCAGGATGTTATAATGCCGTTGTATGGCTCCATGGTGTGACCGCACCTCGAATACTGTGTCCAAGTCTGGTCGCCGCATCTAAAAAAAGATATAAAGGAATTGGAGAAGGTGCAGAGAAGGGCGACAAAAATGATAAAGGGGATGGAATGACTTCCCTATCAGGAAAGGCTAAGAAGGTTAAGGCTCTTCAGCTTGGAGAAAAGGCAGCTGAGGGGTGATATGATAGAAGTCTACAAGATAATGAGCGGAGTAGAGCGGACAGATGTGAAGCGTTTGTTTACACTTTCAAACAATAATAGAACCAGGGGACACAAGATGAAGCTAGAATATGGTAGATTTAAAACAAATAAGAGAAAGTTTTTCTTTACTCAGCGTGTAGTTGGACTCTGGAACTCGTTGCCGGAGAATGTGGTGGAAGCGGCTGGCCTTATGGAGTTTAAGGGGGGTTTGGACAGATTCCTGAAGGAATAGTCCATTGAACATTATTAATTTTTTTTTTTTTTTTGGGGGGGGGGGGGGTTGGGTTTTGCCAGGTTCTTGAAGCCTGGATTGGCCGCTGTCAGAGACAGGATGCTGGGCTTGATGGACCCTTGGTCTTTTCCCAGTATGGCGGTGCTTATGTACATAATATTAAAACAGTACATATGAGTAACAGAACTACATATAAGATAACAACATAATATAGAAAAAAAAGACCATAAACCTCATTCCTCCCTCATAATCTAACCCAAGGGTTAGAGTAGCCTAATGGTTAGTGCAGCAGACTGAGATCCTGGCAACCTGTGTTCGATTCCCACTGCAGCTCCTTGTGACCCTGGGCAAGTCACTTAACCCTCCATTGCTCCTCGTATAAAAACTTAGATTGTCAGCCCACTAGGAACAGAGAAAGTATCTGCATATAGGGCTAAATTCTATATATGGCGCCTTAAAAATCGGCGCTGAAAAAACAATACGCCTAGGCGTATTCTATAAACTACACCTAAAGTTAGCAGCGGTTTATAGAATACACCTAGCTGGTTTACAGAACATGCCTGAACCTAACTCTAAGCATGTTCATCCACGCCAAGAAAATGTGGTGTAAATACCGGCGCCTAAGAGGCACGGAGGAGGTGTATTCTATAACCATGCGCGTAGATTTTTGGAACACCCATGGTCCGCCCATGGCCCCCGTTTGGCAGCACACATTAGAATCTATGCACACCACTTTATAGAATACTCTTAGCAAGTTCAGCACGTAAATTATAATTAATGCCAATTAGTATCAATAATTGCTTGCTAAGTGGCAATTATCAGTGCTGACTGGCTTGTCAAGTAATTAAATTGTGTGTGCAAATACAGAATATTTATTTAACACATTTATATCCCACATTATCCCACTTAGTTGCAGGCTCAATGTGGCTTATACAATACCGTAGAGGTACACTCCGGTTCAACAATACAAATACGTAGCACAGTAGAAAGCATGTAACAAACATCAGTATAAAACAACAAGGAAATAAAAAGAGGGTAGTTATAGAAATCTAGTACGGTTCATATTTTGTTGTGTCGCATGAAGTAGGAAGTTAATTTGGGTCGGGGGGGGGGGGGGGGTAGGCCTTCTTAAACAAGTTGGTTTTCAGTAGTTTCCTGAAGTTAAGCTGGTTATGGATAGATCTCACGGTTTTGGGCAAAGCGTTCCACAGTTGTGTACTTATGTAAGAAAAGCTGGATGCATAAGTTGATTTTTATCGAAGTCCATTGCAGTCTGGATAATGCAGATTTAAATAAGTTTGGGATAGGCTGGTACTGTTTCTGGGTGGTAATTTTATGAGGTCCAACATGTATGACCTGATTTGTGAGTACAATTTTGGTCGTGCTATATAAAATCCAGGGAATAATGTGTACAGTGCTGTGTACAGTGCTGCATATGTCTACTAGCACTATAGAAATGATTAGTAGTAGTAGTAGCATAAGCATTAACGGATTTGTTTGTGAAAATGATGATATTATCCAGCAGTCGATTCCAAGCTGACGGGCCAACTATCGAAAACATGCTCTTACATAAATTAGTTAATTTCAAAGATGGACAAATTAAAAACCCTGATGACTAGAGCATAAAGTGCACTCAAGAATATATGATTGTAAAACTGAACCGCTGGCTTGATCCTAAGTTATGAATCCACTTACAAATCAGACAGAGTACCTTAAACTGAATGCAATAATGTACCAGCAACCAATGAAGCTCAGTCAAATGGGGTCAGATATGACCTCTTACTGACGCCCAGTAATAATTATCACAGCTATATTCTGTGCTATTTGTAAAGTTTTTAAAACCACCTGCGGTAATCCTACAGTGATGGGAATAGTGAAGATACTTACTTGTAGCAGGTATTCTCTGAGGACAGCAGCAGACCTTATATTCTCGTAGTTGGGTAACACAATCCCGAGTTGTCCGGTCCAGATCTTGTAACAAGCTAAAAAACTGAGCTTTGTGGAGTGCGGAAGCCACTCCACCGCGCAGGCATGAGTGCCTTTCCACCCACCGCAAGAGAGCAGTTACTGCAGTTAGATACTACAGAGTTAAAAATAGGAGACAACTCCAAGGGGAAGCGGGAGGGTCTGTGAGAATATAAGGCCTACTGTCCTCAGAGAATACCTGCTACAGGTAAGCACTTTCTCTGAGGACAAGCAGGCCATTAATTCTCACAATTGGGGTATCCCTAGCATCCAGGCTCACTGAAAATAACAAACATTGATGAACTGGGCTTCGCAAAGGCAAGGGCATAACTCAGGTTAACCTGAAACTATATTCAAACTGAGTGAGAGTACAGCCTGGAACAGAAAAAAATGGGCCATGGATCTGACATTGTGAGTCGTGACATGACCCTCCAGGGTCAGTCCAGCCTGGGCATAAGTGAAGGAAATGCAATCTGCCAGCCAATTAGAGATTGTGCCTTTCCCAATGGTGACTCCCATCCTGTTGGGATCAAAAGAAACAAAAAGTTGGGCGGACTGTCTGTGGGGCCTTGTCCGCTCCATGTAGCATGTAGCAGGCCAATGCTCGCTTGCAGTCCAAGGTGTGCAAGGTGCTCTCGCCAGGATGGGCATCAGGTCGGGGAAAGAATGTTGGCAAGACAACTGACTGGTTCAGATGGAACTCCAACACCACCTTCAGCAGGTACTTAGGGTGCGTGCGGAGGACTACTCTGTTGTGATGAAACTTAGTATAAGGTGCATCCACCACTAAGGCTTGAAGCTCATTGGCCCTACGAGCTGAAGCAACAGTCACCAAATATTTCAGATGGCAGGAATTCAGTGGCTCGAAAGGAGCTTTCATCAGCTGGGTGAGAACAACATTGAGGTCCCATGACACAGTTAGAGGTTTGACAGGGGGCCTTGACAAAGGCAAACCTCTCATGAAGCGAACAACTAGAGGCTGTCCAGAGATGGGCTTACCCTCTACACACTGATGATAAGCACTAGTTGCACTGAGGTGAACCCTTATGGAGTTGGTCTTAAGACCAGACTTGGAAAGATGTATAAGTTATTCAAGTAGGGTCTGTATAGGGCAAGAAAGAGAATCTAGGGCCTTACCCTCACACCAGATGGCAAACCTCCAACATTTGAAAGAATAACACCTCTTGGGAGAACCTTTCCTAGAAGCCAGAAAGACCCAGGAGACACCCTCCGACAGACCCAAGGAAGCAAATTCTAGGCTCTCAACATCCAGGCTGTGAGAGCCAGAGACTGAAGGTTGGGATGCAGAAGAGATCCTTTGTTCAGTGTGATGATGGTTTGAAAACAGTCCAATCTCCACGGTTATTCAGTGGATAACTCCAGAAGACAAAGGAACCAGATCTGCCGAGGCCAGTAAGGCATGATCAAGATCATGGTCCCATGGTCTTGCTTGAGTTTCAGCAAAGTCTTCCCCACAAGAGGAATGGAAGATACTCACACAGAAGACCTGTCCCCCAATGAAAAAAGGAAGGCATCCAACGCTAATCTGTCATGGGCCTGGAGCCTGGAACAGAGCTGAGGGACTTTGTGATTCATTTAAGTGGCAAAGAGATCCACCAAGGGGGTGCCCCATGCTCGGAAGATCTCACAGGCAACGCCCATGTTGAGGGACCACTCGTGTGGTTCATAACCTTGCTCAGCCTGTCAGCCAGACTGTTGTTTTTGCCCACCAGATAAGTGGCTCAAAGGAACATACCATGCTGGCGAGTCCAGGACCACATCCGGATGGTCTCCTGACATACAGGCCACGATCTCTGAAAGCCTTTAGAGTGATCCAGATCGCCCAGAGCTTCAGAAGATTGATCTGCAGATCTGTTTCCTGGGCAGACCAAGCTCCTTGAATGTGAAGCCCATCCACATGAGTTCCCCAACCCAGAAGAGATGCATCCGTCGTCAGCACCTTTTGCGGCTGAAAAATTTAGAATGGAAGTCCCAGAGTCAAATTGGATCAAATGGCCCACCACTGAAGACACTACGATGACATCTTCCAGACTTCACGTAGCTTCACACCACTGAAAAGCCAGAGTCCAGTAGTTTGATCTCATGTGAAGGTGTATCATAGGTGTTACACATACTGTGAACGCCATGTGGCCCAACAACCTCAACAAATACCGAGCCATGACCTGCTGCGAGGCTCAAACCTGAGAAGCCAGTGCGACTAGAGTGTCTGCTCTCGGTTTCAGGAGAAAGGCTCAAACCTTCTGTGTACCGAGCACAGCTCCAACGAATTCCAGTTGCTGAGTAGGTTGAAGATGGGACTTGGGATAGTTTAAAACGAACCCTAAAGTAAAAACTTTTTTCATGTTTGGGAATCCACTTCAAGTCAGTTCTGTGAAGTAAGCATTTTTACATTATAGTTTTGGAGTTAGAAGGGTTTTTTTTTTTTTGGAGCCTATGAAGATTAAACAGCCCGTTGATTTCTTTACACCCACATTGTTTTTCAACGTTGTTTTCAGGTGGTTGGTTGGGCTTCCTGTTGAGGCTTTTTTCCCCTTTTCTTCAAAAGGAAACACTGAACTTTACAGCTAAGATGTTCTACAATGCACTTCACAGAACCATAGTCATACATATATAAAAATACTTTGGTGCCAACATATGAGAGAAACTTTTGATTCTTCAAAGTAGTTTACAATAGAAATTAATATGCTGCCAGAAAGAAAAGAAAAAACAATTGTACATATTTCCCCAGGAGTTCCACTGGCTTAACACGGAGAAGGCCACAGCCCATGAATTCTGAATGGTGTCTGTAATCAAGCCAAAAAGCATGTCCCAATAAGCTTCTGCATGACGGCACATCCACCATATATGAACGAATATGCTCCTGCTTCCACAAGCACACTAACATTTCTCAGAAACATGACCACACATTTTCTGTAAGCGAACTGGGGTAAGGTACCACTGATACAACATTTTATTTATTTATTTGTTACATTTGTATCTCACATTTTCCCACCTATTTGTAGACTCAATGTGGCTTACATAGTTCCAGAGCAGCACTTGCGGACTCCGGTGTAGACAAATACAAAGTGATGTTGTGGTTAAGTAGTTCGATAAAGATAATGTGGCGCAACTACATTGGGGATCGTGCAACGGAAAATTTGTGTCCAGTCTGTACCGTGATTTAGTTATGTTGTGTTGCAGAGATCGGGCATTTATGTTGGATCGGTGGGGTATGCCTTTTTGAAAAGGTGAGTTTTTAGGTTTTTCCGGAAGTTTAGGTGGTCATTCGTGTTTTTCAAGGCTTTTGGTAACATGTTCCACAGTTGTGTGCTAATGTAGGAAAAACTGGATGCATATGTTGATTTGTATTTGAGTCCTTTACATCTTGGGAAGTGAAGATTTAGGTATGTTCTTGCTGATTCAGATGTGTTTCTCATTGGTAGGTCGATCAAGTATCCTGGAGCTAGACCATGGATTATTTTATGAACCAGTGAGCAGATTTTGAAAGCAATTCATTCTTTGATTGTTAGCCAGTGTAGTTTTTCGCAGAGGGGTTTCGCACTATCAAATCGTGTTTTACCAAAGATAAGCAGTCTGCAGTTTCTTTAGGATTTGTTCTTTGCATCCCGCATATATTCCGTTGCACTAGTCCACGTGGCCTAGTACCATTGATTGTATCATGATGCAAAATATTCCCCTCGGGAAGAATTGTTTCACACATCTGAGTTTCCACATTGTGTGAAACATTTTCTTTATTGTGGTTGTGGCTTGGCTCTCTAGTGTTAAGTTGTGGTCAATGGTAATGCAGAGGATTTTCAGGCTATCTGAGATGGGGAGGGAATAGTCTGAGGTGGGCAGCGCTGTGTTGGGATGAGAGAATGAGACAGTGTGTTTTTTCTTTATTGAGTTTTAGTTTGAATGCCATTGCCCAGGAGTCCATGATGTTCAAGCTGATCTTGATCTCGTTGGTGATTTCTGATGGTTTAGATTTGAAAGGTATGTATATTGTGACGTCGTCTGCATACAGAAAAGGGTTAAGGCCTTGGTTGGATAAGGACTTGACTAGTGGGGTCATCATTAGGTTGAAGAGGATGGGTGATAGGGGTGATCCTTGTGGTACTCCTCAATCTGCTTTCCACGGTGATGAGATGTTTGAGTTTGACTTTACTTGATATGTTCTTGTAGTTAGGAAACTCTTGATCCAGTTAAGTATGTTTCCTCCAATCCCGAACTTGTCTAGTAATCTTATTAGTATATTATGGTCTACCATATACAGTGGGGGAAATAAGTATTTGATCCCTTGCTGATTTTGTAAGTTTGCCCACTGACAAAGACATGAGCAGCCCATAATTGAAGGGTAGGTTATTGGTAACAGTGAGAGATAGCACATCACAAATTAAATCCGGAAAATCACATTGTGGAAAGTATATGAATTTATTTGCATTCTGCAGAGGGAAATAAGTATTTGATCCCCCACCAACCAGTAAGAGATCTGGCCCCTACAGACCAGGTAGATGCTCCAAATCAACTCGTTACCTGCATGACAGACAGCTGTCGGCAATGGTCACCTGTATGAAAGACACCTGTCCACAGACTCAGTGAATCAGTCAGACTCTAACCTCTACAAAATGGCCAAGAGCAAGGAGCTGTCTAAGGATGTCAGGGACAAGATCATACACCTGCACAAGGCTGGAATGGGCTACAAAACCATCAGTAAGACGCTGGGCGAGAAGGAGACAACTGTTGGTGCCATAGTAAGAAAATGGAAGAAGTACAAAATGACTGTCAATCGACAAAGATCTGGGGCTCCACGCAAAATCTCACCTCGTGGGGTATCCTTGATCATGAGGAAGGTTAGAAATCAGCCTACAACTACAAGAGGGGAACTTGTCAATGATCTCAAGGCAGCTGGGACCACTGTCACCACGAAAACCATTGGTAACACATTACGACATAACGGATTGCAATCCTGCAGTGCCCGCAAGGTCCCCCTGCTCCGGAAGGCACATGTGACGGCCCGTCTGAAGTTTGCCAGTGAACACCTGGATGATGCCGAGAGTGATTGGGAGAAGGTGCTGTGGTCAGATGAGACAAAAATTGAGCTCTTTGGCATGAACTCAACTCGCCGTGTTTGGAGGAAGAGAAATGCTGCCTATGACCCAAAGAACACCGTCCCCACTGTCAAGCATGGAGGTGGAAATGTTATGTTTTGGGGGTGTTTCTCTGCTAAGGGCACAGGACTACTTCACCGCATCAATGGGAGAATGGATGGGGCCATGTACCGTACAATTCTGAGTGACAACCTCCTTCCCTCCGCCAGGGCCTTAAAAATGGGTCGTGGCTGGGTCTTCCAGCACGACAATGACCCAAAACATACAGCCAAGGCAACAAAGGAGTGGCTCAGGAAGAAGCACATTAGGGTCATGGAGTGGCCTAGCCAGTCACCAGACCTTAATCCCATTGAAAACTTATGGAGGGAGCTGAAGCTGCGAGTTGCCAAGCGACAGCCCAGAACTCTTAATGATTTAGAGATGATCTGCAAAGAGGAGTGGACCAAAATTCCTCCTGACATGTGTGCAAACCTCATCATCAACTACAGAAGACGTCTGACCGCTGTGCTTGCCAACAAGGGTTTTGCCACCAAGTATTAGGTCTTGTTTGCCAGAGGGATCAAATACTTATTTCCCTCTGCAGAATGCAAATAAATTCATATACTTTCCACAATGTGATTTTCCGGATTTAATTTGTGATGTGCTATCTCTCACTGTTACCAATAACCTACCCTTCAATTATGGGCTGCTCATGTCTTTGTCAGTGGGCAAACTTACAAAATCAGCAAGGGATCAAATACTTATTTCCCCCACTGTAACTGTTCTCCACCATATTACTAGTAATAGAGATCTTGAGAAGATGTTTAAAATTTTTTTTCCCATACATCAGGTTCATAAGTACACCCTAAGAGACCCTCCCAGATAAAAATATATATAATAGGTGGGGAAAGTTGTTGTACCAAGGCTCGATAGAATGTAGAAATACAACCCCACCCACTACTCCCATTCACCACCCACTCCAAGAAAATCTCCTCATGTGCTAAATTTGTAAGGGCCTTTCTGCGAATAAATTATGAAACTTGTCTATAATGAAAGAAATCCGTAGGACCCAGCCCAAATTCCTCCTCCCGAACCCTGAGAAATTTGTTGACTGTTAAGAATCAGATGTACGGTACTATATTTCTTTGGAACTACAAAATAAATTGAATAATGTTGGTAAGTGTTTTGCCGACTGCTGCCGGTGTTATTCCTGGATATTCAATTCCGGGCTATGTCCGGGCTTCAGCACTGAATACCCAATTTACGCGATGCAGGCTAACAAATGGCCATGGGTTGCTGCATAAAGATAGGACTGTGTTTTATGCGGTCCCCCTGGCACTTAACCAGCCAAGTGCCAACTCTGCCTCTAGAACGCTTCCAGAGTAGCCGGCTTTCACTTAGGTGCTAACTAGTAATTTTTAGCAGCTATAACTGGTTAAGTGCTACTGAAAATTAATGGATAGCCCTGTACAAGCAATTTAACCAGTCAGCAGCCATTTCAGGCCAGTTAAATTGTTTTGAATATCGACCAGTAAATGTTTTCACTTAATTGTGATATTTATGTATTGTTTTAATTTTATAAAATGTTTTATTGCAACTTGCTTAGATTACATATATAACACAGGATATAAATGTGATAACAAAATCAATCAAAAAAGATATATATACATATATAAAACATAGTTAAATCATATAAAAGTTAAATAAATCTTGATAGGTAACATTAAGTGCATCTTCATTATCTGCAATGCATTAACTGGGGCAATTCTATAACTAGCTGCCTCCAACTGGGCACCCAGAGGGCCCGTGGTAAGAGCCTACTCTATAAAGGAACCGAAGCACTTAGGTTCCATTATTGAACAGTAGCAATCATGCTTAAACTCAGACACTCGCACTTATGCAAGCCATGGAGTTGGTGTTAAGTGCGTGTGCCTAACTATGTCAGGAACACATGTAACTAAGGACCCACCTATCACTCCCATGCTCCACCCTTGTAAATGTATGCTGTCTAAGTTAAGTGGGTATTTGCAGACCACCACTTAGGCACAAAAGTTACTATTCTACAAATGTATGTGCGCAGCAATGGAAATTTTGGCCAATAACACACAGTAATCGGAAATTTTCATGTAGTTTAGTAAAAGGAACTCTGAGAGCACATTATATAAAAGTGATTCTTACCATGGGGATCTTGAGAGCACTAACGTAGAAAGAGTGAATCTCCCAGTAGCAGCAAATGTTGTAAATAAATTTAATCAGTCGATGGATCCAGAAAACACTTGCAATTACTAAGATGAAAATTAGAAATCCATTGCTCTGTATTCTGTAAAATAAAACAACAAAATCAAAAAGCCGTTAATGTGCTGAGAAACAGCAGCAACTCTGGCGTTACTTAAACAGTAACATAGTAATATGGTTTCCCACTGCAAATAAAGACACGCACGGTCCATCTAGACTGCCCAATAAGGCAGCCAGAGCCACACCTGCCACTCCATGCAGATTACACTCTGTCATGAGGGGCATAGAATCTACCATTGAACGAGTCAGGCAAAATGCCCAGGGCTGCCCAATGATAGGGGCCACCTGAAGATGACCTCTCCCTTCCTCTCCATGTCCAGGACTGGCATCTGTAGCGCATTACCAGCATAGGCTGTGGTGAAAGTGGCCTCTCTCTGGCCAGCAGAGCCTTTCTTTTGTGTGTCCGGCCCCAACTACCTGTGGCTGGGACACACAGAGGAAAGGCACTGCATCTTTTTAAAGACTGTTTTGCCCATTTTGTTCAGACTATAGAACAAACTTGTCCATCATACACAATTTACACTTCTGAACATCATGGACTCCTGGGCAAACTCATTCCAACTGAAACTGAACACTGAAAAAACACACTGCCTGATCTTCTCGTCTCAACATAACAACTACAAACCCGCAACCTTAAATACCCCAGGACACACAGAAGAAGGAAAACCTTGACAACAGCTCTACACAAGACTGTGTGTCGCCAATAGGCGTCCTCAGGAGCAGTTCATATCGCCACCGCTGAGCAATGACTACTCTGTTATCAACAATAAAAACCAATATAGGAGTAAATGTTAACATTATATCAACACCTATCATTGATCAATCTACATAAAAATGTTTTATCATATTAATAAAACACACTGTCCATCATATGCAATTTTCGGCACATCCTGATCAGGATGGAAAAAGCAGAACTCAACTGCCAAAGAATGCTGAAGCATGTGTATTCGGGCAGTTCTTAAATAAAGACTATTGCCCAATTACTGCATTACGTCATTACACGGATTTAACACCAATTACCTAAATCATTTCACTTCCATCCATTCTACTTCTTTATTAAGCCCAAACAGATGAAACGTTTACCAGGTGAAGATCATTCGCTGTTGTATTTTTAACACTTTTTGTGAAATGTTGCCACCACAGGACAAATGAACATGTATCAAAACTGAAAATCTCAAATCCTGAATAGAGTGCTTCATTTCCATCCAATGGCTAACAAGAGGCGCATCTGAGCGACATTTTCTCCAATCCTCAATTTAATTTTCTACTTGTTTGTCTCACATACCATTTGCCACAGGGGCATATTATAACATACACTACCCCTTCAGATAAACAATTTACTTGATTTTCTAAGTAAAATGTCTTTGGCCTATGCTGATTGAAAAGAGCATTACCTTCTATATCATATTTACAATAGCTACATGATGAACAAACATTAAAACCTCCCCCATCGCTGGTTTCCCTCAATTGACTTCGTGTTAATGACATTAATTCAGCTAAATTACATCCTCTTCTATAAGCAAATTTTGGTCTCTCCTGAAAAACAGAATGTACCTTCAGAATGTCCCAATATTTAACAATCGCCATATATAATGCTAACATCTGAGAAGCATTATACCGAGGGCGGGACCAAAGCTGAGAGAGAAGGGAAGGCTGAAGCTGAGCTTGCTCGCCTTTCACTGCTGCCAGGTCCGAGGTAAGATGAGTTTTAAATTCTGAGCAGCAGGAAGGCGAGGACAGAGGGCTGTTGTGGGAGAAAAGGGCAGGCAGGTCGGGCTGGCTGGAGTTGGAAGAACTGGAACCGAAGGCGGGTTAAAATATTAGGGGTGCTCGAGCACCCACAGCACCCACGGAGTCGGCGCCTATACATTATAATGCTTTTGTATCGCTCCATGGTGCGACCGCTTCTCGAATATTGTGTTCAATTCTGGTCGCCGTATCTCAAAAAAGATATAGTGGAATTAGAAAAGGTGCAGAGAAGGGTGACAACAATGATAAAGGGGATGGGATGACTTCCCTATGAGGAAAGGCTAAAGCGGCTGGGGCTCTTCAGCTTGGAGAAAAGACGGTTGAGGGGAGATATGATAGAGGTCTATAAAATAATGAGTGGAGTGGAACAGGTAGACATGAAGCATCTGTTTACACTTTCCAAAAATGGTAGGACTAGGGGGCATGCGATGAAGCTATGAAGTAGTAAATTTAAAACAAATCGGAGAAAAATTTTCTTCACGCAACGTGTAATTCAACTCTGGAATTCATTGCCAGAAAATGTGGTAAAGGCGGTTAGCTTAGCAGAGTTTTAAAAAGGTTTGGACGGCTTCCTAAAGGAAAAGTCCATAGGCCATTCATTATTAAATTGGACTTGGGGAAAATCCACTATTTCTGGGATAAGCAGCATAAAATGTTTTGCACTTTTTTTGGGATCTTGCCAGGTATTTTTGACCTGGATTGGCCACTGTTGGAAACACAATGCTGGGCTTGATGGACCTTTGGTCTGTCCCAAGTATGGCAATACTTATGTACTTATGCTCATACTTAAAATAATTATGATCTATCACTAGCGCTGCCATGTCTTTAATTAATTTTTGATGCGGTAGCGTTAATCCTGTTTGATGCAAATACTCTGATATAACAGATTTGGCACCCTCCTGTAGTATATTAGTGTACAACGCATTAACGTCCAGTGAGACAAAAATAATGGGTGTGTTCTCCGGTATCAATGTATCATTCAATATACGTATTAAGTGTGTGGAGTCTCTTATTTATGAAGTGATTTCTGGAACAAATTCCTGTATATGAAAGTTAACGTATTGGGATAATGGTTCAAAGAGGGAATATTTCCCTGATACAATTGGTCTACCTGGGGGGGGGGGGGGGGGCAACATGGATTTGTGGATCTTAGGAATAAAATATATCATGGGGACCCTTGCAGATTCATTATAAAGATATCTGGATTCCTTAGACGACAAAATACCATCTGTTGTCGCTTGTCCTATTAATTTTGCTACTTGCTCCTTATAAGCTTCAATAGGATCTCCTGATAATTTCCGATAATACTTAACGTCTGTTAATTGCCTTTCTGCTTCTGCCTGAAACATAACTTTATCCATAATAACCACGCTGCCCCCTTTATCCGCCCTACTGATTACTAGGGATTTATCACTTTGTAACTGTTGTAACGCTTGTTGCTGATGTCTAGTTAAATTGTGAAATACTTCATTTTGATTAGATTCAAGAGCCTGGAATTCGATCATTACTAATTGCTGAAATGTCGCTATGACTGGATCACATTGTGCAGGGGGAATCCATTTAGATTGACACTTAGAAAATTCTGTAAGATCACCATCTTTCATCCTGTGATCCTTAAAAAAACAAATTCAACCTTAATTTTCTAAAAAATCAATATAAATCCAATCGACTATTAAATGGACATATCGTGTAGAGGGCACAAAAGATAATCCCAATCTCAAAACTTCCAATTGAACATCGGACAATTGTTTAGATGACAAATTATACATTTCCATTAACGAATCCTTGCCCTGTCTGCGGGGTTTGTTGGTTCTGCATGCTGCTCTAATAGACTTGACTTTAACATCTGAGGCTGTCATAGAGGCTGGTAAGTCATATTTTATTCACATCGGGGCCCTTTTACTAAGCCACATAAGCGTCTACGTGAGCCCAACGTGCACCAAACGCGTGCCAAAATGGAGTTACCGCACAGCTATCACTTGGCTCTTGCAGCAATTTCATTTTCGGCATGCGCTCGATAAGTGCGGCTGAAAAATCATTTTTATTTTTGCCCGCGTGTACCGGACAAGCGCCAAGTGGCATTTGGCGTGCATAGGCCATTACTGCCTGGTTACCATGTGAGACTTTACTGCTAGGTCAATGGCTGGCGGTAAGGTCGCAGATCCAATATGGATGCGAGGCAATTTTGATTTTGCCACACATCCATTTTTGGCAAAAATTTACAAAAAGGCCTTTTTTTTACAGGCGCACTGAAAAATAGTTCTATCAAGAAATTACAATTGTTGCAAAATACCACAGTCAGACTACTATGCCATGCAAGGCAGCATGGCAGAGTATCCCAGCTAGCTTTCTGATACCATTCTTATCAGCTGTTCCTGGCGAATTCTTCAGCGAACTAACTAGTATCGTTAACATTAGCTGTTTCTGCCGTTTTTTTCCTTTAGTCATTGAAATCAAAACCCTCAACAGTTCCTGCCAGCTCCTGCTGGTATTTTCTCTTTCTTTTCCACTTTTCTAGCGGGCTCTTATATATCTGGTGAGTGGCAATTTCTCCTTTCAGTTAGCTCTCGGATACCTTTCTTCTCAGCTGTTCCTGCTGGTTTCTTTTGCTAGCCTTTTCTTCTAACACTCTCAAGCCTCTATCATTCTGCCGTTTTTTTTTCTTTTGCAACCGTGCTGTGAAAGATTCTCGTCCTCACTTTCTCCTCCAACGGCTCGTTTCGCAAACTTTTTCTTGCTGCTTCAGGAAGAAAAGCTTTCATGCTGAATTATCCTAGGACGATTTCTAGCCTCAAGATGGCCGCAGTTTTTTTTTAAACACTTTGTCTTGGTGTCAACCAATAAGCACTCGATTTTAATTTAAAGGGCCAAGCTCTATTAAAAAAATGCTTTCCATTCAATGCTTTTATTCATGCCCTCTGGCGCAATGGTATTGTATTGAAAAATAAATCTCTGTTCTTTTTCCCAGAGCTGTTTTTTAACATCCCCTCCTCTCTTGCCCTTTTGGATTCTATCTATCACCATGAAGCCCATTTGTTCAAACGTGTGTCCTTTCTCTATACAATTTTGTGCCATTGGGGCTTCCAATCTTCTATGCAGTATCCCATGTTTATGCTCAATTACTCTTGTCTTAAATTTGAGGGATGTGTGTCCAATATACAATTTACTACATGGACATCTGCAAGCATAGATCACATTGGTAGAGTCGCAGTATACTGGGACCTGTATTTGTTGTTGCCCACTTTGCCAGGTCAGTATCGATCCCTCAATGATGCTAGGGCATATACAGAATTTCCCACATCTTTTATGATAGACCAAAACCTCCTCCTTATCAGTCCATACATCTGAATTACACAGTAACATAGTAGATGACGGCAGAAAAAGACCTGCACGGTCCATCCAGTCTGCCCAACAAGATAACTCATATTTGCTACTTTTTGTGTATACCCTACTTTGATTTGTACCTGTGCTTTTCAGGGCACAGACCGTATAAGTCTGCCCAGCACTATCCCCGCCTTTCAACCACCAGCTCTGGCACAGATTGTATAAGTCTGCCCAGCACTATCCTCGCCTCCCAACCACCAGCCCCTCCTCCCAACCACCAGCTCTGGCACAGACCGTACAAGTCTGGCCAGCACTATCCCCGCCTCCCAACCACCAGTCCCGCTTCCCACCACCGGCTCTGGCACAGACCGTATAAGTCTGCCCAGCACTATCCCCGCCTCCCAACCACCAGCCCCGCCTCCCGATCTCGACTAAGCTCCTGAGGATCCATTCCTTCGGCACAGGATTCCTTTATGCTTATCCCACGCATGTTTGAATTCCGTTACCGTTTTCATTTCCACCACCTCCCGCGGGAGGGCATTCCAAGCATCCACTACTCTCTCCGTGAAAAAATACTTCCTGACATTTTTCTTGAGTCTGCCCCCCTTCAATCTCATTTCATGTCCTCTCGTTCTACCATCTTCCCATCTCCAGAAAAGGTTCATTTGCGGATTAATACCTTTCAAATATTTGAACGTCTGTATCATATCACCCCTGTTTCTCCTTTCCTCCAGAGTATACATGTTTAGTTCAGCAAGTCTCTCCTCATACGTCTTGTTGCGCAAATCCCATACCATTCTCGTAGCTTTCTTTGCACCGCTTCAATTCTTTTTACATCCTTAACAAGATACGGCCTCCAAAACTGAACACAATACTCCAGATGGGGCCTCACCAACGACTTATACAGGGGCATCAACACCCCCTTTCTTCTGCTGGTCACACCTCTCTCTATACAGCCTAACAACCTTCTAGCTACGGCCACCGCCTTGTCACACTGTTTCGTCGCCTTCAAATCCTCAGATACTATCACCCCAAGATCCCTCTCTCCGTACCTATCAGACTCTCCCCGCCTAACACATATGTCTCCCGTGGATTTCTATTCCCTAAGTGCATCACTTTGCATTTCTTCGCATTGAATTTGTAAATTAGTATTTCTTATATATGATATCATTAGATTTTGTTCTCTTAATACGTCATGTGTTTGTAGTATGCTCCAATGTTTTTTAACTATGGCTGCCACTCTCTCGGATTGTTTAGTATATTTCAGAACAGTTGATTCTTAAATCCTTCTCTCTATTCCCTCTGAGTAAGCTTCTTTTCGTAGACTATTATTTATCTAACGTAAACAGTATTATTTTTAACTCTGTCATCTTCACAGATTCCTCTTTATTTATTTATTTGTAGCATTTGTATCCCACATTTTCCCACCAATTTGCAGGCTCAATGTGGCTTACGTTTGCTATAATGGCGGATGCCATTTCCGGGTAATAGAATTCATATGGTATTGCATTAGTGTGCGGACATACATGTTAAGAAATATACAATGGAATGTACATGGAACATAACATAAATGGAGTAGATCATGGTAGAGAGGAATACAATAAGGTATTCATGAAGTTTTCTGAGGTATGAAATTGGATTGTAACATACATTAGGTCATCTACTATATAAGAGAGCCTATTCGACATGAGGTAGTGCTTGATCTTTGGTTATGTGAAAAAGGTTTCGGTTTTATGTAGAACGTGTATAGTGTTATTATTTAGTATTTAAGATGAATGTTTATTGTATGCCTTTTGAAAAAGATCTGTCTTCAGTAGGCTTCTGAAGATAGTTACATCTTGCGTTGTTTTTATGGCCTTCGGTAGTGCGTTCCATAGCTGCGTGCAGATGTAGGAGAAACTGGTCGCATATGTGGATTTATATTTTAGCCCTTTGCAATTAGGATAGTGGAGATTGAGGTATGTTCATGACAACATTTTTGCGTTTCTAGTAGGTAAGTCTATGAGGTCTGACATGTAGGTCGGGGCTTCCCCGTAGATGATTTTGTGGACCAAGGTGCAAACTTTGAACGCAATTCGTTCTTTTAATGGTAACCAGTGTAGTTTTTCTCTTAGGGGTTTGGCGCTTTCGTATTTCGTTTTCCCAAATATGAGTCTGGCTGCTGTGTTTTGAGCAGTTTGAAGCTTCTTAATGATTTGTTCTTTGCATCCGGCATAAATGGCATTGCAGTAGTCTAGATGACTTAGTACCGTTGATTGTACTAGGCTACGGAATACTTCCCTTGGGAAGAAAGGTTTGATTCTTTTAAGTTTCCACATTGAGTAGAACATTTTCTTTGCTGTATTTTTCGCATGGTCTTCAAATGTGAGGTTCCGATCAATTGTGACTCCCAGAATTTTCAGGTTGTCTGAGACCGGAAGGGTGTAATCTGGTGTGTTTATAGTATTTGGTTTGTTTGTGCTGTATTGTGATGACAGGATGAGACATTGAGGGGCATAATCGAACGGAAACGCCTATCTCCATGGGCGTTTATCTCCGAGAACGGGTCCGTGAAGGGGCGGGCCGAACCGTATTTTCGAAAAAATGGACGTTTTTGAGCTTGGCGTTTGTTTTTTTTTAGCGATAATGGAAACTAAAAACTCCCAGCTCAAAAACGTCCTAATCCGAGCCATTTGGTCGTGGGAGGGGCCAGGATTCGTAGTACACTGGCCCCCCTGATATGCCAGGACACCAACTGGGCACCCTAGGTCAGTGCGGTGGACTTCAGAAAAAGCTCCCACATGCATAGCTCCCTTACCACGGGTGCTGAGCTCTCAACCCCCCTCCCCCAAAACCCACTACCCACAAATGTACAACACTACTATAGCTCTTAGGGGTGAAGGGGGCACCTACATGTGGGTACAGTGGGTTTTGGAGGCCTCCCATTTACCAGCACAAGTGTTACAGGTGGGGGGTGGGGGATGAGCCTGGGTCCACCTGGCTGAAGTGCACTGCGGTACCCACTAGAAGTGCTCCAGGGACCTGCATACACGCAGGCCTCTAGGACTTGTTACTGCTGTATAACATTGGCACACCAGTTTACACCTGAAGACTAATCTCTCCGAAAACGTCCTTTATTGGAATAAGCACGCTTACTCACAGTTAACTGCAGATACCACTGGCCCCACCACTGGCAACGAGTCTCCCTGGTAGTGAGATTAGCAGGTCAGAGCTGGCAGAATGCTGTACAATGCCCTCTTTCAGCCACATTCAAGGGAAGAACTAAGTTCTCTAATGTGGCTAACACATGGAAGGGATCTAAAACTGGCTTACAAAAATGGCCACTACCTCATGGACTACCGGAAACAAAACAGGGCACACTCTGACCCAGTAGGCAGCGGGAAAAGCACTATGGGAGAAGAGCCTACCAACTACCAACATCGTGAGACTGTAACAGAAGCTAATGAAATCACGGAGCCCAATACCCTACACCCACCACAATGCAATGCTGATGTGACCCTGTACTGCACCCGAGAGCCACATCTGACCCAGGGAAAAGCTGTGAGAGGATCGAACACATTCTGCTGTCATGATGGTGGGTACGGCATTTGAGGCTGGCATACAGGCTGGAAAAAAAAGTTTGTAAAGTGGGGTTTATTTTGGTGGGAGGGGGTTAGTGACCACTGGGGGAATCCGGGGAGGTCATCCTCGATTCCCTCCAGTGGTCATCTGGGCAGTTGGGGCACTTTTTTGGGACTTGTTCGTGAAAAAAAAGGGTCCATAAGTAAAAGTAGGGCCTCCGCAGACTTGACTGGAGGAGATATAGAGTGGATCCAGCTTTTGCCTATTTTCTCCATCCATGTGCAGTTTTTCTCCTCTCTTCTCTTTCCCTCATCTCCATCCATGTGCATCTCCTTCCTCTGTCTTCCCTCCACTCCATCCATGTCCAGCATTTCTCCTATCTCCCCTCCCCTCCATCCATGTGCATCTCCTTCCTCTGTCTTCTTTCTCCTCCATCCATGTTCAGTGATTCTTCTCTCACCCCTGCCATCCCCTCCATCCATGTACAGCAATTATTCACTCTCCCCTGCCCTCCTCTCCATCCATCCATGTACAGCAATTCTCCACTCTCCCCTGCCCTCCCCTCCATCCATCCATGCCCAGTGAGTCTCATCTCTCCCCTCCCCTCCATCCATGTCCAGCTATTCTCCTGTCTCCCCTGCATCCATCCATGTCCAGTGCAATTCTCCTCTCTCCCGTGCCCTCCCCTCCATTCATCCATGTCCAGCAATTCTCCTGTCTCCCCTGCCCTCCCCTCCATCCATGTCCAGTGATTCCCGTCTCTCCCCTGTCTTCCCCGCCCATCCATTTCCAGTGATTCTCCTCTGGCCTCCCCTCCCATCCACGTCCAGTGATTCTCCTTTGCCCCCTATCCTTCCCTCCCATCCATGTTCAGCAATTTGCCCCAGCTCCCACCTGCTTCCCTTTTCAGCCCCCGAGTTCCACTCTTAGCCCCCTTCTCAGCTGAACCAGACCGGACTCAAACTGCTGCCCCAGGAACAGTCACTTTGCATTGTATATCTCATCACTTGCTATCTCCTGACAAAGTCAGAAACAGACAAATGCCATTACCTGCTGCTGCAGACACTGGGCGGTAGAACTGCATTGGGCAGTGTTATTTTGATGTGATCACTTGGGTATTCGCTGTGATTCACTATCTTGTTTGCAAAGAGGATGTCATAATCGATGCAACTAATAAGGAAAGTGCTGAAGGTAACCACAAAGATAAATTGTCTGCAAATGAAGAACAGAGAGGAAGGTAAAATAAAGATGCTCAGGCCTGCATGTGAGCTATACAAGAAATGAATAATTGTACACCATGTCCCAGAACAGCACGCACATTTTCAAGAAGACAAGTATATACACACAGAGGATAATTTTAGAAAGATTTTCTGCATATACACCTTAATTCTATATGTGGCTGAAAAGAGTGCACACAAATTTGGCCACGCACCCAATTTATTTGATATACAAGTCAATTAGCACTGATAATCAATTATCAGAACTAATTGGCATTAATTTAAAATTGTACGTGCCTTTTTATGCGCAGATTTGAAAAGGGGGTGCGGCCATGGGTGGATCAGGGACATTCCTGGAATTTGCACGTAGTGTTACAGAATAAGGGATATCTGCACCTAATGTAGGTGTGAGAATTTACACCAGGTTTCAGTCGGTGTAAATCCTCGTGCCCAAAACTGGGCGCAGATCCCAGCACCCAACTGTGAGCACAGTTTATAGAACAGCGCTTAGTACTAATTTTATTTATCAGAATTTAGTCCATAATGCATGTTCTTCGTGTGGAAATTGCCTTTTATACTGCTGTTTGCAGCTATACATGTGTCAAGAAAAAGTGTACTTTTCTGCACACAGCTCTTCCCTGGGTTATAGTTTGGGTGAAGCTGCAAATGTGCATTTACATGCATAGAGCTCACGCATACATTTGTGCCTTCTTTGGAACAGGTGCAAATTTTATGCAGGTTAATCTGTTCATTACTGAATTGTCTCTTAAAATTTAAATTACTGTTAAAAACATATTTGTTTGTGCAGGCCTTCCCATATTTATCCATTTCATTTTAAACCAAACTATTTGTCTGCAGATCCATTGACAGCACCACCCTTACAAAATCTTTTTCTTCTTTACATATCCTCCCCCCCCCTTTTTATGTCTTAGTTGATAAAGATGTTAAGATATTAATGATATTTTAGTATCTTAATTTTTTTTGCAGATTTTCTATTATTGGTTTCTTTCCTTATCTTCTCTCCACATCACTCCCGATGTCTGGGTATTTGCCCTCCTACTAAGAGATGATATATGGATAAGTGCTGGGATGGATTACATTAATTTATAGGAACTACTATAGGGAGAGAGACCTAGATAGGATTTATTCCCTTAGATGATGAATATTACCAGCCTAAATGTGGAGGGTGGCCACTGTGACGCTGATTTTTAAAAAGGGTTCTAGGGGTGATCCGGGAAATTATAGCCCAGTAAGCATGACATCAGTGCCGGGCAAAATAGTGGAAACCATTATAAAGAATAAAATTACAGAACACGTAGACAAACATGGTTTAATGGGACAGAGTCTGCATGGGTTCAGCTGAGGGAAGTCTTGCCTCACCAATTTGCTTCACTTTTTTGAAGGCATGAATAAACATGTGGATAAAGGTCAGCCGGTTGATGTAGTGTATCTAGATTTTCAGAAAGTTTTTGATAAAGTTTCTCATGAGAGACTCCTGAGAAAATTAAAGAGTCATGGGATAGGAGGCAAAGTTCTGGTGTGGATTAGGAATTGGTTATTGGCCAGAAAACAGAGGGCAGGGGGGTTAAATGGTCTTTTCTCTCAATGGAGGAGGGTGAACAGTGGAGTGCCACAGGGGTCAGTACTGGGACCAGTGCTAGTTAACATATTTGCAAATGATATGGAGATCGAAAGGACGAGTGAGGTAATTATATTTGCAGATGACACAAAACTATTCAAGGTTGTTAAAACAAGTGAGGAATGTGAAATATTGCAGGAAGACCTCAGGAAATTGGAAACTGGGCATCCAAATGGCAGATTAAATTTAATGTGGACAAATGCAAGGTGATGCACACTGGAAAGAATAATCCGAATCATAGTTACCTGATGCTAGGGTCCACCTTGGGGGTCAGCACCCAAGAAAAAGCTCTAGGTGTCGTAGATAATACACTGAAATCTTCTGCTCAATGTGTGGTGGCCAAAAAAGCAAACAGGATACTAGGAATTACGGAAAGGGATATGAGAGTCGTTCTACCTCCAATGTACACCGCCTACAAAAGTTGTCTCATTGGATGGTATCAAAGACTAAATAAACTTGAAACTTAATCATTTTACATAGTAACATAGTAGATGACGGCAGAAAAAGACCTGCACGGTCCATCCAGTCTGCCCAACAAGACAACTCATGTGTGCTACTTTTTGTGTATACCCTACTTTGATTTGTACCTATGCTCTTCAGGGCACAGACCATATAAGTCTGCCCAGCACTATCCCCGCCTCCCAACCACCAACCCCGCCTCCCAACCACCGGCTCTGGCACAGACCGTTGCATACGTTGCATCAATCTGGCGTAACAGTAGGCACCTAAATGTGACAGTGTACAAAGGGAAAGGCCTGTTAAAGATTATTTATTTGCTGCATTTGTATCCCACATTTTCCCACCTATTTGCAGGTTCAATGTGGCTTACATTATGTTGCAATGGCAATCACATTCACAGAATAAGAAGTTCAGATTATATTACAAACTAGTAAAAAAGGCCCGTTTCTGACACAAATGAAACGGGCGCTAGCAAGGTTTTCCTTGGAGTGTGTATGTTTGAGAGACTGTATGTTAGAGTGACTGTGTGTGAGAGTGAATGCGTGTGTGTGTGTGAGAGAGAGTGAATCTGGGTGCGAGTGTGTCTGTGAGAGAGAGAGTGTGTGCGTGAGAATGAGAGTGTGTGCAAGTGTGTATGTGAGACAAAGTGTGAGAGTGTGTTTCACACAGATACAGTGTGTGCAAGAGAGAGAGAGTGTGTGCGTGAGAATGAGAGTGTGTGCAAGTGTGTATGTGAGACAAAGTTTGAGAGTGTGTTTCACACAGATACAGTGTGTGCAAGAGAGAGAGAGTGTGTGTGAGACACAGACTCTCTGTGAGACTGAGTGTATGAGACCAAGAGAGTGTGTGACTGTGTGACACATAGAAAGTGAATGTGATACAGTGCGAGACATAGAGTGTGTGAGAGACAGTGTGTGAGAGTGAGAGAGAAAAAGACATTGACTGTGAGAGAGAGAGACTGTGTGAGAGTGTGTGTGACACCCCTCTCTGGTGTCAGGCCCCCCTCCCTCTCCCTCTCTGGTGTCAGGCCCCCCCCCCCCCCCCCCTCTCTCTCTGGTGTCTGAGCATTACTGTGCAGGACGCTGAGCTCTGGCTGTGCTTCAAGGAACTGACAAATCCTATTTAATAGAATGCACCTCCAACATTCTGAAGCCGAGAAACCTTGTGTGGTTGGTCACTTCTGCTTGTGACGAACCCGGAAGTGCGTGATGTCAATTCAGGAGATGGACAGAGAGAGCAGGAATGCCTCAGCCATGCAGTCAGCTTCAGAATGTTAGTGGTGCGTTTTATTATATAGGATAAGGTGCATAAGAAAATTAGGTAAAACTAGAAGTAGATAAATAGGTAATTCATAACATAGATGAGAGCAGGACAAGATATAATGTTCAATAATGAGAATACGATTAAAGTAATCAAATTAGGAGAGTTCAATAAAGTTAGTTTTGGTGTAGTTTAGGAGTTAATTCATTATGGAGGATTCTTTTTATAAGTCTCTTTGAACAAGTTAGTCTTTAGTAGTTTCCGGAAGGTTGTCAAATCATGCGTTGTTTTTATGGTATTTGGTAATTCATTCCATAGTTGTGTGCAGATGTAGGAGAAGCTAGATGCATGTACAGATTTATATTTAAGTCCTCTACAGTTGGGATCGTAGAGGTTTAAGAAAGTGCGTGATGAACTTTTGTTATTTCTTGCTGGTAGGTCTATTAGGTCAGACATGTAAGATGGGGCCTCTCCATAAATGATGTTATGAACCAAGGTGCAAATTTTGAATGCAACTCGATCTTTTAATGGGAGCCAATGTAATTTTTCTCTAAGGGGTTTGGCACTTTCATATTTCGCTTTTCCGAATATGAGTCTGGCAGTGGTGTTTTGGGCAGTCTGGAGTTTCTTAATGGTTAAGATAAAGGCCAAGGCAGAGAACCTCACATTTTGTAAGAAAAAACAGTAAGAGGAACAGGAGGCTGCTTTGGTAGATGGCATAGATGGGCAGACTGGATAGGCCTTATGGTTTTAGCTGCCTTCTTTTTTTATATGTTTCTATGGATGGTATTTGATATACCCCCTTTCTGTGGGTACAATCAAAGCGGTTTACATGTTATATACAGGTACTTATTTTGTACCTAGAGCAATGGATTGTTAAATGACTTGTCCAGAGTCACAAGGACCTGCAGATGCATAAGTGGGAGACCCTCCTGTAGCCTGCCCATGTTCTTCCTTTACTATTATTATTCTTTCCAGTTTTTATATTCCACCTATCCCTTTGGTTTTAGGAATATTTTTCTTTAAATTCCTTTACAAAATAGCATAAAATAGCCACTTTTTTAGGATACTTCATAAAGGTACCTTGTTAAGAAAGTACCCCACGCTATGTCCAGGAAGAGACATACACACAGCTCCACCACACACATAGACATGGAGATGTATTTTCAAAGAACTTAGACTTACAAAGTTACATAGGTTAATATGGAACTTTGTATGTCTAAATGCTTTGAAAATGAGTCCCATGGAGGGGCATAATCGAACGGGGCGCCCAGGTTTTCCTGAGGACGTCCTCACAGGATGTCCCTGCGAAGGGGTGGGGAAACCCATATTATCGAAACAAGATAGGCGTCCATCTTTCATTTCGATAATACAGTCGGGGACGCCCAAATCTCAACATTTAGGTGGACCTTAGAGATGGTCGTCCCCGATTTTCACCAATAATGGAAACCGAGGACGCCCATCTCATAAGCGACCAAATGCAAGCCCTTTGGTCGTGGGAGGAGCCAGCATTTGTAGTGCACTGGTCCCTCTCACATGCCAGGACACCAACCGGGCACCCTAGGGGGCACTGCAGTGCACTTCAGAAAAAGCTCCCAGGTGCATAGCTCCATTACCTTGTGTGCTGAGCCCCCCAAACCCCACAACTGTACAACACTACCATTGCCCTTGGGGATGAAGGGGGGCACCTAGATGTGGGTACAATGGGTTTCTGGTCGGTTTTGGAGAGCTCACATTTACCACCGCAAGTGTAACAGGTAGGGGGAGGGATGGGCCTGTGTCCGCCTGCCTGAAGTGCACTGCAGTACCCACTAAAACTGCTCCAGGGACTGCATACTGCTGTCATGGAGCTGGGTATTTTATTTGAGGCTGGCATAGAGGCTGGAAAAATTATTGAAAAATTTTTTAGGGTGGGAGGGGGTTAGTGACCACTGGGGGAGTAAGGGGAGGTCATCCCCGATTCCCT
The DNA here is from genome assembly GCF_901765095.1 of Microcaecilia unicolor. Classification (NCBI taxonomy): domain Eukaryota; kingdom Metazoa; phylum Chordata; class Amphibia; order Gymnophiona; family Siphonopidae; genus Microcaecilia; species Microcaecilia unicolor. The sequence goes on along the minus strand of NC_044037.1, from coordinate 308,702,103 downwards.
CCGGTGGTCATCTGGTCATTTAGGGCACATTTTTGTGGCTTGGTCGTAAAAAAAAAAAGGACCAAGTAAAATCGTCCAAGTGTTCGTCAGGGACGCCCTTCTTTTTTCCATTATCGGCCGAGGACGCCCATGTGTTAAGCTTGCCCCAGTCCCGCCTTCGCTATGCTTCTGACACGCCCCCGGGAACTTTGGTCATCCCCACGACGGAAAGCAGTTGGGAATGCCCAAAATTGGCTTTCAATTTTGCCGATTTGGGCGACCCTGAGACAAGGACGCCCATCTTCCGATTTGTGTCGAAAGATTGGCGCCCTTCTCTTTCAAAACTAAGCCTGATGGTAACCTATGTAACTTTGTAAGTCTATGTGCTTTGAAAATGAGCACCATAATCACATATGTAGATAGAGAGAGAAAGATACGCACATTAACTCGAAAATCTCTCCAATGAGCATGCAGGTAAAACCATTCTTCTGGTGCAGATTATATACCTGAAGACATCTGTTAAGGATATCAGCTTCTCAATCTCTCTAGGCTGGAGCCCTTCCTTACCAATAAGAAGAACCTCAGACCAGGGGTTCTTAATAAAGTGTGCAGAGTGCTCTGTTTTTCAGGACATCCACAGTGAATTTTCAGCATATATATTTACAAACAGACAGTTTCAAAACTAAATTCATTTGCCTAGTTTGGTCACCCAGACCATTAGACTTGTTCTGGCTCTCAAGGTCTACAGTTAAGAATGCTGTCATAAACCATCACTCAAATAAAAGTTTCCATGGCACCATGAGGATTTAAGCTGCATCTTGAGGCATCATTCCTCTATGTGTCCTAGAGTGTCACTCCCATAGGCGCCCTGTATAAGAGGCTTGGGGAGGCTAAGCCTCCCCAGCCCAATCGTGGACATCCGTTTTGTGACCCCCAGCCCGCCATCCGCGCGCATGTTATCTTTTTTACTTCCGTGGCAGCAACGTGACGTCGCTTCCATGGAGAGTACGGAGGTAAGCTCCGCCATGGCAGTGACGTCCCTTCCACGGAGACAGAGGTAAGCTCCGTCCCCTTTAGCCTCCCCAAAACAGTTGGCTACCGACCGTCTATGGTCACTCCCTAAGCTGACATTACTCCAGTTAAGAGATATCATTGGGATCTTGCCAGGTATTTGTGACCTGGATTGGCCACTGTTGGAAACAGGATACTGGGATGATGGACCTTTGGTCTGTCCCAGTATGGCAATACTTATGTACTTAACTATGTATACATACAAGATAATCAGTTCATGTACTATAGATTTTTTTTAAGCACTTACGCAGTTGTTACCATTTCCAACCACATAAGTTGTTTTGAAAATCACCCCTTATGTGCGTACATTTATGTCTGTTCTTTGGGGTACACACATTTTTTGATTTGTGCGCTGAGCAGTCAGTGCAGAATTTAGCACACAATGACCATTAGCATGAACCTGCCCCCACATGTACCACACACTAAAACCAGTCAGCACTGTAAAATTCCTATGTTGTTTAGTGTGACTTGGAGAAGGCTATGGGAGGAGATAGGATGCAGCCTGCCCTGACAGCTAGCACATGGCATGTTACCACACACTGTCAGGGCTTCTAATAGCGCATGTGCACAAAATACCACCTCCAAAAGTAGCATTATGTGCACATGTGTTACTGGTAGTCAGATAGCATGGCTGTTGTCCAAATCAAAAAAGACAACTGTGATTGCAAACACTATACTGATCCCCCCTCCTCCCCTCCCAATGTACTCCCTTGGATTTAAACAACTCCAAGACCAAATATGTCACCCTCCCCCACACCCTCTCTGGCACTTACCAGGGTAGCACCAATAGTCTAGATGAGGATGGTTCCTGCCCCGGCCAATACTCTTGCCCTGTTGCTGCCCAGGGCAAAATAGGGGCTAAAACCCCTAGCAGTAGACTCACAGGTACTACCACTGGGGGTCAATCGGCCAAATAAGGAACAACTGCCCCTATTTAGCAAATTGATCCTCTAGAGAGTCTAGGGGGTCATAGCTGCCATTTTGTACCCAGGCCACAATGGGATGGGAGTAGAGGGGGATCACTCCTGTTGCAGCTGCAAAACTACCAGAGATTCTACAGTAATTGCGGGGAGGCATGTGGGGGGGGGGGGGGGGGGGGGGGGGGAGGGGTGATGTGGTTGGGGAAGGAGTGGGCGGATGGGCATGGTGTTCATGATTGGGTTTGTCTTTTCAATTTGAACAGTAGCCATTTTAAATGCATGATCAGATGGTGCAATTGTGCTATGGTGATTTATGCAAAGTGGGTCAGCAGATGCTGGCCACACCCTTGACATTTACCACACAGGCTTTGTATTTACTGCACAGAAAAAGCAGATGTAAATCTCTGCGAATAATTATCTAATTCTAGTGTCTTCATGTAATTTAAGGGCCCTTTTACTAAAGCATGTTAATTTTTTGCATCTGCTTTTTCTGTGCAATAAGTACAAAGCCTGTGCAGTCCTAGCATCTGCTCTGTTTTTACCATAGAGTGCAGACACCTATTGCAAGGGCCAACTTTGCATACCTGCACACCCCACGCTGGATCTGCCCTCTGAAATACCTCTTCAAACAGTGGATTAACATATGTGTATACAGGCTCTACACGCAGATATCTATCCACATATCGAGTAAGGAAATTTTATAACAGGTCATTTCTGTTAGTAAAGCAATGCTTTACCTACACAAATGCCTTTAAATATTATTCTCATCTGGGTTCCAGAGTCTAAACCGACCCCCAGGAAGTAATTTAAAAAGTACGGGATAATGTTTAATTGGCATTGGGAGTGCTGTCGAAAGGTATGTTCAAGTTTTGAGTTTGATTTGTTGCAAGTATATAATGTCATAATATGCGTAAATCCTAATGGCAAATATTAACAAGGGTTCAATGAACATGTATTCCACAGTGGTGACCTACTGCGACGGGGGGCTATAAGAGCCAAAAGCCCCTTGCGCATCTTTGTTAGCAAGACATCAAAGGAGTGGGGCACTGTTGGAAGTTTTTTTTTTTTTTTATGACATAGCAGAGTTTGTTATGTGGGCGACCTTATGCTCTATAAAGGATTAAGTGGGTTAGAGATTTAATATGGGTAAGCACTTGTTGGAGTTTTTGCATAACGTTGGGATTGGAATGGGGTTGGGGTATAGGGAAGGGAAGGGTTGGGGGGAGGGAAGAGAAAGGGGGGGGGGGGGAAGAAAATGTATGGAATTACATGTTCAAGAAATGTTTCACTGTGATTTAACTGCTGTATTTGATGTTATTCCATCAATAAAATAGATTTAAACTAAAAGAGAAATGAAATCTTACCTACTAATTTTCTTTCCTTGAGTCTCTTCAGACCATTTACGATGAGTGGATATATGACCAGATGGGGAAACTGAGAACTACTGAGTGATATTCATATAAGGCAGCAAAGCAAGACAGGCTCTTCAGATCCGCAAATAGTGTAGAATGCAGAAAAAAAAACAACAGATTCCAGAGTAAAGCTCTCACAGGAAATATATTTAATAACACGAGTACCCAATGTGGCCCATGTTTCACCCTCAGGGCCCACTTTTCTGAAAAGGTCTGAAGAAGAATGAACTTTTTTGTACTCTGTGCTTTTTGGTGATTTAAAGGTTAGGGTTTAAAAGAGGTAAGGTAGGTTTATAGTTGTGTCTTCTAGACAGCCTCTAGAAGGCACAGCAGGGCCTAGTTCAGTTCATTTAAAAAAGAAGCAAGCTTTATTAACTAGCTTCCATAGGGTACAACCCTTTTCCCCATAGTTTTAAACTGAAACATTCTTCTAGAGGCACAAACTTAACTGTAACAGGCAAGTGTATTAAAAAGGATAGTAGCAGGGCATAAACTTTGTCTTAACAGAAAGTTACTTTCTGTTCTTGCCTAGAAGCGAGGTAGCAGTGCTACTGAACTGAATTAAGTGCTAATTAAGGTGTGAGGAAAATAGAATAGCTGCAAAGGTTACTAGGGCAATCTGATTACTCTTAAGCTTCAAAAGTACAAAGAGAGGAAAGGTCTCAGGAATCTTTCTTTCTAAGAAGCTCTGACAGCCCGATGATCAGAAGCCCCAGAACAGAGGGAGGATTGTGCCTGGGCATAGGAGAAACTTACATGGTAGTGAAGCCCTGCCCAGCACATCCCAGGATGCACTGGGCAGGGTGCCACCATTTTGGAGGCGGTACTGGAATGAGGAGGGAGAGCTACTTCCTCCTCCATTGTGTCAAAGTACGGGGGGTCAGGACCTCTAGACAACCAGGTGGGGGGAGGGCGCTAGACCACCAGGTGGGGACTGGAGCTCCACTGGAACTCCAGCCTGTCAGGGGGGTGGAGGGGATTGGGGCCCCTGTGGGGGTGGCATCGAGGTCGAGTTGGTCAAGAGAAGGGGGAGAGGCTGCAGATCTTCTACTGGGGATGGATGGGGGAATGCTAGCATACAGATGCATGCTGGACAGGGCTCCCCATTCCTCCCCAATGCTCCAAGCTGGTGTAGGGTTTACAGTGGTAGCAGCGCGCTAGCTTGGTGCACTGCCTGCTGAGCACTGGGGAGGAATACTACTGTCCCTGTTTAGCATGCATTTGCATGCTATTAGCATTTAGAGCAGGCAAGCACCAGTGACGTAGCCAGACCTATCATTTTGGGTGGGCTCACAGTTAGGATGGGTGGCCTCCTAAAACTCTCCCCCCCCCCCCCCCTTTGTCCTGCGTCTCTCTCCCTTTTCTCCAACCCTGGATCCAGTATTATCCCCCTGCCCATGGCCTGGCAGCCCTGCAGGTGTACCTCAGCATTTTCTCTGGGATGGCCTTCATTGTCTGCACTGCCACCACGATCCTGCATCTATCTCCCTATGTCCCAGCAGCAGCGGACCAGCGGTAGCGATTCATGCTGCCTCCTGCTTCGTTCTAACCCGGAAGCATCTCCTCTGCCGCGCGCCCGCGTCCTGCCCCAGCAGAAACAGGAAGTTGTAATAATGGGGGCGGGAGCGGCAGAGGAGATGATTCCGGGTTAGAAGTAGGAGGCAGCATGAATCGCTACCGCTGGTCCACTGCTGCTGAGACAGGGGGAGGTAGATGCAGGATCGTGCGGCGGTGGTCGGCAGCGTCTGGGAAGCAGATGCAGGATTGGAGATCAGCCTGCTCCCTCCGCTGCCGTTCTGATGAAGGTGCTCCACTGCTGGGTGGGCCTGAACCCAAACTGGGTGGGTTCGCCCCTGGCAAGCACATTGTTACTTGAACTACAACACACAGTATAAACAGATAGCCTCTAGAAGGCACAGCAAGGCCTAGTTCAGTCTTTATTCCCACCATCCTCCCCAACTCTCGACCATCCCTAGCACATCTCTTCATTTATAGTCTTAACTAATAGTCATTTTTTTCTAATTAGGATAACAAGAGGGGATTTTCATTAGAGTTTTAATTACATTTAATTACTTTCTGAGCAGTAAACACTAAATAAATCACACAATATACCATATCCCTAGTATCTTAAGAAGTTTAAACAACACAATAATACTAAGATGTAGATAGCAGTCCAGTAGCAACAGGGGTGCTATCCAGTCTTTTGCACTGAGTGTTACATGCATGTTTATCTCCCAGTTGGTGAGCGGTTATATGTGTGTGCTCGATGCAGAGAGCTCCTAGATCTCAGAGAATGAGTCCGTTCTCTTGAGGCTAGAGTAGCAGAGTTGCTGAGGGAGACAGAGAGGTACATAGAGGAGGCCTACAGGGATGTTGTAGAGAAGTCCCACATCCAGTGTGGCAGCTTCTGTGCTGCTTTGGAGAAGGGAGGATTCCTAAAAGTAGAGAATCACCCTGGAGAAGTAGGAACCAATTTTGCAGCTAGGACCTGCCCACTAGGGTTGAAATATCCTCTCGCAACGAGGATGTGTCTTTACGAGCTTCTGCCCAGATGTTATAGTTGGTGATTCAATCATTAGGCATCCTTCAAAGAATGGAAAATGGAAACGAATAAAAGAAAGTAAAAAGCAATATAAGCAGTGTCAAGCTAGATGCAAAGCACTGATAAAGAAGGCTAAAAGAAAATATGAAGAAAAACTTGCTTTTCAGGTATATCAGAAGCAGAAAACCTGAGAGGAAATCCATGGGACCATTAGATCTTGAAGGAGCAAAAGGGGCACTCAGGGAGGACAAGGCTGTAGCAGAGATATTGAATGAATTCTTTGCTTTGGTCTTTACGGAAGAAGATATAAGAGATCTACCTGTAACAGAAATGGTTTTCAAGGGTGACGATGAGGAGGAATTGAAAGAAATCTCAGTGAACGTGGCAGATGTACTGAGCCAAATTGACAAGTTAAAGAGTGATAAATCACCTGGACCAGATGGCACACACATCAGGGTACTGAAAGCACTCAAACATGAAATTGCTGATCTGTTGTTAGGACATGTAACCTGTCATTAAATCATCTGTAGTACCTGAAATGGGAGGTGGACAATGTACGCCAGTTTTTTAAAAGGGTCAAGGGGTGATCTGGAAAATTACAGACTGGTAAGCCTGATTTCAGTGCTGGGGAAAATAGTGGAAACAATTATAAAGAATAAAATTATGGAACACATATACAAACATAGTTTAATGGGACAAAGTCAGCACAGATTCAGCCAGGGAACATAAGAGTAGCCAGACTGGGTCAGACCAATGGTCCATTTAGCCTGGTATCCTGTTTCCAACAGTAGCCAAACCAGGTCACAAGTTCCTGGTAGAAACCAAAATCATGGCAACACTCCATGCTACCAATTCCAGGGCAAGCAGTTACTTCCCCATGTCTGTCTCAATAGCAGACTATGAACTTTTCCTCCAGGAACTTTCCCAAACCTTTTTTAAACCCAGATACACTATGCACTGTTAATACATCCTCTGGCAAAGAGTTCCACAGCTTAACTATTTGTTGAGTGAAAAATAATTCCTCCTATTTGTTTTAAAAGTATTTCCATACCTCACCAATTTGCTTCACTTGAAGGCATAAATAAATATGTGGATAAAGATGAGCGGTTGACTTAGTGAATATAGATTCTCAGAAAGCTTTGACAAAGCTCCTCATGAGAGACTCCTGAAAAAAGTAGAAAGTGCTTCTGTGGATTAGGAATTAGCTATTGAACAGAAAACAGCGAGTAGGGTTAAACGGCCACTTTTCTCAATGGAAGAGGGTGAATAGTGGAATGCCACAGGGATCTGTTCTAGGAATGGTGCTATTTAACATATTAATAAATGATCTGGAAAATGGAACGAGTGAGGGCGATTAATCTGCAGATGACACAAAACTATTCCAAGTTGTCAAACGGCATGCGATTGTGAAAAATTGCAAAAGATCTTAGGGAACTGGAAGACTGGGCATCCAAATGGCAGATAAATTAATGTGGACAAATGCAAAAGTGATTGCACTTTGGGGAAAATAATCCGAATCATAGTTACCTGATGCTAGGGTCCACCTTAGGAGTCAGAACTCAAGAAAAAGACCTAAGTGTCACTGCAGACAATACGCTGAAATCTTCTGCCAGTGTGCAGTGGTGACCAAAAAAGGAAACAAAATTATTATTATTATTATTTGTTACATTTGTATACCACATTTTCCCACCTATTTGCAGGCTCAATGTAGCTTACATAGTACCGTAACGGCGTTTGCCAGTTCCGGTATGAACAAATACAAGGTGATATTGTGGTAGAATGAGGTTCGTGTATGGTACATACATTGGGGGAACTTAGAGAGGAAGAGGCAGATTTAGGATATGTCCATTACGGTCTTTGGTTTTGTTATGTTGCCGGTGTTTCAGGTTTTTTATGATGGGTCGGTGGGGGTATGCCTTTCTAAACAGGTTTGTTTTCAGTATTTTCGGAAAGTCTAGGGGGTCGAGCGTAGTTTTTACTAACTTTGGCAGTGCGTTCCATAGTTGTGTGCTTAAATAGGAAAAAGCTGGATGCATACGTTGATTTGTATTTGAGCCCTTTGCTGCTTAGGTTAGTGGAGGTTAGGTATGATCGTGCTGATTTCATAGTGTCTCTGGTTGGCAGGTCGATGAGGTCTGTCATGTATCCCGGGGGCTTCGCCGTAAAAAATTTTATGAACTATTGTGCAGATTTTGAAAGCGATATGTTCTTTGATTGGGAGCCAGTGCACTTTTTCCTCGGAGGGGTTGCGCTTTCAAAATGCGTTTTTCCAAATATAAGCCTGGCTGATGTGTTTTAGGCTGTCTAAAGTTTCTTTTGTTCTTTGCATCCTGCATAAATTCCATTGCAATAGTCTGAGTGGCTTGATTGTATCAGGTTATGAAATATTTTCCCTCGGGAAGAATGGTTCACGCGTTTGAGTTTCCACATTGAGGAAAACATTTTCCTTATGGTGGATTTCGCTTGGTTCTCTAATGAGAGGTTCTGGTCGATTGTTACTCCGAGAATTGTCAGGCTGTCTGAGATAGGTAGGGTGTAACCTGGGTTGTTCATGTTTGCGGGTTGTATGTATTGTGTTGGGGATGAGATGATCAATGTGTTTTTTCTGTGTTGAGTTTCAGTTGGAATGCATTTGCCATGAGTCCATAATGTTTAAGCTGAGCTTGATTTCATTTGGTGATTTCTGCCATATCATGTTTGTAGGAGATGTATATTGTAACGTCATCAGCGTAGATGAATGGGTTAAGGCCTTGGATGGATAAGGCCTTGGCTAGTGGGGTCATCATGAGGCTGAAAAGGATCGGTGATAGTGGTGATCCTTGTGGTACTCCTAATAGGAATTATTAGGAAAGGGATGCAAAATAAGACCAAGAATATTATATTGCCTCTGTATTGCTCCATGGTACCACCTTACCTTGAGTATTGCATTCAGTTCTGGTCACCGTATCTCAAAATAGATATACAGGCATATTTTCAAAGCACTTTGGGAGGCTAAGTTCCATAGGTTTCTATGGAACTTTGGGAGGCTAAGTGCTTTGAAAATACGCCTCATAGTGGAATTAGAAGAGGTTGAAAGAAGAGCAACCAAAATGATAAAGGGGATGGAACTCCTCCCATATGAGGAAAGGCAAGAGGTTAGGGCTCCTTAGCTTGGAAAAGAGACGGTGGGGGGTATGATTGAGGTCTATAAAATCCTGAGTGGTGTAGAATAGGTAAAAGTAAACTGATTTTTCACTCTTTCAAAAAGTACAAACACCAGGGGACACACAATGAAATTGCATGGAAATGTTTTTAAAACAAATAGGAGGAAATATTTTTTCACTCAACGAATAGTTAAGCTCTAGAACTTGCTGCCAGAGGATGTAGTAACAGAGGTTAGCGTATCTTAAAAAAAGGTTTGGACAAGTTCCTGGAGGTAAAGTCCATAGTCTGTTATTGAGATAGACATGGAGAAGCCACTGCTTGCCCTGGGATTGGTAGCATGGAATGCTGCTACTAATTGGGGTTTCTGCCAGGTACTTATGACCTGGATTGGCCACTGTTGGCAGCTGGATATTGTTTTAGATGGACCATTGGTCTGACTGGTCTATGTTCTGATAACTAAAGCATGACATTTAAACATATAAATATCAATCTAAGTAATACATTCACAAATGCACACTAAAAGCAATTGCATAAAGAAACCAATTAATAAAACCAAAACTCAGAAGTAAAAAAATAGAAAACATGCACAGTATATGGAACCAGGAAATGAAGGGTATAGTGACATTAATTTACAATGTATAAGTTTTATTTTATTTAACATTTTTTATACACTGCACAATCCAAATGTCTCAGCGTTATACAAAATATACATACATAAAATCAAAATATATTCCATCACAGTACCATGACATTGAAAATAACTAAAATATAATCACAAATAAATAATCAACATAAAATCTTGGCTTCAATCTCATTATTCAACCTCATCTTCTTCCCAGCTTCTCAAATCATATCATCCAACCCATATCTCTCTATATAAAAGGCAACCCCAACGTTCTGAAGCCTCCACGGAAGTTGGAGGCGCCTGAGATATCCGGTGTGCCCTGGAGTGTCTGCCCCGACCTCGGCGTCAAAACGTCATGACGTTGAGGGCGGAGCGATAACACTCGAGGCCCAAAACCGAAACGCCACAGGCACGGCCACGGAGGCGCAGCAAACAAAACAAAAAAAAAACCCTACCCACACACAGCGCGCGAACACCGAACAGGCAAGTAGCTCGGAGGGAGGGGGCCCCTTGCTAGCGCCCGTTTCATTGCCCTCAGAAACGGGCATTTATTCCTAGCATTTATATAAAGAGATAGGTCTTGAATTCCCTTCTGAACTGTTTAATCTGTTGTATTTTCCAGATCGTCTATGCCAGATGATTCGCAATTGTCATTCAAACAATCAATTGCTGTGATTCAGCTAGCACAAACAATCTGGGCAGTAGTTTAATCATTATCTGAATGAGGAAGGAACATGTGTAAATCAGCCTTCTCAGCAAGCCCTCTTGTTTTACATTGATTACTCTGAGTTTGCTGCAACATACAGGCTCGTTTGTCTGGTAAGGACATATGGGTCCCTGTTTACCCATATAGGTCGTGGTGTAGGCGCGCTAATCTTTGGCGCGTGCTACAGTAGACACCCATTATTCCTATGGGTGTCTCTAGTGTTAGCACTAAAAAGTTTGTGCACCTACAGCGTGGCTTAGTAAACAGGCCCTTTGTGTTTTATAAAGATTATTTATAGTACTTTTTAATATTGATTTTTTTATTAGTGGTTTTCATACTTTTTTAGCACATAGTGCTGTCACTGTATTGTGGAGCGGATTTGCTGCTTTTTTAGATCCTCTTTGACCCCTTGTAATTGGTATATATTTTAGAACCTTTATGCATTTAGTAGCACATCTGTTTCATGCACTTCACCTTGGATTCTGCAATTTAAACACCTTTGAAAGCTGCATTAAATCACTGAGTAGAGAATTTTAATTTCAAGATGTATCATAATGCATGACTCAGTGCACAGCCCTTTTTATGCTTGGCATGTTAACATATGTTTATTTATTTATTTGTGACATTTATATCCCACATTATCCCAACCAAGTTTGAGTTCAGTGTGGCTTACAATAAACAGTATAGGATACATAACAAAGAAATAATGCATAAGGAAGTAATTTGCTGTAAGAATCCAATTTTACAATACAATATCATAAACAAACTGGGACAGCTATGGATGTTTAACATTTAGAAAATCTATTATGAATGAGGAATTGTACATGAAGCAAAGAGAAAGCTAATGGTGAATAGAGTAATAACCAATTCAGGTAATAATTGTTGAGATATGGTTGTTTCCTTGCAAGGGTTTGTTTGAATAGGAACGATTTGGGGATTTTGTGGAATCTAGTATATTCCTGTATATTTCTTATTTTGGGTGGTAAGGAGCTCCACCATTTGATTCCTAGGTGTTTCACGTATATATTGTAAATTAATGTCAGTATGCATTTCACTTGTCAGTCCCCATACACTGTGCATGTTTTATATTTTTTACATCAAAGTTTTGTTTTTATTTAGTTTGTTTTATATATTTGGTTTTTAGTTTGCATTTGTTTATGTATTATTTAGAATTGATATTTATATTTTTAAATGTCATATTTTAGTTATACCCCTAAGGCAGCCAATAGGCCAAAAGCGGAACACCCAAGCAAGGCAAACCCAGAGCTGAGCTGCCCAGGTACTCACCGAGAAATACTGGCCGGCTCAGGGCTGTACAGGACCTTATCGGATGATATCACTCAGTAGTTCTCAGGTTCCCCATCTGCTGGTAGGAGATCATCTACTCATTCATCGGGAACGGTAAGGAAAGCATTTTTTATACGTAAAGCATGTTTTACAAGTGGTAAATGACTCTTATAACTCTGTGTGGCAGCGTACACAAGTACATGAATGCACACCCACAGATTGTATGTACTTTTAAAGGCACTGTGCACAGGCATTCCTAGGGGCATGGTTTTGAGTACAGCAGGAGTAAAGCTGCAATGTATGCATAACGTCTTATAGAACAGGTGGGTGCACTCATAGGGGCTAATTTATAAAGGCGTCAGCCAGGTGTGAAGACCAAACAAGCATCCATTTTTGGCCTGGTTTATAAAGACATACAGATGCCTATCAGGGGCATTTTCGAAAGAGAAGGGCGCCCATCTTCTGACACAAATCAGGAGATGGGCGTCCTTCTCTCAGGGTCGCCCAAAGCGGCATAATTGAAAGCCGATTTTGGGCACCCTCAACTGCAGTCCGTTGCGGGGATGACCAAAGTTCACGAGGGTGTGTTGGAGGCGTAGCAAAGGCAGGACTGGGGTGTGCTTAAGAGATGGGCGTCCTCGGCCGATAATGGGAAAAAGAAGGGCATCCCTCACAAGCATTTGGTCGACTGACCGGATGACCACCGGAGGGAATTGGGGATGACCTCCCCTTACTCCCCCAGTGGTCACTAACCCCCTCCCACCCTAAAAAAAAAATTTTCCAGCCTCTATGCCAGCCTCAAATGTCATACCCAGCTCCATGACAGCAGTATGCAGGTCCCTGGAGCAGTTTTAGTGGGTGCAGTGCACTTCAGGCAGGCGGACCCAGGCCCATCCCCCCCTACCTGTTACACTTGTGCTGGTAATGTGAGCCCTTCAAAACCCACCCGAAACCCACTGTACCCACATTAGGTGCCCCTCTTTACCCCTTAGGGCTATGGTAGTGGTGTACAGTTGTGGGGAGTGGGTTTTTGGGGGGGGTTTGGGGAGCTCAGCACCCAAGGTAAGGGAGCTATGCACCTGGGAGCAATTTGTGAAGTCCACTGCAGTGCCTGGTGGTTTCCTGGCATGCGAGGGTTACCAGTGCACTATGAATTCTGGCTCCTCCCACGCCAAATGCCTTGGATTCGGTCATTTTTGAGATGGGCGTCCTCGGTTTCCATTATCGCCGAAAACCGGGGACGACCATCTCTAAGGTTGACCTATATGTTGAGATTTGGGCGTCCTGACAGTATTATCGAAACAAAAGATGGACGCCCATCTTGTTTCGATAATACGGGTTTCCCCGCCCCTTCGCCAGGACGTCCTTAGAGATGGGCGCCCTTAGAGATGGTCATCCCTGTTCAATTATGCCCCTCCACGTGTCTTTATAAGATGCTATGGGTAAACCAGCAGAAATTGAGTTTCTTAATTACGTATGTAGTTATGATCTGAAAATGTATCCATAGAAAAGGAGGTGCAAATCTCTGTGTATAGTTTTTCCTTAGGGCAATTTGCAAAGTGAAAGTACGTACATTCATTCAGTTTGTAGCTGGAGTAAAGACCAAAGAGCAAAATACCTCCCTCTAAGGTCCGTGTCCCAGAGCATCACTTTATTATCCTGATGCTTTGAGCTTTTTGCCCAAAGTGCCATTCTTCTAACTCAACACTAGAAGCTGTGTCCCAGGATCTCACTCTGTATCTAATTCTTGACATCAGAAAGGATACTCGACAGAAGAACAGATCCAGGTTCTCTATGTGATGCCATTGAGCTGCAACAAATAGAAGATAGGTTATTTTTACTGCACAGAATGATGCTCCATCTGTAGATATGCAGTATTTTTCCTGTCTCCTCCTAACATTCCTCTGCCATCCCCTCAACCATCAAAAATACACTACAGTATATAACCTCTGCCATTATTGATCCACCACGATTGTCCTCTCACTTTCTCTGAGCCCTTCATCAACCAGAACAAAGGCCCCAGCCCAGTATCCAGCAGCGGTGGAAAGAGGAAGTTTCTAAGAAACAGGGCAGAATAGTTATTCCCTGTGGCGAAGCAGGGTGTTTTCAAGTCTGTGAATTGTAATAGTTTCATGCAGTGTATTTCTCTTGTTTGGCCAGCAGGTGCTGTTTGCTCTGTGTTTTAAGGCTGTTGCAGAGAAGACTGTTTCTTTTTAAGTTAAGCCCAGAGGAAAAAGTATCATGCCCAGCTATTGGCCAGATTCTTTCAAAATGCTCTGGGCTCTGATTGGCCCTGGAGTTCAAAATCCAGCCAGGAGGTACTGGATTTTCCCCAGGCTCAGCTAGGGAGTGCAAAGGGTAAACATCTCTGCCCTGAGACCCTGTTCAAGACCTGTGAACAGTTATTTTCCTGAAACTCCCTAGGTGCTACCCAGGTAGTAGTAATAAAGTGTTTAGAATAGCTTTAATAATGATCTTACTCAGTTACCTGTTATTGCTTGTTGTTTTTCCACCTGTCTTATATCATCCACTGTTCTATTTCTATGATAATAAACCCACTAGTTTGTTAGCTCTGTTCTCCTGGACTGACTAAGAATCCTGGTGGTTTGTGTTTTGGGTCTGTGGGTGTTTTCTAGGAACTGTAAGGCCTCTGGGAGTGTGGCCCCAGTGTCCTAGAAATCACTGGGGAATAACTTGAGAGTGGAAGACTCGCCCAGATGCAAGCAGGACCTAGTCAGTGGGAGGAGGGTGCATTGTAGAGTACGTGTACAGGTGCAGGTGGGCCTGAGCAGTGCTGGGGACAGACCCTCCAGGTGGCCACAGGGTTAACCCCAGGTGGGTGCTAGGTGTTTCATGACACTCCCTTCTAGCAGTCATGGGCAACCTCCCTGACTGTTATGTTGCATAACTTGTGACTTTCTGCCTTCTATTACCTTATCTAGCCCTGATATTCCATTCCATTTATTTAAATATTTAACTGGTCCACAAGGCAAAGAACCTAAAAAATATTCATCGAACACAATAAACACAGTCTAAACATGTAACATAATCAAAAACTATAATAACAATAATGGAAATAGCAGTGATTAACTCCAGCAAACAGACAGTATCCAAGGCATCAAAAATAGGATGAACTATCAAAAAGTAGGGAAAGCATGCAGAACATGGCTCATGGAATTGTTTTCAATCCCTTTACATGTAAATGCATGTGTGTTTGTAGGCACTGTTAGTATACAGAAAATCACTCATACAGCAATTACTATGGACTCATTTTGCTATGGAGATGACCAGTACCTAAATATGGCCCTTAGATTCATGATAGGCTGTCCACCAATGAAAGAATAATACCAAAGTGGAAATACATATTATTTATTATATAAAAAATAAGGGCAATGTAGCAAACCAATATTCAAAAATAGGTACTGTCACAAATACTAAAAATTACCAATAGATATATGAATATATATGCAATTATGTAACTATACAACTATATATATCCTGAGAAGAGATTACCAACTTAGCAGCAAAGACAGGCTAATGACCACGGGGGTCCTGAGGTAACCAATCCTTCACAGGCAAAAACCAAAATTAATTAAACCTGAGCATAAGAGGAAAACTTCTGTCTCTCTCACTCTTGCGGTCCATAGCTTCAGAGTCCAGATGGGCAGATGAATTGGAGCCTCCTCTCCAGGCTCTAGCAATTTTCCTGCGACCCCTTCTGATCAGAATTTAGTCCAAGGTTCCTGCTCTGTGAGCAGACAGTTACACGGCTTTTGGAACTTGGCCTTGTGCTGTACCTAGCACAGAGATACAGTTCATAGGTGTTCTGGCAATTCAGTCTCTCCTCCAAGACAGATCTGTACACCATGAAATCTTCTTCTCTTGTTTCTCTTGTCCAGTGTTGGCATTGCTCTCCGGGTCTATAGCTGACAAACATGGATCAATCACAAACCGTCTGTCCATCTGTACAATGAGAGGCCTTGTGGGCATCCTGCAAGAACAGCTTATCATTAGTAGGCTTGCAGTACCAAGCTCCCCTCCATGGTTCCCAGAAGTTCCAGAGACACTGTCTCTGTGAATTCTGCTCCTCCACACCTTCCCAGGAAATAAACTGGAAGGCTAGTGAAGGAAAACATGTCCTTAAATGAAGTCACTAACACAGCTGTGTCAAGAAGCAGTTTTCCTTGTACAAAAGCTGGTTCATGTTGTATTCAGGCCTCAGGCTGCAGATTGTATATTGGTTCAGAAAAGATGGTTCAGGCTTAACTTGGTCTCAGACCAGCAAAGGTGAGAAAGCAGTAAAAACCCCTACAATGTGTTCAAGGGGAGGGGGGGGGAGAGCGGTCAGGGTGTGTGTGACAGTGTTGCGTAAGTTACTGATGGATGTTCAGTTTTTTACTTTGTGTTACCTCGCCTTGAATCTCTAGCAGGAGGGTTGGCAGGTTACAAGTACCTGATAACATAACATAACAAAATAATATATTAAAGTTACTAGTTTCTACAAAGAAGAGAAAAAATTATGTTTCTTACCTGATAATTTTCTTTCCTTTAGTCCCAACAGGTCCAGAGACGAGTGGGTTATGGCCCCTACCAGCAGGTGGATACAGAGAGAACGCCAGAGCTCTGCCATAAAGGATAATGTGCAGCAGTCTCTCTTTCAGTATATTCGATACCAAAGCAAAAAGGAAATCATGAGTCCATGAATCAAACTCCTGTCTCTGACACAAAACAGATGAAGTAAGGATTGACCACCAGAGACAGGGCAAGGCTCGACCACCAGAGACGCAGCAAGGCTGGAAATCCAGAGACTGAGAAGGCCTCGACATGAACGTAGGGTCCTTCCCCGGTTTAGGCAACAATATAATATGAGCTAGATTCTGATGGAGGTCTCCCCCTCCCTGTACTAAGCTGTTATACATATTGGCCAGAGGCTACGCCACTACATCCGACAGGATTCTGTAATATTCTGGTCCAAAACCATCTGGGCCTGGGGCTTTTGTCAACTTTAATGCTTTAACACCCAATCTGATCTCTTTTGCAGAGATAGAACGGCTCAAAGTCTGTACTTGATCTATAGTGAACCTAGGAACCAATAAATCTCGAAAGAATGCATCCCTCTTCTCTATATCCAATTCTCTCGCCTCATATAAAGATCGATAATATTGAACAAACTGGGTTTGTATTTGGGATTCTTTATGGTATCTCCGGCCAGACCCATCCTTAATATAGATAATGACCTGTTTTTTCTTTTAAGGATGCACTAGATTGGTCATAAGTTTTCTAGCCTTGCTGCCCCATTTAAACAATTTAAACCTTTGATAATAAAATATCTCGCTCAGCCCGACTAGTGAGCAAAATATCAATCTGGCGCCTGATCCCCAGCAAGGCGTCTTTAGAGGACTTATTTAAACGGTGCATATGCTGCCGACGAAGGGACTGATATTCCTGGGATAGTTTTAATAACTCAGCCTCTAACTTTTTCTTCCTGCTCAATGTGTATGCCAATATATGACCCCTTATTACTACCTTAGAAGCTTCCCAAGAAGTAACTGGGCCCACTTCTGGAGTCTCATTAGTGGATTGATAGTGTAGCCAGTTCTCCCTCAGGTAAGTTCAAAAAGCTGTGTCATTATACAATGAGGGCGAGAATTTCCATATCCTCTCTGTCGATTCTGCTGTGTAGTGAACAGACCGTTATTATGCATGTTATGCTCATTTCCCATCCCACAGGCCTCCCAGCTAAGCCTGCTGGACTCTTTCATCCCCTGAGTAATGACCCAGACTAAATAACAGCGACGATAATTCCAGGGTGCACTGTCTACCCCCATCTTCCCTCTTACAATATCATTCCCTTCTACTACCCCATATTCCCCCCAATCATACTCCCCCTCCCTCCCGAGCACATCATTCACACATCCCCCTCCTAACTCCCCCAGTTAAACCTCTCCTCTCTCTTAAACAGTGAAGCCATCCTCCCCCCCCTCCCCGAACAAACACAACAGAATATTTCCACCCCACGCCCTCTCCGCCATCTAATTATGATACATGTTCCTCCCCTTGTATTCTCCCCAGCCACTCTGAATGCTCTCCCCAATTCAGACCAGTAAGCTGTTACAACAAAAAAAGTACATATAACAGAAGATTCCTTGTGGCCTTTGAAAAAGATGACTCCAGAAGCCCCATATAGTCACCCCCACTCTTCCAGACATAGCTGCCCTTCCATGTTAAGATTCCAGAGCAAAGGGATCCACATCTGTAGAGTCACTAGGTCCTTTCTGCTGGGGGTATTATCCAAAAACATGGTGGAATTTGGCCTGATCACTCGTCTGATGGGGCCCCTCGCTATTAAGAATGTCCAGGAATGCCTGAGCCTGTGAGACCTCCAAGAACAGAACCGTTTGTCCTTAATGCCAGATCCGGAGTTTAGCTGGGTACAAAAGCGAAAAATGTATACCCTTTCTATGCTGCAATGTACATGTTGGCGCCATAGCTCTGCACATTTGTGCTACCCCGGCTGAGTAATCATTAAACAATAGCAGCTGGTGCCCCTTACACTCCAGTGTCGTCTTCTTAGATCAAAAGGCTTTCAGCAAGTACTCTTTTTCCAGCCAGTTCATATAGTATGCGATAGCCATGGGCGGTTTACTTTCTCGCTCTTCTTGCATCCCAATCCGGTGTACACGATCACACTGCAGTGTATTTGTACATTCTTCTATGCACAACTGTGCTGGCAGCCATGTACTAAAGGTCTTTATCTGAAACTGATTTGGGCAGTCCAATGACCCGAAGATTGTTACGACAGTTCCAGTTCTCTTGCTCCTCCAAACGATCACGGGGGGCTGCTGCTGCTTTTTGTAGTTCACAATCTGCGTCACCATGCCATGCGCTGCATCTTCTTGCGCTGACACACGCTGCTCCACCTCGGCAATTCTCCAGGTCTGAGTGTCGAATTTCTCATTTATCTTGTCCACCGCAGATTGAATTTTATTTAGACGGTCTTCTAGTGCCGTTGCGACTGTGCGCGAGATCTCCTTAGCCCAGTCTCCCAGCGCGGTCATCTGCTGTGACTCTGGGCCTGCCACCATCTTAATTACTTTCAGTGAAAGAACCTATTTTGTTTTTCAGGCCTCTCTGGCTCCTCGTGGGCATACCTTCTCCCACAGCGCTCCCTCCATCGCTCAGCTTCACCCAGGCGGTGTCCAATTAAAACGTAAGTGTAGAAAATTCAACAGACTTGGGGAGGACTCAGATATTTAGCAGATTTTTGCAGAAATTTGGCGGAGCTCTCTTTCTTGTTGCCATTCAGGTGGCAGGCATCACGTGACCCCCCCCCCCCCCCCCCCCCCCCAGTCCTCTCCTTCTATGGAAACCTGTCCAATCTACACTAAAAAAAGCTCTCTGTCCATCTGCTCGTTTCTATTTCACTTACCACTGAAATCTTCCTCCAGCAGACACTACTTCCCTCCATCTTTGGGGGAGAGAGAGAGAGAGAGAGAGAGAGAGAAGCAGGAACATATCCATTAAATGACTTACATTTACTGCCCTCAGGAACATACACCAACAAATCTTCATCTCCAGGGGGAGAGTCATTGTAAGAAGATTCCAGGCGCTGATACTCAGTGTCAAAGTGATCCATCTCAACAGGTTCTGCTCATGATCTTATCCGAGGGAGTCTACAGAAAGAGTAGAGAGACATTCAGAAAAGGAGAATAAAATCAGTAAGGGAGGCAGGACATTCAAAGAAAGTGAAAAAAAAAGAGTACACATTTTCAGAGAAAGATAGTAAATAATTTTCATACAGGACAATAAGAAGATAGCAAAGAGATTTGGAATTAAGAGAAATGGTATTGAGATGGTCATCAAGACAGAAAGAGAGAGAAAAGGGAACCAAATAGTAGGATACGGTCAGTATCACAAACACAGAGAGGCCAAGCAGACAAAAAGAAAGACTGTACACAGAGTAAGAAAATAAAGCTGAAGGTGTATTCAGTAATCACATGTTCAGGACAGGTGATGCACATTTGAGAACGCAGTTTTCTGCTGTTGTAGGCAACGGACTGGTAGCTCCCGAGGAAACTACAAATAAGTGAAACGGAGTAGCCCTGTTGAGCGATAAGAGCCAGTTCAGTTAAAATGCTTTTAATCGAAAAA
This sequence comes from Microcaecilia unicolor, assembly GCF_901765095.1. Taxonomy (NCBI): domain Eukaryota; kingdom Metazoa; phylum Chordata; class Amphibia; order Gymnophiona; family Siphonopidae; genus Microcaecilia; species Microcaecilia unicolor. The sequence goes on along the minus strand of NC_044037.1, from coordinate 308,682,266 downwards.
AAAATATTTAATGCCTAAGTTACGTGATTGAACAGAGGAAACAAATCTGTATATTTCATTTTTGGGATTAGATATCTTTTAAATCATTAAGGGAAAATTAAACATTTTAAAAATGTATATAAATAAAAAAGAAAAAGGCAGGAGGAGATTTTTATGATTAATGAAGTTGCACAATTTTTGCAATCAATTTGCAACCATATAGGCATCTGAAGTCTTTTCTTCCTCAATACTTAAAATCAAAATTAAATGGAGTTTCCTAATAGGAAATACTGATTGAGACCAATATTCAGTATTGTAACATTAGTTGTGTGGCCATTAATGCACAAAATAGAAAATTAGCCATATTTGGCCACAGCAAAAAGTGACCTTAGTGTGCAGAAAAGATGCACATAAGGGAAAGCTACGGCCACATTTTGCCTTAGCTTTGTAAAAGGGTCTCTACAGCCCCTGTTTACAAAGCCATGCTAGCGGCTGGAGGTGCGGTACTGCCGACACAGGGCTGTGTCGGCATTGCCTTGCAACTTTGTAAACGGGGGTGGGGGGTTTGTACTTGAGGCAATGGAGGGTTAAGTGACTTGCACTAGATCACAAAGAGTTGCAGAGGGATTTGAACGTTGCTTCCTGGGTACACAGTCCATTGTTCTAACCATTCGGCTTCTCCTCCACTCCACATGATACTCACTTGATTAAAATGTACCAAGTAATCACATCTAGTTAATTTAAAGGTTTGTTATAATGCCTTTTAATAGTGTACAAAAAGCACTTTACAGTAATTAAAAAAAGGATATAAAAACATCAAGGAGTTCTGACAGGCTGAGCTGCTTACCTGCTGAAGGCGGCTGGAGAGGCACCCCAGAACACCTATGACTGGTGTGAGGACCCCAGAAGAATACAGCTGCGTCCTTGCCGCGCAGACAGGCCGAGCTGCTTACTTGCTGCAGGCAGTTGGAGTGGCACCCTAGAGCATCCCCAATTGGTGTGAGGCCCCCAGTGGAATAAAGCAGCATCCTAGCCCCGGCACGCCTGAAGGGGCATAACCAAAGGGACAGGTTCTGCCCCTTTGTAGCAACCCAAGGATCAAGGAATGGGTTTCCTTGCTTCTCTAAATTGGAACGCGCAAAGGAGTTCAGAAGGGACCTGCACAGCTTGCTATTATTCAGAGACCCATGAATTTCCGTCTTCAGCAGGCTTCCTTGAGACAGCAAATGTGAAACATGGTCCATGTCGAGACCCAGGATCCTTACTGAAGATAAGTACTGCTACAGTTTTTTAATTTATTTTTAAAAAGCATTCACTATGGGTGGCATGAAGTGATTACAAAAGATGTGTAGTATGAGGATGTAGGTGTGGCAGTCCTTGGAAAGCCTATGAGTGCAAAAAAAAACCACTTTCACTTATTTTTTTTATTATTTCTGATTTTATATTCTAAATATGATACTGCACTGTGGGACTTGCTTTGTATACTGAGTAGGTAATAAATAGAAATAAATCAAAACAGAGAAAAGAAAATATGATGATACCTTTTTTATTGGACTAACTTGCCTGAGCATGTGTGTGTAGTCCTCTCTGGGTTTGTTTAGAAAGCGGTGGGTGCGGGCTCCTTCCATGCACCTGGTTCTGCTCTCTCTCTGCCTGGCTTCCAGGCTCCTTGATTGCTTTGCTTCCACCCACCTGTTTCTGCTTGCTCTCTCTCTCTCTCTCTCTCTCTCTCTCTCTGCCTGGCTTCCAGGCTCCTTGATTGCTTTGCCTCCACCCACCTGGGTCTGCTCTTCCTCTGCCTGGCTTCCCTTGCTTCTCTCCTATTGGTCTTCCGGTTCCTCCTCCCCTGCTCTTGTCCTATGGCTGTGCTCCTTCTCCCTGCTGATGTCAGACGCCAGCACTTTATCAGCTGAGCTCTTCCTGGACTCCATGCTTCGGCTTCTACTTTGGAAGGTGTTTCTAACTCTGTAGTCTGCTTCTTATCTACTGGTCCCTCGTTGCTGACGAATAGTTAAGCTCTGTAACTCTTTGCTGGAGGATGTAGTAACAGCGGTTAGCGTATCTGGGTTTAAAATAGATTTAGACAAGTTCCTGGAGGAAAAGTCCATAGTCAGCTATTGAGACAGACATGGGGAAGCCACTGCTTGCCCTGTGATTGGGATCATGATATGTTGCTATTTGGGTTTCTGCCAGGTACTTCAATAGAAATCAAACAAAATAAAACATGGAAAGGAAATAAGATGATACCTTTTTTTATTGGACATAACTTAATACATTTCTTGATTAGCTTTCGAAGGTTGCCCTTCTTCCTCAGATCGGAAATAAGCAAATGAGGTAGCAGATAGTATATATGAGAGAAACACCAAAGCATTACTTTGACAGTCTGACAGAGTGGGAGGGTGGGGGTATGCATGGGGACATCAAAGCATTTCATTGATATTCTAACAGGATGGGTGTTGGTAGGTGAGAGGAGGGTAATAAACAGAGAAATACAGCTTTATGTTTTATAATGAGTTAGAAAACCCAGATCCTTATAAGTCCTGTTTGTTGGGTGTCAAAATATTCAATCATTCTTATTTCAAAGGTCTTACGTTCCTGTATTGTTTTAAAATTACCTTTCAGTATTCTTACTGTGAAATCACTGGTGCAGTGTTCTGGTCTTGTGAAGTGTTGGCCCACAGGGGTGGGGGCCTGACTGGCACCAGCTATTTTCATGTGATGTCTGTGTAGATTGAATCTTGTCTTAAGCATCTGGCCTGTTTCTCCAATATAGCATCCTTCGTTACATTTCTTACACTGAATGATATATACCACATTGGAAGATGAGCATGTAAAATAGTCCTTTATGTTGAATATTTTTCCTTTGTGAATGACTGTGGGGTCTTGTGAAATGTTTTGGCATAGTTTGCAGCTGGCTGTGTTACACATTTCACAAGACCCCACAGTCATTCACAAAGGAAAAATATTCAACATAAAGGACTATTTTACATGCTCATCTTCCAATGTGGTATATATCATTCAGTGTAAGAAATGTAACGAAGGATGCTATATTGGAGAAACAGGCCAGATGCTTAAGACAAGATTCAATCTACACAGACATCACATGAAAATAGCCGGTGCCAGTCAGGCCCCCACCCCTGTGGGCCAACACTTCTCAAGACCAGAACACTGCACCAGTGATTTCACAGTAAGAATACTGAAAGGTAATTTTAAAACAATACAGGAACGTAAGACCTTTGAAATAAGAATGATTGAATATTTTGACACACAACAAACAATAAGGATCTGGGTTTTCTAACTCATTATAAACCATAAAGCTGTATTTCTCTGTTTATTACTCTCCTCTCACCTACCAACACCCATTCTGTTAGAATATCAATGAAATGCTTTGATGTCTCCATGCCAGTGGCGTAGCCAGACTGCCAATTTTGGATGGGCCTGAACCTAAAGTGGGTGGGCACAAAATTTTCTCTCTATTCCCCCTTCCCCAGCAAAATTTAGTCACACTAATCAGATGCATTTGTCACATAGGGGTAAAGTGCTGCTTTTCAGTGCATCAGGTTTCAGAAAATTTATTTAAAAGCCTAACACCCTTTTCAATGAGCTTTCAGAGGCCAAAACCTCCTGCCTCAGGTCAGCATAACGCTGTTATGGTATCCTCTCCTGACCTAAGGAAGGAAGTATTGGTCTCTGAAACTTTATTAACACAGGTACCATATTACTTTATCCTAAATTAAAATAAAATTATTTTCTTTACCTTTGTTGTATGGCCATTTACTTTTTCTCATTGTGTTGCTCCCAGTCTCTAGATTCTACTTTCCTTCGTCTTTCTCTTGCCAGGGTTTCCTGTCCATTCACCACCTATGGCTTTTCATCTTTTCCTCACCCTTGTTCTCCACATGCCCCTTCCTCTTATTCTCCAGTCTTTCCCTACTCTGTCCTCTCCCTCTTTCCATCCAGCAGCTCCCCTCTTTCTTTTGCATCCAGCGTCTCCTTTTTCTCCCTACCCTTCCATCCAGTGTCTTCCCTCTTTCTCTCCTCATCCTTCCACCCATCTACCCTCTCTCCTGATCCTTCCATCTAGTGTCTCTATCTCTCTACCCTTTTCTGTTCAGTCTCCCCTCTCTCTCTCTCTCCACATCCTTCCAGTCTCTCCCCTTTCTCTCTGCATCCTTCCATCCATCACCCCTCTTTCTCTCCCTATCCTCCCATGTCCAGCGGCTCTCTCCCTTCCTCCTCTCCCTCCCATGTCCCAACGGCTCTCTCCCTTCCCTCCAGTCCCTTCTTCCTCTCCCTCCCATGTCCCAACGGCTCTCTCCCTTCCCTCCAGTCCCTTCTTCCTCTCCCTCCCATGTCCAGCAGCTCTCTCCCTTCCCTCCAGTCCCTTCTTCCTCTCCCTCCCATGTCCCAGCAACTCTCTCCCTTCCCTCCAGCCCCTTCTTCCTCTCCCTCCCATATCCAGTAGCTCTCGCCCTTCCCTCCAGTCCCTTCTTCCTCTCCCTCCCATGTCCCAGCAGCTCAGCCATTTTTCCTCCAGGTCCGCATCCTTCGTGCTGTCTCTATCCCTTTTGTCCCACGGAGGCAGCGCTTCCTTCCTGCCCTGTCTTCTCCCCAAACTCCGCTGCATCGGTCTCTCCCTGCAAGTGGAATCCTCCTTCGCCGGTCGCGCTGCGCTGCCATGCACATGCAGCTTCGCTCCTCCCCCTGCCGCGTTCATCCGGCCCTAAACAGGAAGTGCATCACAGAGGGCCAGATAGACGCGGCAGGGGGAGGAGCGAAGCTGCATGTGCATGGCAGCGCAGCGCGACCGGCGAAGGAGGATTCCACTTGCAGGGAGAGACCGATGCAGCGGAGCTTCGGGAGAAGACAGGGCAGGAAGGAAGCGCTGCCTCCGTGGGACAAAAGGGATAGAGACAGCAATGCGGATGGGCGGGCCTGGAGGGAAAATGGGTGGGCCTACCAACACCCATTCTGTTAGAATATCAATGAAATGCTTTGATGTCCCCATGCATACCCCCACCCTCCCACTCTGTCAGACTGTCAAAGTAATGCTTTGATGTTTCTCTCATATATACTATCTGCTACCTCATTTGCTTATTTCCGATCTGAGGAAGAAGGGCAACCTTCGAAAGCTAATCAAGAAATGTATTAAGTTATGTCCAATAAAAAAGGTATCATCTTATTTTCTTTTCCATGTTTTATTTTGTTTGATTTCTATTGATAACCTTTAAGAGTGGACTAACACGGCTACCACACCTCTCTACTGCCAGGTACTTGTGATCTGGATTGACCACTGATGGAAACAGGACTCTGGGTTAGATGGACCATTGGCTGTTCTTATGTTCTTATGTACATAGGGAAATATAATCCCAGGTACAAGTACAAAATGCTGGGTGTTGAGTTAAGAGTCACCACTCAAGAAAAAGATCTTGGAGTAACTGTGGACAATACATTGAAATTCTCATCCCAGTGCAGTGTAGTAGTCAAAAAAAAAAAGCATATCTACATTTTGGGATGTTTCAGGTTCTTATGACCTCAACTGGCTACTGTCAGAGATAGAATTCTGGGCTCAGTGGCCCTTGGAGGAACTCAGTATGGCTTAATGTTTTTATGTAAAGCCCCTAGCAGGGAGAGCTATGTGTCCCAACAGATAGAGAGAAAACATCCCACTGAGAGTATATGGACATATCATTGCATCCAGAGAAAAGTCCCAGGTAGGTAGAGACATGTTACAATATCTGGAGAACCCCAGTCCCGTCCTCCCTCATGGCAGCTACAGAGATGAACTGTAAAATCCAGGAAAACTCACCCTCTAGTAAAGCAGAAAGGGAAAGGAGTTTAAAAGTGAGAAGAGAGCATGAGATGGGAAACAAGAGAGATTACACTAGACCAGTGATTCTCAACCCAGCCCTTGGGACACACCTGGTCAGACAGGTTTTCAGAATACCCACAACAAATAAGCATGAGACAGATCTGCATGCAAATATTCATCTTGGCTTCACTCAATGGATCATTGTAAACTGTAGTATGCCAAACTCATTTTAAATCCTCACAGGCTCCTTTTTCGTTGTGGTTCTGTCCGTCCTTTAGTTTACATTTTGGAATAATTTTATCTTGTGGAAAGCAGACATGAACGCCAGTCTGGTAAGTGTGTGAATACAGTGAAAAAGACATACTAAGAATACTGCAAGAACACTAATAGAAAGACAAACAGATCAGTGAAGAATACAAGCAGTATTCTCTCAAACACAGCCTGTTTCCTGCTCAGTACATGGCAATTAACATAGCAAGCGTTAAAAGACCCCTTACCTTCTCCATTTAGGCAGTCTGCCAGCAACAGCCATGCATCCACTGCTCTTCCACCAGATTTCAGTTTCTGAGATATTCTGCTGAGCAAAGAGATGAATAAAAAGAAACAGCAAAGATGAAATCAAAAGTGAAAGAGCAGCAGGATGTTAAGAGAGGGAAAGGTCAACCTCACACCCTGAGAGTAAGCTAATCAATCCAGAACTCCAACTAGAAACTATGAACCTCCCACGCTGGATAAAGCAATATATTATCCACAAAGTACCTTTCCAGAGAATGGACTGAAAAGTCAGAAAGCACAGTCAGGCCATTCCTGGATTTTCAGTATCTGTTTCTTAACGTAGAAACTCAGAAATAAAATTGGTAATAATAATATACCTTAAAAATAAAAACAAAATAAAGTGACACCTTTTTACTGGACTAACTTAAAACATTTCAGGGTAAATATTCAGCAGGCGGGATTATACCTGGATATTTAATGGTGGGGAATGTCCAGGCCAAGCACTGAATATCTGGTTTGCATGACCAGCTATCCCTTATCTGGTTAACAGCGATATACAGCGCTGAGCATCTGGTTTCTGCGACTGGCTATCCCTGATCCAGTTAAGTGGGATATTCAGCACTGAACATCTGGTTTGAGCGACTGGCTATCCATTATCCGGTTAAGTGCGGGATTCAGTACTGAACATCTGGTTTGTGCGGCCGGCTATCCCTTATCCGGTTAAGTGCGGGATTCAGTACTGAACATCTGGTTTGTGCGGCCGGCTATCCCTTATCCGGTTAAGTGCGGGATTCAGCACTGAACATCTGGTTTGTGCGGCCGGCTATCCCTTATCCGGTTAAAAGCGGGATTCAGCACTGAACATCTGGTTTGTGCAACCGGCTATCCCTTATCCGGTTAAGTGCGGGATTCAGCACTGAACATCTGGTTTGTGCGGCCGGCTATCCCTTATCCGGTTAAGTGCGGGATTCAGCACTGAACATCTGGTTTGTGCGGCCGGCTATCCCTTATCCGGTTAAAAGCGGGATTCAGCACTGAACATCTGGTTTGTGCAACCGGCTATCCCTTATCCGGTTAAAAGCGGGATTCAGCACTGAACATCTGGTTTGTGCAACCGGCTATCCCTTATCCGGTTAAGTGCGGGATTCAGCACTGAACATCTGGTTTCTGCGGCCGGCTATCCCTTATCCGGTTAAAAGCGGGATTCAGCACTGAACATCTGGTTTGTGCAACCGGCTATCCCTTATCCGGTTAAGTGCGGGATTCAGCAGTGAACATCTGGTTTGTGCGGCCGGCTATCCCTTATCCGGTTAAGTGAGGGATTCAGCACTGAACATCTGGTTTGTGCAACCGGCTATCCCTTATCCGGTTAAGTGGGGGATTCAGCACTGAACATCTGGTTTGTGCGGCCGGCTATCCCTTATCCGGTTAAGTGCGGGATTCAGCACTGAACATTTGGTTTGTGCGGCTGTCTATCCCTTATCCGGTTAAGTGCGGGATTCAGCACTGAACATCTGGTTTGTGCGGCCGGCTATCCCTTATCCGGTTAAGTGCGGGATTCAGCACTGAACATCTGGTTTGTGCGGCCGGCTATCCCTTATCCGGTTAAAAGCGGGATTCAGCACTGAACATCTGGTTTGTGCAACCGGCTATCCCTTATCCGGTTAAGTGCGGGATTCAGCACTGAACATCTGGTTTGTGCGGCCGGCTATCCCTTATCCGGTTAAAAGCGGGATTCAGCACTGAACATCTGGTTTGTGCAACCGGCTATCCCTTATCCGGTTAAGTGCGGGATTCAGCACTGAACATCTGGTTTGTGCGGCCGGCTATCCCTTATCCGGTTAAGTGCGGGATTCAGCACTGAACATCTGGTTTGTGCAACCGGCTATCCCTTATCCGGTTAAGTGGGGGATTCAGCACTGAACATCTGGTTTGTGCGGCCGGCTATCCCTTATCCGGTTAAGTGCGGGATTCAGCACTGAACATTTGGTTTGTGCGGCCGGCTATCCCTTATCCGGTTAAAAGCGGGATTCAGCACTGAACATCTGGTTTGTGCAACTGGCTATCCCTTATCCGGTTAAGTGCGGGATTCAGCACTGAACATTTGGTTTGTGCGGCTGGCTATCCCTTATCCGGTTAAGTGCGGGATTCAGCACTGAACATTTGGTTTGTGCGGCCGGCTATCCTTTATCCGGTTAAGTGCGGGATTCAGCACTGAACATCTGGTTTGTGCGGCTGGCTATCCCTTATCCGGTTAAGTGCGGGATTCAGCACTGAACATCTGGTTTGTGCGGCCGGCTATCCCTTATCCGGTTAAGTGCGGGATTCAGCACTGAACATCTGGTTTGTGCGGCTGGCTATCCCTTATCCGGTTAAGTGCGGGATTCAGCACTGAACATCTGGTTTGTGCGGCTGGCTATCCCTTATCCGGTTAAGTGCGGGATTCAGCACTGAACATCTGGTTTGTGCAACCGGCTATCCCTTATCCGGTTAAGTGGGGGATTCAGCACTGAACATCTGGTTTGTGCGGCCGGCTATCCCTTATCCGGTTAAGTGAGGGATTCAGCACTGAACATTTGGTTTGTGCGGCCGGCTATCCCTTATCCGGTTAAAAGCGGGATTCAGCACTGAACATCTGGTTTGTGCAACTGGCTATCCCTTATCCGGTTAAGTGGGGGATTCAGCACTGAACATTTGGTTTGTGCGGCCGGCTATCCTTTATCCGGTTAAGTGCGGGATTCAGCACTGAACATCTGGTTTGTGCGGCTGGCTATCCCTTATCCGGTTAAGTGCGGGATTCAGCACTGAACATCTGGTTTGTGCAACTGGCTATCCCTTATCCGGTTAAGTGGGGGATTCAGCACTGAACATCTGGTTTGTGCGGCCGGCTATCCTTTATCCGGTTAAGTGCGGGATTCAGCACTGAACATCTGGTTTGTGCGGCCGGCTATCCCTTATCCGGTTAAGTGAGGGATTCAGCACTGAACATCTGGTTTGTGCAACCGGCTATCTCTTATCCGGTTAAGTGAGGGATTCAGCACTGAACATCTGGTTTGTGCAACTGGCTATCCCTTATCCGGTTAAGTGGGGGATTCAGCACTGAACATCTGGTTTGTGCGGCCGGCTATCCTTTATCCGGTTAAGTGTGGGATTCAGCACTGAACATCTGGTTTGTGCGGCCGGCTATCCCTTATCCGGTTAAGTGAGGGATTCAGCACTGAACATCTGGTTTGTGCAACCGGCTATCTCTTATCCGGTTAAGTGAGGGATTCAGCACTGAACATCTGGTTTGTGCAACCGGCTATCCCTTATCCGGTTAAGTGCGGGATTCAGCACTGAACATCTGGTTTGTGCAACCGGCTATCCCTTATCCGGTTAAGTGCGGGATTCAGCACTGAACATTTGGTTTGTGCGGCCGGCTATCCCTTATCCGGTTAAGTGAGGGATTCAGCACTGAACATCTGGTTTGTGCAACCGGCTATCTCTTATCCGGTTAAGTGAGGGATTCAGCACTGAACATCTGGTTTGTGCAACCGGCTATCTCTTATCCGGTTAAGTGAGGGATTCAGCACTGAACATCTGGTTTGTGCAACCGGCTATCCCTTAACTGGTTAAGTGCGATATTCAGCACTGGACCGCCTATGTGGTAAAGATAGTACTGTGTTTCATGCAGTCCGATTTGTCTGGTTAACCTAGGAAATTAAGGGTCCCTTTTAGCATTTTTAGAATGACTAAACGCTAGAGATGCTCATATACTAGTATTTTTTTTATTTATTGCATTTGTATCCCACATTTTCCCACCTATTTGCAGGCTCAATGTGGCTTACAGAGTTTGGTTATGGCATAGTTATTCCATAATATCAGATACAATTATTAGTGTTCAGAGATTAGGTAAGGGAAGAGAGAAGGTATTAGGCAGGATAGAGGTGGACTGTAATAAACTGTGTGGATTGGTGAGGTAGTTTTGTAGGGCTGTGTGTTTTCTTTGTAGGCCTTGTGGAAGAGACCTGTCTTCAGGGATTTGCGGAAGTTATTTATTTCATCGATAGCTTTCAGGGCTGTAGGTAGTGCATCCCACAACTGCGTGCTTAGATACAAGGTGGTGGCGTGTATCAGCTTGTATTTTAGTCCTTTACAGCTGGGGAAGTGCAGATTGAGAAATATGGGACTCTCTAGCATTTAGCATGCACTAAAAACGCTAGCGCCCCTTTGTAAAAGACCCCCTCAGTGTTGAACATTGGCAGTTAACTGCGTAAGTGCTGACTCTGCCCTAGGACTGCTCACAAAATAATCGGCTACAGCTTTAGTGGTTAGTGCCGATATTCAGTGACACTGACTGGTTAACTGCCACTAATTATCAGTTGATAGCCCAACACAAACAATTTAACAACCCAGGAGCCTCTCCTGGCAAGTTAAATTGCTTTGACTATCAAACTCTTCTTTACTAGTATTGAAATAGATTAGAAGCTGTAAACCAGGACCGATTCACCAATTGCTTTGCCCTGAAATCAGGCCACTCTGCCCCAGTAGCAACTGGAAGTCTTCACACCACTGCCTCTCTCTAGACTCTGGCCCTGAGCATCTTACTAATTTATTTCAGAGCCATAAACACCAGAATAGCCTTAGGGTGGTAGAAATCAACACAAGTGCCCTGGCTCACCACAGAGGGAGTCAAACCTGATTAAAACTGAAGAAGGCACAACCTGTGAACAGGCTTTTTCAACCCTCTCCCAAATATCTGCCCTAGACTATGGCAATTCTAACACCAGCCCTGTCCAACACCCCCAACTAATCTAATCTTGTGTCTCCTTCAACCCCATTAACAGTCCAAAGATATTATGCACCTTAGCTCAGAGGAATCCACGTTTTTTCAACAGTGATTTTAGGACAAAAAGCTCCCTGAGAAACTTAAGAGGGGTGTCAAACGTAGCTGCTTGCTCAATTATTTACTTAATATGTTGGCGTGGGTGGGTGCATGACCATGGTTATTACTGTATTATCTCCCAATATTACTGTATTATCTTTCAAGCTAGGTCTTATGTTTTAAATACTGTAATCCTTTATTATGTTTTGATCTACTATGAATTTGTGTAATTTGTTTTCTCCCTGAATGACACTGTAAACTGCTACAGCTTTCATTGAATTAAACACAGTATATTAGATGTTTTTAAAGGAGAAACTGAAGAGCACTTTCCCAAAATTCAGTCAGTCCATTTTTGTCAGTTTTGAGCTATGCAATTAATTTCGTTCATCAAGGCATGATAATGTAGTTTATTCTTGTGCCAAAATTCACTCAGTCCATGAGTTCTGGCACAGGAATACACTATAGTAAATCTTGCCTCGATAAACGAAATTAATTGCTTAGCTCAAACTGCCCCCCCCCCCCCCCAAAAACAAAATAGAGTGATGTTTTGAAAAGTGCTCTTAAATTATGTTTTACCTGATATTTTTCTTTCCTTTAGTCTTACTAGACCAGTCCAAAACATGTGGAATATGTCTGTCAACCAAAGGATGGATACAGAGAAACAAAGCAGTTCTGTGTGATTCATTCCATAAGGGCACTGTGCAGTCTTAGAATACTCAGTAATTTGGATGACCAAGCAATGAAGCTTACGTTCATCCTTCAGGTCAAATGTCACATTCATTGATTAAGCAAACGAAACAACAGGGGAAGAGATCTACACAAATCAGACAGAACTCCAAAAAAGCAGAGGAAATCACACAGCTCCAAACGTGTAGAGAGAACAAGTAGCCTTTATTTCAAAGTACCAACAAATAAAGACCTCACACGGGTCCGTGTTTCAGCGGAGACACCACCTGCATCAGGGGTCTAACAGAATTGCTCTCTAAAAGAACAATCTTCTACATACGATGCAAAAAACAGGAGAAAAAAATCCAGAATTAATCAAGTTCAGAAATATTTCACTAGGGAGGGTTTCTGGATTGGTCTGGTAAGACTAAAGGAAAGAAAATTATTAGGTAAAAGAGAACTTCTCCTTTGCGTCTATACCAGACCAGTCCAGACCATATGGGATGTAGCAAAGCAGTCCTGAAACTAGGTAGGACTTTAAAAAAACATGCTAGTACATGCAGTACTAAGAAAGGGTGAAACTTTGTACCTGCATAGTGGGAGTATATGGCTCAGAAAAAAGTAGGAAAGAACAATTATGTCACTCTACATCAATCATCCAGATTCACCATGGAGAACTTTGCTCATTAAGGGGGTCTTTTACTAAACTGTGGTAGCGTTTTTAGTTCACGGTAGAAATCAGCTGGTGGTAAACGCCAAGATGCCCATAATATTCCTATGGGATTCTCGGCATTTACGGCCAGCTGATTTCTACCCAAACTAAAAACCTACTGCGGCTTAGTAAACGACCCCCTAAATTCAAAAACTCCTAAAAGAAGGGTCAAAAATCAGTTCTGCAGGTTGTTCCCACAAGCCACTTGAACCAGAAGGCAGTGAAAAGAAAAATGAACTCTGATGGAAATGAACATCACTCACTGAGATATTAATTCAGTAAAAAAACAGAGCTGCCTACCAATATTTAAGTAAAGCGGATATTTAGTTTTCTTGAATCTTCCCTTCCCTAACAAGAGGAAGATAAGGGAGGTAAGAGTCATAAGTACATATTGCCATACTGGGAAAGACCAAAGGCCCATCAAGCTCAGCATCCTGTTTCCAACAGTGGCCAATCCAGGTCACAAATACCCGGCAAGTTCCCAAAAACGTACAAAACATTTTATGCTGCTTATCCAGAAAGTGTTGGTTGTGTATCTGTAATGCAGGCAGTATTAAAGGTTGGAAATGTTGTTAAAATAGGGATACCAACCTGTGTTACTCCATGCAGAACCTACAGGTCACAGCATAATCGGAAAAGCTAAGTGGGTCTGCTTTAGGTTTTGTGCTAGAGGTGTATTCCTAAGCCAGCTGGCCCACTGATCTAGGGAGGAATTAGGAAACTAGTTCACTCTAGAGCAGGGGTTCTCAAGCCAGTCTTCAGGACACACCTAGCCTGTCAGGTTTTCAGGATAACCTGGTTTGGCCACTGGAAACAGGATACTGGGCTAGATGGACCATTGGTCTGACCCAGTATGGCTATTCTTATGTTATGTTCACCTAAAGCAAGCTCTTGCAACCACAATGCCACACATAGCAGCCTGCAAAGCCAAGGCTGACACATCAAATGTCTACTTCAGGAAGGTCTCCAGCCTGCAAATCTGAGGATCCTTCAGAACCATACCCCGTTTCACTGGGATCAAAGTCCTCTTCATAACTACTGCCACACCGCATCAAGCTTTGGTGGCTGCAAGGACTATTTATCCTCCATTGGAATGGGTTAAAGGCCCATCATGGACTGGGGTAAAGGCACATCCTGGACCTCTCCACCTTAAAAGTGGCATCTGGCGCATTCCACTCCAATGTGACCATGCCCTGGTTGTCCTGTGGAAAGGGAAAGGATCGAGTGTGTTTCTTAATGCCCTTCAGGTGCAGATCACTTTTCCTGACCTTGACCTCCTAAGGGTAGGGTCCTCTTACAAATCTAGAATGGAAGAGACCTGTCTAATAAGTACCTGAAGCTCATCCTCCGGGAAGACCCTAACCACGGTAGGGTCTTCTCCAGGTGGCACTTCCTCTGTATCTTTGTCCTCAGAAGGCTCGCCCACCAGAGACCCTTCCTTCAGGATCTCTAAATCTTCCTCAGATGCACCAGACCAAGTCTCCCTAAGGTCCACAATGCAATCCAGTCTTTGCCTGTTAGAGACTCTAGAGCTATCCTCAGCTACATCTCAGGCCTGATTGGCATTGGCACTGACCCCCGTACCCCTAAGATCTCAGGGTGCCAGTTCGCCTGACTGGCGCAAACAAAAGGCTTGATACATAACTAAGATAAACTCTCTGGGGGAAAACCCAGTTCCCTCCAGAGCTCTCATCTTTAATTTTGCACCACACACACACCCTCATGGGATGTAGCCACAGCAGCTCCTCTGCCACCGGCATAGCATCCAAGATGGTGGCAGCCATCTTCTGACTTGGCTCTGCACTCAGTGCCAACCGGTGCTCCCAAGTCCTCCAGCCACCCAATGTCAACTGATGACCCGCTGCCCTTCGACGCACCATAGAGCCAACAATCCACCCCTGAGTTTTCCAAGCTGCACCAAATGCATATGGCACCACCAGGACTCCATTACACTCATACTTCACAAGTCACCAGTGCATGTGGCCCACCTTCCACTCCCAGGAAGGACACAGGCCTTCTCATTACCAGGCAGATGGAAGGAGGCAGCAGCAGAGAAAAAATAACAGAACTGTCCCAGGAGCAAATAGGCACAGCACAGAAGGAGCCTTTTTTGTCTGTCTGCCAATGGGATCACTAACAGGCTCTCAAAGTCTCAGTGCCACAAGCATGGGAAGAAAATCGAGGTACAAGCCACTTCAGAGAGACGCCAGGTAAGGGGAGCACCAGAGCGGGGGGGAGGGAGGGGGGGGGCCTGCCACTGAGGTGTAACACCCCTGGGGCACTGAGCTGGGCCAGTCAAGACCCTTCCTCCATGAAGCAGAGCTTACTCACTACTGCTCTGCCTCTTTTTGTTTTCTTCCTTGCTTGGAAATCCCAAACAGCCCTAAACACAACTGGCCTACCTGCCCAGGGCAGGCGGTACAGGTTTACCCATGTTTAGCATCTGCTGGAGACTGAGAAATACCTGGCTAGCAGAGGACTAAACAAGGCAGATATAGGAAGTTCTGAAGTCACTGTTCTCAGTCTCCATCTGCTGGTAGGATTCTAGGGATGCTAATTATTTATTTCTTTGTCTCCATCCACTGTTGATGGAACCTACATGTTCTTTTCTGGTCTGGTATGGAAACTAAGGGGTCATTTTACTAAGGTGCGCTAACAGACTTAATGTGCTTTAAGTGTCATGCAGCCCATAGGTATACAATAGGCTGTGCAGCATTTAGCGACCACTAATTGTTAGCATGTGCTAAATCCATTAGCTACATCTATTATCTTAGTAAAAAGGACCCCTAAGAAATAATTATGTGCAAAAGCTGCATAATCAGAAATCCTCAAACATTTTAGCCTCTTATGACATGATTTATAACCACAGAAATTCAAAATTATGTGTACAAGCTAAATACGTAAAAAAACATAAAATTTTCTGCTAAAATTCTTAAGTAGGCTGCACCCCAAGATCAGGTGTGCCATATTTGGTCCACAGGCCACACATAAGATACCCCTGCCCTAGGTGAACTTTCTACCTTGCCCCCGCCTCAATGAGCTTTTAGGCACCTAAGCTCTCGTTCCTACTCCCCCCAAGATTCTGATAATTTAACTGAACAATGATGATCACTCCAACACCACCTCTCCCAAATGACCCTATAAAAATGCATAATTGGACATCACTGGGTCAATATTCAAAAGGGTTTAATCAGGCAGGAGAGGCTCTACTGAGCTGGCCAGACACAGATATTCAGCAGTACTTAACTGGATAGTGCTGCTGAATATCACCAGAAACTGGACATCTCCTAACTGGCAAGGTTAGGGGGTGGAGTTAGGGCAGAGCAGCAACTTAGCCAGTCAACGATACTGAGTCCGCTAGCTGGCTAAGTGAGCACATAAAGTTCGGACAGCAAAACGGCTGAGTTAACCCGACACCTGCCTGAATGTTGGCTACTGCCCGGTCAACTTCCAGTTCAGTGGACATACCTGGATAGTCAATGCTAGGAGCCACATATGCCCCAGTATTGAATTTTCTGGGTTGGGTCAGCCTGTGGCTGGAAGCAGCTGATAAGCCAATTTACCCCCCATATTTTAAAATATTAAACTCTTTCATATATATATATATATATAGATAGATAAAGATAGATGTAAATATATAAAGTGACACACACAAAGATATACATACATACAGGTCAAGAATTATGTTTTTTTTTAACAGAGTGCCTAGGTCCCCAGACCTGTGCACCCACTAATCCAATTCTGAACTCATATGACCCTGACCTTACCACAACCTAATTCTGAACCCCCTCACAACCCAACATGAACACCCACAAACCTAATCCTGAACATCAGACACCCTGACCTGACCCCCCCCCCCCCCCCCAATCATGCACCCTGAACTGAGGTCCCACTAACCTAACAGGACACTCACACATAACCTTGCCTGATCCAAGCACCCGCTAACATCCTAAATCCTGACCTGTGCCCCCCAACACTAACCTAATGATGAACCTTACAGACACCCTGACCTGAGACTCCATTAACCTAATCCTGAACCTCACATACTCACTCTCAGCCCTTTATTAAACCAACTGACCTTTGCCACCCCGCCATTAACCTAATCCTGAACCCCACACACAGAGAGAACTGAGCCCCACCCTTAACCTAATCCTTTATCTCTCAGGCCCCCCACCTCGGCTGCCCACATTCACCTGACCCCTTCTCTCGCCTCTTTCTTTTCTTTCCTGCCCATTATCTTCTATTTCCTACCCTCTCTTACCCCATTTTCCCTTCCTACCTCTCTCTTGCCTTTCTATCCGCTCCCCTTACCTTCCAGTTCTCTTAAACATTTACTTCTCTTCTGCCCTTTTTCCCCTTCCCTTTCTCTCTCTACCTCCTGCCCCTTATCTTGCCTCTTCCCTCTTTCCCTCCTCCCCTTCCCCTGTTCCCTCTCTCTCACTTTCTCTTACCTACGCCTTCTCTTCTTCCTGCCCCTTCTTTGGTCCCTTCCCACTCTCTCCTTTCTTTGCCTTGTTTTATCCCTTCTCTTTCTTTTGCCCCTTCTTCTCCTTTTCTTTCCTTACTCTTCTGTTATTCCTTCAATCTTCCCCTCCTGGCCCTTCTCTTGCCCTTAAACCCTCCCAGTCTCTTTCCTACCTCTTCTCTTAACTCTTCCTTCCCTCCCTTTCTTCTGCCCCTTCTCTTACCCTCTCATTCTCCTTCCCTCCTGTCTCATCTCCTTCCCTTTCTTGCCCCCTCCTTCTCGCACCTTCTCTCTCCCTTTCTCTCCTGTCCCTTCTCTTTTTCCCTCCCTCTCTCTCCATTGCGCCCCCTTCTACTCTTTCCCTGGCCCCTTCTTATTCCTCCCCTCTTTTAGTCCTACCCTGACTCCTCCCCCTTTCCCCCTGTTCCTTCTCTTGCTCTCTCGTCTCCCTACTGCCCCTGCTCCACTCCCTTTTTCCATTCTACCCCTTTTCTTGCCCTCTTCCCTTCTTCTTTTTGCCCCTTCTTTGGTCTCCTTTCGTCTTCCTTCCTTCTTTTCTATCCTCCCTTCTCTTCTCCCTCACACTTTCTCTCCTGTCCTTTCTCTTGCCCCACCTTTTCTCACTCCTTCTTGCCCCTCCCTTTCTCATGTTCCTACTCTTGTCCCCTTCCCACCACTCCTGCACCATCAATTGCCCTCCCCCTTTCTCTCTGTTCTCTTGCTCTTACCGTCTCCCTCCTTCCTACTCCTTCTCATCTTTTCCTTCTCTCCTGTTCCCTCATCATATTTCTTCTTGCCACGTCCCCAACTCTCTCTCTCTTGCTCTCTTCTGCCCCTCATCTATTTCTCTCACTTGCTTTCTGTGTGCCCCATCCCTTTCTTTTTGTCCCCTTCTCTCACCCCTTCCTCCATTTGTTCTCCCTGTCCCCTGTTCTCCCTCATTCTCTTCTCCTCCTGCCTCTTCTTACCCCCTCAATCTCTTCCCCTGCCCTTTCTTTTACCCCCTCATTCTCTGTACTTCATGCCCCTTATGTCCTTATTTTCTCTACCTCCTACTCCTTCTGTTACTCTCTCATTCTCTTCCCCTCCTGTCCTTTCTACTGTTCCTCTTTCTCTACCCCCCCCCCCCCCCATAAGAACAGCCATACTGGGTCACACCAATGGCCCATCTAGCTCAGTATACTGCTTCCAGCAGTGGCCAATCCAGGTCACAAGTACCTGGTAGAAACCTAATTAGTAGCCATATTCCACGTTACCAATCCCAGGGCAAGCAGTGGCTTCCCCCTCCTTATCTTTACCTCCTCTTTTTGTACCTCTTCTCCTGCGCCCTAACTCTTTCCTGGCACTCCTCTTATCCCCTCTCACCCTCCTGCCTCATGTCTTGAACTCTCTTCTCCTTCCTCTGCCTCTCCTTTCTTCCTGCCCCTTCTCTTGAACCTTCTTTCTCTTCCCCCTTGTTTTGTCCTCTCCTTTTCCTCTTCTCCCCTCATTGTCTTGCCCTCCCCTCCTCCCTCCCTTTTCTCTTCTCCCCTTCTTCTCTTGCCCCCTCTACCTCTCCTTTCTTCCTGCCCCTTCTCTTGAACCTTGTCTTCCCCCTTGTTTTGTCCTCTCCCCTCCCTCTTTTCCCCTCATTCTCTTGCCCTCCCCTCCCTCTTTTCCCCTCATTCTCTTGCCCTCCCCTCCCTCTTTTCCCCTCATTCTCTTGCCCTCCCCTCCCTCTTCTCCCCTCATTCTCTCAGTCCTTCCTCTTCTCTCGCGCACCCGCACCTTTACCACACACAGGCACAGCCTCCTCCACTGTCTCCAGTCCCACCACCAGCGCCGGGCCCAGCAAGCCGTCAGTCTCATTGCGCCACAACCTTTCTGACCAATCAGCAGCTGAGACAAAGACTGGCATCGCCTCTCTAAGGACCAATGAACTGCAGATGGGCGGAGCCACACCAGCCGGTTCTGAGAGGGCGGGATTTCCATTTGTTGTAGTTTCTCACAGCGCGCGGTGGGAGGGGCTGAGCCGATTGTCATGGAAGCCGGAAGTGATGACACACCCGGAACAGGAAGATAAAAGTGTAGGTTAGCGGCGTAGAAGAGCAATAATGTGTCATCAGCGACAGCGTGAGGAGAGGCAGAGAAGAAGCTGGGGAGTCTGACACGGCCACGCAATGACCGGCTGTCTTGGGCTCTAACAGCTTCATTTGGTGCGTAAACTGACCTTTGTGAAGAGCGTTTGATGCATTGATCTGAGTCAAAGCCTCATCCTGTCCCTTTAAATGTACCAGACACGTGGCCACAGGGAATTCCCTTCCTCCACACTTGTGACCATTCTCTGGTCCATGATTACGAAACTCTCTTCTCTTTAGGTCAGGGAATTACTTAAGGTTGTTTCCCCCACCCAGATGATATAATTGCATTGGCTTTTCACGCAACAGGTTGCATCTGATGGATATATCCCTTTTACAGGGATTTCATGACAGCTGATCCTGACCAGCACATGACCCATGCTGTCTGCCCAGAAAGATACTCTGGATTGCAGCTGTCCCCCCCCCCCCCCCCCCCCCCCCCCCCCCCGCGCACACCTTGTCCTTAGGTTTTTAACTGCCGTTCACTGCAGATTATCCCCTCTAACTAGAAATAAAAAAGGCATCATCTTATTTTCTTTTCCGTGTTTTATTTTGTTTGATTTCTATTGATCCCCTCTAACTGAAAGTCCGCGTTTTTTGTGTGTTGTCTTGTATCTGTCATTTCCTAAGTATGTTGTATCTTGTCCTGATATCATTATGTATGTTTTATCTAATTATCCACTTCCAATCCTACATGATATACTTATGCACCTTTATTTGTAACAATTCTGAAATTATTATTCTGTTAATATGATTGCCATGATATTCTTAATCACCTTATAGTAACATAGTAACATAGTAGATGACGGCAGAAAAAGACCTGCACGGTCCATCCAGTCTGCCCAACAAGATAACTCATATTTGCTGCTTTTTGTGTATACCCTACTTTGATTTGTACCTGTGCTCTTCAGGGCACAGACCATATAAGTCTGCCCAGCACTATCCCCGCCTCCCAACCTCCAGCCCCGCCTCCCAATCTTGACTAAGCTCCTGAGGATCCATTCCTTCGGCACAGGATTCCTTTATGTTTATCCCACGCATTTTTGAATTCCGTTACTGTTTTCATTTCCACCACCTCCCGCGGGAGGGCATTCCAAGCATCCACTACTCTCTCCGTGAAAAAATACTTCCTGACATTTTTCTTGAGTCTGCCCCCCTTCAATCTCATTTCATGTCCTCTCATTCTACCACCTTCCCATCTCCGGAAAAGGTTCGTTTGCAGATTAATACCTTTCAAATATTTGAACGTCTGTATCATATCACCCCTGTTTCTCCTTTCCTCCAGAGTATACGTTTAGTTCAGCAAGTCTCTCCTCATACGTCTTATAACGCAAATCCCATACCATTCTCGTAGCTTTTCTTTGCACCGCTTCAATTCTTTTTACATCCTTAACAAGATACGGCCTCCAAAACTGAACACAATACTCCAGGTGGGGCCTCACCAACGACTTATACATCAACACCCCCTTTCTTCTGCTGGTCACACCTCTCTCTATACAGCCTAACAACCTTCTAGCTACGGCCACCGCCTTGTCACACTGTTTCGTCGCCTTCAAATCCTCAGATACTATCACCCCAAGATCCCTTTCTCCGCCCGTACCTATCAGACTCTCCCCGCCTAACACATACGTCTCCCGTGGATTTCTATTCCCTAAGTGCATCACTTTGCATTTCTTCGCATTGAATTTTAATTGCCAAACCTTAGACCATTCTTCTAGCTTCCTCAGATCTTTTTTCATGTTTTCCACTCCCTCCGTGGTGTCCACTCTGTTACAGATCTTAGTATCATCCGCAAATAGGCAAACTTTACCTTCTAACCCTTCGGCAATGTCACTCACAAATATATTGAACAGAATCGGCCCCAGCACCGATCCCTGAGGCACTCCACTACTCACCTTTCCTTCATCTGTATCTATATTCTGAAATTCTTATTCTATTAATGTGAATGTCGTCGTAACATTTTGTAAGCCACATTGAGCCTGCAAATGGGTGGGAAAATGTGGGATATTTATTTTATTTTATTTATTGCATTTGTATCCCACGTTATCCCACCTCTTTGCTGGCTCAATGTGGCTTACAATACATCATGGATAGTGGAAATGAGAGGAGAATAGACATTTGGTGTTACAGAAGGTTTTTGGGTTATACAAGTGTAGCAAATAAATGTAAGTATTGCCATACTAGAACAGACCAACGGTCCATCAAGCCCAGCAACCTGTTTCCAACAGTGGCCAATCTAGGTCACAAATACCCAGCAACAGTGGGGTAGCCACATGTGGGCCGGGGACCACCCATTTATGGCTCAGGCCCACCCAACAGTAGCACATGTTTAGCGGTAGCTACTGGGGATCCCAAGCTCTGCAATTTGAAGACTTCCCCATGATGCTAATGCAAATACTACACTTCACGATACCAGCACCTGCACATGCTCAGTTTTCAGCACATGCCTGCTGCAGATTGTCAAGGTGGAAAGAAGCATTTTCTCGCCAGCTGAGATTTTCTTTGGTGGTGGGGGAGGGTGGAGAATACTTGGTGCCCACCCAAAATCTGTTGTCTGGCTACGCCCCTGCCCAGCAAGATACCAAAAAAGTTCAATACATTTTATGCTGCTTATCCCAGAAATGGCAGTGGATTTTCCCCAAGTCAAATTTAATAATGGCCTATGGACTCCCCCCCCCCCCCCCCCCCCCCCGAAAATGAACTCTGGCATACCTTTAGAGGAGGGAGAATTTTCTGGGGGTCACTAAGCAGACAGAGCTGGTATTGACGGCCAGGTGAGAGAATCGGAGTAAAGGCCAGCCCATGGAGACTGGGTTACGAGATAAGACATTGGAGAAAATTCTGCTCTTTCGTAGCAATGAGGGATTTCCCTTTTTCTTCAGCCTCCTCCTCTCACACCAGCACACCTTCCTCAAATCCAGGATTGCTCCTACATTCTTTCCTGCAGGTCCAGGATCCACCCCCCCCCCCCCCCCGCCACATCAGTCTCCCTTTCCCTGCAGCCCCCTCCTCACACCAGTACACCTTCCCCAAATTCAGCATCATGCCTGCCTTCCTTCTTGCAGGTCCAGGATCGCTGCCGCTTCCTTCTCCTTCCCCCACTGCCACTGCAGTGCTTGCAGCTTACATTTTTGGGCCATCCACAAGGGAAGCAGGAAGCAGCAGATGCCAGACTTGCGGGAGGAGAAAGTAGGGAGCGATGCGACTTCGCACCCCTGAGAGTTCACTGTAGCTCACCAGGGGCCACGGCGCACAGATTGGGAACTGCTGCCTTAGAGGAAATGAGGGATAGGGAAGGTATGATAGACATTTAAATACTTGAGCGGTATTAATATACAAACCTTTTCAAAGATGTGGGAAAGAGAGAGTTGAGGGGGGGATATGATTCAGATCTACAGGTAAAAGTGAATTGATTTTTCACTTTTCAAAAAATACAAAGGCAAGGCGACAATCAATGAAATTACATGGAAATAGTTTTAAAAGAAATTGGAGGAAATATCTTTTTGGGCATAAAAATGGTTTGAACAATTGGCCACTATATAATCGATTATGCTTGGGTACGGTTAGATTTTCAGTTACAGTTAGGTACTGCACTGCAAAGACGCTGTTTTTTTTCCCCTTGGCATTTTATCGTGATCCTAAGTTTCAAGAATGTGTTCTCAACTGCTGGCTGGAGTATGAGATTAATAATGCTGCGCATCTTCTCCAGTGATATACTGGGAGGCGGCGGTCCTTCGAGGAGAAATTATTAGCTACTCTTCCCACATCAAGAAAACAAGAGATTGGGAAATCTTGTGTTTGGGAGATCAATTAAATAGGGCTTGACAGCATTTCTTGGGGGGGGGGGGGGGTTGCACATTGCAGCTCATAAGCAGTTTCTTGAGCTTCAAACTGCACTGAACACCTCATACATCAATGTGCATTGGTCAGACTAGCTTTAAAATAGCAGTGACTGGATGTTACACCGTCAAATCTATACCCCATTGGACACGGAGCAAGAGTATTGTGCTCCATACGACTTAAACTTTTTGTTGCATTGCAGACAGTCTTGCCTTCCCTCTACACTTTGACAGCATTTTACTTTGTCCTTTAAGAGTCATGTGGAGCTTGTTGGTGACCCTTTGGTTACGGATTAGCTTCCAATTCAAGGCAACATGGATTTTGAACTTAGTATGGATAATCCAGTATTTCCTGTGTGGGGTAGTAAGAACATTACTTTGTTGGAACATGTGTTGAGTCCGGAGGGACAGTTAATCAATTTTGAAGTTTTGCAGCAGTGTATCAATATCACTTGGGGAAATAGCTTTGCATATTGTCAGTTAAAGTGGCTTCATTGGACTTGGACAAACTGCCCATGAATTTGGATAATCAGGTCTGTTCTTTTTTTCTTGGTATCTCTGACTCTAAACTTTGTTTCGGACCTTCACAAAACAATACTTAAATGGGAGCCTAGGAAGGATCTTGCGGTGATTCATCAGAGGTGGATAGAGGATTTGGGGATCCTCTTGGAGGATTGGGACCTCCAGGCAAGTTTGCAACAACTCTCCTCTATTACAAAATCTGCAAGACTTCAGGAATGTTATTATAGGTTACTTTACAGGGCTTATTTCACCCAGCAGCAATTGTTATTCAGGTGGTATTCCATCAGCTTCTTGTAACAAATGTGGGCATGATATTGGTACTTTTATCCATTCCTTTTAGTCCTGCCTACTGATATAAGACTTCTGGGGCAAATTAGTTAGATACCTAGTCACTTATGTGGCAATAGAATATCTGGGATGGTAGATCAGCTTTTATTGGGTAGACCTGGAGCTTTTCGTGGTCTAGGAAGGGGTACCATTATTCTTTGCTGTAAATTGTCTGGTGGGACATAAATGTATACTTCAATATTGGACAGTTCCGACATCTCCGGAATATTGGCATTGGAGAAATCAAGTCCGCCAGTTAGCTATATGGTAGGGCATCCCTTAAACGCAGGAAATCTTTTTTTTGTTGGTTTGGGATTCTTATCTGTGGTCACTTACACCAAGGGGCTACAGTTTACTGCTCAATGCACCGAGAGTCCTGGTCTGTTCTCAGTGGGGATATGAGGGTTATGGCCCTCACTATATCAATATAGCTCTGTATATATATTAACGTAAAACTAGATAGGTGTATACCTTTTGGAGGGACGTGGTGCCAACCATTCTTTACTGCATTGGGGTCTGTTAAGGAAGGGTGGGAGGACTTCTTGGGGGCTACAAGAGTACAAGCTCCTATGGATCTGGGCATGATGCTGTTGTTTTAAGAGGGATGGGTAGTGGGGAGGGTTTACAGGGGGTGAAGGGATGTTGATTGATAACAGGTGGGGGACAGGGGAGAATGGATGATGAAATAAATTCGTGCTATTGGTTTATCCTGCCTATTTAATAAGTTTCACATAAAAGTATTAACATGACAACTTATGGAAGATTAAGGGGCGCTGTTGTAACTGGCAGTGGTCTTAGTTTGTTATTTGGGGTCCTGTTTACTAAGCTACGCTAAGGGAGTGCTGGCATTTTTAGCGTGTGCTAAACGACACTCATATATTCCTATGGGTAGTAAACGGGACCCTTGGTGTGTTCTCTCGATATGATTATTTTCTTTAATAATTTTACTATACATCTTGCTGCCGTTATTCTATATTGTGGACGTATGTTTGAGAATATTTTCCTGTTTTTCTTATGGATATACTTTTTTTTTTAATTACTTCAGTTGCATTCTTTGTGATGTGATTATATATTTCGAAATGATGAAAATTTAAAAAAAATTTTTTGAGCAAGTTCTTGGAGTAAAAGTCCGTAGTCTGTTATTGAGACAGACATGGGGAAGCAAAAAGGGCAGGGGGGGTCCACACCTTCCACAAAAGAGCAAGCACAGCACGAAGCCACTGCTTGCCCTGGGATTGTGGGATCTTAATATGTTGCTACTAATTGGGTTTCTGGCAGGTACTTGTGACCTGAATTGGCCACTGTTTGAAAGCAGGATCCTGGGCTTGATGGACCATTGGTCTGACCCAGTATCGCTATTCTTATGTTTTTAGAGTGGCAAAATTCCTGCCACTTTCCAAATAAGGTATATAGAGCATCCAGAAAATAATTTTAAAGGAAACTTGATAACAAGTAACTTTTTAAAAGTCACCAGAAAATGCAACGGGTATCTCATTAGCAAAACTTTGCAGTGCTCGAGTAAGGCTGAGCTGAAGCAGGAGAATGCAACTAATGAATTGGAGCCTTGTAAAAGAAAAAGGCCAGCCTCGACAGAATAAAACCCCCAAAAGAGGAATCTGCAACTGGTTGATTTTCCTAATTCAGCTAGAAATAGTATGGTGAACCATTGGTAAAACCCAATTTACAGCCAACCCGACATAGCCATGATTCATCTAATGACTGCCTTGGGGCTAATTACAAAACAGTTCTTAATACATTAGGTAAGTAATGCCATACTGGGAAAAGACCAATGGTCCATCGAGCCCAGCATCCTGTCCACGACAGCGGCCAATTCAGGCCAAGGGCACCTGGTGAGCTTCACAAACATTCTATACATGTTGTTCCTGGAATTGTGGATTTTTCCTAAGCGGTTTATGGACTTGTCCTTTAGGAAACCGTCTAACCCCTTTTTAAACTCTGCTAAGCTAACCGCCTTCACCACTTTCTCCGGCAACAAATTCCAGAGTTTAATTATACGTTGGGTGAAGAAACATTTTCTCAGATTTGTTTTACATTTACTACACTGTAGTTTCATCGCATGCCCCCTAGTCCTAGTATTTTTGGAAAGCGTGAACAGACGCTTCACATCCACCTGTTCCACTCCACTCATTATTTTATATACCTCTATCATGTCTCCCCTCAGCCGTCTCTTCTCCAAGCTGAATAGCTCTAGCCTCCTTAATCTTTCTTCATAGGGAAGTCGTCCCATCCCCGCTATCATTTTAGTCGCCCTTCGCTGCACCTTTTCCAATTCTACTATATCTTTCTTGAGATGCGGCGACCAGAATTGAACACAATACTCAAGGTGCGGTCGCACCATGGAGCGATACAACGGCATTATAACATCCTCACACCTGTTTTCCATACCTTTCCTAAAGCAGCATCCATTTACTTTGCACCAGGCCTGAGAGTGAGTTTTCTGCACACTGATTCTTGACCTACCATAGCTGCTGTTCATACTGTACAGTGTTTTCCTTCTCTCGCTTGTCAATTTCTGTTGCTTTTCACTGTGCTTTGGATTTTTATTCTGTGTCCTTTCTAAAGAGCGTGACTGAGTGAAAGCTTTTCTGAAGGTGATGGTACACTGGAGTTTTGCACTTGTATAATGGGTTATTGAATACCAAGGGCTGAATTTATTTAAAAAAATTTTCTTGCATTCTAGGTGTTCGATAAAAGACCTTTAATGAATTGGGCCTTAAGAGTGAATGATCCACACTGATACGGTTCTGTTGTTTTTCTTTACAGGCTGGAAGTAGCTTTTTTTTTTTTCTCTTTTCACGCATCTGTCTCTCCAACAATGCAGTTGGAAACCTGGTCGGTGTTTGAGGCTGGCCAGGACTCTTGTCTCCTAGATGGACTATCGGTGGTTAATGTCTCCACCAGGCGCATTGTCCCTGAGAAACCCAGCAACATATACACAGGTATCTGACACTTTACAGTACCCTCAAAATAAAGTGTGGTTTGCTTTGATGCTTTTCTGCCACTCTTACAGTAGTTGCAAAATTGTGGTGCTGGGACATTGTGCTGTTTTGCCAGGATGCTTGGGGGCTCTGATGTTAGGGTGCTTGTATTCGGCTATTTTGTATCCCAAATGGATTCCCACTTATGGATTTCTCAGCAGCATAATGAAACTATTAAATGCTGGTGCTGTATTTTCATAGCTATACAAAATGGTATTGTGATTAGCATGTGAACACATCTCCTTGTTTTGTTGGCTGGAACTGATGCAAGGGAGGGTGTATCACACATAAAACAAGGGATTAGTTCTGTTAAACTCAAGGTTTGTTGTATGGAGAGACTACTGTGTTTTGATTTTTGAGTCAATTATTCACACACATTCTATGTAGGCATACACAAAACATTGCTTTGCATTTTCTTCTAGTACTAAGTATCATTTCTACAGCACACTGTACACTAAACATGTAAGAGGCAGTTCCTGCTCGACAGAGCTTAAAATCTAATCAAGACCAACAGGTCAAATAGGGGCCAAGGGAATTAGCTTGAAGTCCCCCCTCACCTACCACCGCAAGTATTTGCAAACCCTGTTGGTACCTGTTGACTGACGCATTAGCTCAACTTTGGGGTAGTAATTGGTGCAAAATTTCAGGGGGGAGGACGGCTCATTTACTAATACTATTGTGCTTTGGAAAATGCAGTATAAATTTGTAATGGCATCTCTAGGGCTACACTGCAACAATCAGATCTTTGCCCCGAGTGCCAACAGAGTAGGGCCACCTTGGCTCACATGTTTTGGCATCGTGACTACAATTAGAACATTACCGGGCATATAATTTAACTTTAATATAAGTACATAAGTACATAAGTAATGCCATACTGGGAAAAGACCAAGGGTCCATCGAGCCCAGCATCCTGTCCACGACAGCGGCCAATCCAGGCCAAGGGCACCTGGCAAGCTTCCCAAACGTACAAACATTCTATACATGTTATTCCTGGAATTTTGGATTTTTCCAAGTCCGTTTAGTAGCGGTTTATGGACTTGTCCTTTAGGAAACCATCCAACCCCTTTTTAAACTCTGCTAAGCTAACCGCCTTCACCACATTTTCCGGCAATGAATTCCAGAGTTTAATTACACGTTGGGTGAAGAAACATTTTCTCCGATTTGTTTTAAATTTACTACACTGTAGTTTCATCGCATGCCCCCTAGTCCTAGTATTTTTGGAAAGCGTGAACAGACGCTTCACATCCACCTGTTCCACTCCACTCATTATTTTATATACCTCTATCATGTCATATATCATTAGGGATTTAATCAAATGGCTTCAGTGGGACACTCCAGCCTTTCACTATGGCTTATTAATAATGGAGACTTGGAGATCCAGGACATGACTTCTGCTAGAGGGCTCTCTCGTCAAAGAATTTGGGAAGCCTTTTGAAATGCCCTTGCCCCCAGTTGCACATAGTCGAATATTAAATATGAAACCTTAGGCTATATAGTGGCCTATGGAATGTTCATGCCCTGGAGGTTTTATTTTTTGGTTACTATGCAAGAGTTTTGTCTAAAGGTACGCAGTCGTGTACCTGGCTGTAGTAAGGGTTAACATCTTTAACGTTTTTTGTTCTTTATTATTTTGTTTGGTTCTTGTTTCTCATAACAACTTATGACATGATTGTACTGCTTTTATCGTCAATAAAAAAAAGCTTTTGCTATAAATTCATAATAAACACTTTCTATTTTTGTCTGGGCATTTTATTTTTCTATTCATGTTGTTCCCAGTTTCTGTCTTCTGCTTTGCTACTAACTTTCCAGTGGTTGCTGTCTGTCCTTTCTCCTCTCATCCTGTCTTCCATTCCTTCGCATCTGTCTCTGACATATTGATCTTTCTATTTTAGCTCTTGTGTACTCAGATTTCACCTTTTTCTCTTACCCATCACTTCTCCACCTTGTTTTACTTTTCACCTAACTATAAACTTTCCATCTCCCATTTTGACTGTCTCACTCCTTTCACAGTCTTATTACCTACCTACCTTCCTTTATTTAAAAAAATGTGTATCCCACACCGTCTGCAGTTCTGGACGGCTTACATCAAAACATAATAAAATTTACAAATATATAACACTTAAAACACCAAGACAAGAGCATGTAAACTTTCATTCTCTGAATTAGAGTGGAGGAGTGGCCTAATGGTTAGTGCAATAGGCCTGGATCCTGGCAACCTGGGATTGATTAGCACTGCAGCTCCTTGTGGCCTTGGGCAAGTCATTTAACCCTCCATTGCCCCAGATACCAAAACTTAGATTGTGAGCCCTCTAGGGACAGAGAGAGTATCTGCATATGTGTACAGCACTGCGTATGTCTAGTAGACCTATAGAAATGATCATTATTAGTAGTAGTAAAATCATCCAAATGTTTGTAGCTGTTTACTGAAGGGGAGCATTGATTGTACTTGTCTCCACTGTTGAGAGACGGTTCCATAATTGTGGAACTGTGACCATGAAAACCTTTTCTCTGATTTCCTCTAATCTTACCTGCCTGACAGAGGGGATTTCAAGCAGACTCTGAGATCTCATAAGTGACTGGGAATATATACTTTGAGGGCAGTAAAAGGACATAAGCGAGATTCATCCTGAAGTGTTTTAAAAACAAGTGTCTCAATCTAATAGGAAGCCAGTACAGCTGCATCGATATTGACGTATATTTCAACCCCCCCCCCGCTTTAGTCGGCATTTTCTCCGAATACCCCATATCTTCCCTTCTATCGTCTCCATTTTCTACTCTTCCCTTTCCAGAATCCATCCCTTGCTCTTTCACTCCCTGCATATCTCCCTCCTCTTGACTCTCAACCCCCCTCCCTGTACTTTGACTTTCACTTCTAGAGGTTGCTGGCGGTGAGCAGAGATTCATACATAACTGTTCACAGCCAGCTCCAGAGTCTTCCTTTTGCCATGTCCCGCTTATGTGGAAATAGGATGTCCTCCTTATAGGAAAAGCTCTGGAGCCATCTGCCAGCACTATATGTATGGGTGGGAGGGGAGTTGAGAGATGCGGGGAATGAAGGGAGAGATACCAGATGAGATTAGGGAGTGTGGAAGAGAGAGAAAGAGAGATGCCGGACCATGGGGGAAGTTAGCTGAGTGGCACCCATTAAAAAGACCCTGGAGAGAACCCGGCTTGAGCACCCCCAGACCAGGGCCCTCAACCAGAGAGTCCCTTAAGCTGCATTATCCCTGCAGAACAAGGCTTATCAGGTGTTGAGAAAGCATCCAGTGGGTGTCCTGATCTACCTCAGCCTTCTTGGAAAAGATGAGCATGGGAAAATCCAGAGTAAACTGCACTGCTAAAAGATAACGCACCTTGTTAAATCAGCCTGTGTATGGTTTTGCTGAATACAATCCCCAGACACCTATGTTTTTATATCTCTTTCTGTGTTTCAGAGCAAACTAAACAAGTGGACAAGGAGAGTGTTGAAATGATTCCAGAGATATCGGATCGGATGTGCTGTTCCACCTGCCAGTGTGTGTTCGAGAACCGCGAGGAGCAAGTAAGGAAGGGAGGGTAAAGATGGGGGTTGGGGGAAGAGTTGAAAGATAAGGCCATAGCTGATAGTAAATGAATTCTTTGCTAAAGAGTGACAAGATTCCATTCAGAATCTCAGAAAGTAGCAACATTCCATATTACAAATCCCAGGACAAGCAGTTGCTTCCCATGTCTGCCTCAATAGCAGACTATGGAATTTTCCTCCAGGAATTTGTCCAAACCTTTATTAAACCCAGATACGCTAACCATTGTTAAATGCCAGGATGTTTAGTACAGCTACTAGAAAAGACTGTCCTTAAAGCCCTTCCCTGCTTCTTCCCCCAAATTGTATCCCTTTCTAATAATGGCATTAATTTGCACTGTTATGCCTCTGGTTCTAATCACTGTCCAAATTGGTGTGTGTATTTTTTTTTTTTTTAAATAATGATCTTTCTTTTTCTGCTGCAGATTGAGCACTACAAATTGGACTGGCACCGCTTTAACTTGAAACAGAGGCTTATGGGAAAGGTCACAGTGAGCGTGCAAGAATTTGAGGACAGGACATGTGCAGGTAAGAGAGATTAGGCACTGCATCGCTTAAGGTATTGTCGTACCAGGCAGAAAAGAATCAAAGTAGCAGGAGATGTGAATTAGTAGGTTAATGGTTAGTGCAGTGGTCTGAGAAGGGGAACTGGGTTCAATTTCCAGTGTGACTCTGGACAAGTCGCTTAATCCTCCATTCCCCCAGGTACAAAATTAGTGTCCTGTATATAATATGTAAACCGGTTTGATTGTAACCACAGAAAGGCAAATGTCCTTCCCTTGTCTAGAATCACCAGGAGGTCCGTATAATCTGAAAAACCTTTGTGTATCTTGGAGACTAAAAGCTCCTCGCTTTAGCTGTAAGAAACATTGCAGGGACTTATCTGTGCCTCTCCCTTGCATTGTGAGAAGAGGGCCCTGTGGTCTAGTGTGTGTCACACTTTGCTTTCCTTCCAAAAAGGATAAAGAGTCATGAATTTGATAAACCACCTTTCTCTGTCCCTAGTGGGCTCACATGTTTTCCTATCTGGGGCAATGGAGGGTTAAGGAACTTCAGATCTTTATTTTAAAATGAATCTTAGTGGCTGTTGCAATGTTCCCTTTAGCTTCTGGTCTTGGTGCACTTCTGACGTCCCTTTGTTTTGCCCTTCCTTATCATAATTTGTTCCTTTTCATTCTTCTCATTCTCTGTTTTTAATGCTTGTCTTCCTCTCCTTACTTGTGAACTGTAGGTGATGTGTCCAGCATAAGTGGCTCAGACTGGGAAGATTCTTCAGAAGAAACCGAGACAGATCAGTTACCTGCAGGTGGCAGTCTCGCAAGTGAGAGTGCACGCGAGGAGGGCAATCGTACGGGCAGCCAATCCCACAGAGTACTCTTCCAGAATGCTGAGGGGCAGTTCCTGTCTGTGTATCGTTGTGTGTTGAGCACCCAGAAGGCAAGTTAAAGGCTCCAGGTGCAGGAGGAGGGGGAACAGACGGCCCCTCCTCTAGGGGAAGCGAAACAGTCCATAATACAGAATAGAGGATGGGAGCGACCAGGGGGAACAAGGAAATGGGACATGATGGAAAACTCCGTTAGATTGTATCTCAAAAAGCTTGTAGACAATGGTGCTGTTAAAATGCACCAAAAGCTCTATGAAAGGAGAAGAGAAACGGATACTTCAGAGGGATATTAAACGAGGGAAAGGAAATGCTAGATTGGAAGGAATTGGCAGATGCTTCATCCTATTCCTAATATTCTTATTTTGGGGAAAATAACTGAGAGCTTCTCTGTCATGGTTGTTCCCAGAGACGGCGAAGATATCGGGATAGGCTCCAGTTTTGTCTCACTCTTGAACACGATTGTTCTGGTGACAGTGATAGATATTTATGAAGGGAACTGGATAAGGAGAATGAGATTCAATTTGTCGGCTGCATTGGTTTGTGTGAATGAGAAATACTCTGGAGTTGGTTGCTGGAAAAAACCTCATATTGTTACCCGTGTTTAATTGTTATTTTTATTTTAGTTACCCCGCGCTTTCCCACTCATGGCAGGCTCAATGCGGCTTACATATACAGGTACTTATTTGTACCTGGGGCAATGGAGGGTTAAGTGACTTGCCCAGAGTCACAAGGAGCTGCCTGTGCCTGAAGTGGGAATCAAACTCAGTTCCCCAGGACCAGAGTCCACCACCCTAACCACTATTAGAGCCACATGACAGGAAGGATAGTTCAGAATTCTGTTAATATTTTTTTTACTGCTATTTAACTGCTTATAGTGCTCTTGGGGTTCACTGCAGACTATTTCCCATTAGCCCTGGCCATTTTAAATTACTCCCTGGGAGCATCGAAATGTGTGTGAGAGGCCCAATGTTTCTGGGGAAAGGGGAATACAGGCATAGCAGCTAATTATACAAATTAAACAGCTTTAACTTGTGAAGTTTATTGCATCCTTCAGCATTCATTTTGCACAATAAGCTGCCTTGCATGTATTTGCATGCTTCATAGCTCATTCTTTAATATGTTGTGGTGTACAAAATCCTGCATTAAGTTGCATTAGTAAATAGAAGTTTATATTTGTCTATTATTCATTCATGCATTACCTATCAGGTAGAGTAAGTCAGACACTTTAATGCAGCTGCATAAATGCCGGTGGGTACTATTTTAAAGACCCTCCATTGTCTGCCAGTAGTGCCATGAACTTGGATTGGCTGCTTTGGGAACAGGATATTGGGCTTGATGGACCACTGGCCTGTATTATTCGGCCAGTGGCTCTGGGAGGGGGCAGTCTAGAGCAAGATAGGTGCTGTGAAGGATTGACTGTCTCCCCTTTGCCTAAGGTTGCTGAGATGGAGCCGTCAGACCTGGTGGAGTCTTTGAAGAGTCTGCATGTTAACAGCTGCTGGGTGATTCTCATGGCAGGAGGAGGTCATTTTGCTGGAGCAGTCTTCAACGGGTAGGAAGAGGCTTTGCCGTTTTCAGGCTCCACATCAGTCGAGAGGAGTAGGTGGGAGACTTGAACAGGGCTTAGGGGGCTTCTGATGAGTAAATCTGCTAACAATCGGGGTTCCTGGGAGTGAGTGAGGGTTCATGAAAAAGCATGTACATGGTGAGGGAGAAGTGGACGAGGGAGGTGTCTCCTGGTGGCTTATAATGGCAGTTTGATGAGAAGGGTTAAGGGGCTGTCTGGCTGCCATTAGGGGAGAAGGTTGCTTCTGAGGAAGGGAATGCATTCTGATGTGACTGGGGGAGGGGGATAGGGAGGCAACGGTATCTCTTTGATATGAGAGGATGCAGTGAAGGGCATGCTCACTTCTGTTGAGGAGGGTGAGAAAATTCCCGTAGGCACAATTAATAATTTTTACTGTTTATAATCTCCCACTTTGAAAAGGAATGAAGCGGTGAAACACAAAACTTTCCATCGATACACCATTCGAGCCAAGAGAGGGACATCGCAAGGGCTCCATGACCGCCAGAACCGTGGCAGCATGCCTAGGTCAGCAGGAGCCTCTCTGCGACGCTATAATGAAGTGGCTCTGGTAAAGGTGAGTGCCGTGGTGGGGGTCATAGGCTGTGGTGCTGGGCACTGTGCTGCAAGGACACAAGTTCTGAGGAGAAACTGCTCATTCAGAGGTGCAGGGCGGTGTGAAGGGAGTTTTCCGCGAGGGGCTGCAGGGGTGTGTGATTTTTACGATACAGCCATATGATGGGAGGTGTAAAGAGAGTTTTCCGCAAGGGGGTGCAAAGGTCTGTGCAGCTATGTGACGGGAGGGTCACGTGAGGGTGCATGATGGGGTTTGAAAGGAGGGTCATATGAGGGGTGCTGTGGTATGTAGGATGCAGCTACGTGAAGGGAGGGGGTGGGACGGTGCATGGCCTAGGGCTGTGCCTGGGATCACCAAGCCCCATTGAAGGTGAGAACTTCAAAATGCTCTGTCTTCTGTATTAGCTGTACAGCTCTGCTTGTATCTGATGCTGTATGAAAAGAGCAGGCGCTGATGCCTTTGTCTCTGTGCAGGATATACACGCCGTGCTGGAGAGCTGGGCCCAAGAGATGCAGGAAGCACACGCCATCTTCTTGCGTGCTCCCAGTCACAACAGAGCTATCTTCTATGGAACGAAAAACAGCCTTTTGCAGAAGAACGATCCCCGTGTGCACAACATTCCCATTGCCACACGCAGGGCCACATTCAAGGAGGTTAAACGAGTGCATGTTGCACTTGCTGCCCTGCAGGTGTACGGTGAGACCCTCTACCCCTACCTCCCCCATAGCCCACCTTTTCTGTGGTGAGGGAGCAATGACTTCCTCTTATATAATTAGGTAATCGAAGGATAAATTAGACCTTTTTTTTAGATTTTTATTCTCTTTTAGGGAAGGACACAGATACCACGGATATCGGTTCTCCCAAAAAAGTCTGGAAAAAGATGAAAAACATTACGTTGAAAGAGCCCTGTAGAGCAGAGACACACGGTGAGTTACACCCTCAGCAGTTACAGGAGAGAAGCCCTGAATCACACTTCAGTGCTGGTAGAAATAATATGATAAGGGCAATTCATTTTCTGGAGCCTACACAGGATGTCCATTAAAAAAAAACAAAAAAAAAAAACAGGACCCCCCCCCCCCCCCCAACCTTTTTCCAAGTAACCCAAAAACAAACGTGCTACTATTTTTAGAAAAAAATTATAATAAATTACTATTATTGACGAGCTACTTCAAGATGTTATAAAATCTGGATGATCCCTGTTTTCAACATGATGACATAGGTCATGACCACTAAAGTCAGGATGTGACTATTAAGATCCATTTTTAGCAAAGTGGCGTTTAGTGAAGAAGATGAAGTTGTGATTAAATCTTTGTAACAAAATAAGACACATGGCACAAAGCGTTTGCTAAAGGAGTTGCCTGATAAAGGTTGGACATATGGCAGACTAAAGAATCTACTTTGATACAACAGAATCAACCAAGTGCCGAGCTGGAAGCGGGTGCCTACAATCTACATGAACTGAAGAAAACGTCATTAAAGTTGAGGAGTTTGTGTTAAACCAGGAGGATAAAGCGCAGACTCATCGAACAATCATCGGTAGGGGAAATTGTGAAGCAAGAGGAAAGACAAAGGGCTACTGAACTAACAGAGGCTAAGAAGCCCTGGTATCAATATTGCAAACTACAAACAGTATCGATTATCAAGTTTCCTGAATTTCATTTAGTTCACGGATGATAAAATCTTTACTGTAGCTTTGCTGGTCAACAGACAAAACGATCATGTCTATGCTCCAAATGGCACAGAAAACAAAAACTTAGCAGCCACTCATTTGTTCTGCACTCTTACAACATTCAGGAGACAAATGGTTTCTTTCGTTATCTTTGCCTAAGGCCAGACAAGCATTCATTTCATGGAACCAGATTAAAATCGATTGCAATTACAGAGACATTCTACCGCAGCAGAAACTTCTGCCTGAAATTTGAGACATTTCTGAACGCTTTATTTTTCAACAGGCTAGAGCTCTGGCGCATTGAGCTTGAAGAAAAGTTGAGCTGTCAATTAATGAAACCCCAGCTTGGCCTCCAAACAGTCCAGATCTAAATCCGGTTAATTACAAAATCTGGTGTTCAGTGTTTACAGAACAAAAGTAACTGATGTCTTAGTCCTAGTCCTATGTCAGTGAATATTGGATGCATGGAACAAAGTTGACCAGCAAGTATTTGAAGTTATCAATCAGTGGCTTTGATTTGTGAATGTGTCACAGTCAAAGAAGGACATTTTGAATACATCACAAGCCACACCCACTCCCTGCCTCCTTTGACATCACTAGACATGACCTCTTTTGCATAGCCATGCCCCTTGTCCCACCTTATTTGCATAGTCCTGCCCCAATCCCAACCCCTTTGGTGATGACACAAGAAGTGACATCCTAGCTGTACCCCTTTTCCAAGATGACCAGTACTGTATACATAACATCACTTCCTGTTTCCACTTCTAGCCACCATCTTGGATGGGGTCACGTGATGGGAAGTGACATCAAAAAAACCCTGCTGTTCCCCCTGGAGTCTTGAAGGAATGTGCTCATGCACAGCTTAACTTTTTTTTTTTTTTTTTTCCTCACTGCATCTCAAAAAAGGTATAGTGGAATTAGAAAAGGTACAGAGAAGGGCAATGAAAATAATAAAGTGGATGCGATGACAAAGGCTAAAGCGACTAGGGCTCTTTAGCTTGGAGAAAAGATGGCTGTGGGGAGATATGGTAGAGGTCTATAAAATGAGTGGTGTGGAACGGGTAGATGTGACTCGCTTGTTTATTCTTTCCAAAAATACTAGGACTAGGGGGCACGCAATGAAGCTATAAAGTAGTACATTTACAATAAATTGGAGAAAATATTTCTTCACTCAACGTGTAATGAAAATCTGGAATTTGTTGCCAGAGAATCTAGTAAAAGCAGTTAACTTAGCGGGTTTAAAAAAGGTTTGGATAACTTCCTTAAAGTCCATAAGCCATTATTAAAGTGGGCTTTAGGGAAAATCCATGCTGGGCTATATTATGTGGATGTAACAGCCTATATTATGTTTTTAACAATTGTAACATTACATAGTAGATGACGGCAGAAAAAGACCTGCACGGTCTATCCAGTCTGCCCAAGATAAACTCGTATGTGCTACTTTTTGTGTATACCTTACCTTGTGTATCTGCCATTTTCAGGGCACAGACTGTAGAAGTCTGCCCAGCACTAGCCCCACCTCCCCCCACCGGCTCTGCCACCCAATCTCTGCTAAGCTTCTGAGTTTTGATTCTATATTTTTTAGTATAATTTTTATAGATAAAAACATAATTATGTTTTTCACTTTTATTTTTAAATTTAAGTTGCACATGTGTTGTGTTGACTGCGAAACGCAGCACTGTGTAGAATCCTTTTACTAATGGTTCAAGTTGATGGACTGTTAATAAATATCATGTGTTGTGTTGGATACATTGGTCTGTCTACCCCCCTCTTCTTTTTGTCTTTTTCTGTTTGTGCTCGATCAGGGGACGCGTCTGCTTTTTTTTGTTCTCGTGACCAGACACGACTGCACCATCGCTCTGTAGTCTAAGGCAGCGGTCAAAAAATGCAAGACCTCCAACTCTTCCCCCCCAACCCCACCCCCACCCCCGTCTTCCCCCAGAGCCTATTTTGCTAGCATGGTCTAGTTTTGTTGGTTGGTTTTTGTATATTCTTACGTTACATTCTATCTCTCAATTAAAATTATTTGAGCTATAAAAAGAAAAGAAAAATCCCAAGACCTCCAGAGCACATGTTGTCACACCCCCTAGAAAGGATCAGTGTGTCCTTGATGCAGTACACAAAAAGAAAATCTGAGAAGCAGCCGTTCCCACATTAAAAATTGTGGCATATCGGCTATAGATCCTTCGTTATCACTACTCACATCTTCAGCAAGTTGAGGAATCCTCAATTCCAGTTTCAGATAATGGCCGTGACATGTCATCTTGCCCCCAATGCCCCCTGCAGTACTAAGAATGTACCTTGTAGCCCAGTAGTGGTTTTAACCTCGTCTCCCTCTTTTTGTGTCCTCCAGATCTCTTCAGGTGATAGTGCTCCATATCTGTCAGTTCTCCTGCCTCACTAAGGGGAAAACTCCAGAAATGAAACAGAGGGGTTGAATTTTTACAGCTCCTCAAACTCATGCTTGGATGCTACTATGTAGGTTAGAGTTGTAGGTTTGCCCATTGATCAGATGGTGGTTCTTCCCCTGGTGTGTAGAGCATCATTCATGGTGTCTAGTGGTTATGGTGTTTCTGTTTTGGCAGGTATTGGAGTTTAGAAAGGGGAATGGGGGTGACATGCTACTGATTGCCCACAGTTTTCTTTTCCTTACAGGGTGTCCTGGGAAGTTGAAGGAGGAGGACGAGATGGAAGAGGAAGAGTTGGTCCCAGCAGAGGAGCTAATAATGGAAGAGGAAAGTCTGGAAACATTGCACCTTAAGGAGTTTGAGGTGTTTCCCATACGAAAACGGAAAAAGAAGAAAAGGAAAGATGGCAAGAAATCCAATGAAGGTGAAAGGGCATGGAGGGGTGGGCCCCTAGAGAGAGGACATTTATTTGGGGGGGGAGGCAATTGTGTTGAATGCGTGAATAGCAGAATGTTTCATTCTTGCATACTGGGCTGTCACAACAAAGTGAAGAATAAGGATCCCAGGCCTGGCTTCTGCTTCTCTGGGACTGGGGATGCACATGTCTTGCACCAGCTGAGCAGACTCGGGTGTACACATTCTAGGCCCTGGAGGGAACCAGAGTCTGTGGCTTCTGATTGTAGACTGTTGGCACAGTGACATGGATACATGGTTATAAATAAGGGCTTTATGACTTCACGTGTTTCTGCTGTTAAGGAGTCTTGTGGTCACATTGTACTTGATTCTGATCCTCTTCCTTGTGAACGGTTGAGAGCATGATTGTTGAAGATCCCTCCATTGCCATGAAATCAAGAGGAAAGTATATAAATTCAGGGGTGCTGAAGCTTGAGCTCAGCCCCATGAGTTGTGTACTCCAGGTAACAAACATATCCAGCGTAAACCCTGAATGGTCCAATCTGTCATGAGTAGGCGTCTTCTGAGTCTGTCTCTTGGGACAAAGTTTGGTCTATAATGAGGGAGGGATGAGGTTTTATGCCTAAAGGATCTTGAACAGATATCTGTCTGCCACACTTAATCTGAGCAAGGATGTGGTGGATTCAGTACCTCATGAGAGCCTCCTGAGGAAATGACAAAGTCATGGGATAGGAGGTAGTGTCCTCCTGTTATCTTTTAAACCAGTTCTCAATTCACAACACTAGGGTTAAATGGCCAGTATTCTCAGTGGAGAAGGGTGAATTGTGCGGTTCGCCAGGGACCTGGAAACAGGAATAATGAATGATCCTATATAATAATTTGCACCTCCGTCTGGCTGCCTGGGTTTGTAACACAGTTCCTATTTGGTCCGCCCTGGGGATGACATCACAGGGCAGACCAATGGGAAGTGAGAGGGAAGGGAACCCAGCAGCAGCCACCGGAGGTGAGTAAACAAACACCCTCCCTCCCTCCCTCCCTCCCTCCTTCCACTCCCGTTTGTCCCGGTTGCACGGGCCGCGACGGCTCCACTCCCGTTCGAGTTCCACGCCTCCCTCCCTCTGGAGGACCTTACTAGGAAACTAGATGACGTTTAATGTGAGCAAGTGCAAAGTGATGCATGTGGGAAAGAGGAACCCAAACTATGATGCTAGGTTCCACATTAGGAATCGCCGCCCGGGAAAAGGATCTAGGTGTCGTGGTTGATACGTTGAAGCCTTCTGCTCAGTGTGCAGCGATGGGTAAGAAAGCAAATAGAATGTAAGGTATTATTAGGAAAGACATGGAAAATACAACATCATAAAATCTTTATATCACTCCATGATGCGACCGCAGATCAAATATGTACAATTCTGGTTCAGAAAATTATATAGTGGAATTTGAAAAGTTAGAGAGAAAGGTGACCAAAATAAGGGAAATGGTTTCCCAATGAAGAATTTCTAGATAAGTTTAAAGAAGAGATGGCTGAGGGAAGATATAGGGTCTATAAAATGAATGGAGCAGAGTGGAACGGGTAGACGTAAATGACATGTTTTCTCTTTCCAAAAGTACAGGATCCAGGGAGCATTCACTGAAGTTTCTAAGTAGTACATTTAACTTTTTAATTGTATTTTTATTGTTGTTAAAACCGAGTTTCGGCTTTGGTTAAAAAAAAAAATCTGGGTTTATATACTATGGGGTTAGTTTTCATTTATACAGATTGTATATTAGATATAGTGTTGAACGGGCAGTGTTAAGTTATATGTATGCCTGATCTTAATATCCTTATGTAAACCGCACAGAATTTATTTGGTCACTGCGGAAGTAAAGTGTAGTTTAGACTGAACCTCAGGCGGATCTGCTCTGCAGAGTTGAGAAAAACCCAGTCACATCCCTCTGCACTTCAACAGGTCAAGGGATGATGAGCAGGCTTGTAGGTAAGACCATTTGAATGGTCTAGCTAACTTCCACACATGCTTTCTGCTTCTAATATACCCAGTGGCGTTCCTGGGGGGGGCTGGCACCTGGGGCGGATCGCTGATGCGCCCCGCCCCCCCCCCCCCCCGATGCAGCACGGAACCCCCCCGCCGGGTGCACGCTGCTGGGGGGGGGGGGGGGGTGCCGTGCGCGCCTGTCCTCCGTTGTTCCATGCTTCTTCTCTGCCCCGGAACAGGTTACTTCCTGTTCCGGGGCAGATAAGAAGCATGGAACAACGGAGGACAGGCACGCGTGGCACCCCCCCAGAGGCGTGCACCCGGGGCGGACCGCACCCACCGCCCCCCCCAGGAGCGCCACTGAATATACCTGAAAAAGCTTTTGCCGAGTAGTTTTTGTTTTTTTTAACTCTACAGCAATCTTCTTTTCAAATTCTATTTTTTTTTTTTTTAGCGTTCCTTATCAATTCTTTGCATCTAACTTGCCTTAGTTTATGCTTCTTCCTGTTTTCTTCATTCTGATCCTTTTTTTTCCTTTACCTTGTTAACCATGCCAGCTGTTGTTTGGGCTTCCAAGATGGTATTTTTAAATACTGTTCATGCCTGATTCTTAACCTTTTTAGCTGCTCCTTTTAGCTTTTTACGAGTTTCCTCATGTTATTATAGTTGCGGTAATTTCCTTAGTGTCTTCGCTCCAGCTATCTCAAATTTTGATTGTGTTATGATCTCTATTGCCAAGCAGTCCCAAAACGGTTACCTATGAGGAAAACCATTGTATGACTATGCCAGTAATATCAATCTCTTGAAGCCAATCAAGTTAAGAGAATGTGACCAACCAAGCCAAAAGCTGTAGATATTCTTAATAAGAGCACTGTTTCAGTTCTGTGTGATTTCTGAAAGACAATCTTATTTTGGAGTAACATGTTGGATTGTTCCAAGAATATATGAAGTTGCTCAGCTA
This sequence comes from Microcaecilia unicolor, assembly GCF_901765095.1. Taxonomy (NCBI): domain Eukaryota; kingdom Metazoa; phylum Chordata; class Amphibia; order Gymnophiona; family Siphonopidae; genus Microcaecilia; species Microcaecilia unicolor. The sequence goes on along the minus strand of NC_044037.1, from coordinate 308,640,963 downwards.
CTAATTATTCTAGTATTTTAGAAATAAAAGGGGAGATTAATCTGGGGTGGGGGGGAGAGAATTCTACATTACAGGATGGGCTTTGCTAGGTCAGGTTTCCTGGGTTGCAGTTGTTGCTGTTGGCTCTTGAACTTCAGAGGTTTGAATTAGGAATGTGAGATTTCCGCATGACAGGTGGAGTTAGCAAGAGGCTGAGGGTTGGTACGGATGGGTTTTGGGATGGGCATGTTGTTTCTGTATAACTATACTGTATACATCATGGACGTTTTGACTCGGATGCTTCTGGAGTCTCTGACTCTGATGCTTTACATGGCCCAATCACTGTAACTGTGGCTGTAGAGGGAAGTGCTGCAATGTGTCCGGTCTGGCTCAGGGATGAATGTCTTAGCTTGGGCCAAGTTGCTCTGGGAGGAGTTCAATCATGTGTGTCACAGGAGGAGCCCTCACTGCAGAGGAAAGTGGTGGCTCTGAGGGAACTTAAAAGGAACAATAGTCAGCCTCGCAGTGGGAGAGTCAGTTGGTGTCGGCAGAGTGGAGACAAAACCTCTACTGTTCCCACGTTGATGCAGGTAGGGGAGCCCAGACCTTAGGTTGTCTTGTAGCCTTAGAGCAGTGTCAGTCAGAAGTGAAGGCTTGAATGGACATGAAGCTGTGGTAGTCTAGATCCATAGGTGTTTTAGTGAGCATGCAGAGTAGATGGTCTTTGGGTGGAGTTGTGCTTCCTGGTTCTTGATTTGATGTGATAAATAGCAGAGCCCGTTGGGAGTAGTGATCTAGAAGTTTGGAGGGTTTTTGTCCCCAGTTCACTTGGGAGCTGGAGAGGAGCCCCTCAGCCTTTGTGGAGGGTGGATACCTTGCTGAAGTGTCTTCTTTTGTGGAGAGTTGGACATATCTGGTGGATCCAGCGAATGAAAACAGACTGTCAGACATAGGGAGCTGCATCAGGTCAGGAACCCTGTGCATGCCAATGAAAGCACCTAGGTTTTTCAGGACTCTGGAGAGCAAAAGCCATTTGAGGATCAATCTGACAGCACTGCACATATTGCTGTATGATCCTGCTTATGAACAGAGAATACAAGTCTTTAACAATCCTAATAACAAGGAACTGAAGTATCCAGCTTTGGGTGTGCTTTATGTCTTTATCAGTGGACTGTCAACTTGTGTTTCTCTGTAATGCCATGTTGTCTTTTGGATTCCTGTGCAGAGCCTCTTGATTGCCCTGGAGTTCCTCAGACCCACTTGCTGCAGTTCTCGGCTGGTGCTACTCCAACCAAGGAAGCCCTGAAATCACCAGGATGCCAGGAGCAGAAAGGCAGGGCCCACTTCAGGATAGCCACGGGAGAAGGTCAGGCTTGCTGCATTGTGCTTTCTCTCCATACCTTCTTCCTCTTGCATCTATCCCCCCATCTTATGTCTCGACTACCCCCCACCCTTGAGAGTTTTTATGATCCCAGTTATCCATCTTCACTCCTTTTCCTTGCATCTTTCCTATTTCCTAATTTTATCCGTGAGTATCTGGTGTTCCCACTTCTCTCTCCCCTGGGAGTTGAGGAGTATCCTAGTGGTTAATGCAGTGGGCTGAGAACCTGTGGAACTGGATTTGATTCCCACTGCAGCTCCTTGTGACTCTGGACAAATCACTTAACCCTCCATTGCCCCTAGGTACAATACATAGATTGTGAGCCCACTAGTGACAGAGAAAGTACCTAAATTTAATAATTGTAGACCGCTTTGACTCTACCACAGAAAGGCAGTATATCCAATCCCATTACCCTTAGATAAGAACATAAGAATAGCCATATTGGGTCCATCTAGCCCAGTATCTTGCTTCCAATCCAGGTCACAAGTACCTGGCAGAAATCCAGTTGACAGCAACGTTCCATGCTAACAAATACCGGGGCAAGCGGTGGTTTCCCCATGTCCATCTGAATGACAGACTGTAGACTTTTCCTCCAGGAACTTGTCCAGACCTTTTTTTTTTTTTTTTTAAACCCTTACCCTGTTTTCTCCCACCTAGTTCTTGAATTTCTGCTGCTTCCTTCTTTTGGCCATCAGACTGCTGTTGCTCCTTTTGATTCCTCGTCTGTGAATCTCTGCTGCTTCTCCCCTCCCTTGATAAGTAATTCTTTTTTCTGTGTGACTTCCCCCCCCCCCCCCCCCCCCCCCCCAATACTTTCAGCATTTTCTTGCCATCTTCCCACAGGTACCCTCACTTACCAACTCAGGAATGAGCTGTTCACCTTTTGTAAGACAGGTGCGACCGTTTCATTGCAACATTTACTGCGACCGCTGCTTCTAGGAGCAGCAGAGTCTGAAGAGAGGCTGAGTGCAGATGCTGAGCCTGTTCATACAGCTGGAAAGACGGCAGACGAGTGTGAGCTTCTAAGACCTGATTCTGGCAGTATGCATATGCAGACACATGCACACGATGCCCTGAGAGAGCAGCAAGAAAGCCAGAGGTTAGAAGAGGTGGAACAGCGCAATGTCTGCACCCTGAGTGAGGAAGTATCTGTTATCCATTCTCTAATAAATGAACGGATCGACGGCACAGGGTTTACACTTCTACACTTGGCAGCTGCCATAGGACAAAGCAGCATTGTGCGTGTTCTTCTGGATGCAGGCTGGGATCCTGCAGTCAGGTAACTAATGGGGGGAAGGGCAAAGGGACCTGAGCATACACATGTACAGTGAGTGTAGGGATGCAGTGCACGGGATATAATAAGGGTGAAGGGCGAGGAACTCGAACATCCGAAAGGCATTGTGGGAATCCAGGTGCATTGTTAAATCTCCTGTGGGTTCCCTTTGCAGAGATGATGCAGGGCAAACACCATACTTAGTTTCTGCTGACAAAAGGACCAGGAATGTGTTTCGGAAGTACCAGGCTGACAACCCGGGGAAGTTTGATTACAGCACAGCACAGGTAGGTGAGGGAAGGGGAAGTGAGCAGAGCTTAGCCTTTCCTTGGCCACTTTTTCAGCAGGATCTGGCAGCCCTCTCTATCACGGTTTTGCTCTGTTTCAGATACCTGAGCCACTAACAGCTGAGATTGAAGCCAAGAAGTTGGAGAAGAGACGAGCACAGAAGGCACAAAGGAGACAGCGGGAGAAGGAAGAGAAAGAGAGACGTAAGCAGGAGGAAGAAGAGACTGCAGAGAAGATCAGATTTGCAGCCCTGAGTGACAGGGAGAAGGTGAGAAGACCATGCTTGTCCCTGCTCTCTTTAGCTTTTCATAGGAATGACTGTCATCTCTCTGAAATGAAGTGATTCTCATAACCCTGAAGCGTGCATGGGATGGTGGAGGTTCACACCTTTTAACATGGTGGTGGAGCTGTGTTCTCTTCAGGACCTTTTTAAATACATTTTAAAAATACTCCCACCCAGCTACTCTTTCATGCCACCTGGCTGAGAGAAATTTCTGGGGCGAACACACTGATGAAGCGTGGTGAAGGATGAACTCGCCCGCTGTAGCATTCCTAGCCTAGCAGATTGTCAGGAGAGACTTAGCTTGCGGTGCGCCTAGGATCAGATGTAGCATGCCTAGCCTGGTACAATGTTGTCAGGAAGAGACTTACCCTGTAGTGTGCCTCTGCTAGGATCAGGCTCACGTGTATTGGACTCTAGTGATGGGTTAGGTCCTTGCCCTGTAGCGAGCCATGGGATGGTGGCCTGAGCCCATACCTTGTAGCACACCTGTGCTGGGTGCTGGATGCTGGGCATCTCCTGTAATCGGCTTGACTCAGCAGCACCTCACCTTTGCTGTTTATTTTCTGGTTCTCTTTCCCTCCAGAGAGCTCTGGCTGCTGAGCGAAGATTTGCTGAGCAATTATCCAGTGAAGGAACACCAGTCGCAAACATTGAGTATGTGCTGCCTTCAGACGGGCTTAGTCTGCATTACTAGTGGGGGGGGGGGGGGAGTAGCAGCAGCAAATCTGGTATGTGTCATGTTATAAGTGTGTGGGTTTGCATGAAAAGTGGCATTTCAAACTAGAGAAATGGAGTTTGGGGTTACCGTAGCTGGTACTAAGGAATCCGCAGTTAGGTTTGAATTTATAGTGTCAGGACTGCAGAAGTTCTGTCGCAGCACAGTCTCCGGAGCCTTGTCAGCATGCAGGCGGAACACAGAACTGCACAGCTGAAGCAGGCCCACATTTAATTAGAAGCAATGAAATTTCCATTCAGAAGGACAGCGATTTCTCGCCTTAAGTATTCAGTGTCAGAAGATGTCCATGATAACATCACAGTGTGATTACTCCTCCCTTCCCCGCCCAAGAGCCCAGTGGAACCTGATGGTGCAGTAACTTTTTTATTTATCTCTATATATAAAAGGCACCACCAACGTTCTAAATGAAGCCTCCAGCCGGAAGTGTGAAGGGGGAGAGATATCCGGTTTCCCCATGAGTGTCTGGCCCGCCCTCGCTCTCTCTGTAACACAAACAGTGAAGGTAAACACATCAAAGCAGGAAATCAAATCGCTCTCTCTCTAACAGTGAAGGACTCAGAGGGGGGAGGGGAGAGAGGGCAGAAGCCCTCACTATCTCTGTAACAAACACAGCACAGCAGGAAACTTAACACTGAAGGACTCGACTCAGAGGGGGGAGAGGACAGACAGCACAGGGGAAGGGAGAGAGGGCAGGGACACACACACTCCCACATGCACACAGAAGAAAACCTTGCTAGCCCCCCCCCCCCCCCCGTTTCATTTGCATCAGAAACGGGGCTTTTTTACTAGTGTAATATATTTTCTGTTTCTCCTTTCTGACGTCTTCTACTGTGGATCACTTCAAAGTAATTAAAAAGCACCCAAGCTCCTGTTTGAGCTTTTTATTATTATTATTTATTTTTTCATTTTTTAAATGATTTCACTGTGGTTTTTCTCTAGATTATGTCCTATAAGTAGTGTTCCTAGTACAACAGGACCATATTTGCTTTGGACACAGATAGCAGACAGGGACTCATGGCCAAGAGAAGCAGTGCAAAAGGATTTGGGGTGCAGATAAGTCCAGCCCATCGATGCCCACAACGGAAGCGGCATCAGATGCTGGGAATGTAACATAGTAAATGATGGTAGATAAAGACCTGCACAGTCCAGCAAGCCGGCCAGAGCCACACCTGCCACTCTCCGTGCAGGTTACACTCCTGCATGATTAAACAGGGCAGGCAGCGGTTTACTACCACACGATGTAATCCTGGAAAATGTCTGAAGAGTGGCCGCAGCATAGTCGCACTCATTATCAATACAAGTTTAAAGCAACAATCCAACTACACTCAGTAAAGAATCAAAGTGAGTTACATGAAGTTCAAAACACACAATTAAAGATACTGATAGCTTTGATCTATTATTTCTCCAAATATTTGCTAAAAGATAAGTCTTCAGTCCTTTATGTACGTACATAACTATTGTAGATTCAACAATTCCTAGAAGTTTGAATGTTGAAAATTATTATTTTATTATTATTTATTGCATTTGTATCCCACATTCCCCCACCTACTTGCAGGCTCAATGTGGCTTACATAGGTTTGATAATATTGTCATATCAGGATATCAAATACAGTTAGTAATGTGTAGCGATTAGGAAGGGAGGAGAGAAGAAGGAGAGAGTGAAGTGACTTAGTGAGGTTATGGGTTCTCATTGTAGGCCTTGTTGAAGAAGAATGTCTTCAGAGATTTTTGAAAGATAGTTGCTTCATTGATTGCTTTCAAGTCTGTAGCTAATGCATTCCATAGCTGCGTGCTCATGTAAGAGAAGGTGGTGGCATGCATCAGTTTGTATTTAAGTCCTTTGCAGCTGGGGTAGTGCGGGATGATCTTGTGGCGTTTCTGGGAGGTAGGTCCACAAGGTTTAGCATGTAGATTGGGGCGTCTGCATGAATGATTTTGTGTACAATCGTGCAGATCTTGAACGCAATGCGTTCCTTAAGTGGGAGCCAGTGAAGTTTCTCTCTTAGGGGTTTTGCGCTTTCATATTTAGTTTTTCCAAATATGAGTCTGGCGGCCGTATTATAGTTTGTGGGTGTCTCCCCCCTGGGTTAGTAAAGATTCCAATGAAGGATCCATATCAAATTACATAAATAGGAACCTCAAAGCTCCTGATAGTGGTTTCATCAATACGATAGTATTTACCCTATCAGTTTAGGAGTTCATTACTATCATTGGTTCCTGTACGGAACAAAGGAGAAAAAATGATCAAGCGCAAAAAACTCACTTTACCTAAGAAAAACGAATGATCTAAAAAACTCCAATGTTCCTACCTATCCACCTAGTGAGAGACACCAAACTACTACTCAAACAGACTGAGCCCGACTCAAATATTAACTGCACGGGCAACCCCCCATCTACCCAGACAAGCCAATAAATCTACTCCTAACATCCACGAACTCAACTTGAACGGTACCTGATACTTAAGTATAGGTTATAATGAGTCCTGAGGATAGGCGGCTGATATCGGCTTGGACGGAGAGGCAGACCGGCAATCCTGTTTTCCTTCTTGGCTACAGCCTACATTGCAATCAGTCTATACCCTTCAACAAGTGTGCCTTGTTTCGCCAATTCCTTGGCTGCTTCAGGAAGGGCGCTGAGATGACTCCAAATGCCAGATACGACAAAAAGATCTGAGTCCCAGTCGCTGGTTACACCACCAGGGGAAAGACGGCAGGGATTTTTTTTTCAAAGTTTCCTGGTCAAAAATCAAATTCTATCCCATTCTAGACCTAACAGCCCTGAACAAATGTCTAATCCAGTGGTTCCCAAACCTTTTCCCAGAGGCACCCCAGCCAATCAGGTTTTCAGGATACCCACAATGAGTATTCATGAGAGAGATTTGTATTATAAACAAATTACATTTACTAAAAACTTGTAAGTCAAGAAAGAACAAGCACACAGAACTTACACACCAATACCACAGTGTTCTAAAATTAATTCTTTCATTCCAGTTATACAGGACATATAAAATTGAGTCAGTCAAAGATGGAGGTAATCCCCCATCACAGGAACAAACCACTGTTAGGTTCAGAAAGTTGAGTGCACTTAATCATTCAGGTGCTGGAGTTACTAGGGTTCATCAGAAATTAGCCCAAATCTCATCTGAGCCCATCACAGCAATTTTGAGTTCATATGAGCCCTGATAGCCACAACTCAAGCATCAACCTTTCTTCCTCAAAAAAGGATTAACATAATGTGTTAATATCCATAGCGGAAAATATTCTGAAGAGTTACAGAGGTGACTAAAGTTCTGAGGTTTTTTTCCTCCACTTCTACAAAGATTATTATTTATAGAGATACATCACCTCTGGGGTTGTTTTGCATGTGAAATACAGATTGTTCCACTCCATTATTTTTGAAAGATTAGAATCTACCCCCAGGTCCATTTCTTTTGGTTCCAGGCAGCCTTAAAAAGATAATAAAGGATAAAAGGCCTGTTGGACTTCATTACTTCTCTCTTCCCCTTTTTTTCTGATAAAGGCAGCCTATTGCTAGGGAGTCCCATATTGTGAGCATTTCACTATCCTACTTGTCCTTGGAGAGAACACTTACCTGTAGCATTTGTTCTTTGAGGACAGCAGCATGCAAACCTTGCAGTATCCTCCTTTAGCTAAGTAATGAGCTGTTGTGGTCCTGCAGTGTGGTAAATTTAAAACGAATCGGAGAAAATTTTTCTTCACCCAACGTGTAATTAGACTCTGGAATTCATTGCCGGAGAACGTGGTACGGGCGGTTAGCTTGACGGAGTTTAAAAAGGGGTTAGATAGATTCCTAAAGGACAAGTCCATAGACCGCTATTAAATGGACTGGAAAAATTCCTCATTTTTAGGTATAACTTGTCTGGAATGTTTTTACGTTTGGGGAGCGTGCCAGGTGCCCTTGACCTGGATTGGCCACTGTCGGTGACAGGATGCTGGGCTAGATGGACCTTTGGTCTTTCCCAGTATGGCACTACTTATGTACTTATGTACTTATGCATGGAAGTGGCACATAGCTGAAAATGGCTGTCAGTATTGCAGTAATGTTCTGCGCTGGGCTCCGTCAGATGCCACTCATGTGGTAGAGACCCCCTGCTTACAGGTACGTAAGTCTGTTTTCCTGCCTCAGTGATTAAAATAGGGTGGTGGTCTGCTGGGGAGGGAGTACAATCATGCTGTGATAAACATGGACATCTTCTGGCAGTTCTGTTCATTTTCTATCCCAGGGGAAAAACTTTGTTGTGAGCAGTAATAGCCCTGAAGAATTAGGCAACAAGGGTTGCGAAATGTCTGTCTTGGAGCCAAGTAACTCTGAAAATGGAAGGGCATGAGGGAAAAACTGAAAAGACACCTCAAATGCAAAATGGCCCAGACTAATAGCGCAGTGTATTTGTATGGGAGGCATAGTTCCTGCTTTTGCAGGATAGAAACGTAGCACTTAGGAAACTCAAACCACCCCTCTCCAGCCCTCTAACTACTCCCCCATAGCTGTCCCTGATGCAACAGCCCCAACACCCCCATACACGGACAGTGGAGCCAGAAAGAATTCCTTGAGCAATGCTTCATAATGCTGGCTCTGCTTGTTTAATAACGTCATAATGTAAACAAACAGAAGGATGTTGGTACATTAGGAAAATGAACAGACGAGGAGCAGAGGAGATTTAATGAGGTGACGGGTATGGGGTCAGTAGCTGCAGTCTACCATGGCTGGCAAACAATGAACACAGTCAAAGCTGAGTGCGTCTGTATCTGGTTCTTAGACGTAGCGCTGCCATGGCTGGGATTCCTTGCCCTTGGATCTTTTCAATGTTACCACCATCTCATCCCCAGCCTGAGGAAAAGCTGAGCTCAGGGGTCAAACCCAGACCTAGCACAGCTACTGAGTACCTAGGCTGGCCCATCCTGCAAGATTAAGCAGAATTGATAGCAACCAGCTACAGTGCGTACTCACCTTCCACCTCGTAATCAGGAGGGTGAACTTCAGGGACTTGGTGTCATCTTACCACTAAAACAACTGTGTAAAATTTACCATGTTCCATTTCTCAGTGTCCTGCAACTGGCTTAGGTCTCAACGTATTGGTCCCAGCGCTCACTATGGCTTCACTTCTCAGGGCTCCTTAGTGCTGTGAGTGCACAGAGTTAACAGGGAATGCACTCTAGTCACTACCAAGCAAAGACATTACTCACACTCTGTTTCCTTCTCACAGGCGCTGCTGGACGTGTGGCGGATCTCTGCTGGGAAGAATCCCCTTCCAGTACTTCGACTTTTCTTTCTGCTCCACAGCATGTCTGCAGCAGCACAAAAGAAGCAGAGCAGCCAAATCCTAACTTACCAGCCTGGTATATGAGCCCTGGCCAGAGAATTGCACCAGTCAATGCAGGAGCCATGACCACGTGCGCTGGTGATTGGCTAAAGTGATCCTGTTCTAGTGCTTTCTTTCAGGTTAAGACCCACAAGTAACCCTCATCAGGTTTGTCGAGTGGTTTAGCCTGACAATCATTCTTATACCTCTGATAGCACAGATTGACGTCCCTGTGTGTGAAATTCTCCCTCTGGACTAGCACTCGCTTCTTGACACTCTCTCCAAATGAACCTAGAATATTTTAAGCTGCTTCTGGTTTGCTTGGGGGACATATGAAGATGATCACGAAGTAATAAAATCTTTGTTTACCTGAATTACAAAACATCTCCTCAGTTAGTAGCCCCATGTAGTGTGGGAAATCATGTGCACAGTAGTAAGTGGAACGTACCCCTCCTCTCGTGAACTGATATGACCCAGGTCTTCCATGTAGCTTAGGGTAGAACACAACAGGCTGAAATTAAAAATCCTGAAAGTAGGTCATGGGGTAGGAGAGGGACTCATGCTGAAGGGAGGAGAGTGGAGGAACAAGCTATAAGCACAATCATGGGCAGATGGTTAAGGGGGGGGGTGTGGATATGAGAAGAAGTGAAGCATGGAGAGTGGAGGAAACAGCTGCCGAGAGAGGGGCAGGGCTGCTGCAGCCACCGTCCCCCTTCTCACTTACCTTCTTGTGTGTCTGTCACTCTCCTACTCCTGTGGGCCGGGACCCAGATTATTCCGTTAACGCAATCACCCGGATCCCGACACCAGAGAGAGAGAACTACCCTGGCGCTGGAGAATCTTGCCCCCCTTAGCAGCCCTGGGAGGAAACAGCTGTCATGAGTCATGGGGGGAGGGGGGAATTAGGAAGAGGGACTCATGGAGAGTGGTTAAGCTGTCCCTGCATCATGGAGTTTGATGCTATACATAGAGGGCTAGTGGTATGGCCATGCAAGCCTGCTGCTTCTTGTATTGAGCCTCGCATCCAGCTCTGATGCCCTCTTCTGTCATAGGGGTTTGCAGGAAGGCTGTGCCTTTCCTGCAAGATATTTAATTTACTTTATTTCTTATGAATTGCAACATCCCCAAAGGAGTTCAGTGCGATTTACATAGTAAAAGAAGCTGGACCTACCCGTTTCTTAGTTTCAAATACAGTTTGAAACTAAGAAGAAAAAAAAAACCCAACCTGTTCCTCAGACTTACCCAGAACCTATATTTCACACAAGTACATTTCCAAAGCCTTACGAAACTTCATATAACAAGGGATAATCTTTATCTGAATTTATATAGCATTCCACCATTTTGATGACAAATACGGTAAAGTGACATCATGCAACGTCTTATATCTAATTCCCCTTGGCGAGGGAAATGGTAGATTCAAATAGTTTCCCACTAACCTTAGGGCATAAGATCCAACTAAAGTATTCGGGCATTGTTCCATGCAATAGTTGATAGACTAATGTACATAATTTAAATATTCCCCTTGCTTCCACCAGTGCAATTCAACATACAGGGGGTCTTTTACTAAGCTGTGGTAGCGTTTTTGGCTCGCAGTAGATATCAGCTGGTGGTAAATGCTGAGACACCCATTATGTTTGTTTATTTAAAACGTGATATACCACCTTTATGTTGCAATAGGTCAGAGGTTAACAAAGCAAATATTAAACACAAAAGCAAAGAAAAGGAACTCAAGTATAATAAATTACAAAACAGTTAAAATCAAATACTATAGACACAAGCTACAGTGTCTGCAGGTCTGACGGACTGGCTGTGTAAAATCAATGGGCACTAAACTGGAAGGCCAATTGAAAAAAAATGAGTTTTAAGCTATTTCTTAAAATTAATAAGAGCGAGTTCCACCCTATTGGTTGCCGGTAAATTATTCCAAAGGGAGGGAGCCAAAAAACAGAATGTCGAGTTTCGAGTTGACTTGTAATGAGCTTGTTTAGGGGAAGGGTAACACCAAATGATTAGCGTCAAGTGATCGAAGTGAACGGGACAGAGTATAAGAAATGATTAAAGAAGAAATGTATGCAGGGCTACCAGAATGTAAAGTCTTTAAAGGTAAGTAACAGAATTTTAAACCAGATACCATATGACACAGGTAACCAATGGAGTTCAAAGAAAGACGGTGTAATAGAGTCAAAACGTTTTGCTTTGAACAATAGATGGATTGAAGAATTTTGGAGAGCCTGAAGTCTACGTAATTGGAATTGTGGAAGGCCCACATATATGGTATTACAATAGTCTAGCCTAGAAATGACAAAAAACATGTAATAGCATGTGTAAAGAATTAAGTCCAAAAAATTTCAAATTGACCTCAAATGATGAAACCAGAAAAGCCAAGATTTTAAAACATTTGAAATTTGTGTGTTAAATGAAAGTTTAGAGTCAATATATATTCCCAGGTCATAGAATGACTCAACAGAGGTGATTTGATGTCTGAAGAAATGTAAAGGTATAGATGGTGCACTAAGGGAACCTCTGATCCAACATGCTGTCATTTTAGTAGGGTTGAGTATGACTTTGCAGGACATTAGCCAATTGGACAAAGCAGTAAATGCCTTTTAGAGGGGTTTTAAATCAATAAGTACGGAGATGTAGGATATATTAGAAGAATAAAACTAAATAAACACATATTTTGATCTTGAAGTAAAGTTGCGAGTGGACTAAGAAAAATATTGAACAGTAATGGCGGAAGGACTGATCCCTGGGATACTCCACAAGTTAACTCATAATTAGAAGATGTGCCAGTAATTGTGGAAACTGAAAAAAAAAACTCCCTGTGAGAAAAGATGTAAACCAAAGCCAGAGTAGTATCTATTAGACCTGTTGACCAAAGGCCAAAAGAAAAGAATGATCTACAAGGTCAAAAGCAGCTGATAAATCTTAGGAGATGAGAAGAGCAAGATCTCCCTTTTCTTGGATAGTTTGTAGTTCTCTAAATAATGTGGTCGCTGTTTTTTCTGTACTATGTGTAGCTCTAAAACCTGTCTGTGGTAGATGCAGAATATTAGTTTGATTAAATAATACTTTTTCTGTAATTTGTGTAAAGATTTATTTATTTTTTTATTTATTTATTGCATTTGTATCCCACATTTTCCCACCTTTTTGCGGGCTCAGTGTGGCTTACAATATATTGTGAATGGTGGAAGTACAATTTGTTGCATTACGATTATAGGTTACATAGTGAAGAGTTATGGGAAGACAAAGTCAACGTTGAAATATAGATGCACAGGTTAAGAGTCCAGATGGTAGTTAGAACGGTCTAACAGATCAGACTTAAGATTTTTTTTAAAAGATTCTTCCATGATTGAGGCACTTTTTTCAGTTGTTTGCCAAGTGACGAACTAGGGGTGACAATCCATGTCAAAATCTTTAACCAATTGGATGGAACAGAATCTAATAAGTGGCAAGATGGATATCACTGTTTTTTTTTCTAAAATGGTAAGAGATGGAACATTAAAATCGCTCCAGTATGCAGAACAACTGATGGGACTTAAAGCCTCAGTAGTAGTGGATGAATAGGGTTCAGTACTAGGAGTTAGCGATAATTGTAAACTAGCAGTATTTGATTGAAAATAATTAGCCAAAGCAGTAGCTGAAGGAAAATTCTGACCATTCGCTCTATCATAATGAGTGAGGTCAGAAACAATTTTATACAACCTCCTGGCCGGATAAGAGGAGTTACTAAGAATTTTGGTGAAATTTTTCTTCTTTGCAAGTATAAGTTCAGAGTTGTAACGAAGCAATACCTCCCTAAACGATTGTTTCAAAGCACATTTGTCATTTTTCTGCCAAAGGTGTTCTACTCTGCGTAACTGATGTTTTAATATTAATAGACCACGATCATACCAAGGAACCTTTCTGTGGTGACAGTGACTTATAATTGTATCACCATTGGTAATTTTCTGGTGTTTAAAAATGGGCTTTAAAGTTGATTCCCAGCATACAGCTGTTCTTCTAATGTCATACATCTGAAAAGAGAGAATCAGTTGGACAGCTTGATGACTGAGGGGTGAAAGGGGCACTCAGCGAAGCCACAGCAGAGTACTGGTCCCAGAAATGGTATTCAAAGATGAGTCAGAGAAACTGAATGAGATCTCTCTAAACCTGGAGGATGTAATGGCGCAATTTGACAAATTGAAGAGTAGCAAATCAGCTGGACGGGATGGTATTCATTCCAGAGTACTACAATTGAAAAATGAACTTGCAGAACTATTGTTAGTAATACGTAATTTATCTTTAAAATCAAGCATGGTACTGGAAGATGGGAGGGTGGCCAATGTAATGTTTTGGTTTTTTTTAAGGTTCCAGAGGTGATCCGGGAAATTATAGACTGACGAGTCTGACTTTGGTGCTGGACAAAAATGGTAGAGACAATTATAAAGAAAAAAATTAACAGAGCATATTCAAAAGCATGGATTAGTGAGACCAAGCCAACGTGGATTTTGTTGGAATGTAATTGTATTTTACATGCATTGCCTGTCACCTATTATTTCTCTGTGATTACTCTGTGACCTCTGATGTGAATTACTTAGAGAGGTCACACAGCTATGCAACTTCCTGTGGGGTTAGATGCAGCACATGCAGCACATGGAGCACATGGAGCTCATGATCTCTCCTAACCTGAGAGGATCTATGGTGGTGTGAGCATCCATTACCATCTAAGCACATGGAAGGAGCTGATAATACAAATGTATAGTAATATGTATATATAAGCCTGTCTGATTATAATCTAACTACAAACTGTGAGTAAACAGATGTTTTGTTACTTCAACTTTAAAGTGACTCAGCAGTGAATTATTCAGGGGTGAATGAGAGAGAGATGAAGAAAGAAATTAACATTTCTAAAGCTGAAGCTGTGTGTACTAAAATCTGCTAATTATTTACTACAAATAATCCAACAAAAGGGTTATGGGCCCAGGGTCCAGGAATTGAAAAAGAAGAGAAATATTACCAGGCAGAAAAAAAGGCCACATTTTTCTCTTAAGTTTTAAAGGAAAGATTCAGTCTGTCTCTCTCTCCCCCCACACAGCAGACAGAAGGCTAAGAAAATGGCTGAGGGAAGAAATTCACCATTGTTCTATTCTCTCAAGGTGCCTAAATTAACTGAGTTTAATTATCGGCAGTGGGAACTAAGATTCATATGTCTCCTTCGAGCAAAAGATTGAATATATGCTTAGACCAAGACAGAACAGCTGAAAATATGGCTGAATGGGACAATGCAAACTATTATGTGAAGTGCATGCTTTTGGAAGCTCTCTCAGAGAAACAAGCCATATTAGTGGAGGGAAAAGATACACCAAAGGACATTTTATATAAACTGAGAACTATGTATGCAACTACATATGCAAAGCAGCAACCAATTTGGTTGGCAGAGTTGAATGAAACCAAATTAAGGGATAAAAGTAAATGTAATGATCACATTATGCATCTTATGTCTTCATTTCAAAAGCTAGAACTTTCTGGAATTCCCATGTGTGATGCATTGAAAAGAGCATTTTTTTTTACCTCACTATCAAAGAAGTTTGATGTTTTTAGGTCTGTAAATGAGGCCATTGAAGGGCAATCTTTTGAACAGGCAACATCAAAACTAAGGCAGGAATGCATAATAAATGATTCTGAGGAGATGTGTTCTCAAAGTCAGTCAGAGAGAAATGAAACAAATTTCTTGGCAAAGAACAGAGGAAGGCGGAGCTATGGGAAAACTCCACCCAAGGGCAAGCTGATTTGCTACTCATGTGGAAAGGAGGGACATGTATCTAAATGGTGTAAGGAAACACAAAACACTCCCTCTAGCTCACCTAAGCCAATGGAACTAAAGAATTTTCAAACCAGGAAATGTATGAAGGACAAAGATAAACACAAGGGCTTTCTAATGGCAGAAAAATCTTTGACTATGGTAAATAATAATTCAAATGAAAGTACTTGGATTTTGGATTCGGGGAGCACATGCCATTTAACCAATTGTAAGGATTTCTTTCAGGAAATGTGTCCAGAGGAAGGTATTCTTAAAACTGCAAACGCAGGGACTGCTCAGATCCAAGCAAAAGGTATTGGATTCTTAAAATGCAAAGTGTCTAATGAAGTTAAAGAAATTCCTGTAAATGATGTCTTGTATATTCCCCAAGCAGTTTGTAATATGCTTAGTGTATCTACATTAGATAAGAAGGGATTTGTGATTCATTTTGAAAACAGTAAGTGCACAATCTCTAAAAATGATGAAGTGTATGCTGAAGCTTTTATGCATAATGATGTTTATAAGCTGAACATTTCAGGTGAAGCCTCACATATGGCGCAAGTAAGGAAGAATGATGGTAAATGTAGTCTGGAAATCTGGCACCGCCGCCTGGGACATCGTGATTCTAAGGTGATCCAGGATCTTTACAGTAAGCAACTGGCCACCGGCATTCAGATAAGTGCAGATGCTGGTAAAATGGAGAAATGCATAGACTGTGTTACTCAAAAAGGTGTAAGACCCTCATTTCCTGCATACACAGGAAATAGGAGTAATAAAGTACTGGACTTAATACACAGTGACTTATGTGGACCGTTTAATATCCCATCATTGGGAAATAACAGATTTGTGCTAATATTCTTGGATGATTTCTCTAGATATTGTGTGGCCTATTTGCTGAAAGAAAAAAGTCAAGTCACAGACATGCTGAAGAAATACGTAGCCATGGTGAGCAATAAATTTGAAAGAAAACCAAAGGTTCTTCAGACCGACAATGGTGGTGAGTTCACTTCACAAAGCATGCGCACATTTCTAGAACAAGAAGGCATTCAACATATCACAACAGTAGCTTATACACCAGAGCAAAATTCTGTTGCAGAGAGAAAATTTAGGTCACTTGTGGAAATGACCAGATGTATGCTGTCAGATAGCAATCTCCCTAAAAGACTATGGGGGGAAGCAATTCTCACAGCAGTGTACCTACAAAACAGAATGCCAACTAAAGGCGCTGAGCGCACACCACATGAGACATGGCATGGTAGGAAGCCAAACCTGTCACACATAAGAACATTTGGAAGTACAGCATATGCTCATGTACCAAAGCAAAGAAGGCATAAGCTGGATTCCACAACAGAAAGGGGCATTTTAGTTGGCTATGCTCCAGGACACAAAGGATATAGAATTTTGAATCTGAAAACTGGCATTGTTGGCATAAGACATGTTACATATTTTGATGAAAACAAAAGGGTTGATAAAGGCTGGATTATCCCAGATGAGCCTTATCATCCAGAATATGAAACTAGAACCATAATAGACATGCCAGTGTATATAAATGCCATACCAAGGCAGATGTCTGAAAGCAACTCATCTGTATCTAACGAGGAACAGACAGAGGAAGCAGACACAGAAAGGATCATTGAAGAAGACAGTACAGTTGGAGAAGGGGAATCAATTGGAGAAGGACTCTCAGATTTAGAGGATGCGGAAAGGTCAGACCAACCTGTTGTCAGACGCTCATCCAGGGAAAACAAAGGTGTTCCACCCCCAAGACTGTCTTACCTAACAAAGTCAGCAGAAGCTCAAGAGCCCTTAACATGGGATGAGATTGAGAAAATGTCAGCAGAAGAAGCTGCTGAATGGCATAAAGCTGCACAAGAAGAAATTGATGCATTGGATAAAAATAATACTTGGATTCTTACAAAATTACCTCCTGGCAAGAAAGCTATAGGATGCAAATGGGTATTCAAGTTAAAAAGGAATGCACAAGGAAAAGTGGAAAGGTATAAAGCCAGATTAGTGGCAAAGGGATATCTTCAAAAATATGGAGAAGATTTTGATGAAGTGTTTGCACCTGTAGTGAAACACACGACAATCAGAACACTTCTGAGCATTGCAGTCTCAAAAGGCATGCAAGTCAACCACATTGATGTGAAAACAGCGTTTCTTCACGGAGATATAACTGAAGATTTGTACATGGAACAGCCAACAGGTTTCATAAATACAAAACAAAGACAGCTAGTGTGTAAATTAAACAAAGGTCTTTATGGATTAAAGCAAAGTGCAGAATGTTGGAATGAAAAATTGCATGAAATATTGACAAATTTAGGATTTAAGCAAGGTGAAGCAGATAAATGCTTGTACACTAGGTGCACAAATGGACAATATGCATACATTTTAGCTTTTGTTGATGATCTGCTCATTGCAAGCAAAAGTGAGCAAGAGTACAAGGACATTGTAAAATGTTTAAACCACAATGTTGAGATAAAAGAACTTGGAAATGTGTCATACTATCTTGGTATAGAAATTGAGAAACAAAATGATGGTTCTTATCTTCTAAGCCAGAAGCAGAAAATAAATGAGCTTATTGAAAGTTTAGGTATGCAAGATGCCCAAGTTGTAAGCACTCCCATGATCACTGATTTTCTGAAGGATGAAACAGTAAGAGAACCTTTACCAGATAACATCCAATATAGATCAGCCATAGGTAAGCTTTTATATCTAGCTACCACATACAGGGCTGATATAGCAAATGCAGTAGGAATTTTGAGCAGAAGGGTCAGCTCACCTACCAAATCAGATTGGACTGCAGTTAAAAGGATGGTAAGGTATTTAAAGGGTACCATTGATTGTAAATTAAAGATTTCAGCCAATAGTAATCCAAAACTAATATGTTACTGTGATTCAGATTGGGCAGGGGATCATTCTGATTATAAATCCACAAGTGGATATGTGTTTATGTATGGAAATGTACAAATTTCATGGGCCAGTCATAAACAAAGTATTGTGAGTTTGTCTTCTACAGAAGCTGAATATGTGGCCGTATCGGAAGCGTGCAGAGAACTGATGTGGATTGAAAAACTTTTGCTGGATTTTGGAATAGCTGAACAGAGACCAATCCAGATAATGGAAGATAATCAGAGCTGCATCCGACTGTCACAGAATGACAAGGTTCAGTCACGTACCAAGCACATCGCAACGAAATACCACAACGTGCGAGAGTTGGCGAAAGAAGGGGTCATCAGTCTACACTATTGTCACACCAGTGAGATGACAGCTGACATCATGACCAAACCGTTACCCAGAGAACATTTTGTGAATCTGCGTATAAAGCTTGGACTTTGTATGAATAAATAATTGCATGACAGTTATGCATGAGAAGGGGTTTGTTGGAATGTAATTGTATTTTACATGCATTGCCTGTCACCTATTATTTCTCTGTGATTACTCTGTGACCTCTGATGTGAATTACTTAGAGAGGTCACACAGCTATGCAACTTCCTGTGGGGTTAGATGCAGCACATGCAGCACATGGAGCACATGGAGCTCATGATCTCTCCTAACCTGAGAGGATCTATGGTGGTGTGAGCATCCATTACCATCTAAGCACATGGAAGGAGCTGATAATACAAATGTATAGTAATATGTATATATAAGCCTGTCTGATTATAATCTAACTACAAACTGTGAGTAAACAGATGTTTTGTTACTTCAACTTTAAAGTGACTCAGCAGTGAATTATTCAGGGGTGAATGAGAGAGAGATGAAGAAAGAAATTAACATTTCTAAAGCTGAAGCTGTGTGTACTAAAATCTGCTAATTATTTACTACAAATAATCCAACAGATTTAGTGAAGGGAAATCTTGCCTCACCAATCTATCACATTTCTTTGAAGGGGTGAACAACACCTGGATAAAGGTGAGCCAGTCGATATTGTATATCTGGATTTTCACAAGGCATCTGACAAAGTACCTCAGAGGAAATTGGAGAGTCATGGGATAGGAGGTAGTGTTCTGTTGTGGATTAAAAACTGGTTAAAAGAAAACAGAGAGTAGGGTTAAATGGTCATTATTCTCAATGGAGAAGGGTAGGTAGTGGGGTTCCCCAGGGGTCTGTGCTGGGACTGCTGCTTTTTAACATATTTATAAATGATCTAGAGATGGGAGTAACTAGTGATGTAATTAAATGTGCTGATGACACAAAGTTAGTCAAAGTTGTTAAATAGTGAGAGGATTGTGAAAAATTACAAGAGGACCTTATGAGACTGGGCATCCAAATGGCAGATGACGTTTAATGTGAGCAAGTGCAAAGTCATGCATGTGGGAGAGAGGAACCTGAACTTATAGCTATGTGATGCAAGGTTCCACATTAGGAGTCACTGACTGATCTAGGCGTCATCGGTGATGATTCGTTGAAACCCTCTGCTCAGTGTATGGTGGTGGCTAAGAAAGCAAATAGAATGTTGGGTATTATTAGGAAAGGAATGGAAAACAAATATGAGGATGTTACATTGCCTTTGTAATGCTCTATGCTGTGACAGCACCTCAAATATTGTGTGCAATTCTGGTCACCTTATCTCAAAAAAGATATAGTGGAATTAGAAAAGGTACAGAAGGGCGATGAAAATGATAAAGGGGAGGGGACTACTTCCCTATGAGGAAAGGCTAAAGCGGTTAGGGCTCAGCAGCTTGGAGAAAAGACAGCTGCGTGGAGATATGTTAGAGATCTATAAAATAATGAGTGGCGTGGAATGGATAGACATGAATCGCTTGTTTACTCATTCCAAAAATACAGGACTAGGGGGCATGCAATGAAGCTACAAAGTAGTAAATTTAAAACGAATCAAAGAAAATATTTCTTCACTCAAGGTGTAATTAAACTCTGGAATTCTTTGCTAGACAATATAGTAAAAGCAGTTAGCGGGGTTTAAAAAAAGGTCTGGATAGCTTCCTTAAAGAAGAGTCCATAAGATGGACTTGGGGAAAATCCACTCCTTATTTCTAGGAGAAGCAGCATAAAACGTATTGTACTGTTTTGGGATCTTGCCAGGTACTTGTAACCTGAATTGGCCACTGCTGGAAACAGTAATGGACCTTTGATCTGTCCCAGTATGGCAACACTTGTGTTCTTATGTTCAGTGTGAGAGGATGCTGCATTATCTAGATAAAAGGTTTTAGTTACAGAATCACTTCCTATCACACTGAGGCAGGGGATTTAATCCCAGTCCTTGGGATGAACCCAGTCAGGTTTTCAGGATACCCACAAGAGGTTTGCATATACTAAAGGCAGTACATGGACATTTTTTTTGCATGCATATTCTGTATGGATATCTTTAAAATCAGACTGGCTTGCTCTGTCCCTTGCACTAAAGTGATGCTCCCATTTCAAGTGACCTTATTCCTCCAGGGTAGCACAGGGGTCAGACTACAGGTGGGATCCTACCAATGTGGCACTGTAAGTCTTCTCCATAAACTTTGCCTGAGTTCTTCCATTTTAGCCTCTGTAGGTCAAACTAGTTCTCTGAGAGCCAGAAGCTTTTTGTACTGAGTACACACAAAACCTTTCACCAGCTGGCACTCAGTCCAAAATACTATATAGCTCCCTGGCTTGTTGCTGGACTGCTGTCTGCATTCTAATATTGTTGCTATTTATTTAAAGTCATAAAGGGTGTAGGAAATATTTAATCTAATGTAAAGCCATTCAAATTCAGTTGGTGATGGTTAATCAATGACTTGCTGGAGGATTAGAGTTAATCTAGGTCAGGTTTACTCCCTTCTTTATCTAAATGACAAAAACGTGAAAACTTTCCCTCCCCTTAGTAGGAGTGGGTTAGAGCTGTAGGGGAGCAGGAACAAAAACACACAGGGATTTAAAAAACTCTTAAATAGACTAAGGCACAAATATTTTGCAATGCAGCCCGCACAAGCCTTAAGATACAATTTCCCAAACAGCGATACTCTGTGTTCACCAGCAGCTTTTGCTTAGTCCCTCAGAAAGCTGAGGTGCATTCCAGCCCTGCAGTCTGTTGGATTGTTTTATTGTACTGAACTGTGACCTCTAGGTGAAATGCCTGAAGCCCACTTCACAGAACTAAAAGAAGCTGCACCTCAGCTTTTATTCAGGGGTGAAGATATTCTTTATAAAAATAATGCTCAGTACATAGTGAAAAAATAGAGAACAGCAAATTAACAAAACTAAAAGTTCTAGAAAGATAGTAACTTTTCTGCCGTTAGTAAGAAGTGATTTAAGTCCATTGTTTTTAGGAAGGAAGAACCCTCACCTCTGCAATCGTTCTCATATTATAAAAGACAAGTGGTGCTCTTAGCTCCTGCACTGGACAAAATGGAATTACACAAAGGATTTCAGGGAAAGAAGCATGCAAAAATGCCCCCTCCCAGTGTTCTGTCCCCCGACAGCCTTGCACTAGTTCATAACGTGATCCTAAAATGTGTGTAATGCCTTTACTGTTGTTCTCATTTCTAAGGACTTTTGCTGGGCAGTCTCTCATTGTAAAGATATACGAGCAAGGCACTGTGGTTAATGTAGTTCACTTGCTTGGTTGTGCAAGAGTTGTTACCACTGGTTGTGAGGCTGCCCAGATCTCCTTTCCCCCTCTGCTGAGCTTGGTTCTTTTGTCTTTCTGCTATTACTTCTTGTTCAGCCTTACTATCTCTGCCCTGAGAGGTCAGCCAGGTATGACCTTCCCCTCCTATCCCTAGGACCACCCCATGCTACCTGATGGCAGGCTCTGTTCCCATTGACCTCTATCTGCTCCTCTCTGAGCCTGTGTAAAACTCCAACCCCCCTTTGTCCTCTGAGCCACGAGGCATTCCAATACCATCTGGCCAGAGACATGGAGCTTGCACCACCCTATGCCAGATAGCTCTGTCTTGCTGAGAACTCCTTGTAAAGAACCTGGATTTTTACCCTGAGAATATCTCCATCCAAATGAGATATTGCACATTCCAGTCACCCAGCTTTGGACTATTTCTATCTGCTCAATTACCCTCTCTCCCCCCTGCAATACAACTACCTCTCCTCAGATTCCTACCTCCTACAACCTCCAGATTAAGAAGTCTCTGTATTCTGAAGCAACATTTCTGAACATCTATCTGTGAGTAAATTATCTGTGATTTATTCAATAAAAGAGACTTCATAAAATTAATAGAGACTTCAGGTGATTTCATGTGCCAGGGTTATACTTCACGGCATTGAGCTTCATGTAACAAAGCCTCAGAGAACAGAGCAGAGCCAACAAGGAGTTTTTGCCTGCTTCTTTCCCAGAAATCCTTTTGTGTAAATCCAGAGCTCTGCTCTGTTTCCCTACATACTTCCTCATGTATAGCATTCATTGGGAGGTTGCTCTTATCAATGCTCCTCTCCTCACTTTGCACTTTCCATCTTGGGGCACTGTATGTCTGAAACAGACCTCTGGAATGAATTAAGTTTGTCATAGTACTTTCTCTGACCTTATTGAAATCCAGTCTAAAACCTCGCGTAATGAGGCTGTTTTTAAGTATCACCTCTGCCATCCCTGTTAGCCTTGTTGATTTTAACTAGTTTTCTCTAACAAATACATTTCTTTTGGCTCTTGTTTGCTTTGCACGTGTGACTTGAGTAGACCATAAGCCCCGTAGAACAGGACTTCCTCTTCTGTGTAACTGTATAGCATTGCATATATCTAATAGCATGTTGCTTATAGTCTATCTACAGCACCAAGATCAGACCTAGGAAGTAGTATCAGATGTTTCAGCAGTCAGTACCCTTGAGGAAGAGACACAAAAATGGGAGCATCTGTAATTTAACACCGTCGGGCAAAGATGTGGTTTCCTACCTAACTCATTTCAATGGCTATGACAATCTACCCCTGAAAGTTAAACAAAAAACAAGACAGTATGATCTTAGGCAATAGTGTCACCTGGCACTACAATTTGCCCAACTCCAGTTAAAACAACAAGCAGATGGCCATTCTTAGCCATAAAAAAAAAAAAAAGCTGATTTTAGGATGTTTCAAGATGGTGGGAGTTAAGCCAAGAGAGGTACTCTTCCACTTGAAAGAAAATAATTAAGACCATCCTAAAATCCTACCCTCGAAGGAAGGGGCAAGCAAAGCACTGAAAGAACCCCAGGATGACATGCACAAAGAGGAGTTTCTTGGGGATATTTCAATGTTCCTTTTCTCCTGAAACACTGCAGTCGACCCAAAGGTTACAATAGAAGTATTCTTGCTCTCTACAGGAGGGGTTATATAGAAGGTTCTCACTTGCTGTGTTGTGGGGGTTACAATAGAAGGACTCGTTTTCTCTGTTATGAATCTCTTATATTTCCATGCTCATCACCATGATTATTTCTTCCATATTTGTTTATTCACATATCTCTTTATCCTCGGTCCTCTTGGACAGTGTCATTTAAGATAGGTCGCTCAAGAAAGAGTCCATAGGTTTCTTTGGGGGCCCCTTGGAGCTCTAGGATGGTGATGTTATTAGGCAATATAGCGTCAAGGATTGTTCCTGGTACAAACAGTGTCTTCTGGGGACCCCTGGAGGACCAGTAACGCCCAAGGTTAAAACCATTAATCCACAGCTGACCCTGTAAATACAGAAGAGTAGTAAAACATTATTGGAACAGCCAATCATTTTTATTGCATGGCCTAGCCACTACTATGTTTACTTTGATATGGCATACCGTCACCTTCCGTCTCTACTTATCCACCTGCCAGCATCACCACCTACACTTCCCTCCCTCACCTCTTGACATCAATATCATCTCTCCCACGCACTCTGGCATCAGCACCATCTTCCCTACAATCCCTCCCCCTCTCTGGCATTTGCATCATGTTCCCTCCCCTCCACACTAGCACCAGCTTCCCTCCCACCATCAAGAGGAATCAGTCATCTGTGGCTTGCTGTTCTGCCCATTTCCTTCTATTTTTGCTATTTATTTTATTTATTTATTTATTCGCATTTGTATCCCACATTTTCCCATATTTGCGGGCTCAGTGTGGCTTACAATACTTTGAGAATGATGGAAGTACAATTGGTTACAGTACGATTATGGATTACATTGTGATGAGTTATAGAAACAGAGTAAATACAGGATATCATTTGGGAATAGAACATCAGAAGATAACAATGGTGAGTCGAGAGGGGGACAAATAATATCGAGGTAACATCAAGGTTTAACATTCTTATTTTTGGGTAGGGTTTTAAGGGTGGTGAGGATACGGGAGAAGAGACTTCAGGGTGGAGTGTTTTGGTGCGTATCTATTGGTTTGTATGGACTTCATGTGTTTTGATTCTTGCCGTGGATTTTCTCAAACAGATAGGTTTTCAGTAGTTTGCGGAATTCGGTCAGTTTATAGATCGTTTTCAGATTGCGTGGTGGTGTATTCCAGACTTGTGTGCTCTTGTATGCGAAGGTCGATCCGTGCATTGCTTTGTATTTTATTCCTTTGCACTTGGGGAAGTGGAGATTGAGGAAGGTTCGGGTGGATCTTTTTGCGTTTCTGGGTGGTAGGTCTATTAAATCAGACATGTATGCAGGGGCTTCCCCGTGAATGATTTTATGGACTAAAGTGCATACTTTGAAAGTGATGCGTTCCTTGAGTGGTAGCCAGTGTAGTTTCTCCTGTAGGGGTTTTGCACTTTCGTATTTTGGTTTTCCGAAGATGAGTCTGGCTGCTGTATTCTGGGCTGTTTGAAGTTTCCTCAGTATTTGTTCCTTGCATCCTGCATATAATGAGTTGCAATAATCCAAGTGACTGAGTACGAGTGATTGCACTAGACTGCGGAAGACATATCTTGGAAAGAATGGTCTAATTCTTTTCAGTTTCCACATGGAGTAGAACATTTTGTTTTGTTGTGTTGTTCGCATGAGTCTCGAGTGTTAGGTGGCGGTCAATAGTGACTCCAAGGATTTTTAATGTTTCTGAGATTGGCAGATTTATTTTAGGTGTGTTAATGGCAGTAAACTTATTCATGTTGTATTGGGAGGTCAGTATGAGGCATTGAGTTTTTTCTGTGTTCAGTTTCAGCCGGAATGCATCTGCCCAGGTGTTCATGATGTGTAGACTTTGGTTGATTTCGTTAGAGATTTCACTAATGTCTTTTTTGAATGGAATGTATATCGTTACATCATCGGCATATATGTACGGGTTAAGGTTCTGGTTTGTTAGAAGTTTTGCCAGGGGGGTCATCATTAGATTGAAAATAGTTGGAGAGAGGGGGGATCCTTGCGGTACTCCACAATCAGGTGTCCATGCAGCTGACGTAGTTGAGTTTGATGTGACTTGATATGAGCGTAAGGTTAAGAACCCCTTGAACCAGTTTAGGACATTGCCTCCGATGCCAAAATATTCGAGAATGTGTAATAGGATACCGTGATCTACCATATCAAAGGCACTTGACATGTATCTAATAGTGTTATAGAAAAGAGTAAAGAGTAGTAGAAATCAAACACACTGTGGCATCTTCTCTTAAGAGACTCAGTGATCCCCATGTGATTCTGACTTCAAAAGGAAGCTGCAGGTAAGGACCTGCTCACTGACATCCCCTACTGGTGGAAGTCCACAGAGCAAACAGGAGCAGGGAGAAGAGACCACAAAACTGCACTATTCTCTGTGGGGATGTCTGTACTAAAGACAGATCCAGGTTGTCAGGAATAAGCTGGACCCCTTCCTTGATTTCTTCCCCATTCTCTCTTAAAGTGGGCTGATTAATATGCAGGCAGTAAGTAAAAGGAAATGTGTACTATGCGACTGCATTGCTTAACAAGGGCCAGATTTATGTATTACTGAGACCTGGATGGTGTATCGCTCACACAATGTGCTGAGGGGTATGAGTGTATTAATAAACATAGACGCTTTTATTTATTTGAAACGCAGCCATCGATGCGGTTTGCAATATTAATAAAAGTAATTAAAAAAACTGAACAGTTTACACAATAATTAAAGTAATAAAGAAGTGATGGGGTAGCTTTTGTCTACCGTTGTCTTTCCAGGTTTTCACAGGTCTTGCTAAAAGATCTTTCACCTACTGAATATTTATTCAATGAGTCTAAAATGCTTTCTGGAATTTACATTAATTTGGTGCACTTACTGTCCACTAGATATATTAGCTGAAAATGTGTATTCATTGACTGAGTTTCTTTGAATTATGAGAAGTTATTGGTTTTAGGGAATTTTAATAGACCTCTTGG
The DNA here is from genome assembly GCF_901765095.1 of Microcaecilia unicolor. Taxonomy (NCBI): domain Eukaryota; kingdom Metazoa; phylum Chordata; class Amphibia; order Gymnophiona; family Siphonopidae; genus Microcaecilia; species Microcaecilia unicolor. The sequence goes on along the minus strand of NC_044037.1, from coordinate 308,614,731 downwards.
TCCTAAGAAAAATACCTTGCAAATGTTATTTATGGACAACCTTGGTTTTGGTCAAATGGCTAATTCTATACATCAGCAAGGAAATATTTTAGATTTGGTTTTTGTGTCCCAAGCTTTATTTTCCAGTTGGATTTCGACTACATATGCTATATGACCTGGTCTGAACATTATTTCATCCATTTCTTTTTTCAAAACTGAGGCAAATGTGCACAGTGTTGCTATAAAAGGAAAGAAGAGCAAGAAAGTTGGTTTAAAAAAAAAAGCATCTATCTGAAATAGATTTAAATGATGTTATAGTTCCTTAATTGCCCATGTTATTGAATTTTGAATTGTATAAATGACATGACAGATGGTTTGAATTTTTAAAAGATGCTGCTGAAGTTGTAAGTTCTTCTGTTCCCAGAAACAAATGGTATCTCTTGAGGGGCTAATTGCATCAGAACGCAAAAGGCGTAAAAATCCATCTCGGGAGCTTAAGAGGCAAATGCAGAGCCCTGAATAAGTTTTATTCAGGGATTCTATGAAGTAAAAAGTAGAATTATATCAATAACCGATTGGCTGAGGCCAAAATCGTTCACATTCTGACATCTCCTTCAAGCTCATATTTCCACAAGGGGATGCATAGAGATGCAATGATTGAGGCAGACACTCATTCTGGCCTGTCTAGGGAGCATTGGTCTCAATTTTAAGCAGTCACAGATATGATGGTTGCTAAACATCTTCAAAGTTTGCACTCTTCAGAAATAGTGCTTGATTTGATTCCTTTTCCACTTGTAATTCAATGTAGCAAAGAATTTTTACTGTTCGTGGCTTATTTGGTTAATCTGTCTCTCCTGAGTGATAATGTCCCTGACAAATTAAAAGAACACTCCATAACCTTATGTGAAAATATAGGTTAGATGAACGCCATGTTTGTTATGTTACAAAATGGAGGAAAAGGGCCTCCTAAATTGCCAGTGTTGCTTCAATGCTTTCACACAACCTTAGTCACCACCAAGACTTACAATCATCATTGGCCAAAAAGCTTCCTTTTATACATGGTCACTTTATTATAACATCTTTTAGTAGTTGTATAGTGCATCAAGCATAGTTCCTAGAACCTTTTTAAAAATCGGCATCACATTAGCCACCCTCCAGCCTTCAGGTACTATGGATGATTTTAATGACAGGTTACTTATTACTAACAGCAGATCAGCAATTTCATGCTTGAGTTCTTTGAGTACACTTGGATGTTTGCTTCTTGTACTATACCCAACATTCCACTAAAGATTAGATCCAAAATAGCTCCTGTTGGTTCCTGGACCAGTTGCTCCAAGAGGCAGTCATTAATTTCATCTAGCAATTTTACGACCCTAGCCTGTCCTCTTGGGTCCTGTGTGTGGCAGGGAGCATTTCTGAAAATGTTAACCTGGAGGTTCTGGGTTTGAGTTTTCCTACCTAAGAGCCTAAATTTGGCTTCCAGAACTTCCCGCCCACATTTTCCTATGACATTGCAAGCTCCTCCCCAGTACTGTCTAGAATCTTGGTGATGCATGAGGTCTGCCACCTTCACACCAGGCAGGCAAGTGACCAAGCAGTCCTCAGTTCCACCAGCCACCCAGCTATCTATATGCTTGATGATCAGATTTCCAACTTCAACTGGTATCCTAACCCTTCCCTCCTGGGTAGAAGCTCCTGGAGACACATCCTCGGTGCAAGAGTATATTGCATCCCCTGGAGGCAGGTCTTGGCTTCAGGATCACTTCCTGCCTCTCCACAGTGATGCTCTCCCTTCAGGAGACCTTTCTTCTACACGGCAGCACAGAGGTTGCCAGACTGGGGTGGGACTTCTCTACTGTATCCCTGTAGGCTGCCTCTATAAATTTCTCTGCCTCAAGTGTGCCTAGTCTGCTATGGAGTGCACACTTGCGACTTCAGAAACAATCAAACACGTGATTGCTGGACTGCTGCCTGCAGATTATTATTGGTGATTTCTTAATTAAGTTACTAGTGGAGTAGGAATATGTAAACTAAAGTCCCCTAAGATTTTAAGATACCCGCAAACGAGCCTTCTCCTTAGTAGCCCCCACGCTCTGGAATGCAGTCCCTGAAAGGCTTCGCTTAACACAAGACTATATCTACTTCAGGAAGCAGGTGCAAGCTTGGCTCTTTAACCAGGCCTTTAACGGAAGAAGTAAATGACACCAGCTGCACATACTATAGCAGGACATGTGTATCCAATCCTACCCTAGCTAACGTTCATGCACCTTTCTGACTTTGTTTGCAACTTTCTTTAAACTAGTCCCTTATTTTCTTACTCCTGTTTATCTATCTTATCTATCTATATTTTCCTTCTTTGCTTACGCCCTATGCTGTCTATTAAAATGTTTTATTGTGTATTGTGTTGACATAATGTAGCATGCTATGCCATACTTTGTATAGTTGTTTGAATATGTTTAGTGCTGTAATTGTTTCTTGCTTTGACTTATTCTTGCTGTACTCCTTGAGTGAATTTCTTTAAAAAGGCAGTAAACAAATATGCAAGGTGAAGAAATAGCAGCACGGTTATGGATCAAGGGATGTTGTTAAAGGTGAAGGCTGACCAAACTAACAGACCAGACTGTAGTTAGAATGGTATGTGCACGGGAGTTCAGGAAATAGAACATGAGGTAATAGACAACGTAGCAGGGAGTTTCTGGCTGTAGAACACAAGAGAAAAAGATGATGAGTGAAGAGAATGACGTAATCTCTTATGAAAAGGCTTTGTGTAGAAACAGTATATAAGTGGAGTGGAGGAGTGGCCTAGTGGTTAGGGTGGTGGACTTTGGTCCTGGGGAACTGAGTTCAATTCCCACTTCAGGCACAGGCAGCTCCTTGTGACTCTGAGCAAGTCACTTAACCCTCCATTGCCCCAGGTACAAATAAGTACCTGTAAGCCGCATTGAGCCTGCCATGAGTGGGAAAGCATGGGGTACAAATGTAACAAAAAGAAAAAAAGTAGCAGCATGATTAGTAAATGTTAGACAGTTCTCAGCCAATACTTTTGTATAAGCAGAACTGTACTCCTATGAGAAAATTTATTTTAATTCTGTATACTCTATTGGTAAGTTAATAAATTACTTTTCTCATATGTGGCCTTGGTCTTTTATCATTCCAATCTTTTCCCGGGATATGTATGATTATTGGGATGGTGGTAAAAAGACCTAAATCTTTCATAAGATCAGAACTTCAAGCACACTTACTATTACTACTTATCATTATGCAGCGCTGTACACTTGAACATGAACAGACAGTCCCTGCTCGACAGAGCTTACAATCTAAATAGGACAGACAAAAGATAAGGGAATATTAAAGTGAGGATGATAAAATAAGGGTTCTGAACAAAGTGAATAAGGGTTAGGAGTTAAAAACAGCATCAAAAAGGTGGGCTTTTAGCTTAGATTTGAAGACGGCCAGAGATGGAACTTGACGTACCGGCTCAGGAAGTCTATTCCAGGCATATGGTACACTTATCTTGTACTCCTGACAGGGACCCATTTCACCCAAAGCTTTATCAAGGAAGTGTGCCCAGAAATGATTCAGCATTCTGTCACCTTCATCTTCAATGCCGTTTGAATTGCATTGGTTGCTAGTTTCTGCCAGAAGCTGCTGTGCCTGGTTTACAAGGCCTTTTGCATGGGTGATCCAAAATATCTTTCCAACAAATTAAGTAAACTGTACCAGCGCCTACTGCAATCTCAGTCTTGTTTGTTTCAGCTTCCTTTGCTTAATTCTGTTAAACTGACTTCCACAAGAAGCAGAACCTTTTGCTATATGGGACTCTTTGCCAGAAGACGATGATAGTATTACCAGCTATATTGGCTTTTGTAAAGCCCTAAAAACCTGGACTTTTGAGAATACCTTTGGTTGTTCTTAATTCCTTTTTAATGTATTGAATTACTGTAAACATGTCTTATGATTATGCGAACAGTTTTATTATAAATTGCTTTAAAACCCTGCTGTTGTATGTGGCATATCAAATGAATAAATCAAATCAACAGGGCTGTCTTGGAGAATTTAAAATCAAAACACCATAAATGGAATGGGGTAAACCCAAGACCAGTGGTGTGCTGGAGCCGGCTCACACCGGCTCGCAAGAGCCGGTTGTTAAATTTTCTTCCGGCTTGTGAGCCGGTTGTTGCAAATAGCGAGCCGGCACTGGCTCTCCGCCCTCCCTCCCTCCGGATCCGCTTCACCGCCCGCTTGTTCTTTAAATTCTTCGCTTCCAGCGCTGAGTCGCCGACTGTCCTGAGTCCTCCCTTGCCGATTTGCGCTTTATAAATGGCCGCCGAGACTTCCAGAGGCGGCCTCACGAGACTTCGGCTGAAGTCTCGGCGGCCATTTGAAGCGCGAATCGGCAAGGGAGGACTCAGGACAGTCGGCGACTCGGCACTGGAAGCGAAGAATTTAAAAAAACAAGCGGACGGTGAGTGACCGGATCGGGAGGGAGGAAGGAGAAGAAGAATTCACAAAACAACTCGGGAGGGGGTGGCAGGGGGGAAAAAGAGAGTCGTTGCTGAGCATGGGTGGATGGAGGGGGTCGCTGGACATGGGTGCATGCAGGGCAGAGGGTCACTGCTGGACATGGGTGCATGCAGGGCAGGGGAAAGGAGGGTCACTGCTGGACATGGGTGCATGCAGGGGAGAGGAGGGTCACTGCTAGACATCTGGGTGCATGCAGGGCAGGGCAGAGGAGGGTCGCTGGGTATGGGTGCATGCAGGGCAGGGGAGAGAAGGGTACACTGCTGGACATGGGTGCATGCAGGGCAGGCAAAAGGAGGGTCACTGCTGGACATGGGTGCATGCAGGGGAGAGAAGGGTCACTGCTGGACATCTGGGTGCATGCAGGGCAGGGCAGAGGAGGGTCGCTGGGTATGGGTGCATGCAGGGGAGAGGAGGGTCACTGCTAGACATCTGGGTGCATGCAGGGCAGGGCAGAGGAGGGTCGCTGGGTATGGGTGCATGCAGGGCAGGGGAGAGGAGGGTCACTGCTGGACATGGGTGCATGCAGGGCAGGGGAGAGAGAAGAAATGCTGGACATGGATGGAGGGGAGAGAAGAGTGAGGAAGGAGATGAGATGAGGGGAAAGGAAGAGAGGAGAAAAACTGCACATGGATGAAGAAAATAGGCAGAAGCTGAGGACCAGAAATGAAGAAGAAAGGAGGAAAGAAAGAAATGGAAAGGAAGCCCTGGAAACGGAGTTAAGAGGACAGATAGCAGCAGAATCGGATACTGGGCCAGCATGATCAGAAAAACAGTCACCAGACAACAAAGGTAGAAAAAAAATCATTTTATTTTCATTATAGTGTTTGGAATATGTTCACTTTGAGAATCAGGTGCTCAACATTAAAAGTTTATATTTATTTACTTATTTATGGCATTTTATCCCACATTAAACATGAATTAGATTGGAACCTGGGATCATTTAATTTTTTTTCCTGGAGAGAGTAATGCATTGCCCCCCTCCCCCGCTATAGCCAGCTCTGCAATTTGGGGGGGGGGGGGGGGCGCTGAGGTGGACCAGGGAGAGAGCCTGTTGTTAAAAATTTTACCAGCACACCACTGCCCAAGACTATCCCATCCCTAACATAAGGCAGTCTAGAAATTATACCCCCCTCCTCCCTGGTTTTTCATCACCGAAAGAGTTAAATCCATAATGATCCTGGAGATATGTCATACATTTCCTCATTTCACCTCAGAATTTAAGCCCCTTCACTATTCTTTCACTATCAGGAGCATCCCCCAATTTCCTGAGGATCTTCTCTTGCCTCCCCCACCTTTAACGCTCCTCCTGAGTTGCATGTCAGGATTTGATCCTAACTTTTCTATTTTGTTGTCCTTACCTTACTCCAGCCTGGCAGCTTGAGGTAAGTATCTCGAGGAAAGCCTGGCACGAGGAAAGTCCCTGAGTAGAAGGCTGGAACTGTGCTATTAACACCCTTCTTTTTTGGATGCCTCATGTGCTGCCACTTTTCAGGCCAACCAGCAGAGATTAAAGTATCGATGTTCAACGAGTACATCTCCCAGTTATTCAGTATATAGGAACCTAAAGTGATATTGTCAACCAGACCCTGGAAAAAGAGACAGAAAGGAAACAGCAGTTCAGCCCACACATTTGGTAAGAGGAGGGACAAGGAAAAAGACGAGCAGTAGAACAAAAAAAACCAGACTAACCTACAGTGAAAGATGTAGGATAGGAAGTATCCCCTCTGCTACTGTCACTTTTGCTAGATGCACACAACCCTTCTCTTCTCTAAATGGTATCAGACTACCACATGCACCCTGCAAGCTATCCATGGCTCTTTCCTCATTCTTTCTTCAGTGAAGCCTGAACAAACGCTTTTGTTGTGTATTTCTACTACTACTACTACTTGCACTACCATCTTAGCCAGGGTTTGCTAAACCTGTCCTGGGGATACCCCATACCCAATTAGGTTTTCAGGATCTCTATAGTAAATAATTCATTTATGTATATTGGAAACCCAGTATACGCAAATTTATACCATCTCATGAACAACAACACCGGTCATCATAACCAACACTGACATCCCATCTGCAGACAATCTTGCCAAATATTTTAATGAAAAAATTGTCAACCTATGCAAAACTCTACCTCAGGACAACACGGACATAGAAAACTTCATGAATGGGCTAGACCCAACCCCCGGTGAATACCCTGCAGGCCGAACATGGTCAAATTTCGCCCTCCTCAGTGCCGACACAGTCACCCAGGCGATTAAATGATACTCCAACAGCCACTGTCAATTGGACACCTGCCCCAGCTACCTAATACAATCTGCCCCCCACCGCTTCATAACAGATCTCACATCCCATTTAAGCTTCATGCTTCAGCAGGGTATTTTTCCTAAAGATAAAAGCAACATCCTGCTCACCCCAATACCAAAAGACACCAAGAAAAAAAACAAACGATATCACTAACTACCGCCCAGTGGCATCTATCCCATTAGCAGTCAAACTAATGGAAGGACTGGTGACCAAACACCTCAATGACTACATAAACAAATTCACTATACTACATGAGTCACAATCAAGATTTCGACCCCTACACAGCACTGAAACAGTACTACTTACTCTCCTAACTAAATTCAAGCAACAGATAGCCATAGGCAAAAGCATTCTCTTCCTCCAATTTGACGTCAAGTGCATTTGACATGGATAACCATAACATACTACTAAGACTCTTAGATTACTTCGGAATCGGTGGTAACACTCTCATTTGGCTCAAGGGTTTTTTAACCACCAGAACATACCAAGTGAAATCAAGCACAAACATATTGTCACCCTGGAAACCAGATTGCGGAGTACCGCAAGGAGCACCACTATCACCGATCCTTTTCAACCTCATGATGGTCCCACTAGCCAAGGCCTTAGCCACCCAAGGCCTTAACCCATTTATCTACGCTGATGACGTTACACTATACATCCCCTACAAACATAATCTGACAGAAATCACCAATGAAATCAAGCTCAGCCTAGACATCATGAACTCATGGGCAAATGCATTCCAACTAAAACTCAATACTGACAAAACACACTGTCTCGTCCTCTCATCCCAATATAATACAAACAAACCCACAAACATTAACACCCCAGAATATACCCTCCCTATATCAGACAGCCTGAAAATCCTTGGAGTAACAATCGACCGAAACCTCTCACTAGAGACCCAAGCTAAATCCACCATACAGAAAATGTTTCAATGTGGAAACTCAAACGCGTGAGACTATTCTTCCCGAGGGAAATATTTTGCAACCTGATACAGTCAATGGTACTAAGCCACGCAGACTATTGCAATGGAATCTATGCGGGATGCAAAGAACAAATTATAAAGAAACTTCAGACCGCCCAAAACACAGCAGCTAGGCTTATATTTGGAAAAATGTGTTTTGACAGCGCCAAACCACTCTGAGAAAAACTGCACTGGCTTCCAATTAAGGAACATATCGCTTTCAAAATCTACACAACAGTTCATAAAATTATCTATGGCGAAGCACCGGGGTACATGACAGACCTCATCGACCTGCCAACCAGAAACACCATAAAATCAGCACGATCATACCTAAACCTCCACTACCCAAGCATCAAAGGACTCAAATACAAATCCACTTATGAATCTAGCTTTTCCTACTTAAGCGCACAACTATGGAACACACTACCAACAGCAGTAAAAACTACGCTCGACCACCCAAATTTCCAGAAAGTACTAGAGTAGTGTGGTAGCCGTGTTAGTCCACTCTTAAGGTTATCAATAGAAATCAAACAAAATAAAACATGGAAAAGAAAATAAGAGGATACCTTTTTTATTGGACATAACTTAATACATTTCTTGATTAGCTTTCGAAGGTTGCCCTTCTTCGTCAGATCGGAAATACACTGTCAGCTAGCACATTTGCTTATTTCCGATCTGAGGAAGAAGGGCAACCTTCGAAAGCTAATCAAGAAATGTATTAAGTTATGTCCAATAAAAAAGGTATCATCTTATTTTCTTTTCCATGTTTTATTTTGTTTGATTTCTATTGATAACAGAAAGTACTAAAGACAACCTGTTCAGAAAAGCATACCCCACCGACCCAACATAAAAAACCTGGATACCTTGCTACACAACGTAACCAAAGACTGTATTGGACATATCCTAACTCTTCCTCTCCCTCTCTAAGTTCCTCCAATTGTATTTACCATACATGTAACCCATTCTACCACAATTTCACCTTGTATTGATCATACCTGTATTTGTTCAAACCAGAATCGGCTAAAACCGTTTACGGTACTATGTAAGCCACATTGAGCCTGCAAAAAGGTGGGAAAATGTAGGATACAAATGTAATAAATAAATAAATCTCATGCACAACTAGCTGTGGGGTTCCCAGGGCAGGTTTGGGAAGTCCTAACCTCTTCTACATTTCCTTCTGCCTAGAGCTTTATTGTCTTAACTACTTTCCCTGCTTCCCTTGGCTGTGTCTGTATCTGTTACCTCCTGTGTGTGTGTGTACGTGTGTGTGTCTGTTTTGTTTGTATATGTATATCTTTGCGTGTACATGTGACAATGCATGTTTTCCCTATGTATCTGTGTGTTTTCAGTGGGCCTAACTGGAGGGTGGTACTGTTGTGGGAGTAGTTGCGAGGGGGGGGGATAGTTTTGTAAGATGGGTGCAGTTTGTGGTGCACGGGGCAATTGTGAGGGATAATTTTGGGAGTTGGGGGAGTGAGGGGGTTGAAGTAGTTTTGGGATCTGGGAAGATGGTCAGACATTTGTGTAGTGGTTTCACTTGCAGGAGGTATTTCTGGCAGGGGAGCAGTTTGTGAGCTGCAGTCAATGCTTTGGGGGTGGGGCAAGTTGTGGGATAGAGGGATAAGGCAGTTTAGAGGTGGTGGGACAGTTGCAGGGGATAGTTCAGGAGAAATGGAGCAGTTTGCTTGGTGGAGGCAGTCAGAGGAAGAAGACAATGTTGAAGGGTGGGGCAGTAGTGAATGGAGCTGGGCAGTTTCAAAGGAGGCACTTCCTTACAGCTATGCCTCACTGTATGCACAGACCTTATATTAGCCAGACCCACATTTTGCTGATAAAAACTGTTTTCACATTGCAGAATATAACTTTCAAACAGAATTAGAATCCATTTACACCCCAGGAAAATTATGTGCCAAAAAATTACATAAGAACTGGAGCCACACTGGACTTGCTGCTTACTAATGGGGACAATGTTTCTGATGTTATAGTAGGTAATCATCTGGAGTGATTTAATATTAGGTGTGGAGAGGGTTCATTCAAAAGTGAAGGTTTTATACTTCAAAAAAGCTAACTTTTTTTAGATGGAATTATTGAAAAGAGCTATTGTAAGGGCAACAAATCTTTTTGTAAGGAAAGTAAATAAAAGTAAGAAGAAAAGGAAGCTGCTTTGGTTGTTCTCAAAAATAGTAGCTGAAAAGGTAAAGAACAGGAGGTTAGACTTTATAAATTATAAGAGATTGAAGAAAAAGGAAGGCAGGCAACATATCTGGAAAAGCTAAAAGCTAGTAGAGTAGTCAGGAAAGCAAAGATGCAAATGGAAGAAAAAATAGCCAATATGGTAAAATGGAGGAATAAGACATTTTTTAGATATGTTAGTGATAGGAGAAAACGACACTGACCTAGACTGCTTCTACCACCTGATTTCCCTATGCTTATCACATGTCTCATCACCCTCCGCCTCTTCTACCCCTCCTCCAATGCTCACTTTCCCTTGCTTGTACCTCTCCTACTCCCTTCACTTTTGCCCTTCTCTACCTACCCATTTCTTTTATTATTCTACTATACTTAACTTATATTTCTTCATTAAAACTCTGTAATCCCTGTTACTATGTAAGCCGCATTGAACCTGCTTTGAGTGGGAAAGCGCGGGGTACAAATGTAATAAATAAATAATAAACAGAAGGGTAAGGCTATAGGGCTGTGTGATGAGGATTCCTGCATAAAATGAAAGGCCTTTCCTAACTTCTTCCTTCATTCCATCCTGGAGTGCCCTGTTCTAGCTATCTTGTGGTCTCGGGTCCCTCAGAATAATCTGCAGTATCAGTTTGAATGGTCTTACTCTGTTTTATTGCTGGGTAGTGGGGAGTCCTTGTGAAAGGGGGCTTACAGAGGCAGATTTGTGCTCTTGGCAGTTCTGCTGGCTAAGAAATGTATATTGCACTCATGGATGGCTCCAACACCTTCACTGATAGCCATATGGCAGAATTATATGACAGAGAGATGGTGGAGTGGTTACATCTTCAACGTCAGTTGTTCACATCTGGAGGAAAACATCACTACCAGGATCTTTGGCATAGATATGTAACACTGTTTGCTACGGTAGATGTTGGGGATCACAGCAGTGGTTGAGATGGTAGTAAATGAGATCTGTGAACTCGGGGGGGGGGGGGGGGGGGGAGCATGGGAGGGACTGGGGATTTATGAAAAATGTCAAAGAGAGGCATTGCTCTCATTGCACTGCATGGACTTGCTGTACTTTGGTTACAATTGTTGGGTTTTCTGCTTTTTGTTATGTTTACTCTTGGAATTGTGTAGTGTTCTTGTCTTTAAAATAATACATATTAAAAAAAAATTCCATTAGCCAAACTCTGCAGGCTGTCCACACATGTTATTCTATATATGTTTTACCACAGATGTGTATTATTTACCTTAAAATCATTAAAGCTTTCACCAAAGTTAATCCTGCCCATGTTTTCCACCAGAATGTCCAGCTGGTCCCCTTTACGGCCTGTCACACTGACCATAAGCACTGAGTCTCGCTCCAGTGTCCCTTTATATACCTGAAACAGAACATGACAACAGAGGCTTGAAAATGGAGAAAAATAAAAACCAGCTTCATTTTCCTTCTCCAAGTACTGCTTCAAATGAAAGGAAGCTGTGTAAGCTCTCAGTACTAGAACAGAAGGATTATAGGCGAGTAGAACCAACTACTATTTATAATTTATATAGTGCTACTAGATATATACTTTTTTTTCACAGAATAATAATTTGGTTCAAATACGAAATATTCCATTTGGACTTTATCCAGTTTTTCCACTTACCCAAAGGAGGGCAGAATACTTCACCAGTGCTGAGGAGAGTGTCTTACTCATGTTAATACAGGTACTGTACCTTAGCTTTTTGGCTATTCTCCAGTCCTACGTTACTTACCTGTAGCAGATGTTCTCGGAGAACAGCAGGCATATGTTGTCACATGTGGATAACGTCATCCACAGAGCCTTGTGCACATACCTTGAGGTAGTGCCCCCACTGCGCATATGCCTTCCCATCCAACACTCAAGTGCGGGACCAGCAGCACAGTACTAAAGCTATGAAGACAAATCCAAGGGGAGGCAGGAGGGATGTGAGAATATATGCCTGCTGTCCTCAGAGAACACCTGCTACAGGTAACTTAGCTTTCTCTGAGGACAAGCAGGCATAATATTACATAGTAACATAGTAACATAGTAGATGACGGCAGAAAAAGACCTGCACAGTCCATCCAGTCTGCCCAACAAGATAAACTCATATGTGTATCCTTACCTTGATTTCTACCTGCCTTTTTCAGGGCACAGACCGTATAAGTCTGCCCAGCAGTATTTCCCGCCTCCCAACCACCAGTCCCGCCTCCCATCACCGGCTCTGGCACAGACCGTATAAGTCTGCCCTCCACTATCCTCACCTCCCAACCACCAACCCCTCTTCCCCCACCTGCTCCACCACCGAATTTCGGCTAAGCTGCTGAGGATCCAATCCTACTGCACAGGATTCCTTTATGTATATCCCACGCATGTTTGAATTCCGTTACCGTTTTCATCTCCACCACCTCCCGCGGGAGGGCATTCCAAGCGTCCACCACCCTCTCTGTGAAAAAATACTTCCTGACATCTTTCCTGAGTCTGCCCCCCTTCAATCTCATTTCATGTCCTCTCGTTCTACCGCCTTCCCATCTCCGGAAAAGATTCGTTTGCGGATTAATACCTTTCAAATATTTGAACGTCTGTATCATATCACTCCTGTTCCTCTTTTCCTCCAGGGTATACATGTTCAGGTCAGCAAGTCTCTCTTCATACGTCTTGGAACGCAAATCCCATACCATTCTCGTAGCTTTTCTTTGCACCGCTTCCATTTTTTTAACATCCTTCGCAAGGTACGGCCTCCAAAACTGAACACAATACTCCAGGTGGGGCCTCACCAATGACTTGTACAGGGGCATCAACACTTCCTTTCTTCTGCTGATCACACCTCTCTCTATACAGCCTAGCAATCTTCTCGCTATGGCCACCACCTTGTCACACTGTTTCGTCGCCTTCAGATCCTCAGATACTATCACCCCAAGATCCCTCTCCCCCTCAGTACCTATCAGACTCTCACCGCCTAACACATAAGTCTCTCGTGGGTTTCTACTCCCTAAATGCATCACTTTGCACTTCTTCGCATTGACTCAATAGCTACCAGGCTCACAATAAAAATCAATTTTGTAACTAAGGAGACAGTGAGCGTGGTGGAAAAAGAAGGGTCGGAGGGCGATTGACTTTTAAGTAGTAAAAAGATTCTGCATGACTGTTTGTCCATACCACACCTTAACGCAATCCTAATTTACAGGCCGCCAAGCTACTGGCAAGACTCCCAAACACACCTCATGGACTTCATCTCGAATGCATGTGTCTCTACTTCAAACCTTATCATAATAGGCGGTATTAACCTGCACCTGGAAGATCTTACCTCTACAAGCACCCAAGAATGCAAAGAATTCCTACAACTATGGGACCTTCACGTACCAAACACACAACCAACACACACTAAAGGACACACACTAGACATTATCACATATAAATTCGATCCAGACCTAAACCTTATACTAGCAGATACAAAATGGATACCCACACCATGGTCAGACCACTACAAAGCATACATCTCCCTCCAATAGCGAACGAAAACCACAATAAAAAAACAAGAACAAAAAACCTACACCACGAGAGGAAAAATAGACCCGGTAATATTCTGGCAAACAGATCTACTATAACGGATGGACAACAAAGGCAGACACAACCCAATTCCTCCTAGACTGGGACGACAGATGTAGAACAATATTAGACAACATTGCCCCAACTCAAACCAGAACCTCGCACAGAAAGAACTCAATACCGTGGTTCAACGAGGAACTGAAAAAACTCAAAACACAACTTATGAAATTAGAATGTGCGTGGAATAAAAAGAAAGACGATCCCACACTTAACGCTTGGAAACAACTCCGAAGAAAATATAAATACACCATAAGACAAACCAAAAGACTATACTACAAAACTGAAATTGGACCAAACTACAAGGACACACACAAACTCTTCCAACTCGTGAATAAACTACTAGACACCTCACCAGTCACGAACAACAGCAAAGACACACCAGGAGCTGACAACCTCACGAAGTATTTCAAGGAGAAAATAGTACAACTGCGATTTAAAATACCTGTCAGCCCCTTCGAATACGCTGCACTCCTAGACTGTTTAGACCCAGACCTTGGAGCATACCCAGCAGATAGGATCTGGACTGAATTCGAGATACTATCGGAAGACCTTGTCTCCCAAACGCTTAAAAGATTCGCCAAATCTCATTGCAAACTAGATATATGCCCAAACAACCTTATGAAATCAGCCCCTCAACAATTTATAAGAGACCTAACGAAACACGTGAATTTTATGCTACAAAATGGACTCTTCCCAAAGGAGAAAGAAAACATTCTACTCACCCCCATACCCAAAGACGCAAAGAAAAATGCGAGTGAATTAACCAACCTATAGACCAGTAGCATCCATTCCCTTAATAACCAATTGTTTCTTTACCTGGAATGGCGATGCCATAACAGGTCTTTGTAAGCCACATTGAGCCTGCAAATAGGTGGGAAAATGTGGGATACAAGTGCAATAAATAAATAATACCCAACATTCTATTCGCTTTCCTAGCCGCAGCAGCACACTGAGCAGAAGGTTTCAGCGTATTATCAACGACGACACCCAGATCCCTTTCTTGGTCCGTAACTCCTAACGTGAAACCTTGCATGATGTAGCTATAATTTGGGTTCTTTTTTCCCCACATGCATCACCTTGCACTTGCTCACATTAAACGTCATCTGCCATTTAGCCACCCAGTCTCCCAGTCTCGTAAGGTCCTTCTGTAATTTTTCACAATCCTCTCGCGAGTTAACAACTTTGAATAACTTTGTGTCATCAGCAAATTTAATTACCTCGCTAGTAACTCCCACCTCTAAATCATTTATAAATATATTAAAAAGCAGCAGTCCTAGCACAGACCCCTGAGGAACCCCACTAACTACCCTTCTCCATTGTGAATACTGCCCATTTAACCCCACTCTCTGGTTCCTATCCTTCAACCAGTTTTTAATCCACAATAGGACATTTCCTCCTATCCCATGACCCTCCAATTTCCTCTGTAGCCATTCATGAAAATCCAGATACACAATATCAACCGGCTCCCCTTTGTCCACATGTTTGTTTACTCCTTCAAAGAATTGAAGTAATTTTGGTCAGGCAAGATTTCCCCACACAAAAGCCGTGCTGACTTGGTCTCAGTAATCCATGTCCTCGGATATAGTAGATATAGTAGAATTGGAAAAGGTACAGCGAAGGGCGACGAAAATGATAGTGGGGATGGGACGACTTTCCTATGAAGAGAGGCTGAGAAGGCTAGGGCTTTTCAGCTTGGAGAAGAGACGGCTGAGGGGAGATATGATAGAAGTGTATAAAATAATGAGTGGAATGGATCGGGTGGATGTGAAGCGACTGTTCACGCTATCCAAAAATACTAGGACTAGAGGGCATGAGTTGAAGCTACAGTGTGGTAAATTTAAAACGAATCGGAGAAAATTTTTCTTCACCCAACGTGTAATTAGACTCTGGAATTCATTGCCGGAGAACGTGGTACGGGCGGTTAGCTTGACGGAGTTTAAAAAGGGGTTAGATAGATTCCTAAAGGACAAGTCCATAGACCGCTATTAAATGGACTGGAAAAATTCCTCATTTTTAGGTATAACTTGTCTGGAATGTTTTTACGTTTGGGGAGCGTGCCAGGTGCCCTTGACCTGGATTGGCCACTGTCGGTGACAGGATGCTGGGCTAGATGGACCTTTGGTCTTTCCCAGTATGGCACTACTTATGTACTTATGTACTTATGCTCTGTAATTTTGTTTTTAATAATAGCCTCTACCATTTTCTCCGGCACTGACGTCAGACTCACCGGTCTATAATTTCCCGGATCTGCCCTGGAGCCTTTTTAAAAAATCGGCGTTACATTGGCCACCCTCCAATCTTCCGGTACCACGCTCGATTTTAAGTATAAGTTGCATATCACTAGCAGTAGCTCTGCAAGCTCATTTTTCAGTTCTATCAGTACTCTAGGATGAATACCATCTGGTCCAGGAGATTTGCTACTCTTCAGTTTGCTGAACTGCCCATTACGTCCTCCAGGTTTACCGTGAAGTCAGTAAGTTTCTCCGACTTGTCCGCTTGAAATGATTCCTTTATGTTTATCCCACGCATGTTTGAATTCCGTTACCGTTTTCCTATCCACCACCTCCCGCGGGAGGGCATTCCAAGCATCCACCACTCTCTCCGTGAAAAAATACTTCCTGACATTTTTCTTGAGTCTGCCCCTCTTCAATCTCATTTCATGTCCTCTAGTTCTACCGCCTTCCCTCCCCTTACTCCCCCAGTGATCACCAACCCCCTCCCACCCAAAAAAAAACTTTTTTAGCAACCTCTATGCCAGCCTGAAATGTCAAACCCAGCTCCCTGACAGCAGTATGCAAGTCCCTGGAGCAGTTTTTAGTGGGTACTGTGCACTTCAGGCAGGTGGACCCAGGCCCATCCCCCCCCTACCTGTTACACTTGTGGTGGTAAATGGGAGCCCTCCAAACCCCCCCAAACCCCACTGTACCCACATGTAGGTGCCCCCCTTCATCCCTAAGGGCTATGGTAGTGGTGTACAGTTGTGGGTAGTGGGTTTTGGGGGGATTTTGGGGACTCATCACACAAGGTAAGGGAGCTATGTACCTGGGAGCTATTTTGTTTTTTTAATTTTTAGAAGTGCGCCCTAGAGTGCCCAGTTGGTGTCCTGGCATGCGAGGGGGGCCAGTGCAGTACAAATGCTGGCTCCACCCACAACCAAATGCCTTGGATTTGGCCGGGTTTGAGATCGCCGGCATTAGTTTCCATTATCGCCGAAAATCGATGCCGGCCATCTCAAACCCGGCCATCTCTGACATTTGGCCAGGCCCAACCATATTAGCGAAGAAAAAGATGACCAGCCATCTTTTTCGAAAATACGGTTGGCTCCATCCATTTGCGGAGTTGGCCGCCACCGTTCGATTATGCCCCTCAGTGTTAATTTGCAATCTTTTGTCTGATTTTTATTTAAGGACATTTGATCTACTATGGTCTCTTTTGCACCTCGCTATCGGGATACTGTATCGCCCCTGTTTTGGTGATATCTTTGAAAGATACCTTGTTCCGAACCATGCGTTTCTGAATGACTGTCGGCCTTCCCCCAGGTTCTAGTTTAAAAGCTGCTCTATCTCCTTTTTAAATGCCGATGCCAGCAGCCTGTATTGTGTTCTGTGTGTATGCCACATGGACTATGATATTTTCTGTAAATATTACCCCTCATTTCTAGAACATGCTCTGCATATATTTTATATGGGAATATTCTTTTTTGTTAATTTCTGCATGTATCTCACTTTTAGGGTATGTTAGAGGAGTCTCAGTGTCTTACCCCATTAACTAGGACGTATCCCAGATCATGGACTCCATTGAGAGAAGACATAAGCGGGGTTGGATTCCAAGCATCTATTGGTAGGCGAGTGCGATACAGCATGAATCCAAAGTACTAGAATAGAGAATGAAGAAGAGTTTTCCCACAGTTCACTCTTAAGTTCTGCCATTTCCTTGCACCTAGCCTTCTACATAGATACTATAACTGTAGAGTTTAGTAATACAGCCTTCATATCTCAGGCACAATGTTCTCTACAGTCAGAATGTCTGTGTGAAGGTGTTTAAATCCCTACAATCACCAATACATCTGGCACCAGCAGGAAATATTAGGAAACAGGAGTAAATAGGGAAGAGTGAGATCCCTTCTCATCCTGAGACACCATTCTGAGTTCACTCCTGTGTATGCTCTGAACTCTAAAACAAGCACACACATACACAATGAGCTCATTCACATGTACAATACTGTTTTAGTTCACTCTCATACCAATACACAGTAGTTTGAGTTCATTGTCACGTATGCAAACACTGAATTCTCTCAGACAATCTTTTTTTGAGCAGGAGGGTTACATCTCTTCTTTTGATAACAGTTGTTACAGAATCATGTATCCTGTGGGCTCAGATTGTAGTGTGTTCAACCTGAGTCCAAGGTCAGCAGGGGATCCTCCAACATTTGATCCCACACCTGATTTTAGCAACATGACTGAGAAGTCATCAGTCTTATGTTCATTCTAACACACATGCACAACCCAGACTAACTTATATGTGTTTAAATTGGAAGTATATCACCTGCTTGATGTCTTCAAAACTTAATGGGTATGGCGTTTTCACTGGTGGGTATGGCGAGAGATCATCAAGACAATCTATTAATTCTCCAATCTGCAAAGATACAAGAATTCTCAATCTAAAGCAATGAAAAAGCAGTAGCATTCTGCACACCTGTCTACTGTATAGTGCCAGAACTTTACCTACAACGGTCTCATACAGGCAGTAAAATTCACCTAGCAGGTTTAAAAGTACCTCAGAGATTATCTTGAGGAATAAAATGAATCAGAGCCAGAGATTGTGAGGCCATGTTTGAACGTGCAATGAACAGAAATGCTGCCAACAATTTAAGAGAAATTAGAGAACATCTACTCAGAAGTACACAGTTGAAAAAGTTCTAGGCTAAATCTGGCCCTCATGCTAAGCTACTGCCAAAATAATGTACAGAACACTGTCTTACATGGCCAGTTCCTTTTATACTAGCTCTCAGGTTAGTCTATAACCTAGGTTAAGCACTGTCTCTGGAAATCTGTATACCAACCTTCACAAAGCTGAGATTTTACACACTCAAACGGTTCTTCCAGACACTGTAATTGATAAAGACTCCTCTTGTACTTTACTCTCTGCATTATTGAGCTTAGTACTTTATTTTGTTTATATTGACTTATGAGACACAATATAATTTAGAGAGTTTATATTGAGCTAATATTTAACTGCTGTGTATTTTTCTCAGAGTTATATTATTTATTACCATTTTGGAGAGTTTTGATTAGAAACACAGAGTTTTTCTGACTGAAAATGGTGTGATTTTTGCTGTAGAAGCTGAGTACCTCGTCTTTGTTCAGGTCACTGAGGTCTTTTCTTAATTTCCTTATAGGAGGACTTTAATTTACTTGTGATTTACAGATTGGGTTTTCTTGTGCAATACTGTAAGTCTTCAACAAGCCATTCAGACTTAACAAACAAAAAGAAGGAAATTAAGAAGGAAAACATGATGTAAATAAATACGTAGAAGACAGAGTAGTTCAGACTGGTTTAAGACCTAATGGAAAAGGAATTGTCATAAGATTTGGCGAGGGTATGAGACCTGGCAGATTCCCCCAGTTCCTGGCTCCTAAGTTCCATAGCTGCGTTTTTCCTTGGGGGGGGGGTTAGCTTGGAGAGGGGGTAGAGAAGGTCTGGTGGGCAATTGCCTTGGTTTGCTCTTGTTATACTGCTTGTGATATTATCTGCTTACTTCTTTAATAAAACCAAGGTAAGACAAAACTCTTGTTGTATAAAGCTCATCACCAGTGTATATCCTGGGGCTTACGAGAGCAATACCTCTTTGCTATGTGGTTCTTATAGTCCACTAAATCCAGATTCAGAGTGGATAACTCAGAAAGAGATCCTACATATTACAAAAATTACATTTTATCTTCATCATCTCATTAAAAAATCAAACTTTTTCAGAAAACAGATAATTCTTTAAATCTTTTCAAAAGGCAACATATATATGAATTTTCCAAATTGTCAGAGGTAATCTAAATAAGATAAGAACATCTTCCTAAGAGATGGATAATTTAACTTTAAATAACGTTCCTTTTGAGCCAAACAAAAAGTTGAAGAGAAATCAAGATAATGAATAGACAGCTGGAATTATCTCCATATAAAGATTTATATAGTAAACAAAATTTAAATTTTATCCTAGAATCAACAGGAAGCCAATGCAAATCATACAACCAACAAGTAGCTCTCTCATATCTACCCAATCCATAAATCAGTCTCATGAGCCCTCCATACAGTGAGCTACAAATAATCCAAGTATGGGAGAAGAATGGCTTGTGCCACACTTCTAAAACTATACGGAGGTAACAAGAGCGCAATACCCTCAATTGCCTTAGCCTAAAAAGGAATTTTTTCATTAATGCTTTTAATTGTTATTTATTTATTTATTTATTATTTATTTATTACATTTGTATCCCACATTATCCCACCTCTTTGAAGGCTCAATGTGGCTTACAATTCGTCATGGATACTGGAGATAGAAGAGAATATACATTTGGTTTTACAGAGGGTTATGGGTTACATGGTGGTAAGATACATGAGAGTATTAAAGCAAAAGGCATTAAACTACATTTCTGGATATATTAAAGATAGTACAGTTACACGTGTTGATCTTTATGATATATCTTGTCGAAGAGATAAGTTTTCAATAATTTACGGAAATTGGTCAATTCAATTCAAAAGACAAACTTGAGTCAATAATAACTCCAAGTACTTTGGAATGGTCTTTAATTTATAAATTTTCTCCAGACTATAAAGTAAGATGTTTCATTGAAAATGACTCATAACCTCCAAACCGTACTCCTGTATTTTAGTTTCTCATAGCCCGATCATCTGTCTTAACAATAATTTCCCTCAAAAACTTCCTGGTATCTTCATAGACCTACCAACCAGAAACACAATCGGATCAACACAAACATACCTAAACCCCCACTACCCAAATTGCAAAGGACTAAAATACAAATCAACTTATGCATCCAGCTTCTCCTACATAAGCACACAACTGTGGAACGCACTACCAAAAGTTGTGAAAACAACGTACGACCACTTAAACTTCCGGAAGTTACTAAAAACCAACCTGTTCAAAAAGGCATACCCAATAGACCCCACGTAAATGCCTGAACACTGCAACACAACGAAACCAAAGCTCATAATTGGTCACTAACTAACTCTTCCTCTCTATGATTCTCTAATGTGTCTGTAACACATGATTCTTATTCGAACATAACACCATTTTGTATTTCTCTACTGGAGATGGCGAACGCCTTCATGGTACTATATAAGCCACATTGAACCTGCAAATAGGTGGGGAAAATGCGGGATACAAATGTAACAAATAACATAAAATAAAATTTATCCAAGCAGTACATAGCAAAAAATATCCTCTGTATATGAGAAAACCATAACACCTATTGTTGACAATACACAATCCATCTTACTCAGGTAGATATTAAACAGGGATGGCGAGAGTGAGGAACCTTGCATAAGTACATAAGTATTGCCATACTGGGACAGACCAAAGGTCCATCAAGCCCAGCATCCTGTTTCCAACAGTTGGCAATCCAGGTCACAAATACCTGACAAGATCCCAAAACAATACAATACACATTTTATACTGCTTATTCTAGAAATACAATACGTAAACCAGTAGAGAGAATCCCAAGAGTGTATGGTGTTGTCCTAATGTGCAACTTAGTGCTATTTACTGATAAAGATAATCTTTACCACCACTTTAGGTGTGTATCTTTTAAATGGCGACAATTTTAATCATTGACTGCCTCTCTCCTGCCTCTATTTCAATACTTGGCATTCTCTCTACTGTTTTACGTATTGTATATCTAATTGTTGCAGTAGAACATTGCCAGTATTTATTGACAGTATTCTAGAAATAAATAGTGGATTTTAATAATGGCTTATGGACTTTTCTTTTAGGAAGCTAGCCAAATCTTTTTAAACCCCACTAAGCTAACTGCTTTTACTACATTTTCTTGCAAAGAATTCCAGAGTTTAATAACACATTGAGTGAAGAAATATTTTCTCTGATTTGTTTTAATTTTACTACTTTGTAGCTTCATAGTATGCCCCTAGTCCTAGTATTTTTGGAAAGAGTAAACAAGCGATTCATGTCAACCCATTCCACTCGTTATTTGGTTAGTGACTCCTAATGTGCAACCTTGCATTACATAGCTAGCTAGCTCTGGACTCCAAAGATACATTAGAACCTTTCCTCACCCTATTAAGATCTTTTCTGCAAAAATTCTTCAAACCAATTCAAAACCATCCCACCCACTCCAAACAGACTCAATCTAATTAACAGTTGTTTATGAGAAGGGTGACGAAAATGATAAATGGGATGGGACTTCCCTATGAGGAAAGGTTGAAGCGCCTAGGGCTTGCTTGCACTGCTTATTTCTGGGATAAGCAACATAAAATGCATTGAACTTTTTTGGGATCTTGCCAGGTATTTGTCACCTGGATTGGCCACTGTTAGAAACAGGATACTGGGCTTGATGGACCTTTGGTCTGTCCCAGTGTGGCAATACTTATGTACTTATGACACAATGCATCAAAAGCAGCTGATTTTCCTGAAATCAATTTAATAATGGTCTATGGACTTTTCCTTTAGGAATCTGTCCAAACCTTTTTTTTTAAACCTTGCTAAGCTAACCGCCTTTACCACATTCTCTGGCAACGAATTCCAGAGTTTAACTACATGTTAAGTGAAGAAACATTTTCTCTAATTCAAATTAAATTTACTACTTGTATCTTCATGCCCCCTAGTCCTAGTATTTTTGGAAAGAGTAAACAAACGATTCATGTCTACCCGTTCCATTCCACTCCACTCATTATTTTATAAACCTCTATCATATCTCCCCTTAGCTGTCTTTTCTCCAATCTGAAGAGCCCTAGACACTTCAGCCTTCCTCATAGGGAAGTTGTCCCATCCCCTTTATCATTTTCATTGCCCTTCTCTGTACTTTTTCTAATTCTACAATATCTTTTTTGAGATGTGGTGACCAGAATTGAACACAATATTCGAGGTGCAGTCGCACCATGGACCGATACAAAGGCATTAAAACGTCCTCACTTTTATTTTCCATTCCTTTCATAATAATACCTAACATTCTCTTTGCTTTCTTAGCCGCCGCAGCACACTGAGCAGAGGGTTTCAATGTATGATCAACGCCGCCGCTGAGATCCCTTTCTTGGTCGTTCACTCCTAACGTAGAACCTTGCATTACGTAGCTATAGTTCAGGTTCCTCTTTCCCACATGCATCACTTTGCACTTGCAAACGTCATCTGCCATTTGGACGCCCAGTCTTGTAAGGTCCTCTTGTAATTTTTCACAATCCTAGCGCGATTTAACAATTTTGAATAACTTTGTGTCACCAGCAAATTTAATTACTTCACTAGTTACTCCCATCTCTAGATCATTTATAAATATGTTAAAAAGCAGCAGTCCCAGCACAGACCCTTAGGGAACCCCACTATTTACCCTTCTCCATTGAGAATACTGACAATTTAACCCTACTCTCTGTTCTCTATCTTTTAACCAGTTTTTAATCCACAATAGGACACTACGTCCAATCCCATGACTCTCCAATTTCTTCTGGAGTCTTTCATGAGGTACTTTGTCAAACGTCTTTTGAAACTCCAGATATACAGTTTCGACCGGCTCCCCTTTATCCACGTTTGTTCACCCCTTCAAAGAAATGTAATAGATTGGTGAGGCAAGATTTCCCTTCACTAAATCCATGTTGGCTTTGTCTCATTAATCCATGCTTTTGAATATGCTCTGTAATTTTGTTCTTAATAATAGTCTCTACCATTTTGCCCTGCACCGATGTCAGGCTTACCGGTCTTTAATTTCCCAGATTCCCTCTGGAACCTTTTTAAAATATCGGCATTACATGGGCTACCCTCCAATCTTCCGGTACCACATTTGATTTTAGATTTAAATTACATATTACTAACAATAGTTTTGCCAGTTCATTTTTCAATTCTATCAAAACAAACAGGGCAAATAAGAGAATTTGAAAGCATGAACAGAAGAATAAGGACAAGAGGTCTGCAAGCAGTCTCAATAAGGTGGACTTTTAGGCTGGATTTGAATGTTTCCTATGCTATGAACTTCTATGTTTTGTTGTGCCGGAGGAAAAAAGCCTCAACAGTGTTGTAGAGCACAATTTTCTCTTTCAGATGATACTGTTCACAAGCTGATTCAGGCAGACTCTTTTTTAATAATTGGCTTTGAACTTTGGTACATTTTACCATATGCGCTGACAGTGCCAAATTTGAAGAGATCCTGCAGGGCGGTTATAGATGCTGGTTAGTTGCAAATCTGGCAGTATTATGTCCAGCACAAGCATAATGCTTGTTCAAAAGTTCAAGTCCGTATCTTTGTTTGCATGGAAGTTGTTGCAGTTTGAATATTGATCCAAATATGTTCCGATGAGTCGCAACCAATTTTGATGCACAATTTGAGTCAACTTGTTTGACTGGATTTTGCATCCATAATGTTAAAATGTATTTCATCGGAATTAGCATCAAAAACTGTACAGGATTTGAATTTTTTAGCTATTCTTATAAATGTGTTTGGATTTTATTAGACCCCAAAAATGGCATTTTGGTAAATGTCGCACGGTCATGGACTGACAACCTTTCAGAAAAGGGGGTCTAGATCTGCAACTATTGCAGTTAGAGACCTCAAATTTTGGGAAACTTCGTTTAACACCTGACTCACGCAACAGATAAAATTTGAACAAAATTGGAGAACATGATGGTGGGAACTTTTTTTTTAATTTTAGACCACTTGGCATGGAATGACCCCGATGCTAGAACCTCAAGTTGGCAATATCAGACAAGCAGGCTGAGATTTGGGCTAGTATTTATGAGACGTAGATCTGAAAGCCACAAGAGGAGTATTCAAGAAAGAAGTACAGAGACAGACATTGTCTTAAAACAAAGCCCTAAGGTACACTGATTGAAACTGGAATAGCAATGGGGGAGGATCCACCAGAATAACCCCCTCATTCTATAACAGAGCGCCCAAATTTAAGCACCATATGCACGCTTAAATTTATAGAATAGTAGTACTTAAATGGGTGAATGTGCATTTGCCCATGCACATGTGTTAGCATTAGTGTTCTACCCTCATTTGAAGCAGATCTTGCTCTCTGTGTATAACAGATTACATTGTCTGTATGTGTACATAAGTATTAAGCTGTGTATAAGGAACTTCTGGAGTTTGTAGTTCTTAAGTGATAGGCCCTTTCTGAGCATCCATATTCTGTACCCAGTGCCTCATGGGACCCTTCTGGGTTGCTATATATGCTGGGAGTAGCAGATTCCCCCCCTCCCTCTGATTGCCTCTTCTAAGGTAAAAAAGAGAAAAATATGGCAATGCACTAGAGAGCTGTGCTTAGTTCAGACAGCCAGTGTGTAGAGAGACTTCTAACTGTTCATGCTGAGGCAGGAAATTGCTGCTTGTTTTCCACTCAGAACTTTAAGTAATCCATGGTGGTTTTTCACACTTTGAGTATTTCACCCCCTTTTTTGGGTATTTCATATTGTCAGCCATCCCGTCTCTCTTGCCTATGAAAGGGGCTAATCACAGATACAGACTCACTGTGTTCAGGATCTACTACTACTACTACTTAGCATTTCTATAGCACTACTAGATGTACGCAGCGGCTCAACTTAACTGTGACTCTATTATTTTTTTCTCTTTATTTTTATTGATCAACTTGCATTTGAAAACAATGAACAACAAAGACCAGCAGAAGAAACTTTTACAATCAAAAGTTATACCAATCCAAGGGCCCTGTTTACTAAGCTGCATGCGTTAAACATGTACGAGCGCTAACTGTGTAGGCGCCTATAGGGATATTGTAGATAGGCACCTACACGGTTAGTGTGCATGCTAATTGTAGGTGCGTTAAAAATGCTAACGCGCCTTAGTAAACAGGGCCCCAAATGTGTCTATTCTTCTGCTTCTGTTTCAGCTGTAGAGATTGCAGATGAGCCTATATTTGTAGACTGTCTTTGGCACTTATTTCATCCGATTGCTGCTGGAGAGGTTAAGCTACTGTTTAACAAAGTCTCTCATTCACAATGATTTTAGACGTAGTTCCCATGTATTTAATATCAAAGGCCCCTGATATTTTTGTTCAATGGGTTAAATCAGGAATAAATTGAGATGTTACAACAGGGATTCTTACTTTTGGATATGGGTAGCATCATCTTGACACCTATACTCAAGGGAACTGACTTGGATCTTATACCTTCTAATTTCAGGCCAGTAGCTATTATTATTATTATTATTTATTTATTGCATTTGTATCCCACCTTTTCCCACCTATTTGTAGGCTCAAAGTGGCTTACAGAGTGTGGTTATGACATAATCATTTCATGTTAACAGGTACAATTCTTATAGTTTGAGTGTTGGTAAGAGAAGATTAACATAATCTTTTCATGATGACAAGTACAATTATTACTGTTTAAAGATTGGGTGGAGGATAGAGAGAAGTGTTAGGTAAGTTAGAGGTGAGCTGTGGTAATTGTGTGATTTGCTGAGGTAGTTTGTAGGCTATGCATTTTCCTTCTAGGCCTTTTGGAAGAGATGAGTTTTCAGAGATTTGCGGAAGTTAGTTAATTCGTCAATAGCTTTCAGGTCTGTAAGTAGAGCATTCCACATCTGCGTGCTCAAGTAGGAGAAGGTGGTGGCGTGTGTCAGTTTGTAATTCAGTCCTTTGCAGCTGGGGAAGTGCAGATTGAGATATTTGCGGGATGATCTTACAGCGTTTCTGGGAGGCAAGTCCACAAGGTTTAGCATGTAGATTGGGGCGTCTGCGTGTATAAGTTTGTGTACTATCGTGCAGATCTTGAACTCAACACGTTCTTTGAGAGGGAGCCAATGGAGTTTCTCTCTTAAGGGTTTAGCACTTTCATATTTATTTTTTCCAAATATGAGTCTGGCGGCTGTATTCTGGGCTGTTTGGAGTTTTTTGATTGTTCTTTGCAGCCGGCGTATAGTCATTACAGTAGTCCAGGTGACTTATTACCATTGACTGTATCAGGGTATCCCTTTCCTGACTAAACTAATACAATCGTATGTGAATAAACTGTTTGCGGAACACATGGATAAATGTTCATGTTTACATACATCTCAGTTTGAATTCAGGGCCTGTCACAGCACGGAATCTCTGTTATTGGTGCTGACTTCTTATGTACAGAAATTTCAGTGCTAAGGGAAACAAATAGTTCTACTGCAGTTTAATATATCTGCTGCTTTTGATGCAGTGGACCACACAATCTTTTATCATCAAGCCTGAGTGCAGCTCGAGTGGGTGGGATAGTATTTAAATGGTTTAAGGAATTTTTACAAAACAGTAATTATGCTGTAAGAAAAGACACGGTTCTCTCTCGTAGCTGGTCCCAAGGTTGTGGTGTCCCTTTGTCTCTTCTTTTTAATTTTTTTATGTCTTCACTGGGTAACCTTTGTTTTAGTTCAGAGGAACTTCTGTTATTGTATGCTGATTACATTCTGCTCTTCGTTCTTACACTACAGAATATGCTCACCTTCACCCCTTCAAAGAAATGTAGTAGATTGGTGAGGAAAGATTTCCCTTCACTAAATCCTGTTGGCTTTGTCTCATTAACCCATGCTTTTGAATATGCTCTATAATTTTGTTCTTTATAATAGTTTCTACCATTTTGCCCGGCACCAACGTCAGGCTCACAGGTCTATAACTTCCCGGATCACCTCTGGAACCTTTTTTAAAATTTGGTGTTACATTGCCCACCCTCCAATCTTCCGGTACCATGCTTGATTTTAAAGATAAATTACATATTACTAACAATAGTTCTGCAAGTTCATTTTTCAATTCTATCAGTACTCTGGGATGAATACCATCCAGTTCAGGCAATTTGTTACTCTTTAATTTGTCAAATTGTGCTATTACATCTTCCAGGTTTACAGAGATTTCATTCAGTTTCTCTGACTCGTCAGCTTTGAATACCATTTCTGGCACCAGTATCTCTCCCAAATCTTTCTCAGTGAAGACCGAAGCAAACCATTCATTTAATCTCTCTGCTATGACTTTGTCTTCCCTGAGTGCCCCTTTTACCTCTCAGTCATCCAGTGGTCCAACTGATTCTTTTGCCCAATCAGTAGAGGAATTAGACAGATATTTCGAAGAGAATATCCTCAACTTAAGGAAGTCTCCCACAGGATGACACCAACTTTGAAACCCTCATAGACAAACTTGATCACCCACCAGAGGAATCTCCAGCAGACAGAACATGGATGGTCTTTGAACTATCCACCAAGGAGACAATAGCCCAAGCTATAAGAAAATTATCCTCCGCTTACTGCATGCTAGACACATGCCCCAACCATGTCTTGAACACAGCTCCAGACCGATTCATAGACCAACTCAGATCCCTCTTGAGCTTCATGTTTTGGGAAGGCTGATTTCCAATGGAAAAGGGAAACATATTGCTTAAACCAATTCCAAAGGATAACAAGAAAAGCATAAAGGACACCATAAACTACAGGCCAGTGGCATCCATACCTCTAACAACTAAAGTAATGGAGGGTATAGCGGCCAACCAGCTAGTTGATTACATTACCAAATTCTCCATACTACACGAATCCCAATCAGGCTTTAGGCCTCAGTACAGCATGGAAACAATGCTGGTTACTTTACTAGCCAACTTTAAAAAGGAAATCACCAAAAGAAAAAGCATCCTCCTCCAACAGTTTGACATGTCAAGTGCATTTGACATGGTTGACCACCAAATCCTACGGAGAATACTCGATAAAATTGACACTGGAGGGAAGGTACTTGAATGGTCCATAGGATTCCTGACTTCCAGATCTTACCGAGTAAAGATAAATCCCTTAATCTCTTCCCATGGAAAATGGACTGTGGGGTCCTTCAGGGCTTGCCGCTCTCACCCATACTATTCAACTTAACAGTGGTGCCCCTAGCCCAATTATTGGCTGAATAAGGTTTCAACCCCTTCATATATGCTGATGATGTGTCCGTCTACATCCCTTTCAACAAGAATCTGTCCGAAATCATGACCAGGATCACCGACAGCATAAACACCATGGAATCCTGGACCTCAGCATTCAAGCTCTAAGTTAAAGAGAGAAAAAACACAATGCCTGAAACTCATCACCACACAATGTTGAATGCTTCACAAATATCGATGCTATGGGAACCTCCCTCCCAAGAACAGGCAAACTAAAAATCCTAGGCTTCACCATAGACCGCAATCTAACCTTTGACAACCAAGTCTCAAATACCATGAAAAAATGTTTAACCTGTTGTAGGTTTCAACCTTCATCTCTCCCTCATCAGATACCCCTGAGACACAAAGGAATCACCATGCTCTGGTCCAACATTCAAATCAATTGGATAGGTCCAAGTGGTCCAGTCCTTCCATGGAATCAGTGCATGTTCACAGTTATTTTTACATTCACCAAATGGGTAGAACATCTACACACTCCCAACTGTACCACAAAAACCACTGTCACCCTGCTAATAAACCATGCTTTCAACAGGTAGGAGTTGCCCATGTGGGTAAGTCTGGACCAGGGACCTCAATTTACAGGTCAAGTCATCAAGCATATATGGAAGGTACTGGGTGTTGAAAATAATTATCATATTACATATCACCTCCAGTGCTCTGGGTCAAGTCAAAAGAGCTAATATTTATTTATTTTTTATTTTTGTTACATTTGTACTCTGTGCTTTCCCACTCATGGCAGGCTCAATGCGGCAGGCAATGGAGGGTTAAGTGACTTGCCCAGAGTCACAAGGAGCTGCCTGTGCTGGGAATCGAACTCAGTTCCTCAGTTCCCCAGGACCAAAGTCCACCACCCTAACCACTAGGCCACTCCTCCACTATTACCAGCATTTTAAAAATATATGTATCAACCTCTGGTAAAGACTGGGATACGAAGTTTCATTTGTACCGCTGGCCATCAGAGCTACACCACATTGCTCCCCAGGAGTGTCATATTTCGAAACAATAACAGGTAAGAGATATGATACTTCCTATCCATCTGCTTTACCAAACTCAAGATGTAAATCTTAGCAGTGCCACCATGGCATATGAATATATTTCCCACTTATCACAACATTTGCCAAAGAAATCTCAAAAGTGTCGCTAGAGGAAGGGGTGTGGGGGAGGACCCAAGATGGCGGCATGTTAGATGACATGAGAAAGCACTCTTAATTTCCTCTTTAAAAGGTTTCTCCATTCCCAATATGGGTAAGAAAAGAAAAGGCAAACAGAGTGTCAGTGCCTCGGATTTTTCCCCATCTCTGGGGCTGATGCAGAATTTTGTTTTCCAGCCTTAAGTAGCAGCTCAATTTGCTCCGGGCAGCTTGCTTGAAATGCCAGGAAGGGAAGGAGGTTTGGTAGCATCTCTTGGGCTTGACATCACCTTAAGCTCCGAGCAGCGCACAGCTCTGATGAATCATCAAAGAAAACTGGTTCAAGATTGGTACTGGAAGAGAGTTTATGACTCCCTAAGTGAAGGCATCTATTTTGACCCCATCTACTGCACAGATTATGGAGGAGAAAATCACAACAGCCCGGGACCCACCAAGTAGTTATTACTGTAGCTTGCATCCTAAAAGTCGGAAAGAGGGGATCCCTAATGGACATTTTCTTCAGTTACAGCGGTTATGTGCTACACAATAGAGTTTTGAATATCATGCTAAAGATTTAGGAGACCGATTTATTTATTTGTTACTTTTGTATCCCACATTTTCCCACCTTTTTGCAGGCTCAATGTGGCTTACATAGTAACGGCGCTAACCGAATCCGGTCTGAAACAAATAACAAGGTGTGAACAATACAAGGTGATACTGTAATAGAGTGAGGTACATGTAAGGTAGGTACAGTTGGGGGGAAAATTAGAGAGGGGGAGGAAGAGTCCGGTAGTGTCCATTATGGTCTTTGGTTACAATTGTGTCGCAGGTATCCAGGTATTTTTATGTTAGGTCGGTGGGGTATGCTTTTCTGAAAAGGTCTGTCTTTAGTGCTTTCCGGAAGTTTAGATGGTCGAACGTAGTTTTTACTGCTTTTGGTAGTGTGTTCCATAGTTGTGCACTTAAGTAGGAAAAGCTGGATGCATAGGTAGATTTGTATTTGAGTCCTTTGTTGTTTGGGTAGTGGAGGTTTAGGTATGATCGTGCAAATTTTGTGGTGTTTCTGGTTGGCAGGTCGATGAGGTCTGCCATGTATCCCGGTGCCTCGCCGTAAATAATTTTATGAACAGTCATGCAGATTTTGAAAGTGATACGTTCTTTGATTGGTAGCCAATGCAGTTTTTTTCGGAGTGGCTTGGTGCTGTCAAAACACGTTTTTCCAAATATAAGCCTGGCTGCTGTATTTTGGGCAGTCTGAAGTTTCTTTATGATTTGATCCTTGCATCCCACGTAAATTCCATTACAGTAGTCTGCGGGGCTTAGTACCATTGACTGTATCAGGTTGCAAAATATTTCCCTTGGGAAGAATGGTTTCACGCGTTTGAGATTCCACATTGAGAAAAACATTTTCTTTATAATGGAATTTGTATGGGTCTCTAGTGTGAGGTTACGGTCGATTGTTACTCCGAGAATTTTCAGGCTGTCTGATATAGGGAGGTTGTATCCTGGGGTGTTAATGTTTGTGGGTTTGTATGCATTGTATTGGGATGAGATGATGAGACAGTGTGTTTTTTCTGTATTGAGTTTTAGTTGGAATGCATTTGCCCATGAGTTCATGATATTTAAGCTGAGCTTGATTTCGTTTGTGATTTCTGCCAAATCATGTTTGTAGGGGATGTATAATATAACGTCATCAGCGTAGATAAATGGATTTAGGCCTTGGGTGGATAAGGTCTTGGCTAGTGGAGGCATCATGAGGTTGAAAAGGATCGGTGATAGTGGTGATCCTTGCGGTACTCCGCAGTCTGGTTTCCACGGTGATGATATGTTTGTTTTTGATTTCACTTGATATGTTCTTGTGGTTAGAAAACCCTTAATCCATTTGAGAATGCCATCACTGATTCCGAAGTATTATAGGAGTCTTAGCAGTATGTTATGGTAAACCATGTCGAACGCACTTGACATGTCAAATTGGAGGAGAAGAATGCTCTTGCCAATTGCTATTTCCTGCTTGAATTTGGTTAGGAGAATAAGTAGTACTGTTTCGGTGCTGTGTAGGGATCGAAATCCTGATTTTGACTCATGTAGTATAGTGAATTTGTTTATGTAGTCATTAAGTTGTTTGGTCACCAGTCCTTCTATTAGTTTGACTACTAATGGGATAGATGCTACTGGGCGGTAGTTGGTAATGTCGTTTGTTTTTTTCTTGGTGTCTTTTGGTATTGGGGTGAGCAGGATGTTGCCTTTTTTTTGGAGAAGATATCCTGTTGAAGAATGAAGTTTAAGTGGGATGTAAGATCTGTTATGAAGCGGTGGGGGGCGGATTGTATTAGGTAGCTGGGGCAAGTGTCCAGTTGACAGTGGCTATTGGAGCATTTTTTAATCGCCTGGGTAACTGTGTTGGCTGAGGAGAGCAAAATTTGACCATAATTGGTCAGCAGGGCATTCACCAGGGGTTAGGTCTGGACCATTAATGAAGTTTTCTATGTCCATATTGTTCTGAGGTAGGGTTTTACATAAGTTTGTGATTTTTTTGGTTGTGAAAGGGTTACCCTGGTAGGGTTATTAGGACTGCCTACAAGACAGCAGCTAATGCACACCGGCAATGGTTAATTAATACTCCAAAGGGTAATATGGATCATGATGAAGGACCTGTGTGTGTTTTACCATATTCAGTTCAAGCTGGATATATTAAAAAGATTATACAGAAGCATTGGCCTTTCTTAGCTTTATATGGAATAATTTGCCATTGTAATAAGTGGTATATAGGGCAAACCAGATGCAAGATAGGATTGCAAAACATCTTAGTAATTTACACACACATAAAAGAGAAGCTCCTTTAGTTTCCCACTGGGGACAGCACAAGTACACAGAACAAGATCCCTTACTGAATAAACTTTCCTAAACATATATATGTGGTATACATTTATTCTTAACTGACCTGCTGTGAGACCCGCTTGCCTCAAACCGCCAAACCCAGCTAAAATGCTGACGCATGCGGACTATAGTCTAATTTTCAAATCAACTGTTCCCTAATAGCAGTCTCTTTATTTCCTTCTTCAACCCTCTAGGGGTCACTGTTTGCCAACAGAAGATAAAGCGAATGCTACATACCTGTAGAAGGTATTCTCCGAGGACAGCAGGCTGATTGTTCTCACTGATGGGTGACGTCCACGGCAGCCCCTCCAATCGGAAACTTCACTAGCAAAGGCCTTTTGCTAGTCCTCGCGCGCTCATGCGCACCGCGCATGCGCGGCCGTCTTCCCGCCCGAACCGGCTCGTGTTCGCCAGTCCCATATGTAGCAAAACAAAGCAAGGGAAGACACAACTCCAAAGGGGAGGTGGGCGGGTTTGTGAGAACAATCAGCCTGCTGTCCTCGGAGAATACTTTCTACAGGTATGTAGCATTCGCTTTCTCCGAGGACAAGCAGGCTGCTTGTTCTCACTGATGGGGTATCCCTAGCCCCCAGGCTCACTCAAAACAACAACCATGGTCAATTGGGCCTCGCAACGGCGAGGACATAACTGAGATTGACCTAAAAAATTTACCAACTAACTGAGAGTGCAGCCTGGAACAGAACAAACAGGGCCCTCGGGGGGTGGAGTTGGATCCTAAAGCCCAAACAGGTTCTGAAGAACTGACTGCCTGAACCGACTGTCGCGTCGGGTATCCTGCTGCAGGCAGTAATGAGATGTGAATGTGTGGACAGATGACCACGTCGCAGCTTTGCAAATTTCTTCAATAGAGGCTGACTTCAAGTGGGCTACCGACGCAGCCATGGCTCTAACATTATGAGCCATGACATGACCCTCAAGAGCCAGCCCCGCCTGGGCGTAAGTGAAGGAAATGCAATCTGCTAGCCAATTGGATATGGTGCGTTTCCCCACAGCCACTCCCCTCCTATTGGGATCAAAAGAAACAAACAATTGGGCGGACTGTCTGTTGGGCTGTGTCCGCTCCAGATAGAAGGCCAATGCTCTCTTGCAGTCCAATGTGTGCAGCTGACGTTCAGCAGGGCAGGAATGAGGATGGGGAAAGAATGTTGGCAAGACAATTGACTGGTTCAGATGGAACTCCGACACGACCTTTGGCAAGAACTTAGGGTGAGTGCAGAGGACTACTCTGTTATGATGAAATTTGGTGTAAGGGGCCTGGGCTACCAGGGCCTGAAGCTCACTGACTCTACGAGCTGAAGTAACTGCCACCAAGAAAATGACCTTCCAGGTCAAGTACTTCAGATGGCAGGAATTCAGTGGCTCAAAAGGAGGTTTCATCAGCTGGGTGAGAACGACATTGAGATCCCATGACACTGTAGGAGGCTTGACAGGGGGCTTTGACAACAGCAAACCTCTCATGAAGCGAACAACTAAAGGCTGTCCTGAGATCGGCTTACCTTCCACACGGTAATGGTATGCACTGATTGCACTAAGGTGAACCCTTACAGAGTTGGTTTTGAGACCAGACTCAGACAAGTGCAGAAGGTATTCAAGCAGGGTCTGTGTAGGACAAGAGCGAGGATCTAGGGCCTTGCTGTCACACCAGACGGCAAACCTCCTCCACAGGAAGAAGTAACTCCTCTTAGTGGAATCTTTCCTGGAAGCAAGCAAGATGCGGGAGACACCCTCTGACAGACCCAAAGAGGCAAAGTCTACGCTCTCAACATCCAGGCCGTGAGAGCCAGGGACCGGAGGTTGGGATGCAGAAGCGCCCCTTCGTCCTGTGTGATGAGGGTCGGAAAACACTCCAATCTCCACGGTTCTTCGGAGGACAACTCCAGAAGAAGAGGGAACCAGATCTGACGCGGCCAAAAAGGAGCAATCAGAATCATGGTGCCTCGATCTTGCTTGAGTTTCAACAAAGTCTTCCCCACCAGAGGTATGGGAGGATAAGCATACAGCAGACCCTCCCCCCAGTCCAGGAGGAAGGCATCCGATGCCAATCTGCCGTGGGCCTGAAGCCTGGAACAGAACTGAGGGACTTTGTGGTTGGCTCGAGATGCGAAGAGGTCTACCAAGGGGGTGCCCCACACCTGGAAGATCTGTCGCACTACACGGGAATTGAGCGACCACTCGTGAGGTTGCATAATCCTGCTCAACCTGTCGGCCAGACTGTTGTTTACGCCTGCCAGATATGTGGCTTGGAGCACCATGCCGTGACGGCGAGCCCAGAGCCACATGCTGACGGCTTCCTGACACAGGGGGCAAGATCCGGTGCCCCCCTGCTTGTTGACGTAGTACATGGCAACCTGGTTGTCTGTGTGAATTTGGATAATTTGGTGGGACAGCCGATCTCTGAAAGCCTTCAGAGCGTTCCAGATCGCTCGCAACTCCAGAAGATTGATCTGCAGATCGCGTTCCTGGAGGGACCAGCTTCCTTGGGTGTGAAGCCCATCGACATGAGCTCCCCACCCCAGGAGAGACGCATCCGTGGTCAGCACTTTTAGAGGCTGAGGAATTTGGAAGGGACGTCCCAGAGTCAGATTGGACCAAATCGTCCACCAATACAGGGATTCGAGAAAACTCGTGGACAGGTGGATTACGTCTTCTAGATCCCCAGCAGCCTGGAACCACTGGGAAGCTAGGGTCCATTGAGCAGATCTCATGTGAAGGCGGGCCATGGGAGTCACATGGACTGTGGAGGCCATGTGGCCTAGCAATCTCAACATCTGCCGAGCTGTGATCTGCTGGGACGCTCGCACCCGCGAGACGAGGGACAACAAGTTGTTGGCTCTCGTCTCTGGGAGATAGGTGCGAGCCGTCCGAGAATCCAGCAGAGCTCCTATGAATTCGAGTCTCTGCACTGGGAGAAGATGGGACTTTGGATAATTTATCACAAACCCCAGTAGCTCCAGGAGGCGAATAGTCATCTGCATGGACTGCAGGGCTCCTGCCTCGGATGTGTTCTTCACCAGCCAATCGTCGAGATATGGGAACACGTGCACCCCCAGCCTGCGAAGTGCCGTTGCTACTACAGCCAAGCACTTTGTGAACACCCTGGGCGCAGAGGCGAGCCCAAAGGGTAGCACACAGTACTGGAAGTGACGTGTGACCAGCTGAAATCGCAGATACTGTCTGTGAGCTGGCAGTATCGGGATGTGTGTGTAGGCATCCTTAAAGTCCAGAGAGCATAGCCAATCGTTTTCCTGAATCATGGGAAGGAGGGTGCCCAGGGAAAGCATCCTGAACTTTTCTTTGACCAGATATTTGTTCAGGGCCCTTAGGTCTAGGATGGGACGCATCCCCCCTGTTTTCTTTTCCACAAGGAAGTACCTGGAATAGAATCCCAGCCCTTCTTGCCCGGATGGCACGGGCTCGACCGCATTGGCGCTGAGAAGGGCGGAGAGTTCCTCTGCAAGTACCTGCTTGTGCTGGAAGCTGTAAGACTGAGCTCCCGGTGGACAATTTGGAGGTTTTGAGGCCAAATTGAGGGTGTATCCTTGCCGGACTATTTGGAGAACCCACTGATCGGAGGTTATGAGAGGCCACCTTTGCTGAAAAGCTTTCAACCTCCCTCCGACTGGCAGGTCGCCCGGCACTGACACTTGGATGTCGGCTATGCTCTGCTGGAGCCAGTCAAAAGCTTGTCCCTTGCTTTTGCTGGGGAGCCGAGGGGCCTTGCTGAGGCGCACGCTGCTGACGAGAGTGAGCGCGCTGTGGCTTAGCCTGGGCCGCAGGCTGTCGAGAAGGAGGATTGTACCTACGCTTGCCAGAAGAGTAGGGAACAGTCTTCCTTCCCCCAAAAAATCTTCTACCTGTAGAGGTAGAGGCTGAAGGCTGCCGGCGGGAGAACTTGTCGAATGCGGTGTCCCGCTGGTGGAGCTGCTCTACCACCTGTTCGACTTTCTCTCCAAAAATGTTATCCGCACGGCAAGGCGAGTCCGCAATCCGCTGCTGGATTCTATTCTCCAGGTCGGAGGCACGCAGCCATGAGAGCCTGCGCATCACCACACCTTGAGCAGCGGCCCTGGACGCAACATCAAAGGTGTCATACACCCCTCTGGCCAGGAATTTTCTGCACGCCTTCAGCTGCCTGACCACCTCCTGAAAAGGCTTGGCTTGCTCAGGGGGGAGCGCATCAACCAAGCCCACCAACTGCCGCACATTGTTCCGCATGTGTATGCTCGTGTAGAGCTGGTAGGACTGAATTTTGGCCACGAGCATAGAGGAATGGTAGGCCTTCCTCCCAAAGGAGTCTAAGGTTCTAGAGTCCTTGCCCGGGGGCGCCGAAGCATGCTCCCTAGAACTCTTAGCCTTCTTTAGGGCCAGATCCACAACTCCAGAATCATGAGGCAACTGAGTGCGCATCAGATCTGGGTCCCCATGGATCCGGTACTGGGACTCGATCTTCTTGGGGATGTGGGGATTAGTTAAAGGCTTGGTCCAGTTCGCCAGCAATGTCTTTTTTAGGACATGGTGCATGGGTACAGTGGACGCTTCCTTAGGTGGAGAAGGATAGTCCAGGAGCTCAAACATTTCAGCCCTGGGCTCGTCCTCCACAACCACCGGGAAGGGGATGGCCGTAGACATCTCCCGGACAAAGGAAGCAAAAGACAGACTCTCGGGAGGAGAAAGCTGTCTCTCAGGAGAGGGAGTGGGATCGGAAGGAAGACCCTCAGACTCCTCGTCAGAGAAATATCTGGGGTCTTCTTCCTCTTCCCACGAGGCCTCACCCTCGGTGTCAGACACAAGTTCACGGACCTGTGTCTGCAACCGTGCCCGACTCGACTCTGTGGAGCCACGTCCACGATGGGGGCGTCGAGAGGTAGACTCCCTCGCCCGCATTGGCGAAGCTCCCTCCGCCGACGTAGTCGGGGAGCCCTCCTGGGAGGCGGCGGCAGCCGGTACCGCACGCGGCACCGACGCCGGAGACCTCACCTCGGGCGATGGGCCAGCCGGCGCCACGCTCGACGGTACCGGTGGCGCAAGCACCGCCGGTACCGGAGGGGTAGGGCGCAACAGCTCTCCCAGAATCTCTGGGAGAACGGCCCGGAGGCTCTCGTTCAGAGCGGCTGCAGAGAAAGGCATGGAGGTCGATGCAGGCGTCGACGTCAGAACCTGTTCCGGGCGTGGAGGCTGTTCCGGGCTGTCCAGAGTGGAGCGCATCGACACCTCCTGAACAGAGGGTGAGCGGTCCTCTCGGTGCCGATGCCTGGTGGGTGCCGACTCCCTCGGCGACCCAGAGCTCTCGGTGCTGACCCAGGAAGGAGACCGATGACAATGCTTCTTCGATGTCTTGGAACGAAGCATGTCACCGGAGCTTGCCGGCACCGACGAGGACGTAGAATCCACTCGTCGCTTCCTCGGGGCCGAGGCCGAAGGAGGTCGGTCTCGGGGGGGCTGTACCGCAGGAGCCCTCAGGGTAGGGGGAGACCCACCCGAAGGCTCACCGCCACCAGCAGGGGAATGGACAGCCCTCACCTGCACTCCAGACGAAGCACCACCGTCCGACGACATCAGCAGACGAGGTCCCGGTACCACCGACGTCGATGCAGCTATCCGATGTCTCGGCGCCGATGCCTCGATGCACTCGATGCACTGGCGGCCGAGGATGAAGCTCTGGACGCTGAAGACTTCGATGCACTCGATACCCCCGGTGCCGATGCCGACGAAGAGCCCGAGAACAAAACGTTCCACTGGGCCAATCTCGCTACCTGAGTCCGCTTTTGCAAAAGGGAACACAGACTACAGGCCTGCGGGCGGTGCCCAGCCCCCAAGCACTGAAGACACGACGCGTGCCTGTCAGTGATCGAGATGACCCGGGCGCACTGGGTGCACTTCTTGAAGCCGCTGGTAGACTTCAATGTCATGGGCGGAAAAATCACGCCGGCGAGATCAAAAGTCGAAATGGCGGAAAAGGCACCGAAAAAACTAGGGGAAGAAAACTTCGACCCGAGGCCTAAAAGTGGCCTACCCCGACGACGAAAGAAAACTTACCGGGGCGAAAGCTGGAAATAGCGGGGGAAGAAAAGACCAAGAGTCTTTTCCCACACAGAATGGATTATAATTTTTCTCTTTTGAAAACACACGACGAACGCGCGAGGTCGACTTTGCGGGGCCCGACACGGCGAAAACACGACCGTACCGAGCGCGGAGAAAAGAAGACTGACGAACACGAGCCGGTTCGGGCGGGAAGACGGCCGCGCATGCGCGGTGCGCATGAGCGCGCGAGGACTAGCAAAGGCCTTTGCTAGTGAAGTTTCCGATTGGAGGGGCTGCCGTGGACGTCACCCATCAGTGAGAACAAGCAGCCTGCTTGTCCTCGGAGAAACTGTTGTTCTTTTCTTAACAGCACTACGGGCCTTTAAAAATGGAACACAGTTCTTTAATGAATGAGCCTTGACAAAAAGACCCGACACGGGCCGTGTTTCGGTGACTAGCACCTGCGTCAGGGGTCACAGTGATGACGTGGAAAACTTGGGGAATAACTCGAATATATTCCTCTACAATATATTATTCCTTACCCCACGTCTCATGTAGTAAAAGCTACAAAGCACCAAGGCACTTTCACTTTCTGTATCAAAATCCATTTTGATACAGAAAGTGAAAGTGCCTTGGTGCTTTGTAGCTTTTACTACATGAGACGTGGGGTAAGGAATAATATATTGTAGAGGAATATATTCGAGTTATTCCCCAAGTTTTCCACGTCATCACTGTGACCCCTGACGCAGGTGCTAGTCACCGAAACACGGCCCGTGTCGGGTCTTTTGTCAAGGCTCATTCATTAAAGAACTGTGTTCCATTTTTAAAGGCCCGTGGTGCTGTTTTTTTTGTTTGGACTTTAGTTTGTACTTTGTTCCCTCTCTTTTGTTATGTTCTTTTCTTAACAACAGAACAGACACATTACCACCTCTAGTTAACTGAACATGGGTTAAGACCACAAACTCGGTGGCCTAGTTCAGTAATTTCCATGCGCAGATCAGCCCCCAACATGGCCAACTCCATCTGGATTGCTTTAATATCCGATTTGATTTCTTTCAGCCACTCTCTAATCTCATTTAAAGGCCCTCCATGTTGCATGGCCAAGATTTCTCCAGCTAAAAATAGCTCAGGTTACTATGTCAAAGAAAGCTGTTAGGAATCCAGCGCCATCTTCTCGCCTATCTTGGCCTTCGTGCTGCTAGGCCCCAAATTTCCTGTGTAGGCAAAGCCCAACAAATCCACTGACTGGCTTTTAATGCTCATCTCATGCGTTTTGGTACACTAAGGTACAAAACACCAGTTTTTATAGGCCTAGGTTGCCAGGTGATAAATGTATATAGCTTTGAAAGAGAACCGCCCAGAGCTCTCAAGTCATATAGCCATCACTTCCTCTCCCCTTTCATTTATTTTTCTGCCTCTCTGTCCACATTTCATTTATTCTTACTAGCCAGTCTTTAATTTCCCTCTTTTTACTACGTCTACCTAATGGGAAAAGAGTTACAATCAAAGAGGTTTAAATATCATATACAGGTACTTATTTTGTACCTGGGGCAATGAAGGGTTAAGTGGCTTGCCTGGAGTCACAAAGAGCTGCAGTGGGAATCAAACCCAATTCCCCAGGTTTTCAGGCCGCTGCACTGATCATTAGGCTACTCCTACAGCTTTCCATCTCTTTTCCTCACCCCGGCTCTCCCATTCCCACTTCCTTTAATTCCCCAGTTGTTCACTATCCTCTTTCTCTTCTATTCAGCATTTCCCCTCTTCTATCTACTCCACTTCCATCCAGCATTTC
Organism: Microcaecilia unicolor; assembly: GCF_901765095.1. Classification (NCBI taxonomy): domain Eukaryota; kingdom Metazoa; phylum Chordata; class Amphibia; order Gymnophiona; family Siphonopidae; genus Microcaecilia; species Microcaecilia unicolor. The sequence continues at coordinate 308,574,230 of NC_044037.1, read as the reverse complement.
TTCTCTCCTCATCCACCGCATCTGCCCCCTTCCATTCAATATTTCTCCTCTCCACCTTCCATCCAGCATCTCCCTTCTCTCTTCTTCCCTTTCTTTCTGGCATCTCTCCTTTCCATTCCATTCGGCCTCTCTCTCCCCCCTTCCAATTCAGATTGCCTATCTTCCTTCTATCCAACATCTCTCCTCTCTATCTTCCCCTCTTCCATCCAGCATCTGCCTTCTCTCCTTCTAAGCAGGATTTCCTCTCTCATTCTTCTTCCATCATCTCCCTCCTCTATCCACTATTTCCAGCTGGCTTCTCCTCCTCTCTCCTCCCTGCCAATCAGCATTTCTTCTTTCTTCCCGCTAACATCCAACATCTCCCTCTTTCCATGCAGCATCTCCCCCTCTCCAGCCAGTGTCTGCCTCCAGTTCTCCATCCTTCCAGTCAGCCACTGCTTCTCTTTTTACACTCTCTATATGGCATTACCTCCATCTTTCTTCTCTCCTTTCAACTACCATATTTCTCTCCCTCACTCCCTTCCTCCTCCCCCCATCCACCAACTGGAGCAGCAGCGGCAATTAAAGAAAGTCATATGGCTGTGGTTCAACTTCTGCTGGTCCAGTCCTGCCCCCTCCAGAACAGGAAGCTGACATCAAAAGGGTCGAGACTGGAAGACCTGGCTGCATTGGGCAGAGAAGTTGCAGCCCTGCACCCATTTTGTTTGGAAATGGCAATAGGAGGGAGGGAGGTGAGGAAAGATGTGGTTGTGGCTTGGGAGGTCTAACCTTCCCCAAGCCTCTTATACTAGGCACCTATGCCAACTGCAATGCTTTTAGGCATCCATGTAAAATACCCAGATAAAAGTGCACTGTAGTAATCAAGTTTAAATAGAACCTGGCTTTGAACAACAGTTCTAAAATCATCTGCAGAAATTATGGGCTTTAATATACTCGATACATACAAAAAAGATAATGATAGCCTTGACTTATTCTTGCAGGATGTTTAAAAATGAAAATGTCAAACATATTATCCAATCCCTGCACCACAGCCCATGACTACAATCAAATTTATCTAACATTTTATGAAGACACAAATCTTGGAAAATTCACATGGTAATGAATGCACAAAAGTACCTCTCACCTTCTTCAGAGGAACAAGCCCATAGGCAAATTTTGGTGTGGCGGGGGGCATCGGACCATGAGGTACATCCAGAAACTGGTCAAGAACAAAATAAAGAGGAGAATCTGTTATTTAAGTAGGGGGTAGACAAAGATTGGAAAGGTAGGCCAAAAGACAGTACCACCCCATTCTTGTCTAAACACACGTTTTACGAAAGTTTAAAACACACTATTAACCCTCACAGACCAAAAGAACTCACCACCCCTCATTCTTCTAGGACCTTCCATACCTTACTGATGACAGATCTTATAGAAAACAGTTTGTCTGTGGGGTCCCCAGCTTCTGAGAGAGGGGCATCATAATCATAGCTAGTAGTCACCGGCAAGTACTTGTTCTTGTAATCAGCACCTGGACAAAAGGTAAATAGAGTGACATTGATTTGGAGAAGGGTGGGAGGTAGAGGCTGGGGAGCGTTGTTCCAGCCCTATCATATGGGGGGAGGAGAAGAAAGCAGAGGAAGTGCAGCATTCCTGTGAGGGGAAATACATTTTGCCAGCTATATGAATTAAGAATAGAGAAGGGAATGAGGGAACGTAAGAGTTAGGCATACCAGTTCTGGGAAGTACTAGTAGAGGAGAGGAAGGGGTATCAACCGTATAAAGTGAGAGTGAAAGGGAAGGGAAGGGATATCAGGGCCTGTGAAGTATGTGGGTCAGGCCCGGGAGGTAGGAGGAAATATGTCAGGTTTGTGAGGTGAAAAGAAGAGGTTGAGCATGATCTGTGATATCAGACTCAGGGAGGGACTGAGTGCATGCTCTGCCAGGTCAGTGAAGTTCAAGAGAAACAGTGTGTTCCATGAGGGCTTTAAACTAGGATTGTCATAGATGAATAAACAAAGCTCCCAGGCAAGTAAAAGCTCTAAAGGTCTCTATAGAAACAGAAAGAAAAAATGGCAATATGTGGAAAGCTGTGTATATTAATGTAAGTTCTGTATCTAGAGGCTAACTTGGATATAGTGGTGGTCACAGAGACGTGGTTAACAGCGAACCATAACCGAGATACAGCTATACTGGGCTATAATCTATTCAGAAAGGACAGTATAGCGAAGGGGGAAGGGTAGGGGATAAGATTTGATATACTGCCTTTCTATGGTTACAATCAAAGCAGTTTATAATGGAGGGTTAAGTGACTTGCCCGAAGTCACAAGGAGCTGCAGTGGTTCCTCTGGTTCTCAGGCTGCTGCACTAACCATTGGGCTAGTCATCAACTCATAGGAAGAAAGGGAGAAAGGGTGGTGCTATATGTTAAAAATAATATTAAAACAACAGAAGTACGGGACTTACAAGGTAAGAAGACGGCACTGTGGGATAATTTGGAAAAAGGGAACAGAGCATCTATTTACAGACATCATAACTATTTTAGGATTTAGCTCACGCCATTTTTAGAAGCATCTCAAGGGTGCTACATTCAGGTACACTAGGTATTTCCCTGTCCCTAGAGGATTTACTATCTAATTTTTGTACCTAAGGCAGTAGGATCTAACCAGGTGGAAGTGGAGGGCCTAAGATGAGCTCTTCAAAAAATTTTTGAGACCTGATCTTGACTCTCAGTTGCCTCAGATATAAACTTAGACTGTGATCCCTAAGGGGAAAGAGAATAGAAGTTGCTTACCTGTAACGGTAGTTCTCCGTGGGTAGTTCATCATCTAGCCACACAGCTGAAGTGACATCTGGATGACGTTCCTGACCCAGCCTTCCAATAGCACAGAACTTTAAAGAGCTCATAAGTACATAAGTATTGCCATACTGGGACAGAACAAAGGTCCATCAAGCCCAGATCCTGTTTCCAACAGTGGCCAATCCTGGTCACAAATACCTGCAAGATCCTCAAAAAAGTACAAAACATTTTATGCTGCTTATCCCAGAAATAGTGGATTTTCCCCAAGTCCAATTTAATAATAGTCTATGGACTTTTGCTTTAGGAAGCCGTCCAAACCTTTTAAAAACTCTGCTAAGCTAACCACCTTTACCACATTTTATGGCAACGCATTCCAGAGTTGAATTACATGTTGAGTGTACTAGTGCTGTCCGGTCAAAATATTTTTGAATCAGTACGATTCGATTCTTTCAAAAAAAATGGTTTTCGGTTGAATTTGATTCGATTTAACTAGATTGAAATAGTGAGGCCCACATGCTAATATTATAACACAAAGGGTAAAAAAAACAAAAAAAAAAACAGGCAGCAGCAATTGAACAAAGGCAAACTTTAATGTGAGCATGCCATGCTGTGTTCCACCATGTGAAAAGTGAAGTTTGGTCAAGTCCTACATCTTCCAATTTTTATTAAGAAAAATCATTTTGTCCACTTTGGCTGGCTTCATAAAACTGCAATTATAATTTGATCAACAGCAGCAGAAAAAATTCTTTCTGAGGGCACAGAGGTGGCTGGCGTACACAGAAACCTCTGTGTAAGCCAGTTCAATAGTGGCAATTTCATTTGACTTTGCTGCCAGAAACAAAAAACATCACAGCCAGTTTCCAAAGGATCTTCGTGTTTATAGCAAGCAAGTTCTGCACTGCATCTAATTCGAATATCACTGTCATAGTCTGATTGTGATGGAAGTCTGGCTTTCTTAGCTGAAACATTTGTATATTCCACTGTTTCCCAGAAACTGCGTTTTTGTTGAGGCTTATCCACATCATGTGTTCCAAACTCTGGAACGGCTGGTAATGTCTGAGTGATCTCCATGGCTGTGCCGTTGCTGACTGGTACATCAGTGGTTTGCATTTTCATGATCTCTTGAGCTGCAACTGCAATGACATCTGGTACTTCACCGTAGGTTGACTTGAACCTCAGATCCAGGAAGCTGCTTAATCTATATAAATGATCAAATATTATATCTTGAAATCTGTGGAGTAAACTTTTCTTCAGCTCTTCTTTCAAGCGAGAGATAACTTTCAGGTTTGCTGATTCTGTATCTTCATCATCGATATCAACTTCCTCCTCTCCTGAATCTTTTCCATATGTTGTATTGATTTAATTAATCAGGTGTTCAACCAGCGGATGAATGACACAGTAGCATACTGTTCTCCAGATGCAATTGTTGTGGCTTCCTCAAAAGCCTGCAAAACATCAACGAGTTTTTGGGCAAGATCATAGTCACGTTCAGCAGGTGCACTTTTCTTTCTGATTTTATTGCTGCTGCTCAAAGCTAAACCAATGGTTTGCTTCAGTTCAACTGCACTTTGCAACATAATGCATGTACTGTTCCAACATCTTTTCATATCACCAATCAGTTTCTTCACTGGCATTCCCAGCATTTCTTGAGCAGTTTTCAAGCTTTCTGTAAGTATAGTACTGTGATGGAAAGTGCTGACGATATCATGGAATTTATTGATGACATCAGAGATTGCTGGATGAAACCGCAGCCCATCTTCCACACATAACTACAGAGTGTGTCCGAAGCAACAACGGTGAGCGGTACAGATTCCTTTTCAAATAAGTTTCCCCACTGCATTTTTCTTAGATGCAGCAATATTGGTAACATTTGCAAAAACTTTGCCTTCTAGCTGCCATTTCTTCACTGCACTTTCCACAGTCACCTGTACGTCTCTCTGGCATGTACTCCCTGAGCCAGTACGTCAGGCTCAGTCTCTGGCTGTCTTCAAGTCTAGGCTTAAAGCCCACCTCTTTGCTACTGCTTTCGACTCCTAACCATGACTCTCTTACTCAACACCCTCACTTATCACCCCTACCACTGCAATTTCCCCACCCCTAGCTGTCTGTTCGTCTGTCCAATTTAGATTGTAAGCTCTGTTGAGCAGGGACTGTCTTTTCATGTTAATATGTACAGCGCTGCGTAAGTCTAGTAGCGCTATAGAAATGTTTAATAGTAGTAGTAGTAGTACTGTGTATCCAGCACAATAGTCAATGCATGAAAGTCATCATTTATGCCATGTGCAGTAATAATAATATAAGCTGCCATGGTTCTGCTGGTCCAGAGATCTGTGATAATGCTTGCATATCTTTGAAGCTGACTCAAAATGTAGATGGACGACTCAAAATGTAGATGGACATATCATCATATTTAGCTTCAATCATTCCACATAAAGTTTGACATGATGGCGGTACAAACCCGTTGAGAGACTGAGAATAGGCCAAAAAGCCTTCATCTGTAACAACCCAAATTGGTTGCATATCTTTACCAATAAAATAAACGAGGGCAGTGTTAATTTTTTTCTTTTCTGCTGGTGGAAGTGGCTTGTGGAAAAAGCATGAAACCCGGGCTTGAGAAGAGGCTGCTGATGTGTTAGGCTTTGTGGCCACAAAGGTGTTGGACTTAACAGATTTCTTAGAAGTGTCTTCAGCTTGAAGATCAACAAATTTTGCTTTATGATGTCTTTCAACATGCTGCCAAAGATTACTGGTGCCACCACTATGTTTAACTTTAACTTTGCAAAGCATACATTTCGCAAATTCTCCGTTCTGTATGGTTTCATCATTCAATTGTGCAAATACAGACCATATTACTGACCTCTGACCAACAGGGCATGCTGACCTTGATTTATTCTCTTTCTCCATCAAATCCATTGTGTTCAAGATTTGCAGTTCAATTTGCATGGAGGTTGGGGCATCCTGTGCGAAGAAGACAGAACTGCAATCTTCCCTCCAGCAGAGTGTGTCTTTTAGGCTTGGGGAACAGTCAGAGAGCCACTGGGTCTTAGGAGGAGCACTAAGGGGGAAAGTGGGAACATGGCGGCATGGAGGTGGGGGGGTGGGACACACATCCTGCGTGAAGATGGAAGATGCAGAAGAAGGCGGGAAGGTGGCTGGTGGCAGAGAAAGTGGCTAATAGTGAATTTTTAAAAAAATCAATTTTTTAACGAAACGAATCGATCTGATTTGCCGAAAATGAATAGATTTGAATCACGAATTGGACAGCACTAGTGTGTACCTTCCCACCACTGTACAATAGTATAAATACAGTAAAGTAGACCTGTCAAATCAGTTAGTATTCAAGCTTGCAACAACTCAGGGTGGGCGGGTGGGACTGTGTGGCTAGATGATGAACTGTTGAAGGAGAAATACCATTACAGGTAAGCAACTTCTATTTATTTATTGCATTTGTATCCCACATTTTCCCACCTTTTTTTTGTTACATTTGTACCCCGTGCTTTCCCACTCATGGCAGGCTCAATGTGGCTTACAGTATGCCGTAGTGGCGATCGCCATTTCCAGAATGAGAAATACAGGTGGTATTGCATTAAGTACATACAGGAGGATGCAGAGCAGTGCGCTGGGCAGGAAAGAGCCCCCTCTTTCCTGCCCAGCGCACTGCTCTGCATCCTCCTGTATGCTGCCTGTGACGGTCTCGGAGAGATTCAAAATGGCCGCCGAGAATTGAAGTCTCGCGAGGCCACTTCAATTCTCAGCGGCCATTTTGAATCTCGCCGAGACCGTCACAGGCAGCATACAGGAGGATGCAGAGCAGCGCGCTGGGCAGGAAAGAGGGGGCTCTTTCCTGCCCCGACGTCACTAGACCACCAGGGAAGATCGCGTGAGTAAGGGGAGAGGTCGTGACAGGGCGATCCCGAACTCGGAGGGAGGGATTCGGACAAGACGCACCGGAGCACCTAGGTTTTAGAGGAGGGAAAAAGTGCGTCTTATAGTCCGAATTTTTTTTTTCCTATTTCCCTCCTCTAAAACCTAGGTGCGTCTTATGGTCCGGTGCGTCTTATAGTCTGAAAAATACGGTATTTTATTTTTATTTATTTCACCATTCTTGATATACCGCAAGGGGGCCGGTGAGGGCAGCTATATGGTTTTCAACAGTATTTTAAAAACCGTATTAAGAAAGCAACTATTTTAACTAAATAATTTTTCTCAGTCTTTCGCAGCTTCACAACATCTCCTTCTAGCACACAAAGTTCTTCCCTTATCCCTTCAGCTAAATGTCTCTCGCAATACTTCATGACTAAAGTTCAAACTTTACTCAACAAGTACCCACCCTCTGGTCCCACCCCTTTGTCTCCACCCCCCCCCATGTCGGACTGTACTGGCTCCCCATCATGAACCTTTTCATCCACAAACTCTCCACTCTCTCTCCTTAGCCCTGCTTGGCACCAGGTCTACCTACTATGCTCTTGACCCTCTACCCTCTTCCTGGCTAAAGATCCAGGAATTTAATCTTTTACCATATATTCTCTCATTAGTTAATAAAAGTCTCTCATTAGGACAGGTCCCACAACTGTGGAAATCTGCCGTTGTCAGGCCCATTCTAAGAAAACCTTCTCTTGATCCTCAGCTTCCTGCCCACTACCAGCCAGTTTCCAACTTATGTTTCTTACCCAAAGTTTTGGAGAAAATAGTATTTTCCCAATTGTCTTCCTATGCTCTTCATCCAAAACAATCCGGTTTTGGGACCCACTTTAGCACAGAAAGTGTCATCACTGCTGTCCATAATGAACTTCATACTCACTTCGACAAACATAAGGCTGTTTTAGCTATTTCTCTCAATTTGTTGGCTGCTTTCGAACTTGTGGATCACTCTCTACTATAATCTCATCTTTCCTCGCTTGGTCTCAGGGGTCAGTTCTTTTACCTCTGCTCTTTAACCTATTTCTCAGCCCTCTTGTAACTCTGATCCAATCTACCGGCTATCGTTCCATTTCTATCCTGATAACACCCTCTTACTTTTCCCTACTAACCCTTACAGTACCTCACTTTCACCGCTTCAAAACTGCTTAGAACTTGTTTCCAGGTAGCTTGCTGACCACAGACTCGTACTGAACAAAGGCAAAGCTTGGCTTGCTGGATCACAGGGAGATCTCTCGATTCTGTCCGCCCCCCTCTGAACTTCTTTGGCTCCAACATCCAGCCAGTGGATTCTTTCTGCAATCTAGGAATTATCTTCAATTCACATCTCACATTCGTACCCCAAGTTGCCAATATCTGTAAAACAGGGTTCTTCATCCTTCACCAACTACGTGCAGTACGTTGATATTTCAATTCATCTGTTTTCCATTCACTGATCCTAGCGCTTGTAACTTCAAGACTGAACTATTGTATTATTGTTTACCTTGGTTTCGCCCAGACCACCATCAAGTGACTACAATCCCTACAGAACATAGCTATCCGTTTGCTTTGCCATGCCCACTGCCAAGACGATGTTTCCCCTTTGTTCCAACTGTACTTCTGGCTTCCCATTCAACAGCACATTGTCTTTAAACTGTTTATACTTGCATTTAAGGCAAATAGGCTAGGACTCCCAGAGTATCTATTCTCCTTCATCATTCCATATTCGTTGGCCCATCTTCTCCATTCCCTGATTGACCACCGCCTGGACTTACCTGGTCCCAAGTTAGCACAATTACAATCAATGAGACATTACACTTTCCACCTTGTTGCTCCCTGTCATTGGAATTCACTACCTTTGAAACTCTGCGCAGAACCTTCGTTCAAGATTTTTAAAGCTGGCTTGAAAGCCTGGCTGTTTGTCCAGGTCTTTGGTTCATCTGGTGTATAGCTGCTATAGGGCAGGATGCTGTAATTCCCTTCCCCCCTCCCCCATATTTCCTTACACTGTTCCTCCTTTCTACCCTCCCCTCTCCTCTCCTTAATTGCCCTCTGCTTCACAATCCCCCCCCCCCCCCCAAAAAAAAAAACCTTCTCTTTTCCTTTCTCTCCCTACTCAGTGTGGTTGATCCTCTGTATGCTTATCATCCTGTATGCTGGTTATTTTCCTATCAAATATTGTAGTTCCTTTCTGATAACTTTGATTTTATTGTACACCGCCTAGATCTGTCAGTTAGGCTTGGTGGTATAGAAAATCTTAATAAACTATAAACCAGTGGTTCCCAAACTTTCTCAGGTCAGGACGCCCCTAGGCTACACATCTCCTCTCAAGTCTCCCCCTCCCGTTGTCGCCACCGATGGTATTGAGTCCTACCTTCTCTCCTTCCTCTGTCCATCTTCTTACCACCTTCTCTCCCCGTTCCATCCAGCTTCTATCCATCTTCTCTCTCCCTTCCATCCAGTTTCTGTCCACCTTCTCTCTCTCTCTCCCTTCCATCCAGCTTCTGTCCACCTTCTCTCTCTCTCTCCCTTCCATCCAGCTTCTGTCCATCTTCTCTCCCACTTCCGTCCAGCTTCTGCCCTCTTTCTCTCTCCATCCTTCCAGCTATGGTCTCCCCCTTTCTCTCCATTCTTCTACCCAGCATCTTCTCTCTCTCCAACCCTTTTCCATTCAGTGTGTTCCCACTTTTTTGTCCCCATCTTTCTGCTCATCTCTCTCTTCTATCCAGAGTCCCCACTCTTCTATCGTTTTTTCTCCCCTCTTCCCATTCAGCAACTCCTGCATCTCTCTCTACAACCCCCTTTCTCCTCCACCCAGTATCTTCTGTTTCCTGGCCACCACTGCTTCTTCTGATGAGCAGCAACAGCCCCGACAGAACAACAAATAGCAAGCACAGGGCCACACCTTTTCAGGGACACGCTGTTGGCTCTGCCATCTTCTGCCCCAGAACAGGACGTTGACATCAGTGGGGGCAGAGGACGAAGAGCCAACAGCATATATCTGAAGTGGCGGCTTTCTGTTGTTTTGCTGCCACTGCTGCTCATCGGGAGAAGCAGCAGCAGCGATGCAATGGTGGCAGTGTGTCAAAGTGGGAGAATTGGGGAAACTTGGTAGGTCTGTAGGAGGAAGGTGAAGAAAATATGCCGTGACACCCCTGTGAGTTTGCTACAGTGCCCTAGGGTGCCGCAGCACACAGTTTGGGAACTGCTGCTATAAAGTATAAAAACTCAGGGGAAAAAAGAAAAAAACAAAACACAGAGGAGACAGAGGGAGACAGGTTAGGCCTTAGTGAAGAGGTCTGTCTTAAGAAGAGATTTAAATTTGAGAAGAGAAGACTCAAAACAGAGCTCTGCAGGGAGGGAATTCCAAAGAGAGGGTCCAAAGTAGTTGAAGGCAGTTTTGCAAGAAATGACCAAATGAAGAGCTTCTGGTGAAGGCCGCACAAATAGATTCGAAGATGTGAAACGGAGTGCATGAGTAGGGACTCAAGCATGAAATTGTGGATCTGCTGTTAGTAATATGTAACCTGTTGTTAAAATCGTCCATAGTACCTGAAGATTGGAGGGTGGCCAATGTGACACAGATTTTTTTAAATGGTTCTAGGGGTGATCCGGGAAATTACAGACTGGTAAGCCTGACGTTGGTGCCGGGCAAAATAGTGGAAACGTACGACCACATAAACTTCCGCAAATCACTAAAAACTAACCTGTTTAAGAAGGCATACTCTAACGACCCGACCTAAATGCCCAATCTCAGCAACACAACCAAACTAAAGCACGCAATGAACATAACACAATTCTTCTGTTCTATGATTCCCTAATGTGGCTGTACCACATGAACTTTATCTTACCACGACAACACCTTGTATTTGTTCACACCGGAGCCTGCAAAGGCCCTCCGGTACTATGTAAGTCGCATTGAGCCTACAAATATGTGGGAAAATGTGGGATACAAATGTAACAACTAAATAAAATAAAGAAAGAAAGAAAGAAAGAAAGAAAGAATAAAATTACAGAACACGTAGACAAACATGGTTTAATGGGACACAGTCAGCATGGGTTCAGCAAAGGGAAGTCTTGCCTCACCGATTTGCTTCATTTCCTTGAAGGTGTGATAAACATGTGGATAAAGGTGAGCCAGTTGATGTAGTGTATCTCGATTTTCAGAAATCGTTTGATAAAGTTCCTCATGAGAGGCTCCTGAGAAAATTAGAGTAATGGGATAGGAGGCAAGGTTCTGGTGTGGATTAGGAATTGGTTATTGGATAGAAAACAGAGGGTAGAGTTAAATGTTCATTTCTCTCAATAGAGGAGGGTGAACAGTGGAGTGCCGCAGGGATCTGTGCTGGGACCGGTACTATTTAACATATTGATAAATGATATGGAAATCGGAATGACGAGTGAGGTCATTAAATTTGCAGATGATATAAAACTATTCAAGGTTGTTAAAACATGTGTGGACTGTGAATTTTGCAGGAAGACCATAGGAAATTGGAAAACTGGGCAACCAAATGGTAGATGAAATTTAATGTGGACAAACGCAAGGTGATGCACTTTGGAAAGAATAATCCAAGTCATAGTTACCTGATGCTAGGTTCCACCTTGGGGGTCAACGCTCAAGAAAAAGAACCAGGTGTCATTGCAGAAAATACACTGAAATCTTCTGCTCAGTGTACGGTGGTGGCCAAAAAAGCAAACAGGATGCTAGGAATTATTAGGAAAGGGATGGTGAATAAGACCGAAAATACTATACTGCCTCTGTATCGCTCCATGGTGCAACCGAACCTTGAGTACTGCATTCAGTTCTGGTCGCCATATTTAAAAAAAATATAGTGGAATTAGAAAAGGTTCAAACAAGAGCAACCAGAATGATAAAGGGGATGGAACTTCTCTCGTATGAGGAAAGGCTACAGAGGTTAGGGCTCTTCTGCTTGGAAAAGAGATGGATGAGGGGAGATATGATTGAGTTCTACAAAATTCTGAGTGGTGTAGAACGAGTAGAAGTAAATAGATTTTTAATTCGTTCCAAAAATAAAAAGACTAGGGGACACTGAAGGAAGTTACACAAATAGGAGGAAATATTTTTTTCACTCAATGAATAGTTACGCTCTGGAACTCTTTGCTGGAGGATGTAGTAACAGCGGTTAGCGTATCTGGGTATATAAAAAGGTCTGGACAAGGGAAAGTCCATAGTTTGCTATTGAGACAGACATGGGGAGGCAGCTGCTTGGCCCAGGATTGGTAGTATGGAATGTTGCTAATAATTGTGTTTCTGCCAAGTACTTGTGATCTGGCTTGGCCACTCTTTGGAAATGGGATACTGGGCTAGATGGATCATTGCTCTGACCCAATATGGCTACTCTTATGTTCTTATGGACATAGAGAATAGGAAGCTTATTCAGGTAGGCAGGGGTTGAAGGAGATCGGCCTTTGAAAACAAAATAAAAATGAATTTTGAATTGAATACAAGACGAGTGGAGATGGGAAGCCAGTGTTCAGTGTGAAGAAGGGAAATGATATGATGAAAAAAATTGTGCACAGTGAAGTAACTTGACAGCTGTGGACTGAGTAAGTTGCATGTTTTTTGGGACCCAAAGCAATTGAGAAGTTTATTGAACTTGAAGAAAAATGTGACATAGATGTTATGCTACCTTGTTAATTCCATCAGTTTGCACAGTCTAAATTGATTTAATAGTAACCTGTTCCAATATTTTGTCTTCTTTCCCTATGAACATTTGAAGTATTGTCTCCTTTATAAGATTTTTTAAATCCATTGAGGGCTTGATAAAAAAAGTCATGAAGGTTTATTTCTATTTAATTTCCTTATATGTAGGTTTCTTTCATTATATTTCCTGTTATTTCTAGACAAAGAATTTGTACGTACAAATTTACATAAATAAAAAGGAATAGCTTTCACTCTCCAAACTTGAATATTATTAGAAATCTGTGGGGAGATCTCAAACATGCAGTACATGGAAGGAGACTGAAAAATATTTCTGAGTTAGAAGGGTTAAGGAGGTCTTTTACTAAGGTGTGCTAGCGTTTTTTTGCTCATGCTAAAAAGCAGCTGGCACTAAATGCTGAGACACCCATAGGAATGTAATGGGTGTCTCAGCGTTTAGCATCAGCTGATGTTTAGCACAAACTAAAAACGATACCAATAACCCAAACATGCAACCCACCCACAGCAATGGACACACACTAGATATCATTACCCATAAATTCTCATCAGAACCAAATCTCACACTAATAGACACAAAATGGACAGCTACGCCATGGTCCGATCACTACAGAGCAAACCTCTCCCTGCACTGGCGAACAAAAAATGCACAACAAAAACAAGAACTACAAACCTATACCACGAGGGGCAAAATAGACCCGCTAACATTCTGGCAACAATTCTACATCGACGAATGGACAACACCTACAGACTCACCCCAATTTCTTCAAGAATGGGACAACAGATGCAGATCCGAACTAGACAACATAGCACCGCTTCAAACCAGAACATCACATAGAAAAAACTCAATACCATGGTTCAACGAAGAACTGAAAGAACTGAAAACACAAGTCAGAAGACTAGAAAGAGCATGGAACAAGAAAAAAGACGAATCCACACTCCAAGACTGGAAACAACTACAAAGAAAATACAAATACACCATCAGACAAACTAAAAGAACATACTATAAAACCAAAATAGGACCAAACTACAAGGATACACACAAACCTTGCCTTCTCTACCTCACCAGCTCTCCCTCCACTAGTCCGTTCCCCTCTCTCTCCTTCCCCTCATTCCCTTTCCTCCTTTCCTGAAGTTACTATTGAGGAAACTACACTTCTCCTTTCTTCCTCAAAATGTACCACCTGTTCCTCTGATCCCATTCCCACCCACCTTCTTAATGCCATCTCTCCTACTCTTATTCCTTTTATCTGTCACATTCTCAACCTCTCACTTTCCACTGCGACTGTCCCTGCTGCCTTTAAACATGCTGTGGTCACACCTCTCCTTAAGAAGCCTTCACTTGACCCTACTTGTCCCTCTAATTACCGACCCATCTCCCTCCTTCCTTTTCTCTCCAAATTACTTGAGCGTGCTGTTCACCGCCGCTGCCTTGATTTTCTCTCCTCACATGCTATTCTTGACCCATTACAATCTGGTTTTCGCCCTCTCCACTCAACCGAAACTGCGCTTACTAAAGTCTCCAATGACCTATTACTGGCTAAATCCAGAGGTCAATATTCCATCCTCATTCTGCTTGATCTTTCCGCTGCTTTTGACACTGTCGATCACAGCATACTTCTCGATACCCTGTCCTCACTTGGATTCCAGGGCTCTGTCCTTTCCTGCTTCTCTTCCTACCTCTCCCTCCGCACCTTTAGTGTTCACTCTGGTGGATCCTCTTCTACTTCTATCCCTCTGCCTGTCGGCGTACCTCAGGGTTCTGTTCTTGGTCCCCTCCTCTTTTCTATCTACACTTCTTCCCTTGGTTCATTAATCTCATCCCATGGCTTTCCTACCATCTCTATGCTGATGACTCCCAAATCTACCTTTCTACCCCTGGTATCTCACCTTGCATCCAAACCAAAGTTTCAGCGTGCTTGTCTGACATTGCTGCCTGGATGTCTCAACGCCACCTGAAATTAAATATGACCAAAACCGAGCTTCTCATTTTCCCCCCCAAACCCACCTCCCCGCTCCCCCCGTTTTCTATTTCTGTTGATGGCTCTCTCATTCTCCCTGTCTCCTCAGCTCGAAACCTTGGGGTCATCTTTGACTCTTCTCTCTCCTTCTCTGCTCATATCCAGCAGACCGCCAAGACCTGTCGTTTCTTTCTTTACAACATCCGTAAAATCTGCCCCTTTCTTTCCGAGCACTCTACCAAAACCCTCATCCACACCTTTGTCACCTCTCGTTTAGACTACTGCAATCTGCTTCTTGCTGGCCTCCCACTTACGTCACCTCTTCCCTCTCCAGTCGGTTCAAAACTCTGCTGCCCGTCTCATCTTCCGCCAGGGTCGCTTTACTCATACTACCCCTCTCCTCAAGACCCTTCACTGGCTCCCTATCCGTTTTCGCATCCTGTTCAAACTTCTTCTACTAACCTATAAATGTATTCACTCTGCTGCTCCCCAGTATCTCTCCACACTCGTCCTTCCCTACACCCCTTCCCGTGCACTCCGCTCCATGGATAAATCCTTCTTATCTGTTCCCTTCTCCACTACTGCCAACTCCAGACTTCGCGCCTTCTGTCTCGCTGCACCCTACGCCTGGAATAAACTTCCTGAGCCCCTACGTCTTGCCCCATCCTTGGCCACCTTTAAATCTAGACTGAAAGCCCACCTCTTTAACATTGCTTTTGACTCGTAACCACTTGTAACCACTCGCCTCCACCTACCCTCCTCTCTTCCTTCCCGTTCACATTAATTGATTTGATTTGCTTACTTTATTTATTTTTTGTCTATTAGATTGTAAGCTCTTTGAGCAGGGACTGTCTTTCTTCTATGTTTGTGCAGCGCTGCGTATGCCTTGTAGCGCTATAGAAATGCTAAATAGTAGTAGTAGTAGTAAGTCTTCTTACTCGTAAACAAACCACTAAATACTACACCAGTTACTTCTAACAACATAGACACCCCCATCAGCAACCAATCTTGAGAATTACTTTAAGGAAAAAATTATAAAGCTCCGACTCATGATACCTACCAACATAACTGACTACACAAACCTCCTTGAATGTCTTGACCCAATACCTGGGGAATACCCAGCAGACCGATCATGGACCAAGTTTGACATGCTCTCGTTCAATTACATCTCACAAGCGCTCGGAAGATACGCCAAGTCACAATGCAAATTAGACATTCGCCCTACTAGCCTTATAAGATCTGCCCCTAAACAATTCAAAACAGACCTCACGAAACACTTAAACTACAGGCTACAAAATGGTCTCTTCCCCACGGATAAAGGAAACATCTTACTTACTCCTCTACCTAAAGACGCTAAGAAAAGCACAATGGACCTAACCCATTATCGCCCAGTAGCATCTATTCCGCTCATAACCAAACTCATGGAGGGCATAGTGACTAAACAACTCACTGAATACCTAAACAAACACTCAATTCTGCACGAAGCTCAATCAGGATTTCGATCGAATCACAGCACTGAAACGGGTCTAGTGTCTGTAATGAACTCATTTAAACACGCAATTGCAACTGGCAACAACATACTCCTCCTACAATTTGACATGTCCAGTGCCTTCGACATGGTCAATCATGGAATACTATTATATATACTAGAATACCTTGGTGTAGGAGGTACAGTTCTCAATTGGTTCAGAGGATTCCTGACCACAAGATCATACCAAGTATTTATTTATTTATTTATTTATTGCATTTGTATCCCACATTTTCCCACCTCTTTGCGGGCTCAGTGTGGCTTACAATACGATATGAATAGTAGAAATACATTTGTAACAACTTGAATATGGAATACATTGTGCAGAGTTGTGTGAGACATGCGATTATCATTAGGAATATAACAATGGGACATCAACATGGAAACATTAGGAGGAGACAGTGGGACACAACGAACGCAGACATATCAGCCCCATGGACACCTGAATGTGGAGTCCCCCAAGGATCCCCCCTCTCACCAACCCTCTTCAACCTAATGATGATACCCTTAGCCAAATTACTAGCCAATCAAAACCTCAACCCTTACATATATGCAGACAATGCTACGATTTATATCCTGTTTAAACATGATCTAAATGAAATCACCAACGAGATCAACCAAAGCCTCCAAATCATGCATTCCTGGGCGGATGCATTCCAGTTAAAACTCAACACAGAAAAAACACAATGTCTTGTACTCACCTCACAACATAACACAAGCAACTTCACCACCATACCCACACCAAACTGCTCTCTTCCTGTCTCAAATAACCTGAAAATTCTTGGAGTTATCATTGATCGAAACCTCACACTCGATACCTATGTGAAGAATACAACGAAAAAGATGTTCCACTCCATGTGGAAACTCAAAAGAGTAAAACCTTTCTTCCCGAGATACAACTTCTGTACCGTGGTACAGTCAATGGTACTAAGTCACTTGGATTACTGCAACGCACTATACGCTGGATGCAAAGAACAAACTATCAAGAAAGTTCAGAATACCGCCGCCAGACTCATAGTTGGAAAAACTAAATATGAAAGTGCAAAACCCTTAAGAGAGAAACTTCATTGGCTCCCATTTAAAGAACGCATCACGTTCAAGATCTGCACGATGGTACACAAAATCATCCACGCAGATGCCCCGACCTACATGCTAAACCTCGTGGACCTGCCGCCCATAAACGCCACAAGATCATCCCGCAAATTTCTTAATCTACACTGCCCCGGCTGTAAAGGACTAAAATACAAGCTGATACATGCGGCTGCCTTCTCTTACATGAGTAGGCAGTTGTGGAATGCATTACCTACTGCCTTGAAAACAATCGACGAAACATCTAACTTTCGTAAATCTCTGAAGACATATCTCTTCAACAAGGCCTACAAAGAGAACCCATAACCTAACTAGATCACCTCACCAATCCACCCCAGTTATGAAAGTCTTCCTTCTACATTTATATGCTCAAATCTTTTCTTTTTTTTTTCCTCAATCTTTTTGCATCACTAATTGTATCTGATATCCTGGAATGACGATGCCATAACAGAACTCTGTAAGCCACATTGAGCCTGCAAATAGGTGGGAAAATATGGGATACAAATGCAATAAATAAACCCCAAAACCCTAGTGACCCATCGGAAACCCCTGGTGAGTTCTTATACAAGGATCTCCTACAATCGCTAAGACACCTGTCCTCTCACTGAGATTTTTATCATACCCCAAAAATCACCAGGCGAACACACACATGCCAACCCATATACAACAACATCCACATTCCACTCCTCCCTCCCCCCCCCCCCCCAACAGATCTATTGTGGTCTTCATTTTCGATAACAGAAGAAGGGGGTCTGCTCCATGTTGATTCCAAATACTGAGGAGTAAGAACATAAGAATAGCTATACTGGGTCAAACCAATGGTCCATCTTGCGCAGTAAGCTGCTTCCAACAGTGGCCAATCCAGGTCACAAGCCTGCAACAAAGCAGTAGTGGCCACGTGAACAATCTGAAGATGTCTCAGATCTTGTACTACTAGGTCCTGAATCATTTTACTAAGATCTTGAAGGATGAGTCAGAAAAGTAATAGAGGGCGATGGGGTCATAAGACACAGTAAGGGCAATTCTATAGCTTTGCCTAATGTTAGGCAGCAAGTGCTCGCGTATGTCATAGAATAACATATGTGTGTCGAAAGACATCAATAACTGGCAGCTATTCATTATTTTATAACATATGTGATAAAGTTGTTTAGTGCATAACTGTGAGGGGGTATACGGGTCTATAAGCCGTTGGTACGTTGCCAAGTGATACTATCAGTTGCAATGTATTGCATTGCACACTTAGGCATGCTAACTTGCACTTGCCATTGACATGTCATAAGCTGGTGTGCCTATATTTTGATGCAGCAATGCAGCTTTTCACTAGTATTCTATAACAACTTAGGTGCACCCTGAAACCCAAGATGTAGCTGCCACATTTATAGAACTGCCCGGAGTACATTGTGGATACCTACAGGTAGACATAGAGGTGCAATAAACATTCTAAAACTGAATAAATGGAATGGAATCCTTTTGGACCAGGAGATGCTGATCTGAGAAAGCCTCCTGAGTAGCCAAGGAAGATTCAAGTTTAGAGATCACTAGAAAAGGCAAAAAGCAGATTAAATGCTAGGCCTGACTAAGGACAGCAATGGTTGAGGTAGACATTGATAGCCTCTACAATGAGAGAATATAAAAGCTCAGCACTGCTAACCAAAGGCGGTCGGTGGCCCAACTGTTTGAGGAGGCTAAAGGGGCGGGGTTAGGGGTGGAGCCAGGGGCGGAGCTTAAATACATAATTGTCTGATAACACACAGAAAAAAATAAATACATAAAAATAAAATAATCACAATTAATACCTTTTATTAAATTTAGATATTAGATATGTATCATGTCAAAGAATAAAGTGGTTGCTCAAAGCATATTCTAAGCACAATCGCTCAACTGCAAAACACTATGCACAACTTTGTGCAAAAACACACTCAGAACCTTACTGTACCATAAATATTACACTGGGCAGAACCTAATACACCAATATACCACCCATACGGAAAATGCAGACCGTCAACAATATGAAACAAGGGATCATATCACAATTCTCATGTAGAGCCACAAAACACCCTAATTCATGTTTAATGTGGGATAAAATGCCATAAATAAGTAAATAAATATAAACTTTTAATGTTGAGCACCTGATTCTCAAAGTGCACATATTCCAAACACTATAATGAAAATAAAATGATCTTTTCTACCTTTGTTGTCTGGTGACTTTTTCTGATCATGCTGGCCCAGTATCCGTTCTGCTGCTATCTGTCCTCAGTGCAGGTCAGGAAGTCATCCTCGTTAAATATCTCCCTGGCAACCCAAGACACCTCCAGCCAACCCCACTTTCTCTCCCAGCAGTAAAGTAAACAAATTAAACCATAAACCAATTTCTACAATTGGTTACACAAGGCTAGAGGGCTTTCACTGCAGCTCCTGCTGTGAGGATGGAGGAAAATCAACAATTTAAACCCCTCAGAGCACAGCAAGGGAGGCTTAGCCTGTCCAAGCCTCTTATACCGGGCACCTATGCTGCTAACATGTTTCTATCAGAAATGCAGCCACAATCACAATATAATCTCATTTACTGCAATTGTTCATTTGAAAAACCTTGGTGGTGATTCATTTGATAAGCAAATTAAAACTTAGTTATTTAGAAAATTTGTTTTGATCTGCAATGATTAGATAGAATGTTATTTTTTCTTAATTTTGTATTTCCTGGAGATGTCCAGCTTCTTTATAATTGCAATCCGCACTGAACCGTAAGGTATATGGTAGAATATGTTTATTGTTGTTGTTGTTATTATTATTATTCACATGAGCAATATAAACGTATGACTCAACAATTTCATCATTTGTCAGAACTTTTATATGTATTATACTTTAATTCAACTTTCAACTGCTCAATTATATCTATTTTCAAATTCTATATAAAATGTCAAATTTATCTTAACTAAAGCACATCACTACCAGCAAATAAAAGGTCCCCCAGATCCGAAATGGACCATGTTTTGCAATAGCTGCTTCAAAGGCAGATCCTACATAAATAATGGTGTTCTGATTTCTCATTCCTCATGGCCAGATTGGAATTTCTGGAACACCATTACTACTATAAATAATTTCTATAGCGCTACCAGTCATACGCAGTGCTTCACAATGGTTTAACATCCTTTCTGTCAGATAGAAAGTTTGGTGGGTCAATGTTGTTCTGAATTTTTTGAGTGCAACACTAGAGTACCCCAGGGTTCTACTTTATTTGCAGTATCGTTTAATATTTTTTTTTGTTGCCATTATGTAGGTTTTTGGAAAGTTTGGATGTCTCCTTCAGAATTTATGCTGATGATATCCAATTTTTATTAGTGAATCCTGTGTGGAGGACATTTGAAGCGTTACAAGTACATAAGTATTGCCACACTGGGATAGACCAAAGGTCCATCAAGCCCAGCATCCTGTTTCCAACAGTGGCCAATCCAGGTCACAAATACCTGGCAAGATCCTGAAAAAGTTCAATACATTTTATGCTGCTTATCCCAGAAATAGCAGTGGATTTTCCCCAAGTCAATTTAATAATGGTCTATGGACTTTTCCTTTAGGAAGCCATCTGGGTATGATCAATCAGTGGTTAAAAGGTAACTATTTGAAACTAACTCAGATATTATTATTGTCAAATTTTATCTATTCAGATATTCCTTTGCTGTTTGTGATAGATGATGGAGATCAAAATAGTGGATATAATGTGTAATCTGAGTGTTATTTTGGACACATAGAGGGGAATAATCGAACGGCGCCAGCAATCTATGTTGGCGGCACCACAAACAGCTAGCCGAACCGTATTATCGAAAAGATGGCCGGTCATCTTTTTTTTCGATAATACGGTTTGGCCCAGCCAAATGCCAGAGTTTGCCGGGTTTGAGATGGCCGGTTTTGTTTTTCAGCAATAATGGAAACAAAAAGCGGCCATCTCAACCCCGGCTAAATCCAAGGCATTTGCTCATGGGTGGAGCCTGCATTTGTAGTGCACTGGTCCCCCTCACATGCCAGGACACCAACCGAGCACCCTAGGGGGCACTTCTAAAAAAAAAAAATATATATATATATATATATATACAAATAACTCCCAGGTGCATAGCTCCCTTACCTTGGGTGCTGAGCCCCCCAAATCCCCCCTAAAACCCACTCCCCACAACTCTACACCACTACCATAACCCTTATGGGTGAAGGGGGGCACCTACATGTGGGTAGAGTGGGTTTTTGGGGGGGGGTCTGGGAGGGCTCAACACTTACCACCACAAGTGTAACAGGTAGGGGGGAGAATGGGCCTGGATCCGCCTGCCTGAAGTCCACTATAACCAACAAAAACTGTTCCAGGGATCTGCATACTGCTGTCAGGGAGCTGGGTATGACATCTGAGGCTGGCATACAGGCTGGAAAAAAAGGTTTTTATTTTTATTTTTTTAGTGTGGGAGGAAGTTGGTGACCACTGGGGGAGTACAGGGAGGTCATCCCCCATTCCCTCCGGTGGTCATCTGGTGAGTTGGGGCACCTTTTTGAGGCTTGGTCGTGAAAATAAAAGGACCAAGTAAAACCGGCAAAATACTAATTAACGCCGCTTTTTTTTCCATTATCTGCGAAAGCTGGCCATCTGGTAGCCATGTCCATGCTCGCCCATGTCCCGCCTTCGCTACGCCGCCAACACGCCCCCTTGAATTTTCGCCAGCTTGGCGACAGGAAAGCGGCGAAGGTGTCAAAAAAGCACCTTTCAATTATACTGTTTTCGCCGCTTTTGAGAGATCGCCGGCCATATCCCGATTTATGTTGGAAGATGGCTGGCGATCGCTTTCGAAAATGAGCTGGATAGAGGCATAGTTTCAAAGCACTTAGACTTCCAAAGTTCCATAGGTTTCTATGTAACTTTGTAAGTCTGAGTGCTTTGAAAATGAACCCTTAAATTAACAATGAAAGATCAAGTTGTTAAATTAATTAGTCTGATTTTTTTTCTAAATTAAGGCTTGTGAGATGGCTACAGGATCGTCTAAACACTTTAATTTTAGAATGGTTGTACAGTCCTTAATATTTCCATGTTTCAATTACTGCAACAGTTTGTTACTTGGTCTTCCGAAAACATCTTTAACTTACAAGCAGCACAGAATGCTACTGCAAGGATACTGGCAGGTCTACCTAGGTACACTCATATCACCCGTCCTTAAAATTTTTCATTGGCTACCGATTGAGCAATGAATTAAATTTAAGATTGTTTGGTCTATAAAGTACTTCACCAAATGCTCTCATCCATTCTTCTCTCTAATTTACAACTTTATCAGCCTGCTAGGTCTTTATGTTCTGGTTTCCAAGACTTATTGAGGTTCCTTCTTTTCATCTTATCTGACTTGAATCTGGTAAGAAATCCATGTTTAGAATCATGGGACCTAAACTATAGAATGAATTACCTGTATCTTTTCAAAGTATTATTTCTTTTGTTCAGTTTGAAAAAAGATCTTAAAACATGGCTGTTTCAAAAGGTGTATGGTATTGAGACTTATTAGTTAGTGTATCTATCCTGATCATTATGTGATTTTAAATACTGCTGTTTCATTTTGCTTGTGTGTTATTTATTTTATTTGTAGCATTTGTATCCCACATTTTCCCACCAATTTGCAGGCTCAATGTGGCTTACATTTGCCGTAATGGTGGTTGCCATTTCCGGTTAACATAATTACAGTTGGACTATTGCGTTAAGGTACATACATACTGTCACAATGCACTGGATACTAAGAGGAGGGCCCTCATTCTTAGATGGGCCCTCTTTAGTCACCTCTACCGTGTTGCACCCCGGGGAGTCAGTGACATTATATTTGTGCTTTCCTAGCACGCACATTCGATTATACATTCTGCAAAGGAACTATCAACCCCTGAGGAAGGCTTTTTGACAAAACAAGGACCGTGTTGGGTCCTAATAAATTTTGTTTGGAGCTGTCACCGCTGTGTTTGGCTGGTCACTTGGATTTGTTTTTTCCTCCACTCTGTGTTGCTTTCTGTTTGCCCTCTTTAGTCCCAAAAGGCCAGCTAAGACTGACAGGCTGCAAAAGTCTCAAGGTTTTAGCACACTGCTCACCATGGAGTGCTCTCACTCTATCAATCACTTGACTGCACCTTATGCAGGATAATTTAAGGAGAGTGGATATGCTTGGATATCAGCCTGTTCTACTTCTTTCTCAGTGGGAGTTGAGCTTGAGCACGAGGAAATGGAAGTTTTTTCCATCACTGAAGGTTCGCTTGAGGGGTGGTGTGGACCTTGGTTTTCAAGAGTTTAAGGGCTGGAGAATCTGACAGCATTTTCTTGGGTTTGGCAGTCAAAGTTGACCCCTGAGGAGCTTGCTTTGGTATAAGTCTGTGGAGACTGAACCTTCACAGCCACATGGTCTTGGAACATATTTCAAAAAGATTAAACATTTCTTAACATCAATATCCATTGACTGGGAAAATGACAAATCGGTATTCTGCTTAACCCTCATAGTCCTTATTTTCAGCTATTGAGGAAAAAAGGAATCAGCCATATTGAAGGGAAATATTCTCCCTCTAGAGGGCAACATCCTGCCAGACAATGCAGGGAACTTGTAGAGACAAAAAAAGACAGCTTCAAGTAAAAAAACCTGCATTTCTTGAGGGAACCTTGTGTCTATTGAATGACATCAACCACATGGTAATCATGGGGAATGTCCTAAATTGGTTTGAAGGCTTTCTATCTAGAAGATTATATGGGGTTAAACTGCATTCTGGCCTATCTTCCCACTGGTGCAGTCCATGTGGGGTGCCCCTCTTTCCCCTACACTGTTTAATGTTTTCTTGAGATCTCTTGGTTCACAATGCTCACAATGCTCCTGAAAATAGAACTGAGGCAGAGGAAAAAGCAATAGAGTTGGAACAAAAAGACATGAAGGTACCCAAAGTGAAAAGACACCCCCAAATCACTAATGTTGAAACACATACCAAGAAATATAGATGGAAAGCGATGGCCACAAATGCTCGTAGTCTAAGCAATAAAGTTCATAACCTTCAAGCCCTGATGTTGGATGCAGACTTAGATGTTGTTGCAATCACAGAGACATGGCTCAACGGTTCCCACGAATAGGATGCAAGCATACCAGGCTATAATCTATTTAGGAAGGATAGAGAGGGTCGTAAAGGTGGAGGAGTAGCTCTGTATGTGAGGAATGATATCATGGCGACTGAAATGACAGGGACCTGGGGAAAAGAAGAAGCGATATAGTAACATAGTAGATGACGGCAGAAAAAGACCTGCACGGTCCATCCAGTCTGCCCAAGATAAACTCATGTGTATACCTTACCTTGATTTGTACCTGTCTTTCTCAGGGCACAGACCGTATAAGTCTGCCCAGCAGTTTTTCCTGCCTCCCAACCACCTGTCCTGCCTTCCATCATCGGCTCTGGCACAGACCGTATAAGTCTGCCCTCCCCTATCCTCGCCTCCCAACCACCAACCCCTCTTCCACCCACCTGCTCTGCCACCCAATTGTAGCTAAGCTTCTGAGGATCCATATGGATCATCTTAAAAAGAGAGGATAGAACCTCTGTCCACGTGGGTGTTGTCTACAGACCCCCGACACAATTAGAGGAACTAGATAAAGATCTGATCGCAGATATTCAAAAATTAGGAAAGAAAAAAGAGGTTCTGTTGATGGGAGATTTCAATCTGCCGGATGTAGATTGGAAGGTTCCGTCTGCCAAATCGGAAAGAAGTAGAGAGATCGTGGATGCTTTCCAAAGTGCTCTGCTCAGACAGATGGTGACGGAACCCACGAGGGAGGGAGCGATGCTGGATCTGGTGCTCACAAATGGGGATAGTGTGTCAAATGTCCGAGCGGGTGCACACCTGGGAAGCAGTGACCATCAAACGGTTTGGTTTGATATAACGGCTGAAGTGAAGGGCGGCCACTCAAAGTCCTGGATTTCAAGCATGCTGACTTTAATAACATGGGGGAATACCTGAGGAAGGAGATGATGGGCTGGGAGGACGTACATGAAGTGGAAGGGCAGTGGTCCAGGCTGAAAGTAGTAATAAATAGGGCCACAGACCTTTATGTAAGGAGAGTAAATAAAAGCAAGAGAAAAAGGAAACCGATATGGTTCTCCAAGCAAGTGGCTGAGAAAATAAAGGCTAAAGAGTTAGCGTTCCAGAAATATAGAAAATCTCAAGAAGAGGAACATGGGGAGGAATACCGGATGAAACTGAAAGAAGCCAAGAGAGAGGTACGTCTGGTGAAGGCGCAAGCGGAAGAACAAATGGCTAGAAATGTAAGGAGGGGCGACAAAAATTTCTTCAGGTATATTAGTGAAAGGAGAATGACTGAAGAAAATCCTGGAGAAGGACCGAGAGGGACTGGCAAAAGTACACCTGAGAATGGAATGGATATAGCACCGTTCACGGAAGAGAGTGTGTATCAACAACTTGGAAAGCTAAAGGTGGACAAAGCCACGGGACCGGACGGGATCCACCCCAGAATATTGAGGGAGCTCAGAGAGGTTCTGGCGGGTCCTCTTAAAGATTTGTTTAATAAATCCTTGGAGACGGGAGAAGTTCCGAGGGACTGGAGAACGGTGGAGGTGGTCCCTCTTCACAAAAGTGGTGATAGGGAAGAAGCTGGCAACTACAGGCCGGTAAGCCTCACTTCGGTTATTGGAAAAGTAATGGAAGCCATGCTGAAGGAAAGGATAGTGAATTTCCTAGAAGCCAATAAGTTGCAAGATCCGAGACAACATGGTCTTACCAGAGGGAAATCGTGCCAAATGAAGCTCATTGAATTCTTTGATTGGGTAACTGGAGAATTGAATCATCGACATGCT
Source organism: Microcaecilia unicolor (assembly GCF_901765095.1). Classification (NCBI taxonomy): domain Eukaryota; kingdom Metazoa; phylum Chordata; class Amphibia; order Gymnophiona; family Siphonopidae; genus Microcaecilia; species Microcaecilia unicolor. The sequence goes on along the minus strand of NC_044037.1, from coordinate 308,548,455 downwards.
ATAGATGTAATCTACTTAGATTTTAGCAAAGCTTTTGACACGGTTCCCCACAGGAGGCTCTTAAATAAACTAGATGGGCTGAAGATAGGTCCCGAAGTGGTGAACTGGATTAGGAACTGGTTGACGGACAGATGACAGAGGGTGGTGGTAAATGGAGTTCGCTCGGAGGAGGGAAAGGTGAGTAGTGGAGTGCCTCAGGGATCGGTGCTGGGGCCGATTCTGTTCAATATATTTGTGAGTGACATTGCCGAAGGGTTAGAAGGTAAAGTTTGCCTATTTGCGGATGATACTATGATTTGCAACAGAGTGGACACCCGGGAGGGAGTGGAAAGCATGAAAAGGGATCTGAGGAAGCTAGAAGAATGGTCTAAGGTTTGGCAATTAAAATTCAATGCGAAGAAATGCAAAGTGATGCATTTAGGGAGTAGAAACCCACGAGAGACTTATGTGTTAGGCGGTGAGAGTCTGATAGGTACTGAGGGGGAGAGGGATCATGGGGTGATTGTATCCGAGGATCTGAAGGCGACGAAACAGTGTGACAAGGCGGTGACCGTAGCGAGAAGGTTGCTAGGCTGTATAGAGAGAGGTGTGATCAGCAGAAGAAAGGAAGTGTTGATGCCCCTGTACAAGTCGTTGGTGAGGCCCCACCTGGAGTATTGTGTTCAGTTTTGGAGGCCGTACCTTGTGAAGGATGTTAAAAAAATGGAAGCGGTGCAAAGAAAAGCTACGAGAATGGTATGGGATTTGCGTTCCAAGACGTATGAGCAAAGACTTGCTGACCTGAACATGTATATCCTGGAGGAAAGGAGGAACAGGGGTGATATGATACAGACGTTCAAATACTTGAAAGGTATTAATCCGCAAAAAAATCTTTTCCGGAGACGGGAAGACGGTAGAACGAGAGGACATGAAATGAGATTGAAGGGGGGCAGACTCAAAAAAGATGTCAGGAAGTATTTTTTCACGGAGAGGGTGGTGGATGCCTGGAATGCCCTCCCACGGGAGGTGGTGGAGATGAAAACGGTAACGGAATTCAAACATGCGTGGGATATGCATAAAGGAATCCTGTGCAGTAGGAATGGATCCTCAGAAGCTTAGCCAAAATTGGGTGGCGGAGCAGGTGGGAGAAGAGAGGTTGGTGGTTTGGAGGCGAGGATAGTGGAGGGCAGACTTATACGGTCTGTGCCAGAGCCGGTGATGGGAGGCGGGACTGGTGGTTGGGAGGCGGGAAATACTGCTGGGCAGACTTGTACTGTCTGTGCCCTGAAAAAGGCAGGTACAAATCAAGGTAAGGTATACACATATGAGTTTATCTTGTTGGGCAGACTGGATGGACCATGCAGGTCTTTTTCTGTGTTTCAATACTAAATCAGATCTTATTCCTAAAACAATTACTATTAACGAAGTTGAATATAAATTTTCTTCAGTTATCAATATTCTAGGAGTTTAAGTTGACAGTACCATTTCTATGGAAGCACAGGTCAATATGTTAGTCAAAAAATATTTCTTAGTGAGAAAGCTGTGCACTATTCATAAATCTTTTGAAGTTCAGCAGTACATGCATTATTGCTGTTATACCTTGACTACTGTAATTTTGTGTTCATAGGTTGTACGAAGGTGTTACTCAGGAGACTCCAGATCATTCAATACATGGCTATACGGTTAATTTTTGGACTTTCTAAATATGATAGAGTTTCTTCATTCTATATCAAACGTCACTGGCTACCAATTGAAGCCAGAATTCTTTTTAAATTAGCCTGTTTCCTTTATAAAATATTACAAGATCTGGTCCCTAGCTACTTTCTTTTTCACTTTTGTTTTGTAGCTTCCTTTAGATCTAGGCGATATGATAGTGCTAATTTTTTCACTTTCCTTTCAGTGAAGGGCAAGAGGAGATAACAACTCTTTGAGAAATCTTTGGCTGTTCAAGCTGCTAGATTATGGAAGGGTATTGCTGGAATATTTTCGTTTTCTCATCCCTATCTTTAATTTAGAAGGAGGGTCAAAACTTTTCTCTTTAAGAAATATATATTATAGATTTGATGCTACACTCTTAACTGATCAATATAATTCCCAGAGGATTGTTCTGGCTTCTTGATGGTTGTGACCTGCTTAGAACTGAAAGGTGGTAGCGGGATATGTCATAATGTTAATGTCAAAGTGCAACTGATTTTCCTGCTTGTCTTTGGAAAAAGGGAACGAATGCCAGGCACTTGCTACCCAGCTAAGTAACTCTGAATATAGGATCTGTAGCACACACTAAGGGGGAAAATTATTAAAGTGGGCTACTGTTAAGATGTGTTATTTTACTTTTAACCCCAGTTATTAGTAATTAGGTCTCACTACACAAAATAGGACTTGTGATAAGGTGGTGGCCACGGCTGGAAGTAGTTAGGCTGCATAGAGAGGGGTATATACCCATCAGCAAAAGAAAGGAGGCGTTGATGCCCTACTACAAGTTATTGGAATATTATGTCCAGTTTTGGAGGCCATCTCTTGCTAAGGATGTAAAAAAAGACTTGAAGTGGTTCAGAGAAAAGTATAGGGTTTGTGCCACAAGACATATGAGGAGAGATTTGTTGAGCTGAAGATGTTCCTTGGCTGCTGGAGAGGTAGCTCATCCAGCGACCTCAATTAAGTGTTAATTAAGGTGTGGGGAAGTAGAATACTTGCATAGGTTGCTGAGTCAGCTTCAAAGAGCCTGTTTAAAAGAAGCCCCTTAGATTCAAAACTATATAAAGAGGAAAGGTCCCACTGAACTTTCTTTCTGAGAAGTTCCGAGAGAAGAGGACATTTCTCTGGTAAGTGAACGCTATTTTGCTTTGTGCTTTGGGAACTTAAAGATTAGGGTTTAAAGGAGGAATTGTAGGTTAGTGTTAGGCAAAATAAAAATATAAAAAGCAAATTTTAACAACTAATCTCCATAGTCTTTTCCACTTAGTTTTAAAAGCTTTGTACCACAGCATTAACAGATAGAATCTAACAGGCACTGCAGGATCTAGTTTAGTCTTCCCGCTCACCCCTAGGACAAAGGTGAAATTAGGCCTTACCTGCTAATTTTCTTTCCTCTAGACCCGATGCTTGGGTTATGCACGCCTACCAGCAGAGGAAGACTGAGAACACTAACTTTTAACTGTGTACATATAAACCTGTGCCTAGCCATCTATATCCAGTATACGCTTAGCAAAGCAGAGAAAAAAACCTCTAACAGTAACTTCGAAATCCCTGTACCTGGAAAACCAATAGATAAACACCAACAGTGTGCCTAAACAGACGGAACGCCAAAGCGCCCCACTCTGTAGCATATTAGAGTCAAAGAAAAATTCTCCGACCATATTGAACATTAAAGGAATAGCCATAGCAGAACACGGGCTCAAAAAGACGTCTGACAATAAACCGGGCGGGCTCTTGACCAGTCTGGAGGGTCTAGAGGAAAGAAAATTAGCAGGTAAGGCCTAATTTCACCTTCCTCAGCAACCCTCCAGACCGGTCAAGACGCTTGGGAAGTACCAAAGCAGTAGTAGATTAAGGGTGGGCCCCTTGAAACCCAGAGGACAACACAGCCGCTCCAAAACCAGCATCCTCTCTTGCCTGAACATCAATTCTATACTGCTTCACAAAAGAAGAATGGAAGACCACGCTGCTGCCTTACAAATGTCCTGTGGAGGAATAAAACTACTCTCCGCCCAGGAAGCGGCTACCCCCCCAAGTAGAATGTGCCTTAAGCAATGGGGGCACTGCACGTCGCTTCAACAAATAAGCCAAAGCAATAGGGTCATTCCATGCCAAGTGGTCTAAACCTTCCCACCATCATGTCTCTAATTTTGTTCAAATTTTATCTGTTGCGCGAGTCAGGTGTTAAACGAAGTTTCCCAAAATTTGAGGTCTCTAACTGTAATAGTTGCAGATCTAGACCCCCTTTTCTGAAAGGTTGTCAGTCCATGAGCGCGCGACATTTACCAAAATGCCATTTTTGGGGTCTAATAAAATCCAAACACATTTATAAGAATGGCTAAAAAAATTCAAATCCTGTACAGTTTTTGATGCTAATTCCGATGAAATACATTTTAACATTATGGATGCAAAATCCAGTCAAACAAGTTGACTCAAAGTGTGCATCAAAATTGGTCGCGACTCATCGGAACATATTTGGACCAATATTCAGACCGCAACAACTTCCGTGCAAACAAAGATACGGACTTGAACTTTTGAACAAGCATTATGCTTGTGCTGGACATAATACTGCCAGATTTCCAACTAACCAGCATCTATAACTGCCCTGAGGAATTTGGAATGGAAGTCCCAGATTCAAATTGGATTCAATGGTCCACCACTGAAGGGAGTGTACAAGCTCTGGGGACACTTGGATGGCATCTTCAAGGCTCCCTATGGCTTAATATCACTGAGAAGCCAGGGTCCATTGAGCTGTTCTCTTGTGAAGACCTGTCATGGGTGTAACACTCACTGTGGAAGCCATGTGGCCTAACAATCTCAACATCTGCCGAGCTGTGACCTCCTGAGAGGCTTGAATCTTGGAAGCAAGTGCGACAATAGTGTCCACTCATCTCTGGAAGGTAGGCTCAAACTTTCTGTGTATCGAGCAGGGCTCCTATGAACTCCAATTGCTGAACAGGTTAAAGATGGGACTTGGGGTACTTTAAAATAAACCCTAGTAGCACGCGAATAGTCATTCACATGGACTTCTGAGCACCATCCAAATAGGTGCTCTTTACCAGCCAATCGTTGAGATATGGGAACACATGGACTCCAAGTTTTTGTAGTGATGCTGCAACTATTGCTACACATTTGGTGACAACTCTCGGAGCTGACACGAGGCCAAAAGGCAACACGCGGTACCGCGGTACAGGTAGTGATGTGTTCCCAGCCGAAACCGAAGATACTTCTGGTGGCCTGAAAGTATCAGAATGTGAGTATATGCATTCTTGAAGTCCAGACAGCATAGCCAATCGTTTTCTGAATCATTAGGAGAAGTGTGCCCAGGGAAACCATTCTGAACTTTTCTCGGATTAGGAATTTGTTCAGGGCTCTTAGGTGTAGGATGGGACGCATCTTCTTTGTTTTCTTTTGCACAAGGAAATGCCTAGAATAGAATCCCCGCCCTTCCTCCCCTGGTGGAACAGGCTTGACCGCATGGGCCTTCAGAAGGGCTGAGAGTTCCTCTGCAAGTACCTGCTTGTGCTGAGAGCTGAACGAATGAGCTCTCGGTGGGCAATTTGGAGGTTTTAGATACCAATTGATAGTTCTGGTGGCTCCGCTGACTAACCACTTCAATGCTTCCTTAGAGTCTGGTGTGGTCCCAGAGGATTGGAGAAGGGCAGATGTGATCCCTTTGCACAAGAGTGGAAGTAAGGAGGAGGTTGGGAATTACAGACCTACCAGTCTGACCTCGGTTTTGAGTAAACTAATGGAAATACTTCTAAAGCGGAGAATTGTGAGGTTTCTCGAACTGAATGGAATGCAGGACCTGAGGCAGCAGGCTTCAGCAAAGACAGGTCATGTCAGACAAATCTGATTGATTATTTCGACTGGGTGACCAAACAGTTGGACATGGGAGGGACTCTAGATGTGGTGTATTTGGATTTCATCAAGGCCTTTGACACGGTTTCGCACAGGTGACTCATAAATAAACTGAGCTCCCTCGGTATGGGACATAGAGTAACTGGATTGGGTTAAAAATTGGTTCAACGGAAGGAGCCAGAGGGTAGTGGTAAACGGAGCTTGCTCTGAAAATAAGGATGTTATCAGTGGAGTACTGCAGGGATCAGTGCTAGGGCTGGCTCTTTTTAACATCTTTGTGATCAATATTGTGGAAGGGATGTCTGGTAAGGTTTATCTCTTTGCGAATTATACCAAACTCTACAACAGGACACCCAGGAGGGTATGGATGAAATGAGGAAGCAAATAGTGAAACTTGAGGATGGTCCGATATTTGGCAACTAAGATTTAATGCTAAAAAACGCAGGGTTATGCACTTGGGTCACAAGAATCCGAGGGAACGGTACAATATAGGGGGTGAAGTGCTTCTGTGTAGAAAGGAAGAGCAGGACTTGGGGGGTGACTGTGCCTGATGACCTTAAAATGGCCAAATAGGTAGAAAAAGTGACGGTCAAAGCCAGAAGGATGCTTGGGTGCATGATGGTGCTCTTTTACAGGTCTCTGGTGAGGCCCCATTACAGTACAGGATGGAGTCGGTCCAGAGGGCGGCTACAAAATTTGTAAGCCGTTTTGGACATAAAACATATAGGGACAGGCTTATGAACCTCAACATGTATACACTTGAAGAGAGGAGGGAAAGAGGAGATATGACAGAAACATTTAAATATCTCAGGGGCATTAATGTACAGAAAAAGAGCATTTTCAAATGATGGAAAACTCTGGAATGAGGGGGCATACGATGAAATTAAGAGGAAATAAGCTTAGGAGGAATATAAGAAAATATTCATTTACAGAAAACGTGGTGGAAGCGTGGAATGACCTCCCGGTGGAGGTTGTGGAGATGAGGACTGTGTCAAAATTTAAGAAAGCATGGGACAAGCATAAGAGTAGCCATACTGGGTCAGACCAATGGTCCATCTAGTCCAGTATCCTGTTTCCAAACAGTGGCCAAGCCAGGTCACAAGTACCTGGCAGAAATCCAAATCGTGGAAACACTCCATACTAAAACTCCGGGGGCAAGCAGTTGCTTCCCATGTTTGTATCAATAGCAGACTATGGACTTCTCCTCCAGGAATTTGTCCAAACCTTTTTTAAACCCAGATATGCTAACCGCTGTTACCACATCCTCCAGCAAAGAGTTCCAGAACTTAACTATTCATTGAGTGAAAAAATATTTCCTCCTATTTGTTTTAAAAGTATTTCCATGTAACTTCCTCGAGTGTCCCCTAGTCTTTGTACTTTTGTAACGATTAAAAAATCAATTTACTTCTACTCGCTCTAAACCACTCAGGATTTTGTAGACCTCAATCATATCTCCCCTCATCTGTCTTTTTCAAGTTGAAGAACCCTAACTTCTTTAGCCTTTCCTTGTACGAGAGGAGTTCCATACCTTTTATCATTTTGGTCGGTCTTCTTAAAACCTTTTCTAATTCCGCTGTATCTTTCTTGAGATACGGTGACCAAAATTGAACGCAATACTCAAGGCGTGGTCGCACCATGGAGAGATACACAGACATTACAGTATTTTCGGACTTATTCACCATCCCTTTCCTAATAATTCCTAGCATCCTGTTTGCTTTTTTGACCACCGCCGCACACTGAGCAGAAGATTTCAGCGTATTATCTACAATGACACCTAGATCTTTTTCTTGAGTGCTGACCCCCAAGATGGACCCTAGCATCAGGTAATTATGATTCAGATTATTCTTTCCAATTTGTCCACACCAAATTTCATCTGCCACTTGGATGCCCAGTCGTCCAATCTCCTAAGGTCTTCCTGCAATATTTCACAGTACGCATGTGTTTTAACAACCCTAAATAGGTTTGTATCATCTGCAACTTTAATCACCTCACTCGTCGTTCCAATTTCCATATCATTTATAAATTTGTTAAATAGCACCGGTCTCAGTACAGATCCCTGTGACACTCCACTGTTCACCCTCCTCCATTGAGAGAAATGACCATTTGACCCTACCCTCTGTTTTCTGTCCATTAACCAATTCCTAATCCACACTACAACCTTGCCTCCTATTCCATGACTCTTTAATTTTCTCAGGAGTCTCTCATGAGGAACTTTATCAAAAGCTTTCTGAAAATCTAGATACACTACATCAACCAGCTTACCTTTATCCACATGTTTATTCACACCTTCAAACAAATGAATCAAATTGGTGAGGCACCCATGTTGACTCCGTCCTATTAAACAATGTTTGTCTACATCTTTTGTAATTTTATTCTTTATAATAGTTTCCACTATTTTGCCTGCACCAATGCCAGGCTTACTGGTCTATTATTTCCCAGATCACCTCTAGAACTGTTTAAAAATTGATGTCACATTGGCCACCCTCCAATCTTCAGACACTACGGCCAATTTTAGTGACAGGTTACATATTAGTAACAGCAGATCAGCAATTTCATGCTTAAGTTCTTTGGAGTACCCTTGGATGTATGCCATCAGGGCCAGGTGATTTACTACTCTTTAATTTGATTCAGCACATAAGTACATAAGTATTGCCATACTGGGAAAGACCAAAGGTCCATCAAGCTCAGCATCCTGTTTCCAACAGTGGCCAATCCAGGTCACAAATACCTGGCAAGATCCCAAAAAAGTACAAAACATTTTATACTGCTTATCCCAGAAATAGTGGATTTTCCCCAAGTCCATTTAATAATGGTCTATGGACTTTTCCTTTAGGAAGCCGTCCAAACCTTTTTTAAACTCCGCCTTTACCACATTCTTTGGCAACGAATTCCAGAGTTTAATTACACGTTGAGTGAAGAAAACGTTACTCCGATTCGTTTTAAATTTACTACATTGTAGCTTCATCGCATGCCCCCTAGTCCTAGTATTTTTGGAAAGGGTAAACAGACGCTTCACATCTACCCGTTCAACTCCACTTATTATTTTATAGACCTCTATCATATCTCCCATCAGCCGCCTTTTCTCCAAGCTGAAAAGCACTAGCCGCTTTAGCCTTTCCTCATAGGAAGTCGTCCCATCCCCTTTATCATTTTCGTCGTCCTTCTCTGCACCTTTTCTAATTCCACTATATCTTTTTTGAGATGCGGTGACCAGAATTGAACACAATATTCAAGGTACGGTCGCACCATGGAGCGATACAAAGGCATTATAACATCCTCATTTTTGTTTTCCATTCCTTTCCTAATAATACCTAACATCCTATTTGCTTTCTTAGCTGCAGCAGCACACTGAGCATAAGGTTTCAACGTATCATCAACGACGACACCTAGATCCCTTTCTTGGTCCGTGACTCCTAACGTGGAACCTTGCATGACGTAGCTATAATTCGGGTTCCTCTTTCCCCACATACATCACTTTGCACTTGCTCACATTAAATGTAATCTGCCATTTAGATGCCCAGTCTCCCAGTCTCATAAGGTCCACTTGTAATTTTTCACAATCTTCCTGCGATTTAACGACTCTGCATGTGTCATCAGCAAATTTAATTACCTCACTAGTTACTCCCATCTCTAGGTCATTTATAAATACGTTAAAAAGCAGTGGTCCCAGCACAGACCCCTGGGGAACCCTACCAACTACCCTTCTACATTGAGAATACTGGGCTTGAGCCTGAGCAGGCTGGCGAGCTGAAGGGTTGTATCTACACCTTTGATAGTAATAGAAACTCCTCCTTGGCTTGCGAAAAGTCCTCCTAGCTGAGGAGGTAAATGAAGTAGGTGCCAGGTGGGAGAGAAAACAGATGGTATCAGTATGTTTTTTTGATTTGGTCAGCTACCTCCTCAACCTCCTCTCCAAAAAGGTTATCCCCCCAGCATACGGCATCTGCCTACCTCTGCTGAACAGAATGTTCCAAGTCAGAAACACGCAGCCATGAGAGTCTGGATCCTGGATGTCATATCAAAAGTGCCATTAAGTGCCTCTGGCCAAGAACTTTTGACAGGCCTGCTGCCGCTTGACCAACTTGTGAAGTGACTCGGTCTGCTCCAGAGGACGTGTCTCAGCCAGGTTTGACAGCTGGTATGAGTTGTATTTGGGAGATGAGCATTGAAGCTTGGCACATCTTCCTCCCAAAAGAATTCAGGGTTCTAGCTCCTCTACCTGGAATTCCTGGCTCTTTTGACAGCGGACTCCACCACCATGGAATTGTGAGGCAACTAATGCTTGTCAAAACCAGGTGTACTCTGGATCCGGTACATGGTATCGATCTTCTTGGGTATGCCTGGGACCAACAGAGGGGACTCCCAATTCCTAACAAGGACTTCCTGGATTACCTTGTGGAGAGGGACAGTCATAGCCTTCCTAGGAGGAGACGTGTAGTCCAGGACCTCGAGCATCTTGGCCCTGGACTCGTCCTCCATTTCCAAAAGAAATGGAATGGCCGCAGCCATTTCCTCGAAAAAAGAAGGGAATGAAAGGCTCTCTGGAGGAGACTTTCTCCTTTTCAGTGGAGGGGAGGGTTCAGAGGGAATTCCATAGGACTCATCTGAGGAACAGTAGCTTGGATCCTCCTCTGAATCCCATGAGCACTCCTCTTCGGTGTCAAAAAATACCTCCTGGAGTGTCGAGACCGAACCTGCCTCGACTTGGAAGAACCTTGTCCTTGAGAACGGTGTTGAGAAGTTGGTTCCCACCTTGACTCCGACGAAGCTTCCTCCATCGACTAGAGAGTGATGGCTTGGGTGACTTTTGACACCGGAACCGCATGTGGCATTGGTGTTGGAGGCCCCACCACAGGCTGAGGGCCAAGCAGGGACACATAGATAAGCAGGGTAGGCGCAAGCACCCCTGATGCTGATGCACACCGTTGCAATAGGCCATCTAGCAGTTCAGGGAGCAAGGCCCGGATGTGCTTATTGAGGGCCAACACCGGGAAAAGCTGGGGTGCCATTTTAGCCTCAGGTTGCAGAGCTGCTGGGGTTCACACAAGAGCTGGGTCTTGGCTGCTGGGAGACCAACGCATCGGCACCTCCAATATGGAGGGGGAGTGGTCCTTCTGGCGTCAACAGTTCTCGCAGTAGAAAAAGAATTGAGACCGCAATCTCGCAGCAGGCAGGAAGGCACTCTCGCATGCGCGGTGGAGTGTGTCTCGTGCTCCACAAAACTCTACTTATGTTTTTCGTAAGTACTGGAGTGGGCGATGCAAGTCAGAGTCACCCACTTGAGAGAATCTATAAGCCTACTTATCCTCGGAGAAATACATTTATCATGCATTAACCTAGAAATTAATGTATGTTGATTAGTGTGCATTTAAAACTTTTCTCATTAAAATTAATAAGTAATATGAAGCAAAGAGGAAAATGTTCAACAATCAGGGGAATAAAAAGGCCAAATGAACCAAAAAAAACCCCACCTTTTTCCCTGTGCATATCCTTGGAGAGTACATATGCATCAGACCAGTGGTGTAAATGTGAACAAGGAGATGGAGGGATGATGAGGTGTGTGTCTATGTCAGGCTTGTGAAAAGACAGAACAATGTTATCAGAAGATTAAGGGATGGAGATTAGCGGGTCAGGAGAAGCTTAGGAGAGTTTTAGTGAGCTGTGATGGGATCATGGTTGAGAGAATATATTTGGGTGTTTACAGGTGGGCATGGTTAATGCAGAAGAAATTAGAAGTGAGATGCAGTAGGTTGGGAAAGACAAGTATCAGGACACTGCAGTAGGGGCAGATCAGGAGTGACATGCAGTACACTGTAATAGGTTATGGGTGGGAAATGGTGGGACAGCAGGGGTCAGAGGAATGCAGTATCATGAGGTAGGACAAGTGCAGCAGGGAGTGAGACCCAATGTGTCAAGAGAATTACAGGTGGGACTCGGTTATGCAGGGATATAAGGTGATTGAGATGGGTAGAAACAGCAAATCGGGAGATCATTAAGGTTTGAGATGGGTGGATGACGAAGAAGTCTCACCACTCCAATATCCAAAGTTGGTGCCTCCTTCAAACATGTACCTTAGAAAGAGAAAAAGACTGCATGAGACACACCCTAAATCACTTCAACTTGCCCTTAAATTTGATAGCTGGGAACGTAGCTACACTAATGCCCAAATTCTATATATAGCACCTACAGTTACACATGTTAAATTGGACACATGCCCAATTTAACACGTGTAACTTAATTGAATAACAAGCCAATCAATGCTGATAATTGGTGGTAAACAATTATCAGAACTAAGTGGCCCTAATTAGGATTTACACGCATATCATATTCTATAATGACCTGTAAGTAAATCCTAATGCACATAATTATTTGGGGCATTGTGGGAGGCGTTTTTGGGGCATTCCTAAATTTTATGCATGTAGATATAGAATCGCGCCTTACTGTAGGCACCTACAACTAGGCCTGCTCATAGTAGGCTTAACTGCAGGTGCCTACAGTTAGCTGCAGTTATACGCTAAGTGCTATTCTATTAAGGACGCATACCCCTTATAGAATTGCACTAAGCATGTTAAATTTTCAGCGCTGATTTTTAGGCGCTAATTATAGAATTTGGCTCTAACTGTGCCATCAAGGCAATGCGGCTTATACTCCCATTTAGTGCGCCCCTCCTCCACTATCCACGGACAACTCAACCACCATTACTGGTAAGCAACTTAGTTTTCTCCATAAACAGGCAAGGAAATTCCTACATAAGGGTGGCCTTCCAACAAAAAGAGGAAAATAACTACCAGACCCACAAAAAGACAGGGAAAACATATTGGGGATTGATGTTCACAAAAACAGCCACCACATAAAGATAAACAGATATATCAAACTTTTCTTTATGCCTCATATTCTGTGCCTTATCAGTTTAAACAGAAGTGATAAATATACAGTCCTAAACATAAAACAGACAACTTAACCCATTTAGGGGGCCTTTCCCTACCGAATTCAATAGCGAATCGGTAAGGAACAGCTATGCATGAAGGAAAGGGAATGCAAATGAGCCGCTTCCCGCTCCCCCCTGCATTGAAATCAGAACTTTTACACAGCCCCGGCCCCCCTCCCTCCCTCCTCCCTTCCTTGAAATGACAGCTTCCTCGTCCCCTGTGGCCCCACCCCCGCCACCCCCCCTGAGGTCGTCGCCGCTTCCCCCTCCACCCGCCACCGGGCCCTCGCAGCGCCTCTCACCTCAGTGTGAAGGCACTGCACCGGCAACAACAGCTGATCGCCTCTTCAGACTTCCCTCCTTTGCTCCTGGCCCTCCCTCATCTGATGTTGCTCCAAAGTCTACTACCATGTAACCTCAACTCATGATCTCTAGTTCTACTGCTTCCCTGTTTCAAAAAAAAGATTAGTTTGCAGGAGTGGCCTAATGGTTAGTGCAGTGGGCTTCAATCCCAGCATCCTGGGTTTGATTCTCACTGCAGCTCCTTGTGACCCTGGACAAATCATTTAACCCTCCGTTGCCTCAGGTACAAAAAATGAGATTGTGCGCCCTCTAGGGACAGAGAATACCTGCTTATAACGTGAGACTGTTCTCTGCTTTGAACTTGATGGTTAAGTGGATATAAATGCCAGAATTAAATTAATACCATTTAAGTATTTAAGTGTCTGTATCATATCCCCTTCTATCCCTCTTTCCTCTAGGATACACTCAGTCAGGTCTTCAAGTCTTTTGACACAAACCCCATATCATTTTCATTATCTTTCTATGAAACACCTCATATCTTTTGATGTCCTTAGCAAGACTTGGCCTCCAAAATTAAATACTCCAAATGGAGCCTCACCCATTATAACATCACTTTTAGCATACTTGTTTTCTTTCTTTGATTGTACTTAGTATTTGATCTACTATTTCAGCTAGCTGAGGATCCTGGAAGACATTTCACTTTTCTGTGGCCTTCAGACTGTCTTATCAGTGTCCTGGGGATTTTGTGTAACTTGAGTATCTTCATCTCTGATATGAAATTAGATTCCTTTACAGGATTATCATAACTTTACCATGCAGCAAAAGCACTTTCTAGTGGCATCATTTGTGAGTATAGGTGTCTCTGTCACAGACTATAATCTACCAAAGCCCAATTGCATTCTATTCTTGGGCAAATGGTAGAAAGTATGATTCTTAATGGAAGGGAGGTTTCCTTAAATTTTTGCTATCTCCTCTCTGAGCTGATTCAATTCCTTTTTCATTAATACAGAGTTACAGACAGATAGGGCAAATTTAAGCCTTCAAATGATCTGTCTGAGGATCAAGGTGCTACAATTACTGCATTCAATAAAATTCATTTTGATAGTTTGGGCTGATGTATAATTGATAAAATAATCAAGAGTGGCAAAATCAATTTATACATCAAGTAATGAAGTTTTAATATGTCCCAGAAACACTATACAGAAAATTTAGTTTGGGGGGAGGGGAGGAAGTTAGTGGCAGGTAGGCTAATATTTGGCAAAACACGTTTCGAAAGTGCCAAACCCGTCCGAGAAAAACTACACTGGCTTCCAATCAAAGAACGGATCACCTTCAAAATCTGCACCCTTGTCCACAAAATTATATACGATATAGTCCCAGGATACATGACAGACCTCATAGACCTACCAACCAGAAACAGATCCAGATCATCTCGTACATACCTAAACCTTCACTACCCAACTTGCAAAGGATTCAAATACAAAACAACCTATGCATCAAGTTTCTCCTATATAAGCGCACAAATATGGAACGCACTACCAAAAGCCATGAAAACAATCCACAACCACCTAAACTTCAGAAGATCACTAAAAACCAACCTCTTCAAAACGGCCAACACTACAGATCCAACGTAAATCCCCACATCCAGCCACACAACTAAACGAAAGACTGTACTGGACAACACACAACCTCCCTCCTTTGGACCCTAATGGAGCTTGGAATACATCTACCCTATTCGACCACAACATAACCTTGTATCTGTTCTCTACCGGATTTGGCAAACACCTTTACGATACTGTGTAAGCCACATTGAGCCTCCAAATAGGTGGGAAAATGTGGGGTATAAATGCAGCAAATAAATAAAAATAAATTATAGTTCATAGAAAAAATACCAGTTTTAGTACCAAGAGACTTAAACATCAAGAGAGAAAAAAGTTTGTTTGATTTTTCAGTTTTTCCCCTTTAGCATATATAGATTCTGGCAAGGCAAGCAATTTCTCTAGAAAGCAAGAATGAAAAGAAAAAGAGAGAGATGAAACCGCTCAAGATATATTTACCTGGCCAAGCAGACAGATATATAAGTCAGAACAGCTTAGCATCCAAGTGTTCTCTGGTAAAGGATGGACTCTCATGTGCGCTCCCAAAGCTTGTTCACAGGTTTTTTTTCTAGGTAGTGTTTTTTTGATTTAGCAGTTACAACTTGCACCAGCTTCAGTATACTGAACAACATCAAATGATATTTTTGTGGATAGGCCATATGGTCTTCATCTGCCTACATTTTTCTATGTTTCAAGAAGCCCCCCTTCCCCCTTATCTTCAAGTGAAGACAATATATAAACATAATGTTAAAAACTGACACTGATATTTTGTGCATATGATGCAGAAAAGGGAAATCCTGCATGTGCACAGTTCATTGCTCTAACAAGTTCTGGCAGCCTGGATGTTTACATTTTCTCTAAAATGGTTTCCATTGGATAATTTCTCCAACTTGTGAGCACTAATATCCTTCTGTCCTCTGAGAGTGCTTGTTACAGGTAAGCAACTTTGCTTTCACACTATTGTTCTCGGGGGCCAATGCAGAAAACTACCATGGGCGAAAACATGCAGTTAAAGAGAAGTCTGTATGTTAGTTACTAGCCGCATGATGCAGAAAGGGTTTCAGCACTGAAGTTAACTCACACAATAGACATCAGCACACAATGCTATGCTATGCTACTGGAGTTATATATCCTGCCAAATCCCTTATGTTAAAATGTACAGCAAAGAGGCTCTTTAATCCACAGCAATGCAGAGAGGCTTTTAATCTGCGTGCTGATGGCTACTACCAGGACAGAGGTGGCATAGAAGGGTTAGCTGAGGTGATTTTAATGCTCCCCAACCCAACCCAACCCCCCTCTCTCTGACATAAAAATATAAACCCCTAGAAGGGAAAAATGCCATTATTTGGTAGACTGACCATGCTCAGTGAATCCCAGGATGCACCACACAGGGGTCAGGTGCCACCATTTTCCAAGATGGTGGCGCAGAGGTAGAAGTGAGTAAGCATTACTCCTTCCTCTTGAAAGTATGATGGGTGGTGGTGGTGGGGTTCCGCTTGACAACAGGATTTATGTTTTAATTTGACGGAAGGGGGAGGGGAACCACTACCAGGGAATATTTGCTTTTAAGTTGAGGGGAGGGCAGGTCAGGAAGGCCACTGGACTACAAAGGATTTTGTTGTTGTTGGGGGAAATGTAGATGGAAGTTTGTGTTTCTTATCTGTTTGTTTTGTTTTTTCATTTCACCTTTCTGCTCATGAACTAACAGGAAGGGGGATATTTTCACAGTGACCTGTGGATTTCTTCCACATTTTTCACTTGCTTATTGCTTACTGCATAGTCATAATATATTTTATTGCTAATTTACTACTACTACTACTAAGCATTTCTATAGCGCTGCCAGGGTTACGCAGCGCTGTACAAGTTTAAACATGGGGAAGGACAAGCACCCGCTGAGCCACTGACATGCAGCTCTTACCATGTGGCTTTCTATATTAGCCTGTTAATCTGGTCGTGAGCCCTTGAGCCCAGGCCGAGGCCTAGTATAGGGTTTCGGCCAAGGTCTAGGCAGTGGCGTACCAAGGGGGGAGGGGGCGGTGGGGGCGGTCCGCCCCGGGTGCCAGTGGGTGGGGGGTGCTCTGCTCCCGCCGCCTCCCGTGGCCGTTCCCGCGGCGCCGCACATTTAAAAAACCGGCGAAGCAGCGTCGCAGGCAGCGCCTCGTGCCCTGCTTGTAAAAAAAAAATCAAATCTCCTTCCCCTCCTCGTCTTGACGTCGACTCGGGCCTTCCAAGGAAGGAGATTTGATTTTTTTTTACAAGCAGGGCACGAGGCGCTGCCTGCGACGCTGCTTCGCCGGTTTTAACGGGACTGAGGTGGGGAAGGAGAGGGGCGAAAGGGACTCGGGTGGGGGTGTTCAGAGGGGAGAAGGGGACTGGGGTGGGGGTCTCAGACAAGGGAGAAGGGAAGGGGAGGGGAGAAGGGGACTGGGGTGGGGGTGTTCAGAGGGGAGAAGGGGACTGGGGTGGGGGTCTCAGAGGGGAAAAGGGGAGGGGAGAAGGGGACTGGGGTGGGGATCTCAGAGGGGAGAAGGGGAGGGGAGAAGGGGACGGATGGGGGTGTTCAGAGGAGAGAAGGGGACTGGGGTGGGGGTCTCAGACAGGGGAGGGGACAAGGGGACTGTAGTGGGGGTCTCAGACAGGAGAAGGGGAGGGGAGAAGGGGACTGGGGTGGGGTGTTCAGAGGGGAGAAGGGGGCTGGAACTGGGGGCTGAAAAAAGGGGCAGAGAGAGAGAGAAGGGACAGATCCTAGATGGAAGGGGGAGTGAGAGGGAGGGCAGACCCTGGATGGATGGGAGAGGGAGGGCAAATGGTGGATTGAAGGGGCAGAGAGAAAGGGCAGGCAGTGGATGGAAGTGATGGCAGAGAGGGCAGACACTGGATGGCAGAGAGAGAGAGAGAGAGTGAAGGCAGATGCTGGATGGAAGGAAGACGGTGAAAAGAAGATGAGGAAAGCAGAAACCACAGACAACAAACTGTAAATAAAATATATTTTTTTATTTTTTTTGCTTTAGGATAAAGTATTGTAGATGTGTTAAATGTTTATAATAGAACATGTAAATAAGGTAATCTTTTTATTGGACTAATTTTAATACATTTTGACTAACTTTCGGAGAACAAAACCCCCTTCCTCAGGTCAGGATAGGATACTGTAACAGCACTATACTGTACTGACCCGAGGACGGAGGTTTTGGCCTCTGAAAGCTAAATGTATTAGTCCAATAAAATGGTATTATTTTACTTTCTATATTTGTTTTATTTCTATTTGTTAATTTGTAAAGTGGTGATTGGTACTTGTTAGGTTTTTTTTTCAAATTTACATCTGCTGTCTTCATATTTTGCACAGTACTAGGGGACAGTTTCTGTGGTGTTGCATTGTATGCAGAGTCTGGCATTGGGGGTTCAGTTTAATTTTTGTCTAAATAGAAAGTTTATGATTACTTATTCTATAGTGGATTAGGGTGTATCTGTGTTTGTGAAAAAGACATGGCTTTCAGTTGGCATTGACTGTGCAGGATCTACGATCTGTACTATTCTGTCTGGTTTCGTTTTACAATAGGTGAATTGATGTTCTAGTGCTCACTGTAGTGTTTAAGATGCTTTCCTTTTCCTTGTGTGACTCGTAGAAATGACTGCTTATGGTATGGTAGAATTGTTCTATAGGTCCTGAGTGTTTTGTATTCTCGGCATGCCTAGTACTGGATTTGGGGGGGGGGGGTGTTAAAAAATGACCGCCCCGGGTGTCAACTACCCTAGGTACGCCACTGGGTCTAGGGTAGACCGAACAGGCCCTACGCACCATCCCAGCCACCAAGCCCCGCACACACACAACAACCAACTCGCACCACCAGAAAATGGGAGATAGAGCATTCAGGCGGGCCTCACGGCCCATCCGGAACCCACTCGCACAGAGTCCAAGCGTGCGGGCCTCACGGCCGAACAGGAACCGACTCGTACACTGGGAAGGGAGAAAGAACAACAAAGGGTCCTCCAAGGGACTGGAGCGCACACAGCGCCGGTTAAAGACACAAGGGAAAGGGCGAGAGACAGGAGCCTCTAAAGGAATACACAAGGCCGTGCCACAGGGCAGACAAGGATACAGGAAGCCCCTCAAGGGAACAATCTAGGCTGTACCATAAAGCACAAAAAAGTAAAGGGAAATCACCTATAGGAATACAAAAAGCTGGCCCCACAACACACAGAGATAAAGGGAACTGCCTATAGGAATAAACAAGGCTGTGGCACACAGCATACAAGGTAAAGGGAATCCACACACAAGAATGCACAATGCTGACCCCACAACACAAAAGGGAACTGCTATAGAAATATACAGGGCTGTGCCACACAGCACACAAGGTAAAGGGAAGAGTAAGCCAACAGAGAAAGCTGCCTTAACACACACAGATCAGATAAGGAGCACAGTTCACTGGAATCAGGAGACAGACTCAGCAAACAAAAGGAAACAGGATAAGGTAGAGGCTACTCCTGAAACATCGAACTGCAGGAAGCAGGGCTACATGGCAGATAACGGAGAGGCAAACAAAGGGAAACTAAAACAAACAAACAGGAGCAGATACAAGAACAGGGGAGCTGCCAAAGGAGGCAGGACCATAGGGAGCAGAGCCTAAGCTTAGCACAACAAAGGGAACACAGACAGAGAGGGAACTAATCAAACAAACAAGAGCGATACCAGGCACAAGCTTACCACAGACAGCACAACATTAGAGAAGCAGAGAACAGACCAGGTGTAGTGAAGTGAGGCAATCAGGCTCATGCTGGGAATACCCAACACACTCACACACAGAATCACCAAACAATGAGGAGAAAAGCAAAACTCCTACATAAGCACAAGTGCCCTAGTACAAGCAAGCTTCAGCTGAGCAATCAACACTAAAGCAAAGGTTGCAGGGAAAGGTAGGCTTAAGTAGATCTTGGCTTCTGACGTTTGCAGACGTCAGCTCAAATCCTGACAGGCCAATGAGAGGCGAGTTCCAGCCATTCCTCTGCCTGTTAGCAGAGCGGGTTCCAGCCACTCCCCTGCCTGTTTAGCAGAAACATAACACAGCCCTCCTATGCCTTTGGTTTGCTGGTAACTTTAGTGGTCTACTTTTGTTTTGTTTTTAAATTGCTAATACCCATTCAGCATGCCTCTAGCTTTTGTTCATTGCTGATCAAATGTTTTCACATGTTCGCTGGTACCTGCCTCCAAAAACAGATACTCCCTTCTATGTCATACTCACATCCTGGCATCTGCCTCTGATGTATGATGCCCCAGCTATGCATGCCCCCAGCACCTGTATACTGATACCTGGTGCCTTTTCCACACCAGATGCCTCCTTACATGTTAACATTGGCTCCAATCTCCAGCATGTCGTAGAGTCCCTGCGCCACCTTCTCTGGGCTGCTGGTAGAGTGATTGCTTCCCCAGTAATCTAGCCAGCCAGTGTAGTATTCCGAGTTTACCTAAACACCAACAGGAGCTTGCATGTATGTACGTACATATGAAGAATGAAAAACAACCAGAACTCAAACTATTGGATATGAGATGTGTACAGTAGAGGTAGGCATTATGAAAGAATAAACACCATCTGCAGAGGAATGTACAGGGTAGATGAAGAAATATGGACAGCAGCAGAAAGTATGGGGTAATAAACCTCAGAAGAGAGAGAGGCATCCAGAAGTGGAGAAAAGGTGAGGAGGAGCACAGATCAGGAGAACAGGAGTGAATAGGGCTGGAGAAGAGGTATGTATAGCAAAAGAGAGAGGGCCTGGAGGAATGGAGGCATGTGCAGAGCTACACGAGAGGTGTGTACAACTAAGCAAGCTACTCAAATTTCCCCCATAATAACTAGCACTGGCCCAGCATAGATTATGGAATTCTCCCCCTATGAAAACTCGCCATTTTGTTCCACCCTTTATTTATTATCTGTCAATTAGTTTTGGATCTAGGAGAGGACTTTTCCTCTGGAACTATGGCAACTTATTCTCATTAAGAGCCTTTGCTGATGACCTTGTCCGATGTCTTACCAGGGGTCCTTTGGGCTCAAAGTGCCGCTGAGCAGCAAAAGCTTGTGTTATGTTGGGGACTGTAAAAGAAAAGAAGATAAGATTAAGATTCAAAGCTATGTGTGCTGCACCTAAAGCACTGCAAACATCTCCAGACCTCACTCCCAGATATCAAATATTCAGCACAGGAAGCACAAGACTGCAGCTTAACAATGATAAAAAGATGGAATTTAAAGAGTAGGTAGCTGACTTGAAAGACAACATGACAGCAGATATGTGCAGAGAAATCCAGGAACCCAAAGGAAAACTGGGCTCTGCAGTCTACAGTAGGTAATAGATGCAAACAGGAACACATCTATTCCCGTACCAAGACTTTCTAAAAACAAGTCAAAGTAAACACAATACACAGTGTCCCAGGAACTAAGGTAAAATTATGTATAATCATACCTGATAATTTTCTTTCCATTAATCATAGCTGATCAATCCATAGACTGGTGGGTTGTGTCCATCTACCAGCAGGTGGAGATAGAGAGCAAACTTTTGCCTCCCTATATGTGGTCATGTGCTGCCGGAAACTCCTCAGTATGTCGATATCAAAGCTCCATCCGCAGGACTCAGCACTTCGAGAATTACACCCACGAAGGGACACTCTGCCCAGCTCACCACCGCCGAAACGGGGGAGGGGAATTAACCCAGCTCATCCCCACACAAGTGGGGGAGGGGAATCCGTCCAGCTCATCCCCGCGGAGCGGGGGAGGGACACCACACCCGCCGATGCGGGGGGATCTGGCTTATCCTGCAACCGCAACCGCGGGAGGAGCTGACTGACCCTAACACCGCCGAAGCGGGAGGGGTACAAAACTGCCCTACAGCCGCACGAAGCGGGAGGGAGTGCCGGCAGAATTTTAAGTCTCAATCCAGCCCCGTAAAACGGAGGGGAGAGGAATGCAGCAGCTCACTGTAACACAAACTCGTCTTAACTCTTGAAGAATCCAAGTGAAAAAACTTGAACACGAAGTCTTTCTGAAGTAACTGAAGACTAAACTTGAACCTGAAATGCAACCAGAATAAAAACAATACAGATATCTGGGAGGGGCTATGGATTGATCAGCTATGATTAATGGAAAGAAAATTATCAGGTATGATTATACATAATTTTACCTTCCATATCATCAAGCTGATCAATCCATAGACTGGTGGGATGTACCGAAGCAGTACTCACCCAGGGCGGGACATAGAAATCCCTGACCGCAACACTGAAGCTCCAAACCGGGCCTCCGCCCGAGCAGCCACAGTCAAGCGGTAATGCTTGGAGAATGTATGGGCCGAAGCCCAAGTTGCCGCCTTGCATATCTCTTCCAAGGAGACGGAACCGGCCTCTGCCATCGAGGCCGCCTGAGCTCTTGTAGAGTGAGCCTTCAGCTGGATAGGCGGCACCTTCCCCGCGGCCACATAAGCCGCTGCAATGGCTTCCTTGACCCATCTTGCCACTGTAGGCTTAGCAGCCTGCAGACCCCTACGAGGACCTGTATACAGGACAAACAGATGATCCGATTTCCGGAAATCATTGGTCACTTCCAAGTATCTGATGATGACTCGTCTCACATCCAGATATTTAAGAGCAGAGTACTCCTCTGGGTAGTCCTCCCTACGAAAGGAAGGGAGACATAGCTGCTGATTCACATGGAAGCGAGAAACAATCTTGGGCAGGAAGGAAGGCACTGTGCGAATAGTCACTCCTGCCTCAGTGAACTGTAGAAAAGGCTCTCGACATGAGAGCGCCTGGAGCTCGGAAACTCTTCTGGCTGAAGTGATAGCCACCAAAAAGACTGCTTTCAACGTCAGGTCTTTCAGAGATGCCCTTGACAAGGGTTCAAACGGCGGCTTCTGCAATGCTCTCAGCACCAGGTTGAGATTCCACGCAGGCACCACTGAGTGCAGAGGAGGGCGCAGGTGAATAACCCCCTTGAGAAAGCGCACCACATCTGGCTGCGAAGCCAGGGAAGCACCCTTCAGGCGGCCCCTGAAGCAAGCCAGAGCCGCTACCTGGACCTTAAGGGAACTGAGCGACAGGCCTTTGTCCAGACCTTCTTGCAGGAACGCCAACACTGAAGAAATTGGAGCAGTGAAAGGAGAAAGAGAGCCTGCTTCACACCACGCTGCAAAGATACGCCAAACCCTGGCGTAAGCAGTAGAAGTAGAGCGTTTCCTCGCTCTCAGCATAGTGGCGATGACCTTGTCTGAGAAGCCCTTCTTCCTCAGACGCTGCCGCTCAATAGCCAGGCCGTAAGACCAAAGGGGGAGGGATCCTCCATCACCACGGGACCCTGATGTAACAGGCCCTGCTCCACTGGCAGCCGCAGAGGATCGTCGACTGAGAGCCTGATCAAGTCCGCATACCAGGGACGCCTGGGCCAATCCGGACCCACCAGGATTATCCTGCCGGGATGCTTTGCCACCCGGTCTAGTACCCTGCCCAACATGGGCCAGGGCGGGAACACATAGAGAAGCTCTTGTGTCGGCCATTGTTGGAGAAGAGCATCTACTCCCAGGGATCGAGGGTCCCGTCCTCTGCTGAAGAAGCGCGGCACTTGGCAATTGGCCGATGACGCCATCAGATCTAGGCTCGGCTGGCCCCAGCGCTTCGTGATGTCCAAGAACGCCTGAGCAGATAGCTGCCACTCTCCGGGCTCCAAGGTATGGCGACTGAGAAAGTCCGCCTTGACATTCATGACTCCGGCAATGTGGGCCGCTGACAGCTGTTCCAGGTTCGCTTCCGCCCACTGGCATAGACTCATAGCTTCCTTGGCTAGAGGGGCGCTCTTGGTACCTCCCTGGCGGTTGACATAGGCCACAGCCGTGGCATTGTCCGACAGGACCCGTACAGGCTTCAACACCAGTACCGGGATGAACTCCAAAAGCGCCAACCGAATGGCTCTGAGTTCCAGGAGGTTGATAGACCACTTTGCCTCTGCAGGAGACCAGAGCCCCTGCGCTGTCCTTCCCAAGCAGTGGGCTCCCCAGCCCGATAACGAGGCGTCCGTCGTGACGACAATCCACTCTGGGGACACCAGAGGCATTCCCGCAGACAACTTGTCTGTCTGCATCCACCAGCTCAGCGCCTTGCGCACTGCTGGATCCAAGGGAAGACGCACCGCATAATCCTCCGACATCGGAGTCCAGCGCTGCAGCAGAGAGTGTTGTAGTGGTCTCATATGAGCCCTGGCCCAGGGCACTACTTCCATCGTGGCCGTCATAGAGCCCAACAGCTGCACATAGTCCCAAGCCCGAAGAGGAGAGGCTACCAGGAACTGGTCCACCTGAGCCTGAAGCTTGACAATCCGATTGTCTGGCAGGAACACTCTGCCCACTTGGGTGTCGAATCGAACTCCCAGATACTCCAGGGACTGAGTCGGGCGCAGCTGGCTCTTCTCCCAGTTGATGATCCATCCCAGGGAGCTCAAAAGAGCAACTACCCGGTCCACAGCTCTGCCGCACTCTGCATAAGAGGGGGCTCGGATCAACCAGTCGTCCAGATAAGGATGGACTTGTACTCCTTCCTTTCGCAGGAAGGCCGCTATGACCACCATTACCTTGGAAAAGGTCCGCGGAGCAGTAGCCAACCCGAACGGGAGGGCTCTGAACTGGAAGTGTCAGCCCAGGACTGCAAAACGCAGAAAGCGTTGATGAGGAGGCCAGATGGGAATATGCAGGTACGCTTCCTTGATGTCCAAGGATGCCAGGTACTCCCCTGCCTTCACTGCCGCTATAACAGAGCGGAGAGTCTCCATGCGAAAGTGCCGCACTTTCAAGGCCCGATTGACCCCTTTGAGGTCGAGGATAGGCCGGACAGAACCTCCTTTCTTTGGTACCACAAAGTAAATGGAGTAACGCCCCTTGCCAAGCTGACTTTCTGGCACCGGAACGACCGCACCCAGGCGGATCAGATTGTCCAAAGTCTGCTGCACTGCCCCAGGTTTGACCGGAGACTTGCAGGGAGAGAGTACAAACCCGTCTCTTAAGGGTCGGCAGAACTCTAGCTTGTAGCCGTCTCTGATGACTTCCAGCACCCAAGCGTCTGAAGTTATTGTGGTCCACTCGCCCAGAAACGAGGACAGCCGTCCTCCAATCTGCACTGGGGCGTGGACCAATACCCCGTCATTGGGTACGAGACCCTGGGGGAGGACCGGAGGGAGCACCTCCGGGACGGCGGTCTCTGCGAAAGGAATGCTGCTTGGGGGAGAACTTCCTCTTAAAGGAAGAGGGGGCAGAAGCACCCGACCTGCCCGGGCGGTACCGACGGGCTTCCTGAAACCGTCCTCTGGAGGTACCGGGACGAGCACTAGCCCGAGCCCTGACCTCCGGTAACTTCTTGCCCTTAGACGTGCCGAGATCAGTCACGATTTTGTCCAGCTCGACCCCAAAGAGCAGCTTGCCTTTAAAAGGCAATCTAGCCAGGCGGGATTTTGAGGCGTGGTCAGCAGACCAATGTTTCAGCCAAAGCCACTGCCGCGCAGAGACAGTCTGAGCCATGCCTTTAGCTGAGGCTCTCAAGACATCATACAGCAAGTCTGCCAAATAGGCCAGGCCCGATTCCAGGGCTGGCCAATCATCCCTCAAGGAATGATCCGAGGGGAAAGCCCGCTGCACCATAGTCAGGCACGCCCTGGCCACATAGGAGCCGCAAACTGAGGCCTGCAAACTTAAAGCAGCCGCCTCAAAGGACGACCTTAAGGCCGCCTCCAATCTCCTGTCTTGGGCGTCCTTTAGGGCCGTGCCACCTTCCACCGGCAATGCCGTTTTCTTAGTCACCGCAGTGATTAAAGAATCCACGGTAGGCCACAGATAGGCCTCACGTTCACTCACAGCCAAAGGATAGAGGCGGGACATAGCCCTAGCCACTTTAAGGCTCGCTTCTGGGACATCCCATTGAGCCGAAATTAAGGTGTGCATGGCATCATGCACGTGGAAGGTTCTAGGCGGGCGCTTCGTCCCCAGCATAATGGCAGAGCCAACAGGGGCTGAGGGAAAGACGTCCTCCGGAGAGGATATCTTCAAAGTGTCCATGGCCTGTAACAACAGGTTGGGCAAATCCTCCGGGTGAAAAAGCCGCGCTGCAGAGGGGTCATCCGCTCCATCCGAGCGGGGATCCGTCTCCTCCAAGGAATCCGCAAAGGACCGTTGGGAGACCCCAGACACGCTGCCCTCATCTACATCGGAGGAGACAAATTCCTCCAAGGCCTGGGAATCAACCCGAGGGCGTTTACCTCTGGGAACCTCAACCTCTTTACCAGAGGAGGGAGCGGGGGCAGCGTTGTGCATGAGGAAGGCCCGATGCAGCAGCAAAACAAACTCGGGGGAGAAACCCCCCAGACTGTGCACTTCCGCAGCCTGGGCAACAGCCCTAGGCGCTCTCTCAACCGGCGCTCGCAACAGCGGGGGAGAGACATGCTGCGCATCCAAAATGGCGTCCGGCGCGAAACTCCGCGAAGGAGCCGCGCGGGAAGAACGGCTCTTAACTTTAGCCGCTTCTGTGCCGTCGCCCAAATTAAGGGCGTTCATGGCATTAATGTCTCCAACCTCAAGGGCGGCCCAAGAAGAAGCCGTCCGAGCCGCGTGGCCGGCCAAGATGGCGGAGGCGAGGAGCGGGGGATGGGCGTTTATGGCGGGAAAAACCGCCACGCCGGAGGAAGGACCGGGACATGCATCGGTCGCGAAACTGTCACCCACCAAGGGCGAATCCGGCTTGAAGACCCCCGCATCCCCTCTAGAAGCGCTCGAGCTACCCGGGGAGCGACCCTTTGCGCCCTCGCCCTCCGACGCCATGTGCCACGAGGAGAAGAATCGGGGAACCCCCGCCCGCTATAAAAAGGTAAAATTACCTGCTGTCCGCTCCGAGTCGTAACGACCTGGTGTCTCAGTGAGTAGCTGCAATAGACGCTTAAATAAACGTCGAAATAAACGCCTTTAAGGCCGTTCAAAATTTTTTTTTTTTTTTTTTAACGGAGCCAGCGGGAGGGGGGAGAAAAGGAGGGACCTGGCACCACCAGGTTTGCACTTGCTCAAAAGAGCCCTCAACCCCAGGCACTCAACAAAACCTAAAAATTAGGCTTGGAGGCCTAGCCAGAGCTGCTGCTGATGTGTGTCCACCACCTGCTGAGATAGAGAACATACTGAGGAGTTTCCGGCAGCACATGACCACATATAGGGAGGCAAAAGTTTGCTCTCTATCTCCACCTGCTGGTAGATGGACACAACCCACCAGTCTATGGATTGATCAGCTTGATGATATGGAATCCGTTTTTTACATATTTTATTGTGCAATGACTTCAGAATTACACTGAGAGGGGAAAGCAATACAATCGTGCACCATCTGGAAATAAGACAGAAAGAATTTCTATGGAATGTGTACACCAGGACAGTTACCTGGTCCGAAGTCCACAGTAGCATACAATCCTTGTAGAGTCCCACACTTCAGCTCTTTGTCTGAGTTGCCGTCTGTGGTGAAGAGAACAACCTGGTCACCGAGGAAATTCCGAAATAACTTGTACAGGTGACGCATGTAATTATAATCACAGGCAAAATAGCTGCCGTACTCATTCTCCACCTGCAGAGAGACAGAGAGCAGATAAGGGATATTTATAGCCCTTGGAGACTGCAATGATAAGGCAATTCTGTAACTTCCGTTCCTAATTCTGTCAGCTTGTCATCAGGGATTCTTCTTCCAGTAGAAAAGTCTATTAAAGTACTAAGGGCTGTTCTAAATACTATGCTTACATTGGATTTGCAAGTAAACTCAATTGTTAAAAAGTTTTCTTTGAATTTATTTATTTATGGCATTGCTACCCCCACATTATTATCCCAAACAAGTTCAGGTTCAATGTGGCTTACATCAAACTTTTAAAGCAAATTACAATGAGAACTATAACGAAAATAAAAAAAAACAATAGCAGCAGTAAGATGACTCATTTTGAAATAACAAATTAACTAAAAGAATAACAATCACCAACAGTGGCGAGGAATTCACTAAATAAGAATTCTTTCAACAATTTACGAAATTTCAAGTAGTCAGTAACACATCTGAGTGACTTTGGTAGGGACTTTCATTTCCTAGTAGCTTGGTATGTAAAGCTTGAATCATGAATAGATCTGTAACAAAGACTTTTCAACACAGAAAATGGAGAAGATAGTCTCTCGACATTGGATGAGTATTGCGTAAAGGTAATTCTAACAAGTATTGCATATAGTCAGGTAAAAGACCAAATAAAATCTGAAAAACAAATACACATAGTTTAAAGGTAACTCTTGCATTTAAAAGAGAAGCTGAGACTGGAGGGTCAGGTCCAAGATGACGACGACGACTACTACTACTTAACATTTCTAGAACGCTACTAGGGTTACGCAGCGCTGTACAGTTTAACAAAGAAGGACAGTCCCTGCTCGAAGAGCTTACAATCTAAAGGACGAAATGTCAAGTTGGGCAGTCTAGATTTCCTGAGTAGAGGTATAGTGGTTAGGTGCCGAAGGCGACATTGAAGAGGTGGGCGTTGTAAGTTACCTCACCTGACGTGCTCCGGTTTTGTGACCGCTGTTGCTGAGTTGAGCGCTTTACCTGTCGGAACGATGGGGAAAAGGAGAGGCAAAGTCCGGGAACTTCCCTCTACCCCGGGCCAGGCGCCTCCGCTCCTACAGACAACGCTGGATCAATTCGGAATAACACCAGGTCCCGAGATGGCTTCCACTCCTTCTGCCGGAGCCGGCGTGTTCATGCTGGACAACAGTGTAGACGGGGCTTCTCTAAGCCCCGTCGAACGTGCGGCGCCCCCATAACCCGGAAGGAATAGTCTCCAAGCAAGCCCTGACGCCTCAGCCCAAAGTGGAGAGAAGTGCAAACAGGGAGGGAGCTTGCAGGCAACGTGGAAAAACGCCGAAGGCTTGGAGATACCAGAAGGGTCATCTGCTCACGTAGTTTCTAAAACAGTGAGTATTCTGGAACAAGCTGCTAAGGCCCCCTTGCCGGATTTTTCAGTGGGTAAAGCGGTGAAACCTGCCGTAGTGACATTAGAGTCACTTTGGGACTTAACTTCTACAACTCACTCAGCTCTACAAACTTTAATTTATAAAAATATGGAGACAATCAAAGTTTTGTCAGAGACTGCATTGAATCAGTTACATATCAATGAACTCCGGGCTTCTGAAGTAAAAACCTTGACTGAAAAGACTGAAAAAATAGAACTTTTGGAACAAACTTTAATTAAGGAAAATAATTTTACTTTAAGGTGCCTGGAATATTTGGAAAATCAATCAAAAAGACTGACTTTACGTTTTATAAATTTTCCAAGGTCTCCCTTGGTTTCTCTAATTCAAATGGTTAAAAAATATTTAATAGAGATTGTAGGAATGACTGAGAACGCATTGCCACCAATTACTCAAGCTTATTACCTTCAAATTGATGCTAAAGCACCAGAAAATCTACAAACTCACGGAGCAATGAATTTGCAGAGTAATACTCTGTATTTGCAGAGTAATATATCAACTTAAAAAATATCAATTTTTTGACCCTAAACAATTGGAAAATTTCTTAGTGAGAAGAGGTCAATGTACAAGTTTAGCCTCATATGTAACACTGTAAGGCAGGCTAGAGTGAACAACTCAGGAATGATGCAACTTCTTGATTTAATTTCTTTTGTATAAATGCTTAACAATTAAGTAGAACTATTTCTCTTCTTGGACTATTACCTAATTATGTGGACGATAGTAAATGTCTATGGAGTAATTATTTTTTTTCTATTTTTGAAATTTTGCTTAATTTGTGTATTATCATTCATAAATGTATATTATGTTTGTTAAAAAACTAATAAAGAAATGTAAACATTAAAAGAGAAGCTGACTTGGTGAATCGAGGGGCTTTACATACAAGACGAGCCGCAGTATTCTGAACTGTTTGAAGTTTTTTTGGTAAGAGAGAATTTTAGGTCTGAGTAAACAGCATTACAGTAATCAAATTTGGAGAGCACTAAAGATTGAACTAAAGAGCAAAAAAGTGAGTTAGAAAAGAAAGGCCTCAGTCTTTTCAATCTCCACAGAGAATTAAAGACACTAAAAATCACCACAGAAACCTGAGGTTCAAATGATAGGTTTTGGTCGATAGTTATTATCAAGTTATTCCCAAGATTTTCATGGTGGTAGAAAAAGGGTAGGGCACATTATCAATACTGAAGTTTTTATTAGTCACTGCGTGGACAGAATCGGTTAGGATTAGGAACTTGGTTTTATCCTTATTCGGTTTTAGTTTAAATTGCCAGCCCAAGATTCAGATCCAAACCAGACTTAATCCTAGGCAAGATTTCATCTAAATTTTCTTTAATGTAAATAGTGACATCATCAGCATAAATAAAGGTATTAAAGCCATTTGATTCCAATAATTTACCTAGTGGGACCATCATTTGTCATGTCCTCTACCTCAACGCAAGTGGCGTCCTTGGGCTGTGCGGGGTCCCGTCGACACGCACACTTGACTGGCACTGCCCTAAGCCATGTGTGTGTAGCTGTTCTCTGGGTTTGTTCAGAGAGCAGTGGTTGCAGGCTCCTTCATTGCTTTGCTTCCACCCACCTGGGTCTGCTCTTCCTCTGCCTACATAGTAACATAGTAGATGACGGCAGAAAAAGACCTGCATGGTCCATCTAGTCTGCCCAAGATAAACTCATATGTGTATACCTTACCTTGAATTTGTACCTGTCTTTTTCAGGGCACAGACCGTATAAGTCTGCTCAGCAGTATTTCCCGCCTCCCAACCACCAGTCCCGCCTCCCATCACCGGCTCTGGTACAGACTGTATAAGTCTGCCCTCCCCTATCCTAGCCTCCCACCCAGCAACCCCTCTTCCCCCCACCTGCTCAGCCACCCAATTTCAGCTAAGCTTCTGAGGATCCATTCCTTCTGCACAGGATTCCTTTATGCATATCCCACACCTGTTTGAATTCCGTTACCGTTTTCATCTCCACCACCTCCCGCGGGAGGGCATTCCAAGCGTCCACCACCCTCTCTGTGAAAAAATACTTCCTGACATCTTTCCTGAGTCTGCCCCCCTTCAATCTCATTTCATGTCCTCTCGTTCTACCGCCTTCCCATCTCTGGAAAAGATTCGTTTGCGGATTAATACCTTTCAAATATTTGAACGTCTGTATCATATCACTCCTGTTCCTCCTTTCCTCCAGGGTATACATGTTCAGGTCAGCAAGTCTCTCTTCATACGTCTTGGAACGCAAATCCCATACCATCCTCGTAGTTTTTCTTTGCACCGTTTCCATTTTTTTAACATCCTTCGCAAGGTACAGCCTCCAAAACTGAACACAATACTCCAGGTGGGGCCTCACCAACGTCTTATACAGGGGCATTAAAACTTCCTTTCTTCTGCTGGTCACTCCTCTCTCTATACAGTCTAGCAATCTTCTAGCTATGGCCACCGCCTTGTCGCAATGTTTCGTCGCCTTCAGGTCCTCAGATACTATCACCCCAAGATCCCTCTCCCCGTCCGTGCCTATCAGACTCTCCCCGCCTAACACATACGTCTCCCTTGGATTTCTACTCCCTAAGTGCATCACTTTGTATTTCTTCGCATTGTATTTTAATTGCCAAACGTTAGACCATTCTTCTAGCTTCTTCAGATCTTTTTTCATGTTTTCCACTCCCTCCGGGGTGTCCACTCTGTTGCAAATCTTGGTGTCATTCGCAAAAAGGCAAACTTTACCTTGTAACCCTTCGGCAATGTCACTCACAAATATATTGAACAGAATCGGCCCCAGCACCAATCCCTGAGGCACTCCACTACTCACCTTTCCCTCCTCCGAGCGAACTCCATTCACCACCACCCTCTGGCGTCTGCCCGTCAACCAGTTCCTAATCCAGTTTACCACTTTGGGTCCTATCTTCAGCCCGTCTAGTTTATTTAAGAGCCTCCTATGGGAAACCATGTCAAAAGCCTTGCTGAAATCTAAGTAGATTACGTCCATAGCACGTCCTTTATTTAATTCTCTTGTCACCCAGTCAAAGAATTCAATGAGATTCGTTTGGCACGATTTCCCTTTGGTGAAACCATGTTGTCTCGGATCTTGCAACTTATTGGCTTCCAGGAAATTCACTATCCTTTCCTTCAGCATCGCTTCCATTACTTTTCCAATAACCGAAGTGAGGCTTACCGGCCTGTAGTTTCCAGCTTCTTCCCTATCACCACTTTTGTGAAGAGGGACCACCTCCGCCGTTTTCCAATCCCTCGGAACCTCTCCCGTCTCCAAGGAGTTATTAAACAAATCTTTAAGAGGACCCTCCAGAACCTCTCTGAGCTCCCTCAGTATTCTGGGGTGGATCCCGTCCGGCCCCATGGCTTTGTCCACCTTTAACTTTCCAAGTTGTTGATACACACTCTCGTCCGTGAACGGTGCTCTATCCACCTCATTCTCAGGTGTACTTTTGCCAGTCCCTCTCGGTCCTTCCCCAGGATTTTCTTCAGTGAAAACAGAACAAAAGTATCTATTTAGCAAATTGGCTTTTTCTTCATCATTTTTTACATAGCGTTTCGCTGTATCTTTTAGTCTCACAATTCCCTTTTTAGTCTTTCTCCTTTCACTAATATATCTGAAGAAGTTTTTGTCTCCCCTCCTTACATTTCTAGCCATTTGTTCTTCCGCTTGCGCCTTCGCCAGACGTACCTCTCTCTTGGCTTCTTTCAGTTTCATCTGGTATTCCTCCCCGTGTTCCTCCTCTTGAGATTTTCTATATTTCTGGAACGCTAACTCTTTAATCTTTATTTTCTCAGCCACTTGCTTTGAAAACCATATCGGTTTCCTTTTTCTCTTGCTTTTATTTACTCTCCTTACATAAAGGTCTGTGGCCCTGTTTATTACTTCTTTCAGCCTGGACCACTGTCCTTCCACTTCTCGTACGTCCTCCCAGCCCATCAGCTCCTTCCTCAGGTATTCTCCCCTTTTGTTAAAGTCAGCACGCTTGAAATCCAGGACTTTGAGTTTAGAGTGGCCGCCATCCACATGAGCCGTTATATCAAAACAAACCGTTTGATGGTCACTGCTGCCCAGGTGTGCAGCCACTCGGACATTTGACACACTATCCCCATTCGTGAGCACCAGATCCAACGTGGCTCCCTCCCTTGTGGGTTCTGTCACAATTTGTCTGAGCAGAGCACTTTGGAAAGCATCCACAATCTCTCTACTTCTTTCCGATTTCGCAGATGGAACCTTCCAATCTACATTGCCTGGCTTCCCTTGCTTCTCTCCTATTGGTCTTCTGGTTCCTCCTTCCCCTGCTCTTGTCCTATGGCTGTGCCCCTTCTCCCTGCTGATGTCAGACGCCAGCACTTTATCAGCTGAGCTCTTCCTGGACTCAATGCTTCGGCTTCTACTTTGGTAGGTGTTCCTAACTCTGTAGTCTGCTTCTTATCTACTGGAATGACGTCAGAAGAAGGCGGAACACAGCGAAGGGAAGGCTAGAGACGTCGGGAGCGCAGCGCCGCCTCCTTCACTGACGTTGCACTGCTGGAACCGCCACGGAGGTAAATTTAAAAAGAAAAAAAAAGAAAAGGGATGTTGGGGGGGGGGGGAGAAGAGGGCGGGCAGTCGAACAATGGGAGCGGGAGGGCGAGCGAGGTGAGCATGGTGCGGCGGCGCCCCCCAGAGGGGAGCGCCCCCCCTGCCATGCTTACCTCGCTTACCGTGTTGGCACGGCCCTGCTTGCCTGCCGCCTGCCTACTGACTTTCGCCTGTTCCTGGATTACTTTCTTGCCTGCCGCTTGTACCTGGATTACTCTCTTGACCTGCTGCCTGCCTGGCCGATACATTCATCACCCCGCTTCCAGCTCCGTCCTGTAAGTCCTGCAGGCCACCCGCACCTAGGGGCTCAACCTCTGAGGAACGGCGGTCAGCGCAGGTGAAACCCGGGGTTGTCCAGCCGAGTACCAGGCTCTGCAGCGCTCTACTTGGTACAAGAACTCACAAGTCTGACATCATTATATTAAACAGAATGGGAGAAAGGGAGGAAACCTTGGGCCACCCCACACACAGAAAGCTATGGTGAAGAAATATTACTAGATAACTTTACTTGATATTGTCTTAACTTTAAGAATCCATCAAACCACTGCAGGACTTCACCACAAATGCCAAACTGATCCATCAGACTCAGTAAAATATTATGGTCAACTGTGTCAAAAGCGCTGGACATATCAAACTGTAAAATCAAAATTTTCTTGCCCCAACTTAGGTCCATCTTGAAATTGCTGTTGCAGTAATGCCGACACAGCCCACTCAAGGTGAATGGGCTGTCAGCACTGCCACGCGGCTTTGTAAAAGGGGGGGGGGGGGGGGGATAAGCCTCCACTGGATGCCTCTTCAAATGAGGATTATATTCAAAGTGGATTGTCATATAAGGTATTCAACTTTGTGTCTTTTCCTAGGTTCTATAGATTTTTGAGAACAAAGAATAGCTCACTTTTGCACTTTGTGACAGGCTTTTGTTGCAGAAAAGCGAGGTTACTAACCTGTAGCAGGTATTCTCCGAGGACAGCAGGCTGATTGTTCTCACTGATGAGTGACGTCCACGGCAGCCCCAGGATTGGAAGATCTTCCTAGCAACAGAAGTTTGCTAGCTCTCACGAGATCCGCATGCATCGCGCATGCGCGACCGTCTTCCCATCCGCTTCAGCGTGCTCCTCAGTCCAGTATAAAGCAAAGACAAGGGAAGACACAACTCCAAAGGGGAGGAGGGCGGGATTGTGAGAGCAATCAGCCTGCTGTCCTCGGAGAATACCTGCTACAGGTTAGTAACCTCGCTTTCTCCGAGGACAAGCAGGCTGCTTGTTCTCACTGATGGGGTATTCCTAGCCCCCACTCAAAACAACAAACATTGGTCAATTGGGCCTCGCAACGGCCAGGACATAACTGAGACTGACCTATAACCATAACCAACTAACTGAGAGTGCAGCCTGGAACAGAATAAAAATGGGCCTAGGGGGGTGGAGTTGGATTCTAAACCCCAAACAGATTCTGCAGCACCGACTGCCCGAACCGACTGTCGCATCGGGTATCCTGCTGTAGGCAGTAATGAGATGTGAATGTGTGGACTGATGACCATGTTGCAGCCTTGCAAATCTCCTCAATGGAGGCTGACTTTAAGTGAGCCACTGACTCAGCCATGGCTCTAACATTATCAGCCGTGACATAACCCTCTAGAGTCAGCCCAGCTTGGGCATAAGTGAAGGAAATGCAATCTGCTAGCCAATTTGAGATTGTGCGCTTTCCGATGGCAACTTCCCTTCTGTTGGGATCGAAAGAAACAACAACTGGGCAGACTGTCTGACGGGCTTTGTCCGTGCCACGTAAAAGACCAATGCTCTCTTACAGTCCAAGGTATGTAAACTGCTTTCGCCAGGGCGGGTATGAGGACGGGGAAATAATGTTGACAAGACAATTGACTGGTTCAGATGGAACTCTGACACCACCTTCGGCAAGAACTTAGGGTGAGAGCGGAGGACTACTCTATTATGATGAAATTTAGTATAAGGAGCATGAGCTACCAAGGCTTGAAGCTCACTGACTCTGCGAGCTGAAGTAACTGCCACCAAGAAAATGACTTTCCAGGTCAAGTACTTCAGATGGCAAGAATTCAGTGGCTCAAAAGGAGGTTTCATCAGCTGGGTGAGAACGATATTGAGATCCCATGACACAGTAGGAGGTTTGACAGGGGGCTTTGACAAAAGCAAACCTCTCATGAATCGAACAGCTGGAAACATATCAGATGTTCTCTCTCTCTGTTTCCAGAGAAAGCATCGGATATGTTTCCAGTTCATGTAGAGGAGACATATTTTGACACAGCATTTTGTGCGAAACATGATTTAATGTCGGATCAGATGATGTCTCCGAGATGATCAATTTTCATAAGAAAGAAAAAAAAAGAGCGAAATAGCAAAAATTCAGCTAAGCTAAGTGTATTTTTACTATAAGAGAATATTGAAGATTTAAATTAATGGGTGAAAGTTTAAATATTAAAAATTATGGATCAATGACGAATACATGCCCACCATAAGAAAATGACTGGCTCATAATTATAGCCTGAATGGTGGTGACATGGTTATCTGATGGATGCAATACTCAGCACCCTTTAAGGAGTATGTAAGGATATTGAGGAGGAGTATTTGGAGCTGGGTAATAAAGATTTGTGTAAAAACAGAAAAAGGCACAAAAGAGAAAAGGGGATAACCAGACCGCGCGGCCTAAAGGCCGGCAGCGACGAAAAAGAAAGAAAACTTAAAATAGGTGCAAAAAAAAACCTAAAAGGAAACTACGGGAACCTTATTATTATTATTTTTAATCTTGTACGAAAAAAAATAAGAAAAAGAAGTGAACAAACTCACAATCAGTGAAGACTCTTCCTGGGCCTGAAGAGGAGCAGAAACGAACGCTGCTCCACCTCAACACGGAGAAAGAAAAAACAAAGAGAAGTGCTCACGCGATGGGCAGTGTACGCTGCAAGCGCGCCAGAAGACGCTGGCAAAACTTTTTAAATATTTTGCTTGCAAAATGCCGATTCCTGGGTCGACGCGGACATCGACTCACATGTGAGAACAAGCAGCCTGCTTGTCCTCAGAGAATTCCTTTTTCTACTCTGTATTGGTTTACAATACAGGGCTAAATTTAAAACTCTATGTCTGATCTTCAAGGCCCTGAAAGGAAATGGCCCCGAGTATCTGAAGAGTAGGATGATCCTCCACACACGACCAAGGACACTAAGGTCCTCCCAAGGACTTTCACTAGCTACACCCTCTCCAAAAGACATTACACGATGTGATAACCGAATGCGAGCCTTCTCCAGAGTAGCCCCCACACTCTGGAATGCATTGCCTGAAAGGCTCCGCTTAACACAAGACTACCTCTACTTCAGGAAGCAGTTGATAGCTTGGTTCTTCAACCAAGCCTTTAACGGAAGAAGTAACTAACTTGTTAGTCTCACTCACACACACAAGGATTGACTCCGGCTGCACATACTGCAGCGGGACATGTTTATCCAATCCTACCCTAGCTGAGATAATATTTAACCATCTCTCTGACTTCACGTGCAACTTTCTTGAAATCAATCACCTTACTTTCTAATTCATCTATATGCCGCAACTTTGCCTTACCCTTCACTACCAATTATAAAGTTCTAGTACATATTGTGTTATCATTGCAAGTAGTATACCATGCCATACTTTGTATTGTTGTTCGAATATTTTTACAGCTCTAATTGCCTCCTGTTCATGTTTGATCTATTCTTACTGTACACCGCCTTCAGTGAATTCCTTCAAAAAGGCGGTAAATAAATCCTAAAAAATAAATAAAATAAATATATGCTGTTCATTTCTGTCAAATCATACAGAGATAGTTGAAGTTGTTCACCTTGCTGGTTTCTCAATAAAAATGTTAAAACATAAATACTTATGTGGCATAAATGCACAAGAGGTGAGTCTCTTTCAAAAGCTATGGAACGAGCTATGGGCATAAGATGAAAGTGAAAGGGGATAAACTCAGAAGTTACCTGAAGAAATACTTCTTCATGGAAAGAGTGGTGAATTTGTGGAATGGCCTCCCAGTGGAAGTAGTGAAGGCGAAAACAGTATCTGAATTCAAGAGAGCTTGGGACAAGTACACAGGATCTCTGAGTGATAGGAAGCAGTGGTGTTCCTTGGTCAGCTGTCATCTGGGCCGGATTGCCGCTGCGCACCTCCCCCGGGAGCACTGCAACCTCCACCCCTCTCCCCTGGTGCATTGCTCGTACCTCCTGGGGGTGCTGGGAACAGCTATGAGGCTGTCGGCTCTACCGGTTCCCTGTCCCAGAACAGGAAGTAACATCAGAGGCCAGAGAACCGGCAGAGCTGACAGCCACGCGGCTGCTCCCTGCACCCCCTGCAGAGTGTACTTGAGGCGGACCACCCCCACCACCCTGCTGTCAGTACACCACTGACAGGGAGAATAGATGGCATGAATGGGCAGACTGGATAGGCCATATGATCTTTATCTGCCTACATTTTTCTCTGTTTCTATGGATGAAAAAAAGAGCCAGTGTGGCACTGGATGCGGAAAAGGCTTTTGACAGGGAGGAGTGGCCTTCTCTGCACACAGAATTGAAGGCCTTAGAGATAGGACTGCACACAGTGAGTGAAGGCTTTGTACCAGCAATCTAGTTCTCAGATTTTTGTTAACTGTTTTCCGTAACCTGGTACAATCAATGTTGCTCAGTCATCTAGATTACTGCAACGCACTCTACGCCGGCTGTAAAGAGCAGATAATCACAAAACTTCAGACAGCCCAGAACACAGCAGCTAGACTTATATTCAGCAAAACAAAATATGAAAGTGCTAAGCCCCTACGAGAAAAATGACACTGGCTCCCACTTAAAGAACGCATCACGTTCAAAATTTGCTCCCTAGTTCACAAAATCATTCACGGAGATGCACCAGCCTACATGTCAGACCTGATAGACTTGCCACCCAGGAATGCCAAAAAAATCATCCCACACATTCTTTGATCTGCACTTCCCTAACTGCAAAGGTCTAAAATAGAAATTAATGCACGCGACAAACTTTACCTACCTGAGCACACAATTTTGGAACGCACTGCCACGCAACTTAAAAACGATCTACGAACTAACAAACTTCCGCAAACTACTGAAGACCCATCTCTTTAACAAGGCATACCACAAAGATCAACCAATGTGAATATACACAGCTCCTCCACATACATCCAGAACTGTCTTACAATATCGGCTTGCTATACTACTATCACGTTTTATCATTATCATGTTGCCCAAGATCCTTCTATAACACTATATGTCTACTTTCTAACATATTACCACCACTCATGATGTATTGTAAGCCACATTGAGCCTGCAAAGAGGTGGGAAAATGTGGGATACAAGTGCAATAAATAAAAAATAAACAAAATAAACCATGTCAGAGGAGTTCAGGTGGTATAAGTGTATGTGGCAGGGGTGCCCTCTGTACCTGATGATGTTCATGTTAACCGCTGAGCCAGTGGCAACTCACATTCAATCTAATTTAAATATAAGACCCATTAAGATAGGGAGATGTAGTCATCAGATCATGATGTATGCAGATGATATAGTATTTTTTCACAGAGAGAGTAGTGGATGCTTGGAATGCCCTCCCGCGGGAGGTGGTGGAAAAGAAAACGGTAACGGAATTCAAACATGCGTGGGATAAACATAAAGGAATCCTGTTCAGAAGGAATGGATCCTCAGGAGCTTAGCCGAAATTGGGTGGCAGAGCCGGTGGTGGGAGGCGGGGCTGGTGGTTGGGAGGCAGAGATAGTGCTGGGCAGACTTATACGGTCTGTGCCAGAGCCGGTGGTGGGAGGCGGGGCTAGTGGTTGGGAGGCGGGGATAGTGCTGGGCAGACTTATACGGTTTGTGCCCTAAAAAGGACAGGTACAAATCAAGGTATACACAATAAGTAGCACATATGAGTTTATCTTGTTGGGTAGACTAGATGGACCGTGCAGGTCTTTTTCTGCCGTCATCTACTATGTTACTATGTGATGCAGGATCCAATTCAATCACACCTGTTCCTTCTGCAAGAGCTGGTGAAACATTCAAAGTGTTCAGAATATAAATTAAATGTGGGGAAGACAGAGCCCATGAAGGTAGGCATACAGCGCTAAGAGTAGGTAGGGGATGGTGAAATTAGATCTTACCTGCTAATTTTCTTTCCTCTAGACCCTCCAGACCGGTCAAGACGCTTGGGTTATGCACGCCTACCAGCAGAGGGAGACTGAGAACACAAAAACTGAACCAAGTATAAGCCCGCAGCCAACCCCCAAGCAGCCAGTAAATCTCAGTCTCCAGCAGAGGGTAGAACGTGCAGCCTGAGCAGTCAGTCTGGTCTGGTAGGATTAGAGATTCTGATTTTTATACCCTGTACTTAGAATTTGTGCTTCGGTGAAGCGGGTCCGGAAGGGCTCCCTGTTCCCCTAGGGGTTTGCACCCGTGTCCGGGTTTTGCCCCTGCTGTACCTTGTGTAAAGGCAGCCTGGTGCCTCGGCTCCTGTGCTACAGGAACCTTGAGAGCCTTAGCCCTTGTCAGTAGATAGCAACTGGGCTGTTTGCTGTGTGTGTGAAAGAAAAAAAAAAAAAAAGAGAAAAAGGAAAGTAAGCAGCAGACAGTGCTGTCCTGCATCAGAACATTTTGTTGTTTCTCTTTTTGGGGGCTGGCAAGGGTTTTAGTGTGGTTTTGAGGAAGGGAGTAGAGCTGGGGCGATTTTGGCGGTTTGTGTGTGTACCGCTTTAAATTTAGCGATGTCGGCGGGAAAAGCGGCTCGTTGCCGTTCCTGCGCGCGTCGGGGGATTGAAACGCCCGGAGCTCCGTGCAAGTTTTGCGGTGAGCCTAAGCACTCTCTCTCTTCTCCTCCGGTTTTGTCTGCTGAGGTTTCGGGCAGCAGTAAGGGCCTCCCGGGGTCTGATTCAGGTTCTGGTGCGGTGACGGCGGTCCCGATTTTGGCGGGAACCGCCGCCATCTTGGATTCGGCTCCGATGGCGATCCCGGCCCAGCAGGTGGTGGAGGGCCCGGGACAGAATGTTGGGTGCTCTCCAGGGCCTTCGGGGGCTATGGGTTTCCCACCGGAGTTTGTCTGGTCGATGTTTCAGGCCTGGCAGGCAGGTGCTTCTCAGCCGGAGGTACAGAAGGGGGCAGCTCCTTTGGGGGGCAAGCGCCCACGGCTAGACTATGTGGAGGACCCTGATTTTTTGTCTTTCCCTCCCTCGGAGGATGAGGGTAGTGGATTGGGTGATGAGTTCCCTTTAGACGTTGATCCTGAAGAGGAGGGGTTCTTCCCAGGGGAGGATTCCTCGGTGGTAAGGATTTTTCCTAGGGATGAGCTTCCGGAGCTCATTGATCAAGTGATGTCTACGCTTAGGTTTGAGGCTCCTGAGCCGGTTGTAGCGGAGGTTAAGCAGATAGACCCTTTGGTTAAGGGTATTCGTAAGGCTTCTCGTTCTTTCCCTATGAATCAGGATCTGAGGGATATGATCTTACAGGAGTGGTCCTCTCCAGATTCAGCCTGTCGGGTGGTTAAAGCAATGGCGAGGCTTTATCCTATTCCCCAAGAGGATAGGGATTCTTTTAAATCTCCTACAGTGGATGCGGTGGTGACGGCGGTCACCAAAGCTACGGCCATCCCGGTTGATGGGGGGACTGCTCTCAGAGACCCTCAGGATAGGAAGTTGGAGTCGTTTGTTCGGCGCAGTTTTGATCTCTCGGCCTTGTCTCTGCAAGCCGCTCTATGTGGAGGTCTAGTGGCTCGGGCGTGTTTCCGTTGGGCTGAAAAGCTTCTGGATGGTCCCGCGCTGGACAGGGCTGCCGTGGTGCAGGAGTTAGCCAAGTTGGAGATGGGATCTTCCTTTCTGGCAGATGCTAGTTATGATTTGTTGAGGGCATCGGCGAAGAATATGGCTTTGGTGGTTGGAGCTCGTCGGGCCCTGTGGCTTCGTGGATGGACTGCGGATGCGGCTTCTAAATCCAAGTTGTGTTCGCTTCCCTTTAAAGGGTCCATGCTTTTTGGAGAAGAGTTGGATAAATTGGTGCGTGGTCTTGGGGAGGCTAAGATTCCGCGGTTGCCGGAATTGCGACCTAGAGGAGGGGGTCGCGGTATGTCAGGGCGTGCTCGTTTGAAGGATGCCCGGCGCTATAGGCCAGGTAGGTTTAGTGCGCTGTTTAGAGGCAGATATTTTCAGCGTACTCAGCCCTTTCGTGGGGGTCGTCGAGGAGGACGTGAGGTCTCGGGGGGAGCTCTGTCCTCCGGTCGTGCTTCGCAATGAAGGTTTGCGGGTCCAGCCTCTGGTGCGAGTAGGTGCTCGGTTGAGTCAGTTTTATCAGAGGTGGGCCCATATCACGACAGACCAGTGGGTCCTCGAAGTGGTGCGAGACGGGTACGCCTTGGAGTTCGAAGAGTTTCTGCCAGATTTCTTTGTGGCCTCCCCATGCCGCTCTCGGCTCAAGGCCAGGGCAATTCGGCAGACTCTCCAGCGGTTGATAGATTTAGGGGCTGTAGTTCCGGTGCCGGTTGCAGAGAGAGGGACCGGTTGTTATTCGATTTATTTTGTGGTTCCCAAAAAGGAGGATTCCTTCCGGCCTATTTTAGATCTAAAACGAGTCAACGGGGCGTTGAAGGTTCCCTCGTTTCGCATGGAAACGTTGCGGTCGGTCATAGTAGCGGTTCAGTCGGGAGAATTTCTCACTTCTCTGGATCTGACGGAAGCTTATCTGCATATTCCCATTCGGAAGGCGCATCACCGGTTTCTTCGCTTTGCGGTTCTAGGACATCACTTTCAGTTTTGTGCTCTGCCGTTCGGTCTGGCTACGGCGCCGCGTACTTTTTCCAAGGTTATGGTGGTAGTGGCGGCGGCTTTGAGGCAGCAAGGAGTATTGGTTCACCCATATCTCGACGATTGGCTGATTCGAGCCAAATCCTATCAGGAGAGTGTGGAAGCAACAGCGAAGGTAGTATCTGTTTTGGAGTCGCTCGGCTGGGTGGTGAACAGTGTCAAGAGTCATCTGGTTCCGTCCCAATCCCTAGAATATCTGGGGGTTCGTTTCGATACGGTGCGGGGCCTGGTGTTTCTGCCGCCCGTTCGGATTGCCAAGATTCAGGGGCTGATCCGTCAGTTTTCTTGTTGGGTAGACTAGATGGACCGTGCAGGTCTTTTTCTGCCGTCATCTACTATGTTACTATGTGATGCAGGATCCAATTCAATCACACCTGTTCCTTCTGCAAGAGCTGGTGAAACATTCAAAGTGTTCAGAATATAAATTAAATGTGGGGAAGACAGAGCCCATGAAGGTAGGCATACAGCGCTAAGAGTAGGTAGGGGATTTTTCCTTTAATGAGTTTCGGGGGGGGGGGGTGTTAGATATTTGGGGTTAAAATTATCTGCAGAAATAGGGAACCTGATTGAGAAAATTAATGAGATGTGAGCTTGGAGCTCCCTTACTTTGAACTGGTGGGGGCAGATAGATGCTTATAAGGAAGACTATACTCCCAATGTTGAATGCTCTCTTTATCAAGCTTCTCATTTATATACTGGTCCACTACTTGCAGCCATGGCAGAATAGTCTACAAAAATTTGTATGGGGGAAGGGAGAGCTAGGATTAGTTACAATAGATTGGTGAGAAGCAGGGAACCAGGAGGTAGGGGACTACCCATTTTAAAGGGCATTTTAGGAAGCTGTGGTGCTGAAAGGAATTAAA
The DNA here is from genome assembly GCF_901765095.1 of Microcaecilia unicolor. NCBI lineage: Eukaryota > Metazoa > Chordata > Amphibia > Gymnophiona > Siphonopidae > Microcaecilia > Microcaecilia unicolor. The sequence continues at coordinate 308,505,784 of NC_044037.1, read as the reverse complement.
TACCATTAGGACAATGATGCACAGTAAAGAAACACTGCAGAAACGGACGACCGTAATATGCTACGTACAGAAAAGATGAGAAGAGTGGCCAGCAAAGCTCTTCTGTAAAGATAACAGGAGGACGACTAAATGAGAAGATAAAACTTTATTCTTCAAAAGACCTGACACAGCACCATGTTTGGCAAAATGCCACAGTAAACAGGACTCGGAGGTAAAAAGTTCTGTGTTGATTGCTGATAATGGGGGGGGGGGGGCTTGCTGGGATTCAGAAGGGAAATCCTTAGTCTTCCCCTTATGATTTTTCCCCATTACTGAGGAAAATTATAGAGGACTTTAAACCACATCTTCACCAAGAGATGCCATCTTGATTCTTCCGTTGTGCGTTGTGCTTTAATCGTCTATGTGTTGTAGTCATTTAATAAATTTATCAACAGGCTATATACATCTAGTCTGATTCTTTTTATCTTCATCTTAGAGTCCTTAACCCATTTGCCTTCTTGCTTTCTTGGACTTAGTGTGCTATAGCCTCCAAAGCTGAATAGAATACTCCAAAGTAAGACCTTGCCAACACCTTGAACAGGAATATTTTCTCTTCCTAAAGTAAACTCATCTGCTCTTCAAATAGAAGATGAATCTCTATTCTATTCAATAATTTATAGTCCATCTTATGTCTGTTAGGATTCAAAAGCAGATCACAATAGAAATGAATTACAATTTAAAGTCATTATTATAGCAGGTACAAAATTATTTAATGCTAGAAATGGAGTACAGATAAGTATGGTGGGAGTAGGTTTGACCATGTGAGTCCTGCCTTGCACTGGCTTCCAAATGAGGCGAGAAGTAAATTCAAACTTGGTATTTTTAATTCGTAAGTCGTTTTATGGATTTCTTCCAAATTATATAGTGGAACTATTTGCAGTTGATTTTTTGGCTTATTCTCTTAGATCTAAAGACAACCATTTATTGGAATTTCTAACCATGAAAAATGTTAGATTTAAGACCTATTATGATACTAGTTTTGTATACCGTGCAGTGTAATGTTGGAATACTCTTCCACTGGAGCTTAGAATCCTATCTGAAATTTCGTAAACTGTTGAAGGCTCATCTATTTTCAACCTATTTTACATAGGGCTTCTTTTACAAAGCCACGCTAGCAATTCCTGCACGGCAAATGAGAGGAAGCCCATAGGAATTGAATGGGCATCCTCTCATTTGCCACATCGAGAATCGGTAGTGCGCCTTTGTAAAAGATGCCCATAGTATTTATAAGAGTAAATAGTTTGAAAGTTTTGATTTTATTAAGAATATAGTGTAATCTTTTCTCCTAGAGAAGGCCTAGTTTTCTTTTTTATTGTAATCCTCATAGATCCCTGGTGGAAAAATAGAGGAATATAAATTTTATTGTATTATATTACTGTATTGTATTTAAGGCTTTTCAAAAAGCTAAATAGATGGAAATTCACCTAATGTGGACTGGAATATCGTACCAAAATATTTGCTCCTTGATAATGAAAGGAGTGCTTTGTTTTGAGATTGAAGGTTGGCTGACTCAGGACTAATGTCAGGAAGTATTTTTTCACGGAGAGGGTGGTGGATATGTGGAATGCCCTCTCACGGGAGGTGGTGGAGATGAAAACGGTAATGGAATTCAAACATGTGTGGGATAAACACAAAGGAATCCTGTTTAGAAGGAATGGTTCCATGGAATCTTAGCGGAGATTGGATGGCAACACCGGTAATTGGGAAACAAAACGGTAGCTGGGCATAAGTACATAAGTATTGCCATATTGAGAAAGACCAGAGGTCCATCAAGCTCAGCATCCTGTTTCCAACAGTGGCCAATCCAGGCCACAAATACCTGGCAAGATCCCCAAAAAGTACAAAACATTTTATACTGCTTATCCCAGAAATAGTGGATTTTCCCCAAGTCCATTTAATAATGGTCTATGGACTTTTCCTTTAGGAAGCCGTCCAAACCTTTTTTAAACTCCACTAAGCTAACCGCCTTTACCACATTCTCTGGCAACGAATTCCAGAGTTTAATTACATGTTGAGTGAAGAAAAAGTTTCTCCGATTCGTTTTAAATTTACTACATTGTAGCTTCATCGCATGCCCCCTAGTCCTAGTATTTTTGGAAAGGGTAAACAGACGCTTCACATCTACCCATTCAACTCCACTCATTATATTATAGACCTCTATCATATCTCCCCTCAGCTGCCTTTTCTCCAAGCTGAAGAGCCCTAGCCGCTTTAGCCTTTCCTCATAGGGAAGTCGTCCCATCCCCTTTATCATTTTCGTCACCCTTCTCTGCACCTTTTCTAATTCCACTATATCTTTTTTGAGATGCGGTGACCAGAGTTGATCACAATATTCGAGGTGTGGTTGCACCATGGAACGATACAAAGGCATTATAACATCCTCATTTTTGTTTTCCATTCCTTTCCTAATAATACCTAACATTCTATTTGCTTTCTTAGCCGCAGCAGCACACTAAGCAGAAGGTTTCAACGTATCATCAACGACGACACCTAGATCCCTTTCTTGGTCCGTGACTCCTAACGTGGAATCTTGCATGATGTAGCTATAATTCAGGTTCCTCTTTCCCACATGCATCACTTTGCACTTGCTCACATTAAACATCATCTGCCATTTAGACGCCCAGTCTCCCAGTCTTGTAAAGTCATCTTGTAGTTTTTCACAATCCTCCAGCGATTTAACGACTTTGAATAACTTTGTGTCATCAGCAAATTTAATTACTCACTAGTTACTCCCATCTCTAGGTCATTTATAAATATGTTAAAAAGCAGCAGGCCCAGCACAGACCCCTGGGGAACTCCACTAACTACCTTTCTCCATCGAGAATACTGACCATTTAACCCTACTCTCTGTTTTCTATCTTTTAACCAGTTTTTAATCCACAATAGAACAATTTTCTCTGGAGTCTTTCATTAGGTGATGGGTCAGATGCATGTACTGTCTGTGAAATACCTTGTATTAGCTGATGCAGCAGATTGTAGAGTTGCTCCTGTGAAGGAGGTGGTGGAGATCTGCTGGTGAGTGCTGGAAGGCTGAGGAGTGAGTATTGGGGAAGAAGGTGTAATTTGAAAGGGTCTTGTGTCCTAAAAGGTGGAGCGGCAATGTCTAGAGAGTCAGCACTGGTGGAGTGGCAGTTTGTACTTTGCCCATGCCAGCTGCTTGTGCTATGTCAGGCTCCTACACTACCAGTGCCGTTCCTGTGCTGGCTTTGTGATCTGCCTGTAGTGCTGTATCCCAGCTTGTCAGTGCTAGACACCCTGCAGTGGCAGTTGTGTCTGTGCCAGGAAGGAGAGGGGCTTTAAGCAGTGTCAAAGGTGAAGCTTGAGCAGTGATGCCATTTGCATCGGGCTTTGAGGCACAGGCAGGAATATCTACACTGCTTTATTTCCTTGCTGAAGCTTCTGCAGCGCCTGAAATCTGGGCTAGTTGAGCCGAAGAGCGTTGAGAGTGGCTGTCTGAGGGAGAACATAGTAACATAGTAGATGACGGCAGAAAAAGACCTGCACGGTCCATCCGGTCTGCCCAACAAGATAAACTCATATGTGCTACTTTTTGTGTATACCTGACCTTGATTTGTATCTGCCATTTTCAGGGCACAGACCGTAGAAATCACCCTCAGCATTAGCCCCGCCTCCCAACCACTAGCCACGCCTCCCCCTACCGGCTCTGCCATCCAATCTCCGCTAAGCTTCTGAAGATCCATTCCTTCTGAACAGGATTCCTTTGTTTATCCCACGCATGTTTGAATTCCGTTACCGTTTTCATCGCCACCACCTCCCCCGGGAGGGCATTCCAAGCATCCACCACTCTCTCCGTGAAAAAATACTTCCTGGCATTTTGCTTGAGTCTGCCCCTCTTCAATCTCATTTCATGTCCTCTAGTTCTACCGCCTTCCCATCTCCAGAAAAGGTTCGTTTGTGGATTAATATCTTTCAAATATTTGAACGTCTGTATCATATCACCCGTTTCTCCTTTACTACAGGGTATACATGTTCAGAGGGTCCGGTTAAGCACAGTGAGAGGCCGATGGTAAGTCTGGGCAGGGGTGGTGATTGTTGCACTTGTTGAACAATGTGCTGGAGAGAGGCTCATCAGCGCAGGTACAGCACTAGCAGCAGCAATGTGGTGTGCGAGCTCAGAAAGGATGTGACTTCTCCTCTTTCAGGCATGAAGAGGCATGTGACTGCATTTTGAGCAGGCCTAGACAGCACATACAAATCTGGTGAGAGACAGAGAGGGCCATAATTTTTCCGCACTGGGGGCATTTTTTTAAATCCTGATTTTTGTTGGTTTCTTCGACCTTAGTCTTGAGTTTAGATATCTTTTGTTCAGGCATGGTAAAGTGAAGCAAAATTCTGTGTAATGGAAATGAGTGGATGTAATAGACTGAGGGGCAGATGCAGCAGCAGCAGCAGCAGTTACCACATTGGTGGGGGGGCTAGTCTGGACATGCTCAGAAAGATCTTCAAGACTTTTTTGAGCAATGTGGAGCAAGTCGAAGCTGGTACCGTCAAGTGATGACATCACCTATATGTGACTGCCTTATCCTGCTTGTGAACAGAGAACTCACTGCCCTTCCTCATGGTGTCTCCTTGCTCTGTACCTGATGCAGATCTCACTGCATTCCCTCAAGGTATTTCCAAACTCTGCAGACAGATAATAATCCCATTATTTTCACTCACTTGGACACTGATGATATTTCCCCCATTCTGGTACAGCCTTGGTTTCATTCTAGGCAGCAGTTGAGAAAGCCAGGAATCCACTGCTCTTAGGTAATCTGTAATTAGAGGAATGTTAATTTTTCCTTCATGAAGTCAAGAAATTCCCTTACTAATCTGCAAATGGGGACAGTGAAGTGATAATAAGGATTCAATTTTATAAACAGCAAACACAGTTTACTAAATATTCAATGGCACTTAAGTGTTACTGCATTGTTAAAGAAATGCAGTTAACTTCAGGACAGTCCCTCCTGCTGACCAGACTTGTCAGTTTAACTTTTCATGGTGTCATCAGGAGAACGCTAACTGCTGTGAGACCCGCTCACCTCAAACTGCTAAACTCCTGATGACACCTTGAAAAGGCAAAACATGCCAGCATGTAGAGAATGAGGGTGAATATAAGCACATTTACATTTTAATATTAAATTGAAGTTTTCTGGGGCAGTACTATCAGTTAAACTTTAATGCAAAGAAGTGCAGAGTGTACAGCGCTGCGTATGCCTTGTAGCCAGTGGCGTAGCAAGGGCAGGGCGGTGGGGGCAGTCCGCCCAGGGTGTCAACGGGTGGGGGGGTGCTCCGCTGGCGAGTCCCTACCAGCTCCGTCCACCCCCCCCCCCCCTCGACACAGTCCCCACCTGCCTACCAACTCCGTCCACCCGGCACTGTGCAGCGTGGCGCCTCGCATCTGCAGCGCTGCTGTAAAAGAAGAAAATCGCCTCGTCGTCGGCCCTTCCCTCACTGTGTCCCGCCCTCTGATGTAACTTCCTATTTCCTCGAGGGCGGGACATGTCTATTAGCATTCCCTTCCCAGTGGTCACCGTGGATGAGCCGAGGGCTGAGATGCTCGAAGTCCTCGACTATCCATCACCACTGGTGAAGGCGTGGGGTCGGAGGGAAGACCCGCAGACTCCTCGGAGGAGAAATATCTGGGATCCTCCTCCTCCCCCCACGAGGCCTCCTCCTCGATGATGGTGCCGAGAGGTGGACTCCCCTGCCGGCGGGGACGAAGCTCCATCCATCGACGTCGACGGGGATTCCACCTGAGTGGCGATCGAGACGCCGGTGTCGAAGACCGCATCACAGGGCTAGAGCCAGAGCCAGCCAGCGCTTCCATCAACGGCACCGTGGGCGCAAGCACCCCCGGTGCCAGCAGGGCCTGGCACATCAGCCCCTCCAGGATACCTGGGAGGATGGCTCGGAGACACTCGTCTAGGGCCGCTGTCGGGAGAGGCTGGGGAGCCAGTGCGGGCGTCGGTGCTCAAAGCTGCCCGGGTCCAGGAGACGGTACCGGGGTACCCGACGACCTGCGCATCGACACCTCTTCAATAGAGGGGGAGCGCTCCTGCCGGCGTGGGTGCTTCTTAGGGATCGAATCTTCTCTCGACGTCCCTGAGCTGCCCGTGCCATGCGCCGTGGGCGACCGATGACAGTGCTTCTTCGTAAGCTTCTTCCGATGCCCGTCATCGGCGCTCCGTGGCATGGACGAGGAGGAGATGGCGTCCCCGCGCCCTCTGGGGGTCGGATCTGACAGGGTTCGCTCCCGATGGCCCTGGGCAGCGGGACCAGCCAAGGCGGATTGCCCACTCGGCCGTTCACCGCCGCCATCGCTGGCAGGTCGTCGGGCCAAGGGAACCTGTACTCCTGGGGTCGATGCCATGCTCAGCGTCGAAGTCTTCGACATCGGTACCGATACCGAAGTCCCAGCCGTCGAAGTTGAAGGGCCAGCGCAAGTTCCGAAAAGACGGTCCCGAAGAACTTGCTTCACCACCTGCGTCCGCTTTTTCAAGCCGAGACACAAGGTGCATGCCTTGGAATTATGCTCCGGACCGAGGCACTGGAGACACCAAGTGTGAGAATCGGTCTGCGAGATCTGCCGGCCGCACCGACCACACTTTTTGAATCTGCTCGGGACCTTCAAGGACATCGATGGAAAAATTGCGTCGGCGAAGTCAAAACCGTCGATGGTGGCGGTAAAAGTACAACACCACAAACAAAAGAAAGAAATCGGACGCGACGAAGCGAAATAAAAAGAAAACACTCGACGATAAGGTTTTTTTTAACAAAAAAGAAAATGCTGCGAAACGGTTTTCCGGGGCTGACACGGAGAGGGACGAAACTGGGTTTCTCTCCAGTGTGGAAAAATAGAAAACTGAGCGGGAGCGGTCGCGCACGGGCGGGAAGATGGCCGCGCATGCGTGGTGGGCGTAACCCACGTGCGGGACCTCCTGCGAGATTTTTCTTCCGGTTCAAGGGGCTGCCGTGGACGTCAACCCAGTCGTGAGAACAAGCAGCCTGCTTGTCCTCTGAGAATGTGGGATACAAATGCAACAAATAAATATTCAAAGTTGTTAAAACAAGTGCAGACTGTGAAGTATTGCAGGACGTCCTTAGGAAATTGGAAGACTGGGTGTCCAAATGGCAGATGAAATTTAATTTGGACAAATGCAAGGTGATGCACATTGGAAAGAATAATCCGAATCATAGTTACCTGATGCTAGGGTCCACCATGGGGGTCAGAACTCAAGAAAAAGATCTGGGTGTCGTAGATAATATGCTGAAATCTTCTGCTCAGTGTGCGGCAGCGGCCAAAAAAAGCAAACAGGATGCTAGGAATTATTAGGAAAGGGATGGCGAATAAAACCAAAAATACTACAATGCCTTTGTATCACTCCATGGTGCATCTGCATCTTAAGTATTGCGTTCAGTTCTGGTCGCCTAATCTCAAAAAAAGATATATCGGAATTAGAAAAAGTTCAAAGAAGAGTGACCAAAATGATAAAAAGGATGGAATTCCTCTTGTATGAGGAAAGGCTAAAGAGATTAGGGCTCTTCAGCTTGGAAAAAAGACAATGAGGGGAGATATGATTGAGGTCTACAAAATCCTGAGTGGTGCAGAACGAATAGAAGTAAATTGATTTTTTACTCGTTCCAAAAGTACAAAGACTAGGGGACACTCGAGGAAGTTAAATTGGAAATACTTTAAACAAAAAGGAGGAAATATTTTATCACTCAGTGAATAGTTAAGCTCTGGAACTCTTTGACGTAGTATGTATCTTAGTTTAATAAAAGTTTGGACAAATTCCTAGAGGAAAAGTTCATAGTCTGCTATTGAGACAGACATAGGAAGCAACTGCTTGCCCTTGGATTTGTAGTATTGCGTATTGCCACAATTTGTGTTTATGCCACGTACTTGTGACCTGGCTTGGCCACTGTTTGGAAAACAGGATACTGGGCTAGATGGACCACTGGTCTGACCCAGTATGGCTACTCTTATATTCTTAGTATAAGGTGTATCCACCACTAAGGCCTAAAGTTCACTGATTCTATGAGCTGAAGTAACAGCCACCAAGAAAATGACCTTCCAGGTCAAGTACTTCAGATAGCAGGAAGTCAGTGTCTCAAAAGGAGCTCTCATCAAGGTTCCATCACACAGGCAGAGGTTTGACAGGAGGCTTTGACAAAAGCAAACCTCTCGCGAAGCAAACAACTAGAGGCTGTCCAGATATGGGCTTACCCTCTGGATAATAAGCACTAATTGCACTGAGGTGAACCCTTATGGAGTTGGTCTTGAGACCAGACTCGGAAAGGTGCAGAAGGTATTCAAGCAGGGACTGTGTAGGGCAGTAAAGAGGATCTAGGACCTTGCCCTCACACCAGATGGCAAACCTCCTGAATTTGAAAGAATAACACCTCTTAGTGGAATCTTTCCTGGAAGCCAATAAGACTCGGGAGTCACCATCTGACAGACCGAGAGAAGCAAATTCTAGGCTCTCAACATCCAGGCCGTGAGGGCCAGAGACTGTATTACTTAGATTGTAAGTTCTTTTGAGCAGAGACTGTCTCTTTGTATCAGGTGTTCAGCGCTGCGTGCGTCTGGTAGCGCTATACACATGTAATATTAATAATAATAATATTCTGAACGTGAGGGTCAGAAAACACTACAATCTCCATGGTTCTTCGGCTCCAGAAGAACAGGGAACCAGATCTGCCAAAGCCAGTAAGGCACGATTAAGATCATGATCCCGTGGTCTTGCTTGAGTTTCAACAGAGTCTTCCCCATAAGAGAAATGGGAGGATACGCATACAGAAGGCTTGATCTCCAATGCAGAAGTGTCACGGTCGTGCCCTGGTTTCAGGCTCTCAGTCATCTCGCCCCCTGGTGGCTGCATTGGATTGTCTGTGTGCTGTTTCCCATTCCAGACTTCAGCCCAGTCCGGATCTTCCGGCCTGCCAGACTTGCTTGTCTTGTTTAAGCCTGCACAGCACCTATAGCTGCCTGGTGATTGCTGCAGCTGAATCTCAGCTGCTGCTGGGCTTATTAGCCATTTGGAAACTCTCTGCTTTGCCTTTGCATCGCCTAAGGCCCTGGTTTGTTAGTGCTTGTTGCACTTCTGCCTAGTTTGGCTTTTATTCTAGTTCTTTTCTGCTTCTGGTTAGTCTGTGTGTAGTTTGGCTTGGGGTTTGCTTGTTTCCTAGTCTTGTTCCTTGTTTGTCTTTTGTGTGTAGTTTCTGTTTGTATGTGTTTCTTGTTCAGTGGCTGCCTGGCAGCTTTCAGTTCTGTCTCGTGTTTGTCAGTGTTTGTTCCATGTTTTAGTGGCTGCTTGCAGCTTCCAGTTCCTGCCCTGTCCTGTAAGTCCTGTCGGCCGCCTGCAGCCAGGGGCTCAACTCCTGAGGAAGGGCGGCTAGTGCAGGTGAAGTCTTGCCGTTCCTATCTGAGTTCTGTTTTGTTCCTGGTGTGGGGTGGTTTTGCCTGCCACTGCCGATCCTCGGCAGTGGCCCAAGGGCTCACTAACCTAGTTCCTGCTTTGGAAACGTGACAAGGAGGAAGGCATCTAATGCTAGTCTGTCATGGGCCTGAAGCAGAACAGAAGGACTTTGTGATTCAGTTGAGTGGAAAAGAGTTCCACCAAGGGGGTGCCCCACTCTCGGAAGATCTTGCAGGCAGTGCCCATATTGAGAGACCACTCGTGTGGCTGTATAACCCTGCTCAGTCTGTTGGCCAGACTGTTGTTTTTGCCTGCCAGACAAGCGTTGTCGAGCCCAGCACCACATCCGGACGACCTCCTTACACAGAGGGTGTGATCCGTGTCCCCCTGCTTGTTGGTGTAATACATTGCAACCTGGTTGTCTGTTTGAATGAGCACAATTTGGTTGGACAACCAATCTCTGAAAGCCTTTAGAGTGTTCCAGATTGCCCGAAGCTCCTGGAGATTGATCAGAATACCTATTTCCTGGAAAGACCATGCTCCCTGAGTGTGAAGCACATCTACATGAGCTCCCCATCCGAAGAGAGAAGCATCTGTCATCAGCATCTTCCAGGTCTCCCGTAACCAGGTACCACTGGGAGGCTAGGGACCATTGGGCTGATCTCATGTGAAGGCGTGTCATGAGTGCTATATAAACTGTGGAAGCCATGCGACCCAACAACCTCAACATCTGCCGAGCCGTGACTTGCTGAGAGGCTCAAGACCCTCAATGCCCCGGAGCTCTCAGCACCATGTGATGAGGAGGACTGATAAGATAAGAGCATATCACTGCTATTACTCAGGACTGAAAGGTAACTGATATTTTGACCAGAAAAGCAGCTAAAATATAAGGAACAACAGACTTCCATACATTTGAAAGTACAACTTAGTATGTTAGAATGAAGAGAGATGACGTGTTCAAACCCCTAGATTACAGAGACTATTACAGCTCCATAAGAGGACCTGGTATGGATGCAGCAAAGATCTCAGAATTAAAGACCCTTTTTAAAATTGGAGTTATTCAGTCAGTCAAAAGAAAGCACCCCTTGAAGCTGAAATAACAAGCGACTGAAGGAAATGGCAGCGACCACACATAGAGGACAAGAGAGGTACCAGCAGAGCTCAAACCAGGACATTTTTAAGAACCCCATTGTAAGAGCACCTCTATACCCATATTCATAGCTGAAGCTATGTAGGCTGAAAAACGCTGCTCTCAATGCAGGAGCCAACGAAAAGCACCGGCGTCTACCCTGAAAGCCGTTGAGCTCCATTCTCTCCTCCTCTATATCCCCTACAACGCTGTCAGGGAATAGTTCACTTGGGGCTGAGGAAACATGAGCTAATCCTTAACAGGTTCTACAGCTGTTTCCCAGTCCGTGATCCCCTGGCAGCCATCTTGAAACACCAGCTCCATCTTTAGCACCTGTTACAAGAAAGAAAAAAAGCAGTATGAAAAAAACTTTTGGATCAAAGAAAAACTGGTAAAAAGAGCCCAGAAAGCAGGCATTCAGAACCACTACTATAAACCTCCTGAGGTTTATAAAAGTATAAAAGGTGAGGTTGGAAAAGGCTTCCCAGCAATGAAGATGGTTGGAATCTAGTGGAAAAGAAATATCTGGTAAAAGTCACAGAAACTCCTAGCTTCCTAAAAGGCAACTCCTGAAAACACCTAATATAACCAGAAAAAAACAACAGCACAAAGCAGTCAATGATGAAAAGCATAACTTACCTCAGCAATAAACTCACTTGAGCAGGGAATGAAAAAGAGAGACTACCGCCTGACAAGTATGCAATTTTTATCACACATACAAGGTTTAGCCTCATTTGACTTTTAGAAGTAGCAAGAAAAAAGGAATGAAAGGGGGGGTGGGGGGCAACCCAGCACCACCAAGTTTCACTTGGGAAATGAGGGGACTTGGCACCTGGCACCATCAAGTGTCATCCCAAGCTCTAATATAATCTTCAGTGAAATAAAATGAACACTCTCTGCCCAGCAGTAAGCCCCTGCTCAATTGACATGGAGAAGCACTCGGGTCAGAAGTCAACAGAGAAGAACAAAGGAGGAGCTGTACAGTCTGTCCACCAGTCGCTTGGAGAAAAGATGATACTCAAAGGGTGAATCACTCAGAACTACTTTTTTTCTGTCTCCATCCGCTTGTCAGCGAATATAACCCACTTGTCTAGACTGGTCTGGTCTAGAAGAAAAGGAAATTAGAGGCCAAATGGAACTGGTATTCTCGGTTTCAACTGAAACCAAATCAGTAGCTGGACTCTGCTAATCTGTTTTGGCCAAAAATGAAAGAAAAAACGGCACTCCTCTCCCTACCCCAGCAAAGAACAGGTTTTCCTGGGCTGTTGCCACCACTACCCCTCCTCCATAAAAACCAGGTCCTGACAGCCACCCCACCCCACTGTAAGAGAGCAGGTACCACACAAAAGCCCTCCTCAGGCCTACCTTTAACTGCCCTGGTAGTCTAGTGGCCTGTTCGGGGCAGGAGCTATCCCAGTTGTTTGTGCTCCCACCAAGTCCTCCATAAAAATAGATGTGAAGTTTCGCAAAGCTGCTGCAGAAACTCTGTGCAGCCATTTTTATGGAGGAACAGGCGGGGAAAAGAGCAACTAGAATAGCTCCTGCCTCAAAGAGGCCACTAGACCACCAGGCAGTTAGAGGTAGGCCAGAGGAGGGCCTCTGGGTGGTTGGGGGACCAACTCAGCAGCACCTGTTCTCTTCTGGGGGGGGGGGGGGGGCACCCCAGCCTGGCTTATTTGGGACCTGTTCTCTGCAGGAGGGGAAGTAGTGGTGGCAGCGAATTTGTGAGACCTGCTCTCTCCGGGGGGAGGGGGAAGGGGGAGTAGCTGTGGCAGTAACCTAGCAAGACCCACCTGGGTCAGGGGGTCCAGGGCCAGGAGGACTCAAATCTGGTGGCTGGGAGAGGATACTTCAGTTTCAGCCGAAAATGCACTTGCATTTTCAGCCAAAACCTGAACACTGATTTCAGGCCCGACCGAAATTCAGTCAGCCTCTAAAGGAATCATGGTTTAATAGGACAGAGTCAACATGGATTAGCCAAGGAAGTCTTGCCTCACCAATCAGCTACATTTATTTTGATGGGATGAACAAATATATGGATCAAGGTGAGCTAGTTGACATAGATTATCTACATTGTCAGAAAGCTTTTGTCAAAGTTCATCATGATAGATTCCTGAGGAAATTACAAAGCCAAGGGATAGGAGACAATGTCCTATTGTGGAGTGAGAACTGGTTAAAAGATAGAAAAACAGAGAATAGGGTTAATGAACAATTCTCTCAGTGGAGGAAGGTGAATAGTGGAGTACTATAGGCTATTGGGACTATAACATTTATAAATGATCTGGAATGGGAACAATAAGTGAAATGATCAAATTTGAGGAGGATACAAATTTATTCGACATTGTTAAATTATACGTAGGCTGGGAGAAATTACAGAAGGGTCTTGCAAAACCAGAAGATTGGGCATCAAAATGGCAGATGAAATTTAATGTGGGTAAGTGAAAATGATGCACATTGTGAAGAATAACCCAAATTATAGCTACACAAGGTTCCAGATTAGGAATTTGCACCCAAGAAAAGTATCTATGTGTCATCATGGAAAGTACACTGAAATCTTCTGCTCAGTGTGTGACAGCGACCAAGAAAGTAAACCGAATGTTAGGAATTATAAGGAAAGGAATACAGAATACGTCTATGCTGATGATGATATCCTTTTGGTTTCCTCACAGGACCTTACAACCAATACCTCTCCCATATTCATACCTGTCTCAACTCTGTCACAGATTGGCTATATTCTCACCAACTCATCTTAAACCCCAGAAAATCAATCGCATCTTGGATTACTGGATGACTGCTTTGCCTCTCACTTACACCATGGACCTTAGTTGATTCCTTTCAGTATCTAGGGATTTACCTGGACTATCAACTTTCTTTTCAGACTCAAGTCTCTGCCATTTCCAAATCATGTTTCCATGCCCTACGACTTATTTGTTCAATCTGTGCTTATTTAGACAAGTCAGCTTGTATCACGTTTCTGTATGCCTTAGTAGCAAGCAGATTACTTAATTCCATTTATGCCGGCCTTAACTCTAACATCATGAAACATCCTCAAATGATCCAAAATACCTCTACTTGGTTCAGTGGCATAGCCACAGGTGAGCACAGGCTCATCTACTTTAAACTCAGTGATATGGCTGGTAGGGATCCCCAAGCCCCACCTGCTGAAGACTCCCAGAATCTCTCCCTCCCCTCCCAGGTGATCGGGGTCTCTTATCCTCCCCAACCCCCTGGTACCTATTAAATCCTTCATTTCTTCACCAGCAGTGACTTATATCCACTGTTCATGCTGGCCCCGAGCTTTCCCTCTGTTCGCAGGAACAGGAAGTTACATACTAGGGAAGGCTTGGGGCCAGTGTGAGCAGCAGGTACGAGTCACTGCTCACAGCTGACAATGAACTAAAGGAGTTAAAAGGAAACGGGGGTTAGGGGGCTGCAGTTAAGAGACCTCTGCTTGCCTGGGGGGGGAATCAAAGATGGAGGAGGGTTCACCCAAAATGGGGGTAATCACTTGGGGGGAGGGGAACGAAAGATAGGGGGCTCAGGCCCACCCAAAATTAGGTGTCTGGCTACACCCTTGGTTATAAGCACAAGCAACCAGTTTGATCAAGTAGCCCCTCTATTTCACCCTTATCATTGGCTTCCCGTTCCCTTTAGAATACAACATAAAATTCTTAATTTCACAATGCTCTCCACACTGACTTAGTGCCCTACCTTGCATCAACCATTACACCCTATACTCCCAACGGATCCCTTCATTCTGCATCAGAACACCAACTCTCTATCTCCTCAGTCTTCCACTCCCAATCTGCATCAACCAGATGCATTGCCACTTTCTGGATTTCCTCTTCTCTCTGGAATGCTCGTCCCATCTCACTCCACAGTGAATTGTCCTTCCCAAAGTTCAAATCTATGTTAAAGATACACCTTTCTTCCCCCCCTGACATTCCTAGATCTTGCAGGTGAAATGCAGCAGCTCTGGTGACTGGGGTAGACCTCCAATCTAATCCTCTAATCTCCCACCCCCCTTACCAGTTGTCCTATTAAAATTTTGTAGTTCCTTTCCAGCTACTACAATTAATTGTAAACCACTGATTGATCGTTTGAAGGATGCTATATTAAGAAACTTAAAAAAAAAACATATATTATTATAATGCCTCTGTATTGCTGCATGATGTGACCTCACCTTGAGAACTATATACAGTTCTGGTTGTTGCATCTCAAAAAAGTAGAGGTCGACCAAATTTTGGTTTCGGTGCTGAAACCGGGCCAAAATTGGTATTTGGCCTTGTTTCGATTTGGTCGAAAATGCTAGTATGTTTTGGACTGAAACCGAAACTTTGTGCTTTGTCCCCGCAGCGCTCCTCTCCCCAAAAGGAGCAGGCTCTCCTTCTCCTCCTGCCTTACCCATACCATCTCTGCTGTCAAAATGGTTGCTGCGAGACTGCCACTAAGAGTCGCAGCACTCATTTTGAGACTGGAGCTGGAATGGGGAGGAGTGACTGGGGTTCGTGGCAGCCATTTTGAGATTACCCCTCATCTTTCACAATTGCATTTGGTTGCCTTTAGAAGCAAGGTTTCAATTTAAGATGGCCGTTCTAGTTTTTAAGGCATTGCATGGAGAACTCCCAGCTTATTTGATGGTTTGTTTTTCTTTTTTAAAATTAAAACATTTTAAGACCTAAAGAAATCAATATTCGTTAAGCTCTTCCTCAGTTCAAGGAGTTAAATGTAAGAGAATGTTGTAGCTTCTTTTGTATATCAGGTGGCATCATGTTGACATTTTCTCTCCCTTTTTGTTAAAAGGGCAGAAGACTATCAACAATTTAGCAAATGTTAGGATTTGGAGTTATGATTAAATTGCTTATTTGATATATTTTTGATACTGTAATTTCCTAAGAATGCTTCAGTTTCTATTTAATGTTACCCAAACTGAACTTTTGCGGGTTATAAGACCCTAGTGTAATGTAATGTAATTGGAGCCAGCATGGGCAGGAGTGACTGGGGATCCTGGAGGTGAACGCCATAAACCACTATTAAGGTGGACTTGGGAAAAGCACTGCTCATCTCTGGGAGTAGGTAGCATGGAATCTTGCTACCTTTGGGATTCTGCCAGGTACTTGTGACCCAAGTTGACTACTGTTAAAAACAAGATACTGGGCTATATGGGCCTAGTATGGCAAATCTTATTTTCTTATGTTCTCATGATAGGATTTCTTGTATTCAGCAGAGGTGTTAAATATCTTTCTCCTGAAATATTTTCTAAGTGCTGTATTTTGGTGAATTGAGTCAGTAGTTTGTCGATATGGACAGTTAATTTTAGTGCAAAATCCATAGGTATTTTTTTACTTATAAACCTTGAACTGTATTTCACAAAGAACATATGGGTAAACTAAACCCTTTGAAAACTACTACATGTTCAAACTAGCCATGCATCGTTGTGCTTGCTTTTAGCATTGGCAAAATTCTGAAAGAAAAAAATGCAAGTGGATATAAAACTTCAAATTTGTGTTCATTATTTCTAGAACCCATCCAAAACACACACCCAGGAATGCCTCTCCCCAATTAGGCTATAAGTGCACGTATTATGAAATGCTGCACATACACTCAGTCAAATTAAGGAAGGACAATTTGCCAAAGTAAATGGTTTTGAAGACTGCTTTCCTAAGTAAATCAAGTGAAACATTGAAATTTGTTAACACTCCTTGCGTACAAGGCCTGTTATTCTGACAAAGGAAGAAAAAAATTCATACTGTGTGCTTCTTAGCACCTTATGACCATTTAGGGACTTCCAAACAGCATTTTGGGAACCTGAGTTACTAAGCTGAAATATTATAGTGTATTCTCATGCTATTTTAACCAAAGAAAATTTACCATAGGATTTACTAAGCCGTAAACTTTCTATAGAAAAACGTAGCTTGTGAGATCTACCAAAAGCCATGCAATTCCATTTGCATAGTAATGAGCTGCTTTGCATATGAACATTTCTCATCATACAACTTGTGCTAATTGTGCACCAGAGTGTATAATGACTGAATGCACTGGTATCATTATGTACTTCAATAAAAAGAGTCCCCAATGATTTCTTATACTATTTTAATAGATATTGAGTCTCTAGAGGGATAAGGGCCGGCTGGGTGTAAACCTTCAAAAGGTACATGGATCTATGAAGTGGAATACTACCAAAGGTGGAAACCTCTTGAGAGAAAAGGACAAGCAAGAACCTTACCAGAATCTGAGGATCGTAGAATAATATTTTGGTTCTGTAGGAGCCAAGCAGGAAGACCACCCTTTTGGAAGAGAACAGAATAAAATATACAAATGTTGCAGATAGAGAAACAAGTCAATAAGGGAAACAAAATGCTTGTTTTTATTAATACTTAAAACTTGCTATACTGCCTTTTGCAAAAACCACCACAAAAGCAGTTTACAATGAAATCTAACTACAGATTAAGAATCCAGATTACAAGAAGAATTACAGATTATCAAACAAGAAACTCAAAACATAGATGGTATAAATGTGTCAGTTCTGCCCAGCCAGACGCAGTCCCGAGGCCACGTCAAAAAGGAGAAATTATGTCTTACCTAATAATTTTCTTTCCTTTAGTTCTACCAGACCAGAACAAGTGGGTTATACCCGTTGACCAACCGATACAGACAGAGCCTAAAGACTTGTGGGCTCTGCTCTATAAGGGCACTGTGCAGCCTTCAGCTGGAACGTGCACACCGTGAGCTCCGTCACCACCCTAATCTTCCCATAAATACATGTGTTGCCTTATTAGGACAGACCTAAGGTCCATCAAGCCCAATATCTTGTTTCAAACAGTGGCCAATCTAGGTCACAAGTACCTGGCAAGATCCCAAAACAGTACAATACATTTTATGCTGCTTATCCTATAAAAAAAGAACTGGATTTTCCCAAGTCCATTTTAATAATTGCTTATAGACTTTTCTTTTAGGAAAACCTTTTTTAAACCCCGCAAAACTGCTTTTACCACATTCTTTGGCAACGAATACCACAGTTTAATTACACGTCGAGTGAATAAATATTTTCTCTGATTTGTTTTAAATTTACTACTTTGTAGCTTCATTGCGTGCCCCCAAGTCCTAGCATTTTTGGAAAGAGTAAAAAAGCGATTCACGTCTACCTGTTCCACTCCACTCATTATTTTAGACCTCTCATATCTCCCCTCAGCTGTCTTTTCTCCAAGCTGAAAAGTCCAAGCCGTTTCAGCCTTTCCTCATAGGGAAGTTGTCCCATCCCCTTTATCATTTTCATCACCCTTCTCTGTACCTTTTCTAATTCCACTATCAGCCTTATTTTCGAAACTGATGGGCGCCCATATTTCGACCCAAATCGGGAGATGGGTGCCCATCTCGCAAAAGCGCCCAAATCGGTATAATCGAAAGCCGATTTTGGGCGTCTTCACCTGCACTCCTTCGTGGGAACGAACAAAGTTGACGGAGGCGTGTCCGAGGCGTGGTGAAGGCGAGACTGGGGCGTGTTTATCGGCCGAGGAGAGATGGGCGGCCTCGGCCGATAATCAAAAAAAAAGGCGTTTTTACCGCAAATTTGGGTCACTTTTTTTGGACCCTTTTTTTTTTCACGAACAAGTCCCAAAAAACTGCCCTAAATGACCAGATGACCACCGGAGGGAATCGGGGATGACCACCCCTGACTCCCCCAGTAGTCACTAACCCCCTCCCACCATACCCAGCTCCATGTATGCGGGTCCCTTGAGCAGTTGTTAGTGGGTGCAGTGGACTTCACCCAGGTGGACCCAGGCCCACCCCCCCTACCTGCTACACTTGTGGTGGTAAATGGGAGCGCTCCAAACCGCCCCAAAACCCACTGAACCCACATCTAGGTGCCCCCTTCAGCCATAAGTACTACTACTACTTAACATTTCTAGAGCGCTACTAGGGTTACGCAGCGCTGTACAAATTAACAAAGAAGGACGGTCCCTGCTCAAAGGAGCTTACAATCTAAAGGACGAAATGTCAAGTTGGTGCAGTCTAGATTTCCTGAGTAGAGGTATGGTGGTTAGGTGCCGAAAGCGACATTGAAGAGGTGGGCTTTGAGCAAGGAAGATGGGCAGGGAGGGGGCCTGGTGTATGGGCTCAGGGAGTTTGTGCCAAGCATGGGGTGAGGAGAGGCAGAAAGGGCGGAGCCTGGAGTTGGCAGTGGTGGAGAAGGGTACTGAAAGGAGGGATTTGTCGGGAGCGGAGGTTACGGGTAGGGAGATGAGGGTAGAGAGGTAAGGAGGGGCTGCAGATCGAGTGCATTTGTAGGTGAGTAGGAGAAGCTTGAACTGTATGCGGTACCTGATCGGAAGCCAGTGAAGTGACTTGAGGAGAGGGGTGATATGAGTATATCAGTCGAGGCGGAAGATAAGACGGGCAGCAGAGTTCTGGACGGACTGAAAGGGGGATAGATGGCTGAGTGGGAGGCCAGTGAGGAGTAGGTTGCAGTAGTCAAGGCGAGAGGTAATGAGAGAGTGGATGAGAGTTCGGGTGGTGTGCTCAGAGAGGAAAGGGTGAATTTTGCTAATGTTATAGAGGAAGAAGCGACAGGTCTTGGCTATCTGCTGGATACGCGCAGAGAAGGAGAGGGCGGATTCGAAGATGACACCGAGGTTGCAGGCAGATAAGACGGGGACGATGAGGGTGTTATCAACTGAGATAGAGAGTGGAGGGAGAGGAGAAGTGGGTTTGGGTGGGAAGACAATAAGTTCGGTCTTGGCCATGTTCAGTTTCAGGTGGCGGTTGGACATCCAGGCAGCAATGTCGGATACGCAGGCCGATACTTTGGCCTGGTTTTCCGCAGTGATGTCTGGTGTGGAGAGATAAAGCTGGGTGTCATCAGCATAAAGATGATAATGGAAACCATGCGATGAGATCAGGGAGCCCAGGGAGGAGGAGTAGATTGAAAAAAGAAGGGGTCCAATGACAGATCCCTGAGGAACTCCAACAGAGAGCGGGATAGAGGTGGAGGACGATCCATGACAGTGTACTCTGAAGGTACGATGGGAGAGATAAGAGGAGAACCAGGAGAGGACAGAGCCCTGGAACCCAAAAGAGGACAGTGTGTCAAGAAGTAAGTTGTGATTGACAGTGTCAAAAGCGGCGGAGAGGTCGAGGAGGGTGAGAATGGAGTAATGACCTTTGGATTTGGCAAGGAACAGGTCATTGCAGACTTCAGATAGTGCCGTTTCTGTTGAGTGAAGGGGGCGAAAGCCGGATTGAAGCGGATCGAGGATGGCATGAGAGGAGAGAAAATCAAGGCAACGGCTGTGAACGGTGCGTTCAAGTATCTTGGAGAGGAAGGGTAGGAGAGAAATGGGGCATTAGTTGGAGGGACAGGTAGGGTCAAGTGATGGTTTTTTGAGGAGTGGTGTGACTACAGCATGCTTGAAGGTGTCAGGGACAGTTGCCGTGGAGAGAGAGAGGTTGAGGATTTGGCAGATGGTGGGGGTGACAGTAGGAGAGATGGTGTTAAGTAAGTTGGTAGGGATGGGGTCAGAAGACCAGGTGGTGCACTTCGAGGAGGAAAGAAGATGGGCGGTTTCCTCTTCGGTGATATCAGGAAAAGAGGAGGAGGAGGCCTGGATTGGTTGGTTGAGGGAGTGGGTTATAGGGTGAAGAAGAGGAGATGGTTTGGTGGTGAATTCGAGGTTGATCTTCTGCACCTTGTCGCGGAAGTAGTCAGCCAGTGATTGAGGAGAGAGTGAAGGGGGGTGGAAGCGGAGGGCACTTTGAGGAGGGAGTTAAGGGTGGCGAAGAGACGACGAGGGTTAGAGGTGTAATAGTCCTGTTTGGCGAGGAATAGGGAGGACTGGAAGAAGGATAGCATGAATTTATAGTGAATGAAATCAGTATGGGTGCGAGATTTCCTCCAGAGGCGTTCAGCCGATCGGGCACAAGAGCGAAGGTATCGGGTGCAAGGGGTCAGCCAGGGCTGGGGATTAGTACGCCTTGTGGGACAGGAGATGGATGGTGCAAGGGTGTCCAGAGCAGAGGAGAGAGTGGCATTGTAAGTGGAGACAGCCTGGTCAACAGACTCGGAGGACATGATGGAAGGGAGGAGATTAGAGATACTAGAGGATAAGGTGGGAGGATCGACAGCCTGGAGATTCCTGGAAGTAGTGGTTAGTGTTGGGCAGGACTGAGGGGGAGGGTGATGAAGTGTGAAGGTGATGGTCAGAGAGAGGAAGAGCTGAGGCGCAGAAACTGGAGGGTGAGCAGGTAGAGGAGAGGACAAGGTCAAGACAGTGGCCAGATTGGTGAGTAGGGGTGGTGGAGCTCAGTTGGAGGTTGAAGGAGGTTAGAGTGAGGAACTGAGAAGCGTATGAGTTGGATAGGTTATCAGTGTGTATGTTAAAGTCTCCAAGAATGAGGGATGGGGATGAGGGCTCAAGAAAGACGGAGAGCCAGGCATCAAAGTCGGTAAGGAAGGAAGAGAGGGACTTATCAGGGGGGCGGTAAATGACTGCAACTCTGAGTGGCAGCGGGTAGAATAGACGGATGGAGTGAACTTCAAAGGACGAGAAGCAGTAAGACTGCGATAGGAGGAGAGGTTGAAAACTGCAGGAGGGCGAGAGTAGTAACCCGACGCCGCCACCGCTGCCAACTGGGCGGGGAGAATGGGAGAAAAGATAACCTCCATGACATAGGGCCGCGACTGAGGCAGAGTCATCAGGGGTGAGCCAGGTTTCAGTTAGGGCGAGCAGTTGAAGGGAACGGGAGATGAAGAGATCATGGGTGAAGGAAAGTTTGTTGCAGACCGAGCGGGCATTCCACAGGGCACATGAGAAGAGGAGGGAGGAGGGGGGAGGAGGGGAATAGAGATGAGATTGGAGACATCTCGGAAACGTTTGCAGGGATGAGACGAGGACGAGGACAGGTGTGGGGGACCTGGGTTGGGATTGATGTCTCCCGCGGATAGCAGGAGAAGGAGCAAGAGAGTGCGGAGGAGGGTGGGGGAGGTATGGTAGTGCTATGGTAATGGTGTAGAGTTGTGGGCAGTGGGTTTGGGGGGAATTTGGGGGGGCTCAGCACCCAAGGGAAGGGAGCTATGGACTTGGGAGGTCTATAACTTTTTTTTTACTTGTTACAAGTACCCCCTAGGGTGCCCGGTTGGTGTCCTGGCATGTGAGGGGGACCAGTGCACTACAAATCCTGGCCCCTCCCATGACCAAATGCCTTGGATTTGTTCGTTTTTGAGCTGGGCACCTTCGGTTTCCATTACGGCTGAAAAACAAAACCGCCCAGCTCAAATCCACACAAATCCGATGCATTAGCCTGGCATAAACCGTATTATCGAAAAAAAAGATGGACGCCCATTTTTTAAAAAAATACGGTCTGTCCCGCGCGGCCCTTCACGTACCCGTTCTCGGAGATAGACGCCCACGGAGATGGGCGTTCGCGTTCGATTATGCCCCTCTATATCTTTTTTGAGATGCTGTGACCAGAATTGCACACAGTATTCAAGGTGTGGTTGCACCATGGAGCAATACAAAGGCATTATAACGTCCTCATTTTTGTTTTCCATTCCTTTCCTAATAATACCTATTTGCTTTCTTAGCCGCAGCAACACACTGAGCAGAAGGTTTCAACGTATCATCAACGATGACACCTAGATCCTTTTCCTGGTCGGTGAATCCTAATGTGGAAACTTCCATCAGGTAGCTTTAGTTCAGGTTCCTCTTTCCCACATGCATCACTTTGCACTTGCTCAAATTAAAACATCATCTGCCATTTGGATGCCCAGTCTCATAAGGTCCTCTTGTAATTTTTCACAATACTCTTGCGATTTATCAACTTTGAATAACTTTGTGTCGTTAGCAAATTTTATTACCTCACTAGTTACTCCCATATCTAGATCATTTATAAATATGTTAAAAAGCAGTGGTCCCAGCACAGACCCCTGTAAAACCCCACTATCTACCCTTCTCTATTGAGAATACTGACCATTTAACCCTACTCTCTATTTTCTATCTTTTAACCAGTTTTTAATCCACAATAGGACTACCTCCTATCCCAAGACTCTCCAATTTCCTCTGGCCACAAGAAATCACATTTTCATTTCACACAGGTCTCTTGTTCTCAATCTAACCTCCTTGGGCTCCACCATGCCCCATGGCCCGCCCCCACTTCAAAACCGCAGCCAGCCCATCCCCCTCCCACCCAAAGTTGCAACTCCTTCCCAGCAGTTCTTTTTCCTTTTAGTGCTCAGAACCGCAGCAGAAAGGACCTCCCTCCTCTAAGGCAGCACAGGGGCTGCCAGACTAGAGGTGGGACTTCTCTATAATGTCCTTTATAATGCCTCCTCTATGTATCTCTCTGTTTCCCTCAGATTCTCCAAGTTTGCTACTCTAGCCTCAAGAGAGTGGACTTGTTCTCCGAGAGCTAGGAGCTCTTTGCACTGAGCACACACATAGCACCTCTCACCAATTGGGAGATAATCATACATGTGACACTCAGTGCAAAAGACTGGATAGCACCCCTCTCGCTGCTGGACTACTGTCTGCATCTTAGTATTATAGAGTTGTTTAATCAAACTTCTTAAGGTACTAGGGATATCAGATGAATATAAAGAGCCTTAAGATTATATGGTGTAATCTGTAATTTACTTAGTGTTTGCTTCTCAGAAACAAATTAAATGTAAATTAAAACTCTGAGAACGCTCCTCTTGTTGTCCTAATTAGCATAATTGACTATAAATGAATAATTATATATTTTTTTCCCCTTTGAAATTGTTAGAATTTATCTCATCTAAAGAAAATGTTAAGTCGCCAACTGTGTTGCTTCCCTAATTACAGTGCTGTTAACGTCGGCTGTAGACATTCATAGCCCCTCCCGTTTTATTTTTGATTAATTATATAGATTTAAATTTCCTAGTGTCTTGATCCACTTATTGGGGACAAATGTAAACTATTTTTTCCAGTATAATTTAACCTGTTTAGGTTATTGTAATTTGATTACCTTTATTTTATTGCTGATATTTCAAGTTTATATTATTGGATGTAAACAAAAAATTATAAATAAAGAAATTAAAATAAATGAAGAGTTGAGCTAGGGGTGGGAGCTGGGGAGGGTGGGTGGGAATGAGGACTGAACTAGGCCCTGCTGCGCCTTCTATAGTCTTATCTGTTAATGCTGTGGCAGATAATTCATGTTTTAAAACTATGAGGAAAAGGATATGGAGACTAGCTAATAAAGTTTCCTTCTTCTTTTTTACTTTTAAATTCTAACTGTGTTTATCAATATCCTACAATTCCTCTTTTAAACCCAACCTTTAAGTTACCAAGCACAGAGCAAAATAATGTCACTTACCAAGAGAAATATCCTATTCTCTCAGAGCGTCTCAGAAAGAAAGTTAAGTTCTCAGGCTCACTCCTGAAGTCTGATATCAATCCGCTTACAGAGACCAATTAGGTCATCCACAGAAGGGGGAAGATCTCACCCTGCTAGTTCATCCTTAATGGACGGAGCTAATCTGTGCCAAAACACTGCTACCAGACTTTCGTTGTTCCACTGTACTTCAGAGGCCAACATGTGGAACTGAATGGCATAACTCCCCAGGGTCTGAGTCCCCTGCGTGAGACACAGCAGCTCCGCAGCTGCTGAAGAATCCTTCCCAGGTTCAGCAAACATCCAACGGAATTCTTCTAAAAAAGCATGGAGACTGTTGAGCGCTGGGTCATCAGCTCCCACAGTGGGGAGGCCCAGGCAAGTGCTTGGCCCATCAGTAGAGAGATAATGAAAGCCACTCTCGCTCGATCCGTCGGAAAGTCTCTTGCCTAAAGTTAAAAGATTATTGATTGATTGTTCATTGATTAATGAACCCTCTACAAGTCTTTGGCTTGCCATTGTACCTAGGCGGGGGAGCCACACGGATACCAGAGGGGGCAGTGAATCCTACCGGATTGTCAGATTCTGGAACAGTAGCAGTGGCCCCTTGGGGAACTGTTGGTTGCTGTAGCCGGTTCATACAAGCAGGTAGGTTCTGGATAGAACCAGACATTTGCTAGAGCTGCAGAGCCAACTGCTAAAGCAGCCACAGGGCAAGTGACTTGTCCAAACTCATGGCCTTGCAATTTCTCATGTTTTAGGATGAGTGAGCCCCTGGAACGCTGTGGAACCACGGTGGAACAGAAGTGGGTGAGACCCTGAAGTAGGGACTGCTCCAGTAAAGGCGTAGAGGGAAGCAGAAAGCTGTACCCAGAACTGGAAGCTGAAGTTGTGCTTGAAGCCAAAGCTGTGCTGGAGCTGAAACCAGAACTGGAAGCAGGAGTTGTGCTAGAAGACGGAGTTGTGTTGGAAGCTGAGGCTGTGCTGGAGTGGGAACCAGGGTTGGAAGCAGGAGCTGCGCTGGAACTGGAACCAGGACTGAAGGCAGGAGCTGTACTGGATCTGGAACCAGAACTGGAAGCCGGGGCTGGAACCTGGACTGGAAGCCGGAGCTGTGCTGGAGCCAGAACCAGGACTGGAGGCAGAAACCAAGGCTGGAAGTTGAAGCTTGTGTGGGAAGCTAGAACCAGGGCTGAAAGCAGATGCTGTGCAAGACACTGGAACCAGGACGACCTGTTGCAAGGCAAAAGAAGCAGAGAGCAGTAACTGCAGAAGGCGTCCCAGGGCGATGTCAGCATGAGGTGGACCCGAGCAGCGTCAACCCAAATCCAGCCTCCCCCAAAATGAGCATGCACAGCAGTCAGAAGGCCAGTGGAGGGAGCAGAATGTAAGGCAGTGGGGCGCATCACACGGGACCCAATGCGGAGGTAAGGGACCGTGGGGTCGACCGTGACACAGATCTTCTAAATCTGTTTGTCAACTTCCAGGCACCGTTGGAGAATGCAATGTACATCCAACAACCTCAAAAGATCCAAATTCATGACTATACTTTTCTCTTGTAAAAGAAGGAAGCCTAGGTGTCTGGTTCATATGAAACAAAGAAATTACCTTAGGTAGGAAGGAAGAAACCTTCCTAATAGAACTCCCTACCTCCTCCATAAACCAGAGGAAGGAATCTCTGAAGGATAAAGCTTGTAATTCTGATATTCTGCATGCTGAGGAAATGCCAGTAAAAACAGCATCTTACAGGTGAGGTCTTTCAAGGTGGCCTTCCCTCTTGGGATGAAAGGAAGGCCCAAGGATCTGAACACCAGATTCAAATTCCTCTCTGAAAATGAACTGCAGACTGGAGGACATGTGTGGGATACTCCTCTGATGAAACAGACCACATCCAAATGAACGGCAACTGAAGAACATTCTATGTGGCCTCGATAACAAGACAAGGCTGCCACTTGTATTTTCAAGGAACCTACCACCAAACCTTATAGTGACCTTCTTACAGAAATACCAATATATGTGCAATAGAAGCAGATGGGGGAAAATCTTACCACCAGCACACCAAGACTCAAAGGTCCTCCAGACTCTCGCATATGCTGTCGATGTGTACTGAATCCTAGCCTGCAGCAAGGTAGAAATGATCTCCTTACGCCTCATTCTTGTTGAATGTATAAAACCCGTTCTATCAATATATGTAGTTCCTTTCATTTTTAAGCTGTTCTAACTTTAGATTGTAAACCACATAGATCTGCAAGTCAGTTGAGCGGTATAGGAAGTTTAATAAACTATAAACTCAACCAAGACCTTATAAGAACAAAAGGGTGCCTGATCTTCCAGTAGTGCTGGCCCTTGACACAAAAGGTCCTCTTCTGGGAAAAGCAAATTGAATGATATACCCATAAACCAAACAGATCTGCAAACTAAGGTCTTCTTGGCCAGCCTGGAGTATCTTCCAAATTACCCTACCTATAAATGGAAGAGGCGGAAAGAAGTACAGAAGTGTCTGTGATGGCCAGGCCTGCATATGGCCTTTATCTGCCGTCATGTTTCTCTGTTTCAGACCTTTGGATCCTAGTTCCTTCCTTCAACTGCAGAGTCATGGAACTTTGATATTCTTTTTTTGTTGCCATTAGATCCATCAATGGCATGCCCCATAGCTATGTTATCAGCTGAAAAATTTCTTGGGACAATTCCTGCTAACCCAGATTGAGAGTGTGTGTCTGCTGAGAAAATCCACCTGGAAGATATGGACCCCAGCAAGAGGCAAAGAAGATTCTTCTCTTCTCAATCCAACAAAAGAGTCACCACCTTGGCCACAAGCACACTCTTGGTGCTTCCCTGACTGTGTCTATAAGCTAAGAAAGGATTGAAGCACTGAACAAACTGTCCCAAGCTCCAGACAGTTGATCAACCAGGACACTTCCTGATGAGTCCAAAGACCTTGTGCCACCTGGTTTTTACAGTGAGCTCCCCAACCATACTGTTATCCATCGTCACCAGCAGCCAGTCCAGAAGATAGCGGCTCATCCCTCAACAAACACTGGTGTCCTGAAGCCACCAGTTCATACTGTGTTTTGCTTGAATCATCCATAGCAGGTGAACATAGTAATCCTGCATCGTTAGTGACCAATGAGAGAGAAGAGCATATTGCAAAGGTCTCATGTGTGCCCATACATAAGGCACAAAGTCTATCTTAGCTGCCATTGATCCCAGGACCTGCATGTAGTCCCATGCTCAAGGAACATCTGAGAATCAGCTAAACTTGAGACTGCAATGCACCTATGTTGAGGAAGAAATACTATCCCTAATTTGGTGCTGAACCTTGCCCCCAAGTATTTGAGATCCTGTGTGGGCACCAATGTGCTCTTGACGAAACTGACAATCCCACCCAGGCACCTCAAAAGCTGCAAGACCCTGGTAGTGACTTCCTTACTTTCTTGCTACATGGTGGCCCAGATAAGAGTGATCCCTGATCCCTTCTTGATATAAGTATGCAATCATCACCATCAACACTTCAGAAAAGGTCTTGAGCACTGTGGCGAGGCCTAAGGGCATAGCACAGAACTGGAAATGACTGCCCAGTATTACAAATCTCAAAAATCTGATGCCAAATTGAAGTATTAAAATGTGCTTCTTTTAGTTCCAAGGATTTTAAGAACTCCCCCAGCAGAACTACTGCTATCACAGATCTCAAGGTCTCCATTCTGAAGTGAGTAACCTTCAGAGTACTATTGATTTATTCATTCATTTAGCTCGCTCTACTAATAACGCCCAGAATGGTTTACAAATATTATATTCATAATCAGATTACAAAAAATAATACAAATTAATACATAGATCAAAATCTCAGACATACAAACAATATATAAAATCATAAAATATTGTGAATTCCATCCCATGCAGCAAACGGAAATGTACCTATACAAATAAAAAATAAAAAAAAAACAGCCTATCCAAGGCTAAACAGGTATTTACCCCCTCTATCCTTTTTTTGGTGTGAAAATCATTTAAGTTTTTCTTTGAGTGGACATTCTCTATACTTTTATTCCGTCCTTTTGTTATATGAGGACTACCTGTGTTTATATTATGCCCTTTTGAATTCTGTCATTGTTTTTGTTCCCATCATCACCCACCAAAGACCCTGACGGAGCCCTGCTGGGCAAAACACAGCCTGTGTCGGGCAGTATACTCTATGTACTATTTTTATTAATAAAGCTTGTTTACATTTTCCATTGATCTGCTTCGTTGTTTTCTATTTTCTAACTTTGGATTAATGACAGAACCTAGACTTCACCTCCATAAAAGATGACTGATTAAATGATGCTATCAAAATAATTTTAATAATAGTTTTACTAAGGGATTAAAACTTGTAAAGGTTTTACTGACTGCAAATAAAGTTCTTAAAGCCTTTTCTTTTGGTGTTCCTACTTCTCTCTCACATCCTGGTCCCTACTTTTCTCTCATTTTCTGCTTCTTTCTTTTCTGTTTCTCTTATGCTACACTTTCCTTTCATCCTCTTCCTCTTCTCCTTCCCTTCCTTCTCCAGCTTCCTGTTATCTTCCTCACACATCTTTCCCATTAATTTCCTCTAATCCTCATCTCTCTAAATTCTCCTCCTCATTAGTTGTGCCTCTCCAGTCTCTCTCCAAATTCAGCGTGAGCCCTCCTGCCTGATCCATGATCTATCCCGTTGCATTTTCTCTGTTATTGATTTCTGCTCCCTGACTCTCGTGTCAGCTGTGGTGCAACTGAAATTTCTGCAGTGGTTGCTGCCCATCTCCTAGCCATACTTACCATATCCCATTCAGCACAGATGTAAGGCCCTGGCCGCAGAATGACTAGAAGACCAACATCTGCAGCCAGATCCAGAAAGATCTCGATGTTCCTGTCTCCTTCAAAGTTATAAACACCAGGCTGGGGCTCATGGTAATTCCAAGGCACATAGCTGATAAAAAAGAAAGATATGGCATTTCACACTGTTCTATCTTTTTCACACACAATAGGACAGCACAATCCCAGTATTTATTTTATTTTAAAACAATATATCACAAAGATCAACACGTGTAACTGCACAATCTTTAATATATATAGGAATGTCTTATAATGTCTTTTGCTTTAATACAACCATGTACTTCACCACCATGTAATCCAAAACCCTCTGTAAAACCAAATGTATATTCTCTTCTATTTCCAGTATCCATGACGAATTGTAAGCCACATTGAGCCTGCAAAGAGGTGGGATAATGTGGGATACAAATGCAATAAATAAACAAATCACTAACGATTCTAGGTGATATAAGGTCTCCTATTTTCTAGGGTTATTAACTCAACCCCCATGATAGCTTCCCATTAGGCATCTCTTTTATTATTATTTCTGCATTTATACTGTGCCCTAGACCAGGGTACTCTACAGCAAATGATATACAACTAAGCAGGCTTCCTGAGATAATGAGTGATAACAAAAGTTTCCTAAGTCAGACCCTGATCCCAGGACTTTTGGTTCCTGTCCATTCTTCTAACCAATAGGCACTGACTCTCCCCCACTGCACAGGGAAACCATGCTGCTTCTGTAATAGTATGGCTTGGATCAGATGGACATTCACTTACACCTGGATAGCATTCAGTCCTGTCATGTACATCTTGAGCAGGCGGTCCTTCCAGTACTCTGGAGGCACACGGAAATAATGAATACTCCCAGACACATAGCGGAAACATTGTCCATCCTTCCGAAAACAGTTATTGTTAAAATCGATTTCAAATGTTTTCTCGGAGGCCTGGAAACAAGAGATTAAATTCTTTCAGCATATCTTGAACAGTTTGAATAGAACGAAAAAAAACCCATTTCATCTAGTGAATTAACATTTCTTCAATCGTATCTACTCAGTGCTGTAGCATTTCTCATATATTTATGAAAATAATGTATCTTCTCCTAAATGTAGCCCACACTATCTCACCAAGAATATATCTCAGGACCTGACCAAAAAACAAAGCTACCGACTTGTAGCTGTGTTCTCCAAGGACTGCAGGACATAAATCTTTACACACGAATGATGTTACCAATTAAGCCCAGTGCAGGAACCTTATTCCAGCTTAGAAGCTGTAGCGGAGAGACTAAATGAATTCTTTGCTTCGGTCTTCACCGAGGAAGATTTGGGTGGGATACCGGTGCCAGAAATGGTATTCGAAGCTGACAAGTCGGAGAAACTTAATGAATTCTCTGTAAACCTGGAGGATGTAATGTGGCAGTTCTACAAACAGAAGAGTAGAAGATCTCCTGGATCGGATGGTATTCATCCCAGAGTACTGATATAACTGAAAAATTAGCTTGCGGAGCTGTGTATGAACAGCTTGAAAAGCTAAAGGTGGACAAAGCCGTGGGACTGGACAGGATCCACCCCAGGATATTGAAGGAGCTCAGAGAGGTTCTGGCGGGTCCTCTTAAAGATTTGTTTAATAAATCCTTGGAGATGGGAGAGGTTCTGTGGGATTGGAGAATGGCAGATGCGGTCCCTCTTCACAAAAGTGGTGATAGGGAAGAAGCTGGAAGCTACAGTCCGGTAAGCCTCACTTCGGTTATTGGAAAAGTAATGGAAGCGATGCTGAAGGAAAGGATAGTGAATTTCCTGGAAGCCAATAAGTTGCAAGATCCGAGACAACATAGTTTTACCAAAGGTAAATCGTGCCAAACGAATCTCATTGAATTCTTTGACTGGGTGACCGGAGAATTGAATCAGGGACATGCTATAGATGTAATCTACTTAGATTTCAGCAAAGCTTTTGACACGGTTCCCCGAAGGAGGCTCTTGAAAAAACTTAACGGGCTGAAGATAGGACCCATCGTGGTGAACTGGATTAGGAACTGGTTAACGGACAGACGCCAGAGGGTGGTAGTTAATGGAATTCGCTCGGATGAGGGAAAGGTGAATAGTGGAGTGCCTCAGGGATCAGTGCTGGGGCCGATTCTGTTTAATATATTTGTGAGTGACATTGCCGAAGGGTTAGAAGTTAAAGTTTGCCTTTTTGCGGATGATACTAAGATTTGTAACAGAGTGGACACCCCGGAGGGAGTGGAAAACATAAAAAAGGATCTGCAGAAGCTAGAAGAATGGTCTAACGTTTGGCAATTAAAATTCAATACGAAGAAATGCAAAGTGATGCACGGGAGACGTATGTGTTAGGCGGTGAGAGTCTAATATGTACGGACGGGAAGAGGGATCTTGGGGTGATAGTATCTGAGGATCTGAAGGCGACGAAACAGTGTGACAAGGCGGTGGCCGTATCTAGAAGGTTCCTAGGCTGTATAGAGAGAGGTGTGACCAGCAGAAGAAAAGAGGTTTTAATGCCCCACCTGGAGTATTGTGTTCAGTTTTGGAGGCCATATCTTGTTAAGTATGTAAAAAGAATTGAAGCGGTGCAAAGAAAAGCTACAAGAATGGTATGGGATTTGCGTTACAAGACGTATGAGGAGAGACTTGCTGACCTGAACATGTATATCCTGGAGGAAAGGAGAAACAGGGGTGATATGATACAGATGTTCAAATATTTGAAAGGTATTAATCCGCAAATGAACCTTTTCCGGAGATGGAAAGGCAATAGAACTAGAGGACATGAAATGAGATTGAAGGGGGGCAGACTCAAGAAAAATGTCAGGAAGTACTTTTTCAAGGAAAGAGTGGTGGATACTTGGAATACCCTCCCGCGGGAGATGGTGGAGATGAAAACGGTAACAGAATTCAAATATGTGTGGGATAAACATAAAAGAATCCTGTTCAGAAGGAATGGATCCTCAGAAGCTTAGCCAAGATTGGGTGGCAGAGCAGGTGGTTGGGAGGCAGGGCTGGTGGTTGGGAGGCGGGGCTAGTGCTGGGCAAGACTTTTATGGTCTGTGCCTTGAAAATGGCAGATACAAATCAAGGTAAGGTATACACAAAAAGTAGCACATATGGGTTTATCTTGTTGAGCAGACTGGATGGACCATGCAGGTCTTTTTCTGTTGTCATCTACTATGTTACTATGTATGTTATTGTTAGTAATATGTAATTTATCCTTAAAATCGAGCGTGGTACCGGAAGATTGGAGGGTGGCCAATGTAACGCCGATTTTTTAAAAAAGGTTCCAGAGGAGATCCGGGAAATTATAGACCGGTGAGTCTGACGTTGGTGCCGGGCAAAATGGTAGAGACTTATTAAGAACAAAATTACAGAGCATATTCAAAAGCATGGATTAATGATACAAAATCAACATGGATTTAGTGAAGGGAAATCTTGCCTCACCAATCTACTACATTTCTTTGAAGGGGTGAACAAACATGTGGATAAAGGGAGCCGGTTGAT
The DNA here is from genome assembly GCF_901765095.1 of Microcaecilia unicolor. NCBI lineage: Eukaryota > Metazoa > Chordata > Amphibia > Gymnophiona > Siphonopidae > Microcaecilia > Microcaecilia unicolor. The sequence goes on along the minus strand of NC_044037.1, from coordinate 308,473,514 downwards.
ATTGTGTATCTGGATTTTCAGAAGGCATTTGACAAAGTACCTCATGAAAGACTCCAGAGAAAACTGGAGGTCATGGGATAGGAGGTAGTGTTCTATTGTGGATTAAAAATTGGTTAAAAGATAGAAAACAGAGAGTAGGGTTAAATGGTCAGTATTCTCGATGCAGAAGGGTAGTTAGTGGGGTTCCCCAGGGGTCTGTGCTCGGACCGCTGCTTTTTATCATATTTATAAATGACCTAGAGATGGAGTAACTAGTGAGGTAATTAAATTTACTGATGACACACAATAATTCAAAGTCGTTAAATCGCGGGAGGATTGTGAAAAATTACAAGAGGACCTTATGAGACTGGGAAACTGAGAGTCTAAATGGCAGATGACGTTTAATGTGAGCAAGTGCAAAGTGATGCATGTGGGAAAGAGGAACCCGAATTATAGCTACGTCATGCAAGGTTCCACGTTAGGAGTCACGGACCAAGAAAGGGATCTAGGTGTCATCGTTGATGATACATTGAAACGTTCTGCTCAGTGTGCTGCTGCGGCTAAGGAAACAAATAGAATGTTATGTATTGTGTGCTGAGGCCCTCTAGTGGCTCTTGTCCAGGCTCACATGCTCTCTGCCCAGCTTCCTAGTACTCTGCTTCTGAGCAGCTTGTAAGGATGTGTGCTCCTCCTGCCCTCCACCCGGCCTCACTGGCCCCAGGCTTCTGAGCAGGACTCTGGCGAGTTTTCTCCCAACACCTTGCAACCACCAACCTCAATATCCTGGGCTCCCTTCTCACTCAGGGTGACTGCTACTACTACTACTACTATTTAGCATTTCTATAGCGCTACAAGACATACGCAGCGCTGCACAAACATAGAAGAAAGACAGTCCCCGCTCAAAGAGCTTACAATCTAATAGACAAAAAATAAAAAAAATAAGCAAATCAAATCAATTAATGTGAACGGGAAGGAAGAGAGGAGGGTAGGTGGAGGTGAGTGGTTACAAGTGGTTACGAGTCAAAAGCAATGTTAAAGAGGTGGGCTTTCAGTCTAGATTTAAAGGTGGCCAAGGATGGGGCAAGACGTAGGGGCTATGTATTTACCTTTATTTCATTTATTCTAGGGGTATAGCTCCGGACTACACATGTTACAATGCCTTTCTTGCCTTTTGTTGAAATCGGTGTTTCAGTAACATTTATGGTTATCCCCTGTTACTCTTATTATAGTATATAGAAGTATCATGTCTTGTTTAGTGTCTATATTTTGTTTCCATACACAGCTCCCAACATAACTTTACAGTTTATTTTATGCCAATGTCCAGTGTTATCGCTGCCAGCAATATGGCCATTATGCCTTCCAGTGTTCTCAACCACCACATCATCTGCCCCGAGCTCAAGTTCGGGCAATGCGGCTATTACGCAGCCGTCTGTTCACGACCATGACTACGCGTACCTAGAAAACACAGCTCCTTATTTAGTATCCAGAAACCATTTCTCTGTATATGTGTTGGTTTGATGTTTCTGTTTCTATTACAGGTGACCTGTTTTTATTTTATATTTCTCTTGGTTTAATTGCATGTGTATATTTATGGTACCATACAAATGACCTAACTGAGTCAGCAAGTTATTTATTTGCTTCTATGCATACCTTCCCTGGGGAGTTCTTATCAACTGCAGGGATGAGCGATCCCCAGAGGATATTCAGTTGCAATTGCGTGTTTAAATGAGTTCATTACAGACACTAGACCCGTTTCAGTGCTGTGATTCGATCGAAATCCTGATTGAGCTTCGTGCAGAATTGAGTGTTTGTTTAGGTATTCAGTGAGTTGTTTAGTCACTATGCCCTCCATGAGTTTGGTTATGAGCGGAATAGATGCTACTGGGCGATAATGGGTTAGGTCCATTGTGCTTTTCTTAGCGTCTTTAGGTAGAGGAGTAAGTAAGATGTTTCCTTTATCCGTGGGGAAGAGACCATTTTGTAGCCTGTAGTTTAAGTGTTTCGTGAGGTCTGTTTTGAATTGTTTAGGGGCAGATCTTATAAGGCTAGTAGGGCAAATGTCTAATTTGCATTGTGACTTGGCGTATCTTCCGAGCGCTTGTGAGATGTAATTGAACGAGAGCATGTCAAACTTGGTCCATGATCGGTCTGCTGGGTATTCCCCAGGTATTGGGTCAAGACATTCAAGGAGGTTTGTGTAGTCAGTTATGTTGGTAGGTATCATGAGTCGGAGCTTTATAATTTTTTCCTTAAAGTAATTCTCAAGATTGGTTGCTGATGGGGGTGTCTATGTTGTTAGAAGTAACTGGTGTAGTATTTAGTGGTTTGTTTACGAGTAAGAAGACTTACTACTACTACTACTATTGTTATGATTGGGGTTTGAACCCCTCTCAAACTTACCTCTTTCCTGGGGGTCAGCTTCTTAGCTGGCTTCTGTTTCTTTTCTCTGTCCTTTCTGAGCTGGCTCTGTCTCTCTGTGCTGGCAGCTTCCAGCAGCATGGGGTTAATTGTTTTACTTTACTACTGCACCTGTGTGTGTGTTGCTTGAATTGTTCTAACTCTCTTTGGGTGTACTGGCTTCAAGTGTTTCACGGTTTTGCATTGGTGTGGGTTGGGCCTCTCTGGGTCAGTGTGCTTTTGCCTAGGTCTAGGGAGTGTGACATCATCAGGGAGGGCCTTGAAAAGGAAGTGGTGTTGTTTCCTTCAGGGCCTTTGCATCAGTTGTGTTTGCTTTAGGTAGGGTGGTGCAGTGTGCACTTCTGACATTGTGTCTAGGGTCCCTGCTTGCTTTTGCTAAGGTCCAGGTTAGTGTTAGTGCAGTGTGCACTGGTGTCTATGTGTTTAGCTTTCCTGCTTTTCCCTTTGGTTCCCCTGCTTTTCCCTCTTGGTTTTGGAAGCATTGCTGTGTGTAGGGCTTTGGAAGCTCTGTTGCTGATAGAAGTACTTCAGGGTTTGGTGTTGTTAGGAACACTGCAGAGTTTGCTGTTAGAAGTACTTCTGGTGTTTGTGCTATTGGTAGCATTGCAGTCTTTGCTGTTGGTGTTTGGTGATTTAGAATCACTTTTGGCTTATGTGTTAGCTTCCCTTCTTTTTCCTTGTGGCTCCCCTGTCTTCCCTTTTAGTGCTAGGAGCTCTTCTGGTTGCTTGCCAGAGTAGTGCTAGGAAGCACCTTGTTAGTTGTATCTAGCTTGCTAGAGCAGTGCTTAGGTAGCTGGTTTAGTTTTGTGTTTAGCTTATTAGTGTAAAGCTCTGCTTGTAGCTTGGTGCTTAGTAGCACCTGTGTTAGCTTTGTATTTAGTACCCTGCTCTGTTAGTTTAGGGCTTAGGAAGTCCCTTTCTTGAGCAGGGCTTAGGAGCTCCTGTTTAGTATAGGGCTTAGGAAGTCCTTTTGTCAGTTTACTGTTAGGAACACTCCTGCTGGTTTAGGGCTTGGGAGCAAGTAGATCAGTTTAGGTTTAGGAGCACTTCTGTTTCCAGTCCTGGTCCCTATGTCATCCGGTATCCAGTAAGTCCTGTCGGCTACTCGAACCCAGGAGCTCAACTCTTGGGGGGTTTAGTAGCTAAGTACAGGTGAAGCTGTTGGACCAGTCCAGTGTGCTCCAGTCCCGTGTTCCGGTCCTGTGTCCTCCAGTCCGGGGGACCAGTCCAGGGTTGTTTCCAGTCTGGTGTGCTCCAGTCCAGTGTGTTCCGGTCCGGTGTGTGTTCCAGTCCGGGGGATTGCAGTCCAGTGTTCCAGTTCTGTGTCCTCCAGTCCGGGGGATTCCAGTCCATGTGTTCTGGCTCACTGGGCGGTGCCTGCAGTCCCTGCCGGTGCCGGTGTGCTTGCCCAGCATTGGTTGGTGGGTTTTGCCTGCTGCTGTCGCTCCTTGTCAGCAGCCCAAGGGCTCACGTTTGCTCCAGAGCCCGGCCCCGCGGGCTCTGAACCTGAGAACCTGACAGATTGCAAAGGCCATGAGCCCGGCAAGAACCCCCGCCCAGCTGACCCAGCTGGGGTCCAGCTCCATCGTTGTTCTTGATCCTTCTATGACTCTTCGTCAGTATCGTGGGAAACTTTTGTCTCATCCTGTTTTGAAGAAGACTCCTGAAGCGGCAGCTGAGAGAAAACGTGTCCGGTGGCTTGGAATCGCTGAAAACCCAGTTTCAGATATGGACCCTTTTATCACGCTCGCTGAATATCGCCGCAGCCTGGTCTTGAATCCAGCTTTGTGGGATACTCCTGAAGCTGTCGCTGAGAGGAGTCGTCTTGGGAATTCCACGCTCTGGGCCCAGCAGGGGTCCAGTCCCGTTCAAGCAGCGCGCCCAGACAAGCCTCTGAATCCAGTCCGAGCAGCACATCCAGCCAAGCTTCAGAGTCCAGTCCGAGGGACGCTGCTGACCGAGCCTCCGATCCCAGTTCAGGTGGCGCTTCCACTCAAGCCTCTGAGTCCAGTCCGAGGGGTGCTTCTGACCGAGTCTCCGATTCCAGTCCAAGCAGCACGTCAAGCCAAGTCTCTGCGTCCAGTTCAAGTGGCGCTGTCTACGGAGTCTCCTAGTACCAGTGTGGATCCCAGTTCCAACCCCATTTTTGATCTGGATCCGTTTCTGACGCTCCTTGATTACCGAGTTGCACTTTTGTCTGATCCAGCCTTGAAGAATACTCCTGAAGCTGCAGCGGAGAGAAGGCGTGTCTCCTGGCTTGGGTTCGAAGAGAACCCAGTTTCTGCTATTGACCCTTCTACCAAGCTCTTCTTTTATCGCTTCCAGCTTCTCTCGGATCCAGCCCTGCGGGATACTCCGGAAGCCCAAGCTGAAAGAAGGTGGCTTCCTGATTTTTCCCGCCAAACTTCTGAGTCCAGCCTGAAGGGCTTTGCCTGCCAAGATGCTGAGTCTGGATCGAGTGGCAGCAGTGGCAGCCGAGATGCTGAGTCCGGAGCGAGTTGCAGCATTGGCAGTCAAGATGCTGAGTCTGGATCGAGTTGCAGTTCCAGTCAAGATGCTGAGTCTGGATCGAGTGGTAGTTCCAGTCAAGATGCTGAGTATGGATCGAGTTGCAGTCCCAGCCAGGATGCTGAGTCTACACTGAGTGATGAGTCCATGATGAATGCTGAGTCTGGATCGAGTTGTAGTTCCAGTCAAGATGCTAAGTCTGGATCGAGTTGCAGTTCCAGTCAAGATGCTGAGAGTTGTAGTTCCAGTCAAGATGCTGAGTCTGGATCGAGTTGGAGTTCCAATCAAGATGCTGAGTCTGGATCGAGTTGCAGTTCCAGTCAAGATGCTGAGTCTGGATCGAGTTGGAGTTCCAGTCAAGATGCTGAGTCTGGTTCGAGTTGTAGTTCCAGTCAAGATGCTGAGTCTGGATCGAGTTGCAGTTCCAATCAAGATGCTGAGTCTGGATCGAGTTGGAGTTCCAGTCAAGATGCTGAGTCTGGATCGAGTTGCAGTCCCAGCCGGGATGCTGAGTCTACACCGAGTGATGAGTCCATGATGAGTGCTGAGTCTGCACTGAGTGCAGAGGCCAGCCGAGATACTGAGTCCACGATGAGTGCTGAGTCTACACCGAGTGCAGAGCCCAGCCAAGATGACGAGTCCACGATGAGTGCTGAGTCTGCACCGAGTGCAGAGTTCAGCCGAGATGCCGAATCAGAATTGAGTTACAGTCCCAGGCAAGATGCTGAGTCCGGGTCAAGTTGCAGTCCCGGCCAAGATGCTGAGTCCGGTGAGAGTTGCGGTCCCAGCCAAGATGCTGAGTCTGGGTCAAGTTGGAGTTCCAGTCCCAGGCAAGATGCTGAGTCTGGGTCAAGTTGGAGTTCCAGTCCCAGGCAAGATGCTGAGTCTGGGTCAAGTTGCAGTCCCGGTCAAGAGGCTGAGTCCGGGTCAAGTTGCAGTTCCGGCCAAGATGCTGAGTCCGGAGTAAGTCCCAGTGCCAGCCGAGATGCTGAGTCTACGTTGAGTACCGAGTCCAGCCAAGAGGCTGAGTCCGAATTGAGTGGCAGTTCCGGCCAAGAGGCTGAGGCCGGATCAGGTTGCAGTCTCAGGCAAGATGCTGAGTCTACTCTGAGTTCCCACTTCAACCAAGACGTTGAACCCCTCCTGAGTTCCAGCTCCAGCCAAGAGGCAAGGTCCAGTCTGAAGTCCTGTTCGAGTTCCTGTCCGGCTTTAGATTCCAGGATGGGTGTGGGCTCTAGCCCAGTTCTGGCTGCTACAGTGGAGTGCCAGGAAGTCAAGGAAGTTGTGGACTCCTTCAGGAGATGGTTCCTGTTGAATAGAACTCCACTTGTTGCATCCAAGACTCTGATCCTGCCTAGCAGCCGTTCTAAAGAGCCTCATGGCGGCCAAATCCATTCTGGTTTCCTAGTTCAAGATGTACTTGTCACGTCCTGCCCAGCCGCCCAGATTTATGTTGTGAAACCCATTGGGAGATTTCATCACAGCTACCCATGGAGACCTAAATTGTCTTTTGAGACCTGGAGCTCCCGTGGGGACACGGGAGCCTTGAGGGGGAGGTGCTGTTATGATTGGGGTTTGAACCCCTCTCAAACTTACCTCTTTCCTGGGGGTCAGCTTCTTAGCTGGCTTCTGTTTCTTTTCTCTGTCCTTTCTGAGCTGGCTCTGTCTCTCTGTGCTGGCAGCTTCCAGCAGCATGGGGTTAATTGTTTTACTTTACTACTGCACCTGTGTGTGTGTTGCTTGAATTGTTCTAACTCTCTTTGGGTGTACTGGCTTCAAGTGTTTCACGGTTTTGCATTGGTGTGGGTTGGGCCTCTCTGGGTCAGTGTGCTTTTGCCTAGGTCTAGGGAGTGTGACATCATCAGGGAGGGCCTTGAAAAGGAAGTGGTGTTGTTTCCTTCAGGGCCTTTGCATCAGTTGTGTTTGCTTTAGGTAGGGTGGTGCAGTGTGCACTTCTGACATTGTGTCTAGGGTCCCTGCTTGCTTTTGCTAAGGTCCAGGTTAGTGTTAGTGCAGTGTGCACTGGTGTCTATGTGTTTAGCTTTCCTGCTTTTCCCTTTGGTTCCCTGCTTTTCCCTCTTGGTTTTGGAAGCATTGCTGTGTGTAGGGCTTTGGAAGCTCTGTTGCTGATAGAAGTACTTCAGGGTTTGGTGTTGTTAGGAACACTGCAGAGTTTGCTGTTAGAAGTACTTCTGGTGTTTGTGCTATTGGTAGCATTGCAGTCTTTGCTGTTGGTGTTTGGTGATTTAGAATCACTTTGGCTTATGTGTTAGCTTCCCTTCTTTTTCCTTGTGGCTCCCCTGTCTTCCCTTTTAGTGCTAGGAGCTCTTCTGGTTGCTTGCCAGAGTAGTGCTTAGGAAGCACCTTGTTAGTTGTATCTAGCTTGCTAGAGCAGTGCTTAGGTAGCTGGTTTAGTTTTGTGTTTAGCTTATTAGTGTAAAGCTCTGCTTGTAGCTTGGTGCTTAGTAGCACCTGTGTTAGCTTTGTATTTAGTACCCTGCTCTGTTAGTTTAGGGCTTAGGAAGTCCCTTTCTTGAGCAGGGCTTAGGAGCTCCTGTTTAGTATAGGGCTTAGGAAGTCCTTTTGTCAGTTTACTGTTAGGAACACTCCTGCTGGTTTAGGGCTTGGGAGCAAGTAGATCAGTTTAGGTTTAGGAGCACTTCTGTTTCCAGTCCTGGTCCCTATGTCATCCGGTATCCAGTAAGTCCTGTCGGCTACTCGAACCCAGGAGCTCAACTCTTGGGGGGTTTAGTAGCTAAGTACAGGTGAAGCTGTTGGACCAGTCCAGTGTGCTCCAGTCCCGTGTTCCGGTCCTGTGTCCTCCAGTCCGGGGGACCAGTCCAGGGTGTTCCAGTCTGGTGTGCTCCAGTCCAGTGTGTTCCGGTCCGGTGTGTGTTCCAGTCCGGGGGATTGCAGTCCAGTGTTCCAGTTCTGTGTCCTCCAGTCCGGGGGATTCCAGTCCATGTGTTCTGGCTCACTGGGCGGTGCCTGCAGTCCCTGCCGGTGCCGGTGTGCTTGCCCAGCATTGGTTGGTGGGTTTTGCCTGCTGCTGTCGCTCCTTGTCAGCAGCCCAAGGGCTCACGTTTGCTCCAGAGCCCGGCCCCGCGGGCTCTGAACCTGAGAACCTGACAACTATTTAGCATTTCTATAGCGCTACAAGGCATACGCAGCGCTGCACAAACATAGAAGAAAGACAGTCCCTGCTCAAAGAGCTTACAATCTAATAGACAAAAAATAAATAAAGTAAAGGTCACGTGACGCCATGGTGCGGGGCTGACGCTGGAAAGCTAAGCTCCGCGCACACTCACCCGGAAATCAGATAATTTGACTTACCCAGGGAGCGAAACGCCACAATTTTGAACTTAAAAGGTGGGAAAGCGATTGGCAAGTAGAGACTGAGTGAAGAAATCGAGAATGGCAGCGAAATCAGTGAGAAAAGAGCGAGACAAATCGAAACCGCCAGAAACCAAGATGGCCGACCAGCGAGACCCTGGCGAATTAGCGGTGGGCTCCGCATGGCTGACGGAGATCACGGCCGAGGTTACAGCGGCGGTCGAGGCCGCTTTGGACAAAAAGCTTCAGCAATTGCTCGATAGGGCGGAGGAGGCTCATGAGCGTATAGACAGTATAAATATGGAGCTAGATGAAGGATTACAGCGGATTACAGAGTTGGAGGAGACGGTGGGGGCGCAGAAGGAGATCAACAAGAAACTGGAGAGGAAAGTACAGGATCTGGAGACAAAGATCGATGACTTGGAAAATAGGAGCAGGCGAAACAACCTGCGTTTGGTTGGCTTGCCAGAATCGCTTATCGATAAAGATTTGCCTACCTTTTTGGAGGATTGGTTGCCGAAATCATTACATATAGAGGACAAATTACAGAGTTTTTGTATTGAACGAGCCCATAGAGTTGGACCTCCGAGACAGCCTGAGAACAGGCCGCGCGTAGTCATACTAAAAGCTCTGAACTTTCGGCATAAACAACAAATTCTGGAAGCGATAAGAGGAGGCAAAACTCTCACCTACCAAGATAAGAAGATCCTTTGTTTTCAGGATTATTCTCAGCAGGTGCAGGCGAGGAGGAAGTCCTTTGCCCCTTTATGTACGGACCTTTTCAATAAAAAAATAAAATTTGCGCTCTTGTATCCGGCTAAGCTGCGTCTCACGCTAAATGGAGTTACAAAATTTTTGGACACAGTTGAAGCAGCTAAAACATACATTCAACAACATGGTGGAGAACAGATCCTCTAATGGGAAGGATATAACTACAGAAGCATTTGAGGGAGCTCTACAAGACGGGGGCTTACTTGAAACTAATTTGCTATGGGGAATCCTCCCCGGAAAAATTTTTTTTTGATTTCTCTAGGATGGAACATTGAAGGATGAAACAGAGATTCAGCTACGCCCTGATCAATGCTTGAATATATGGGATATTGTAGACGATTTGATATATATATACAACAGAGGAATCAGACATGGACTGTGGAATATAATATGGAATTGCAAGGGTCGTATGTGTATGGAGAGGCGGAACGCAATATGAGACCGAAAGAATATACAGAACTGAATCACAGCACAGGGTGCTGAACCATTGCTAGGATGTGGTGGAAGCAGATGATCAAAGACTGGTATACGAAAATGTTAAGTGAATTTGTGAATAAGTTGGTGGTTAAGACTGGGAAGAGTTAGAGGGGTTAATAATCACGGCAGGGTGAGTGTAGGGGTTAATAAGTGACTAGTTCTAGGAACAGGAGGGAGGGAGGGAGGCATTGAAGGATAGGGGCGGGGGGGGAGAGAGGGGGGGGGAGGAGAGATAGGGGGATACATAAAATTAGGTTAACAGAACCTCAATTAGACATATGGAGTCAGAAGAGAAATATGAGTGAGTTGAATGAGGAGTGGCTGCTTGTACAAACAGCGGGAGTGGTGCTGCTGGGACACCGCGACTGCTCTTATGTGAATGTGGAACAGTGGCGGATGCATAAGCGAGACTTAGGAGACTGATGGGATTAAGGATATACTCTTGGAATGTGGGGGGTATATCATCTCCCATTAAGAGAAAGAAAATATTACATAGTCTTAAAAAGAAAAGAGCGGATATAGCACTTCTCCAGGAGACACATCTGACGTCTCAGGAGCACCTTAAGCTTAAAACCTGGTGGGTGGGAACAGTACTGGAGACCCCAGCGGTGGGAAAGAAGGCTGGGGTAGTGATATTGTTCCATAAATCACTCCAGGTCGAGGTGGGGCAGACATGTATGGATGCCGAAGGGAGATATATTCTGGCACAGGTCAAGGTGAATAACACTACCTACCTCATTAGCAACATATATGCCCCTAATGTGTATAGTAAGAAATTCTTCCATTCTCTTATAGGCAAGATACAGCAATTTAATGTGTCGAAGAAGATAATTGGGGGTGATTTCAATGTAGTAGCTGATCCCACCATAGATAAATCACATCATATAGCAGGTGCGATGGGAGGGATAGATAAAGGTATCAATTTGATATGTGGGGCTGTGGGAGTGGTTGATGTGTGGCGGGTTCTTAACCCTACTACTAAAGATTTTACGCACTATTCTAGAGCTCACCACACGCAATCGCGAATAGACTACATACTGATAGATGAAGACAGCTTTGCAGACATCTTAGAGGCAACAATAGATCCCACGATAATTTCGGATCATGCGGCAATATCGATTGAGTTTAAAGATCTGAATTCGCAAAGCAGAGAGTTCAGATGGATATTCCCCTTAGATCTGTATTATGATCAGGATTTTAGGCAATTTATTAGGAGAAAGTGGGAAGAATATGAACTAAATAATGAGTCACATAGGGATACATCAATATTGTTCTGGGAGGCTGGGAAAGCTGTGTTAAGAGGTGAGATCATAGCATACAGTGTCAGAAAGAAAAAACAAAGAGATCGAGAGATCATTAGATTGGGGGAGCAGTTGGTGCAATTGAGGAGGGCATACGGACAAGGGGTAGCAAATCATATCCGAGAGCAACTATTAGCTACTCAGGTAAATTTAAATGAACTGATACATCAGCGAGCCAGAAAATCTGTTGAATATTATAAATATCAATTGCATAGATTTGGGAATAAACCCGGGAAACTCATGGCAGGGCTGGTGAGGAAGATGAAGGGGCAGAGGAGAGTGTTGGGGATCAAGACACAGAGGGGGAACCTAGTGCATAATGACACAGAGATAAGAGATGTATTTAAAGATTATTACGCCAGGCTATATGCCAAAAATGATGACGATGATCTAGACCCTGATATATATTTAGAAAATATTAATAAGACGAAGATCTCAGAACAACAGCAGAGGGAGCTAAATAAACCGATTGAGACGGAGGAGGTCCTCAAAGAAATTAAAGCCAGTGCCTTGCATAAAGCGGCGGGACCAGATGGCTATAGGGCTGAATTCTATAAAATTCTAATGCAGGACATAGGAGGCCCGTTAACAAAGTTCTTTAATAGATCAGTCGAATTAGGTGAACTTCCACGATCTCTGCGATTAGCGGATATTGTGGTGTTCCCAAAACCTGAGAGAGATCCGACCATACCAGACTCATATAGACCAATCTCACTGATTAGTTATGAAGCTAAGTTGCTAGCTAAAATTCTGGCCTCAAGATTGGCAAAAGTGCTACCAAGCATAGTGGCGACCCCTCAGGTGGGATTTATACAGGGGAGACAGAGTGGGAAAAATATTAGACTGATACTGGCATCAATAGAGAATGTGCGCAGAGGGGGTGGAGAATCCTTATTGATCAGTTTCGACGCCGAAAAGGCGTTTGATCGAGTAGAGTGGGAGTTCTTGTTTGCTTCACTAAGAGCGTACGGATTTGAAGGGTACTTTACACAAGCAATATCTATATTATATAAGAATCCTATGGCGAGAGTGCTGGTTAACGGAGCATACTCTCGAAATTTTGTAATTAATAGAGGTACCAGACAGGGATGCCCTCTGTCTCCCTTACTGTTTGCTATAACGCTAGACCCGTTGATTAGAGACATCATGAGTAACCCTGAGATTGAAGGTATAAATCTGGGAACCAGAGAATTTAAGATATCGGCGTTCGCCGATGACCTTTTGGTTCACCTAGCTAAACCGGAGAGATCGTTGCCGGTATTGATGGAGGTTTTTGAAGAATATGGGGCCTTTTCGGGATTTAAATTGAATTTTCAAAAGTCAGAGGGATTGCCCACAACAACTCGGGTAAAGGAGAAATGGGAGGGTAGGTTCCCATTGAGATGGGCGAACAAAGAATTTAAATACTTAGGCATAACATTGACAAGTGATATGAGTAGCTTATATAGACAGAATATTGACCAGTTACTGCAATATACGCGGCATAGATTAGCAATATGGGAGGGACTGCCCTTAACTTTAAGCGGGCGAGTGGGTTTGTTTGCAATGATACTTTTCCCAAAATGGCTGTATGTACTAAGACAATTGCCACTAGTCATACAGACTAAAGATATAAAGAAGATTCGAGGAATGTTGACTAGATTCTGTTGGAGTGGGAAAAAGGCTAAAGTTAAATTGGAATATCTCTATGGGAAAAGATCTGAGGGAGGATTGGGGTTGCCTGACATTAAACAGTATAATTGGGCTTGTCTAGCTAGACACTTAGCAGATTGGATTATGGAAACAGAAGAGCATACGGAATGGAATATTGAGAGTGCACTGTTTAGACCATATCACCCTTATTATATGATGCATGTTGAGAGTACAAAGATACCAAAGGAATGGAAACATCACGTTTTATTGCACCCAATGAGAAGTATATGGCAGTACATATTGAGGAGACTTAATAAAAACCCACGATGTACGGATCTCCTCCCACTGGTTGGGAATGGAGCATTCGAACCAGGGAATACGTGCCCGAACTTTGCCAAGTGGGCACAGGAGGGAGTGGTACTAGTGGCCGATGTTATGCAGGACACGGGAAAGATTATATCAAGAAGAACCTTAGAGGGCATGGTGGGAGTAGAGAATGTGGTATGGTATGATTACTGCCAGATCCACAGCTATATTGAGAAACTACATAGGGAAAAATGTGATAGAGGGATATATGAGATGCTGGTGAATCTGTTTTTACCACAGGGAAGAGAACAGACCACGGTATCCTTACTATATAAACAGTTAAATTTGATAGCCAAGCATCGTAGTTACGAAGCAGTGGCAAGACGATGGTCTGAGGATTTAAAGGTAGAGATCAGCAGTGGAGATATAGTCCAATCTCTAAAGGAGATAGTACATAAAGTGGTGAGTGCCCGATATAGGGAGATACAATTTAGAATTGTTCTGAGGGCATATATGTCCCCCATACAGGCCTATTATGCAGGTAGATTGCAAGAAACACATTGTAGTAAATGTTATTTTCAGAGAGCAACACTGTATCATATGTTTTGGGGATGTTCAGCCATACAAGAGTTCTGGGGTCCAGTGCTGGAATACTGTGAAGCCGTGCTGCACAAGAAGCTTTGGTTAGAGGCTAAAACTGTAGTGCTTGGAGTAAGAGGAAGAGGGTCAACACTACGACATAAAGAAAACATATTTATCTATAAGGCACTAATAGTTGGGAAACAATGTATATTACAACACTGGACACAAGACATAGGGCCCTCCTACTGGCAGTGGAGGAGCTCGCTTCATACCTTGGTGCGAATGGAAGCACGCGCTATGACTTGTAGTCCTAGAAGTAGACAACGTTTTTGGGAAGTCTGGGAACCATATATACAGGCTTTATCAAGCAGAGCTCGCAGCTTATTGGTGAACACACTCATGGGAGAGGAAGGTAGGGGAAGATAAATGGCTCTATATGTTACATGGTTAACGTTGATATAGAATTACATGGTATAGGTACAGGGGGGGAGGGGTGGGGGGGGGGGAAGGGGGGGAAAGGAACATTTAATGAAACCTTTGATGACATTCTAGATTAGATTATGATAAGAAACAAAACGGAAAAAACAGACGAAGAGTTGTATCAGGTAACTGTTTATTGATTATATTTGCAATTGAATGTAATATCAATACAATAGTTTCTTTTATTATTAAAATAAATACAGAATAGGGGTTGGGGGGAGGGAGGGACAATGTTATATGACAAAATTTGATGGCTGTATGTACTGATAATTGTTTAAGTGATGTTCCACTGAGTTATATACAAATGCTTCGAGATTGACATGTTCCGGTGGCTTTGTACTGTTGGTGTGGTCATCAATAAAAATTGTTAAACATAAAATAAATAAAGTAAGCAAATCAAATCAATTAATGTGAACGGGAAGGAAGAGAGGAGGGTAGGTGGAGGCGAGTGGTTACAAGTGGTTACGAGTCAAAAGCAATGTTAAAGAGGTGGGCTTTCAGTCTAGATTTAAAGGTGGCCAAGGATGGGGCAAGACGTAGGGGCTCAGGAAGTTTATTCCAGGCGTAGGGTGCAGCGAGACAGAAGGCGCGAAGTCTGGAGTTGGCAGTAGTGGAGAAGGGAACAGATAAGAAGGATTTATCCATGGAGCGGAGTGCACGGGAAGGGGTGTAGGGAAGGACGAGTGTGGAGAGATACTGGGGAGCAGCAGAGTGAATACATTTATAGGTTAGTAGAAGAAGCGGTCTCCTCAGTGTAGGGCAAGCACTGTGTTTATCACAGTATTATTAGGAAAGGAATGGAAAACAAAAATGAGGATGTTATAATGCCTTTGTATCACTCCATGGTGTGACCGCACCTTGATTAGTGTGTTCAATTCTGGTCACCGCATCTCAAAAAAGATATAGTGCAATTAGAAAAGGTGCAGAGAAGGGCGACGAAAATGATAAAGGGGATGGGACGACTTCCCTATGAGGAAAGGCTAAAGCGGCTACAGCTCTTCAGCTTGGAGAAAAGGCGGCTGAGGGGAGATATGATAGAGGTCTATAAAATAATGAGTGGAGTTGAACGGGTAGATGTGAAGCGTCTGTTTACGCTTTCCAAAAATACTGGGACTAGGGGGCATGCAATGAAGCTACAATGTAGTAAATTTAAAACAAATCAGAGAAAATGTTTCTTCACTCAATGTGTAATTAAACTCTGGAATTCGTTGCCGGAGAATGTGGTAAAGGTGGTTAGCTTAGCGGAGTTAAAAAAAGGTTTGGACGGCTTCCTAAAGAAAAAGTCCATAGACCATTATTAAATGGACTTGGGGAAAATCCACTATTTCTGGGATAAGAAGTTTAAAATGTTTTGTACTTTTGGGGGATCTTGCCAGGTATTTGTGACCTGGATTGGCCACTGTTGGAAACAGGATGCTGGGCTTGATGGACCTTTGGTCTTTCCCAGTATGGCAATACTTATGTACTTATATCTCGTCAAGCCTTCTATCATGTAAGGAGTCATGTTCTAGACAATAACACAAGGTGAACGTATGGAGTGAAGTCCATTTGCAGCTCTGCAAATTTGTTCTACGAAAGCTGACCTCGAGTGGGCTACTGACACTGCCATAGACACAACAGTATAAGCCATATGATGACCCTCGAGTCAAAAAAACACACAAGGGGTAGCAAACTTTCAAAATATCTTCAAAAAGAAAGGAAACATGAAGTTTGCTAACAAAATGGCTAACACAGTCTATGGGGGGGGGGGGGCTACAAAAATCTCAAAATTTAAATAAACAAGGCCTCAAAAACTGCCTAAGTGGAGGAAAGGCAGTCCACTATCAACTGAATAGTGTGTGTTTGCCAACAACAGCCTCCATCCTGTTAAGGTCAAAAGAAACAAAAGACTGAATGGACGAGTGGAGGAGTAGCCTAGTGGTTAGTGCAGTGGACTTTGGTCCTGGGGAACTGAGTTCAATTCCCACTGCAGCTCCTTCTGACTCTGGGCAAGTCACTTAACCCTCCATTGCCCCTGGAACAAATAAGTACCTGAATATACTATGTAAAACCGCTTTGAATGTAGTTGCAAAAACCTCAGAAAGGCAGTATATCAAGTCCCATTTCCATTTCCCTTATGACATCACAATATCAGAAGTGAGCCAAGTATCGGGCAATCAAGCCATTGTGACATCACTGATGAGGTTGGCTCTTATTGGTGGAATGAGTGGAGGAGTAGCCTAGTGGTTAGTGCAGTGGACTTTGATCCTGGGGAACTGAGTTCGATTCCCACTGCAGCTCCTTGTGACTCTGGGCAAGTCACTTAACCTTCCATTGCCCCTGGTACAAAATAAGTACCTGAATATATGTAAACCACTTTGAATGTAGTTGCAAAAACCTCAGAAAGGCGGTATATCAAGTCCCATTTTCCCTTCCCTTTAGTCCACTCAGGTAGATGGCCAAAATTCTCTTGCAGTCCAAAGTGTGCCATGATTATTTACCTTTGAGGCATGAAGTTTAGGGGGAAAAAACAGGTTGGGAGGAGTATTGACTAGTTAAGATGGAATTCTGACACTACTTTGGGAAGGAACTTCAGTTGGATTCACAGAACCACTCTATTGCTGAAAATGCAAGGTCGATCCATTACTAAAACAAGAACTCACTCACCCTGCAAGCTAAAGTTACTACCACCAAAAACAAGACCTCCTAGTACATGTACTTTAGATGGCAAATATTCAGTGGCTCAAATATAGCTTTCATCAGCTGCGTGAAATCCAATGACACTGCAGGTGGCCTGATGGGAGGCTTCAACAGAAGGAAGCCCCACATAAAGCGAATAACTAAACCTGTACAGAGATAGGTTTACCTTCTATCAGATGATAATCTCAAATTGCACTAAGGTGAACTCTAACAGAGCTGGTTTTGATGCCTCTCTCCAAAAGGCATAGAAGGTACTCAAGCAGTGTTTGTGTGGGGAACGAAAAGGGATCTACCAGTAGGTCCCTACCACCAAGCCAGATGGCAAACCTTTCTATTTTAAACCATTTCCCCTCCTAGTTGAAACTTTCTTGGAAGCTAGCAAAACCTGAGAGATACTGGGGCTCATTTTCAAAGAGCTTAGACGTACAAAGTTCCTTAGCTTACCCAATTAATATCAACATTCCACGCTACCAATTCCAGGGCAAGCAGTGACTTCCCAGACTTTTCCTCCAGGAACTTATCCAAACAAATTTTAAGCCCAGACACACTAAATACTGTTACCACATCCTCTAGCAATCAGTTCCAGAGCTTAACCATTCGTTGAGTGAAAAAATATTTCCTCCTATTTGTTTTTAAAGTATTCCATGTAACTTTATTAGGTGTCCCCTGATAGAGTGGGCCTTCAAGAACTACGGAAGAGGCTTCCCCTTAAGCAAATTGGCTGAGGCCACTGTCTCCTTAATCCAATGCGTTACTGTAGCTTTAGACACCACCTTGATTTTTCTCGGACCACCTAATAAGACAAATAGCCTATCAGTATGCCGAAACTCCTGAGTAACTCATAGATACTTAGGGAGAATCCTCCGAACATCTAGGCAATGCAAAAACCTCTGATCCTCTGTCCCAAACCAATTGCCCAAACTGGAAGAAAAGCCAACTGATTCTGATACTACCTTGGGGAGGAAGAAAGGAACTGTCCAGAGCTCCACCTTCTCCCTAAAGAACATTAGGAAAGGCTTTCTACATGAAAGGGCCTGTAATTCTGAAATGCACTGCATCAAAGATAAAGAAACCAGAAATACCGCCTTCAAGGTCAGATCCACAGTCACATGAACCAACAAAAGCAGGTTAAGGTCTCAAGGTGGAATGGACAGATGGACAAGCAGATGAATAAGGCATAATCCCCGAAGGAAACGTACAACATCCTGATGCGTTGCCAGGGGACACCCCTTGAGAAGGCCTCAAAAAGAAGCCAAGGCTGCCACTAGCACCTTCAAGGAAGACCAAGCCAGGTCCTTATCCAGGCCAACCTGCAAAAAAATTCAGAATATGAGTTAACAAAGCTGTAAAGGGCACAATCTGATGGTACTCTCATCAATCCTCAAAAATCTGCCAAGCCCGCACATACATGAGGAAAGTCGACAGCTTCTTAGAACGCAGGACAGTTGCTATGACTTGACCAGAACATCCTTTCCTTCCTCAAATACACCCTCTCAAGAGCCAGGCCTGTAAGCAAGGATTTTTCACTTACTAAGAACATACGTTATAAAACTATCCTATATAATAATTCTCACCTGGAACATTCTGAAGCTCACTCTGTGGGAGGGAAACACTGAAGGCTAGGCTGTCAGCAACACTCACTCTCACTCATGTCATGCACCACTCACTGTCACTCAGGACCCGCCCTCAGCCACGCCCCTTCCGGACATAATTCGCAACCCCAACGTTCTAAATGAAGCCTCAAAACCGGAACTGTGAGGCGCCAGAGATATCCTGTTTGCCCATGCCTGGAAACCGGAAGTCAGACATCTCCCCCTGCCCCAAAACCTTGCAGTTTTGCCTGTAGTGGTAATCGAACAAGAGGCAGAGAACAGCAGCACAAGAATTTCTAGAGGAAGTCCCCCCCCCCCACCCCTGGTTTGTTTGCCTACTAGAGAAGGTTTCAGCTCTTCGTTTGCCAACACACAGCAGAGGAAAAGAGTCTCAGCAATCCTCTCACAAACACAACAAAACTTTGACACCATCAACACTTGGACAACGTAAAAAGCAAAACGGCAAAGGGACCTTTTCTTTCACATTCATACATTTGCTTTTCCTGTATGTGCCACATTGCAGCTGCAGGACATCGGCATACATTCACATCTGGGGCTGGGTTTTACTTTTCTTAGGAGACAGGGGCAAAACGACCCTGAAAATGGGAGGGAGGAAGGGAGAGATGGGGGGGGGGGGGCAACGACCCTGGGAGGGAGGGAGAGAGGGAGGGGGGCTGACCCTGGAACTTGGAGGGGGGCGTGCACAGGGACCCTGCAACTGGGAGGGAGGGGTAGAGGGCAGACCCTGGAACTGGCAGGCAGGGGGCCGGCCCACTCTCATTCTCACACTAACACTCTCGCACCCAGTCTCACTCTCTCTGTCACACACACACACACATTCACTCTCTCTCTGTCACACACCCACTCTCACACACACTCTGTTAAACACACACACTCCGAGGAAATCCTTGCTAGCGCCCGTTTCATTTCTGTCAGAAACGGGCCTTTTTCACTAGTATATGATAAGTTATTTTCAGTCAAAGGAGTTAGACTCTGGAATTTATTGCCAATAAGTCTGAAAAAGTACTGTCACCTTTACAATTTCAGAAACTTTTGAAAAAACTTCCTCTTTGAGTTTTCTTAGTTAAGATTTTTGAGTTTTAAAGATGTTTAGGAAATGCTATTTTATGATGTGTTGATATAAAATTTGTTTTGTTCTCTCTTGAGGAGAAGAGCTTTTCTTATTGTGAACTGCCTAGAAGTCCATTTTTGGATAATTTGTGCGGTATATAAAACAGAATAGCATAGCATCCTACATGTGCACCGGCCCCTGTGACAACAGATCCTCCACTGGGGGTAGATGGAGCGGCTCCTCCACTAGGAGCTTCATTAGATCCCTGTATCATGGTCATCGCGGACAATCTGAAGCTACCAACGCTACCAGGCCCACATGGTGCTCTATTTGCTGAACAACTCTGTCCCAACAGAGGTCATGAAGGGAACACAAAGGAGACCTGACGAGGGCCAAACCTGTACCAGAGCATCCAGATCTTCCGTGTGACCATATCGCCTTCTGCTGAAGAACCAAGGGGCCTGGGCATTGCGCAAGGTCATCATCAAATCCACGGTAGGAAGACCCCATCTGAGCACCAGGAGGGCAAAGACTTCTGGTCTCAATCTCCACTCCCTCAGATCTAGGGGAGTCCTGCTGAGATATTCCACCTGACATTTTCTACCCTGGTCACTTGCACGGCTGAAAGGTCTTGCAGATGACACGCATGAGGAGGGCCACGAACTGGCTCCTTCTGCACCATTGGTGATTCACGTAGGCCACCACCCTGACATTATTGGATAACACCTGCCGAGACCGAGAACAGACTGGCTTTTGAGGGACTGCACAGCTCATTTATACACTGAATTGAAGCTCAGTATTTATTTATTTATTAGGATTTATTTACCGCTTTTTTTGAAAGAATTCACTCAAGGCGGTGTACAGTAAAAATAAATCAAACATACGCAATAGACAATTACAGCAGTAAAAATATTCAAATAACAATACAAAGTAGGGCATAGTATACTACTTACAATGTCGACACAATAAGTAATAGAACATTGTAATAGACCGCGTAGGGTATAAGCAAAGATGAAACGAATAGATAGATAAGAGTATGAGGATTTAGAAATAAGAGGACTGATTTAAATCAAGTTGCACATGAGGTCAGAGAAGTGATTAAATATCTAATGTAGGAATGGATAAACATGTCATGCTAGTATGTGCTCTGGAGCGTGGCAGCGACACCCCAACTCCCCAGGGGGAGGACATGTGAATTTTATATGAATTTTATAAGTATCATGTATTGCTTTTTACATGTATCAATGTTTATTTTAAGGTACAATATCCCCACACATTTAAATGTAATATTTATATTATTTTGTTTCTCTTCATAGTGTGTATCTACAGGTGAAACATCCCAACCAACTGTCTTGTTACAAACAAACTGACAAGATTCCCCCCCCCCCCCCCCCCCCCGTTGTCATGACTTCCCAACTGTCTGTTCCTGAGCAGAGGTGTGGCAAGGACACTAAGGCCCTATCACAGGTCTCCTATGTACTTGCAAGATTGCTGATTGGGTGATATATGAGGTGGTCCTTTGTGATGGGAAGGGTATATAAGTAACTGCTCATCTAAAGAGACTCTGAAATAGTCCGGATGGCAGCAGAGTTTCATATCCTTGCCACAACCTATTTCCATGGGGGGGGGGGGTACTCTTCCTCCCCCCCCCCCCCCCCCCCCGTACAAACTAATTCTCTATAGCTAAGATTCTTTCTCTCTGTTTTGTGACCTTTGTATGAGGAATAAAACTATTGCTAGACTCTGTTCTGTAAAACTATTAATGCCAAGAGCCAATAATATTTCTTGTGCTATTGCAGTGAGAAATAAAGATTCCTTTTGTTTTTCTAACTTAGCCTGAGTTATTTTTTGGAAGAATAGGATGACCAAACGCACAGCCTAATACAATGGTAAGATTTTGAGGGGGAGGAATTCATTGTACCTGGAAAAAAAACCACGTTATAAACCATGTTAAGCAAAAACTAAAAATGTATTCTAGAAGCAAAAAAAATATTATTCTGTATGAGCCACACAGATCAGTACCACCCCATAATGTAGCATCTATTCCAGATAATTTTATCAATATACAGTGGTGGAAATAAGTATTTGATCCCTTGCTGATTTTGTAAGTTTGCCCACTGACAAAGACATGAGCAGCCCATAATTGAAGGGTAGGTTATTGGTAACAGTGAGAGATAGCACATCACAAATTAAATCCGGAAAATCACATTGTGGAAAGTATATGAATTTATTTGCATTCTGCAGAGGGAAATAAGTATTTGATCCCCCACCAACCAGTAAGAGATCTGGCCCCTACAGACCAGGTAGATGCTCCAAATCAACTCGTTACCTGCATGACAGACAGCTGTCGGCAATGGTCACCTGTATGAAAGACACCTGTCCACAGACTCAGTGAATCAGTCAGACTCTAACCTCTACAAAATGGCCAAGAGCAAGGAGCTGTCTAAGGATGTCAGGGACAAGATCATACACCTGCACAAGGCTGGAATGGGCTACAAAACCATCAGTAAGACGCTGGGCGAGAAGGAGACAACTGTTGGTGCCATAGTAAGAAAATGGAAGAAGTACAAAATGACTGTCAATCGACAAAGATCTGGGGCTCCACGCAAAATCTCACCTCGTGGGGTATCCTTGATCATGAGGAAGGTTAGAAATCAGCCTACAACTACAAGGGGGGAACTTGTCAATGATCTCAAGGCAGCTGGGACCACTGTCACCACGAAAACCATTGGTAACACATTACGACATAACGGATTGCAATCCTGCAGTGCCCGCAAGGTCCCCCTGCTCCGGAAGGCACATGTGACGGCCCGTCTGAAGTTTGCCAGTGAACACCTGGATGATGCCGAGAGTGATTGGGAGAAGGTGCTGTGGTCAGATGAGACAAAAATTGAGCTCTTTGGCATGAACTCAACTCGCCGTGTTTGGAGGAAGAGAAATGCTGCCTATGACCCAAAGAACACCGTCCCCACTGTCAAGCATGGAGGTGGAAATGTTATGTTTTGGGGGTGTTTCTCTGCTAAGGGCACAGGACTACTTCACCGCATCAATGGGAGAATGGATGGGGCCATGTACCGTACAATTCTGAGTGACAACCTCCTTCCCTCCGCCAGGGCCTTAAAAATGGGTCGTGGCTGGGTCTTCCAGCACGACAATGACCCAAAACATACAGCCAAGGCAACAAAGGAGTGGCTCAGGAAGAAGCACATTAGGGTCATGGAGTGGCCTAGCCAGTCACCAGACCTTAATCCCATTGAAAACTTATGGAGGGAGCTGAAGCTGCGAGTTGCCAAGCGACAGCCCAGAACTCTTAATGATTTAGAGATGATCTGCAAAGAGGAGTGGACCAAAATTCCTCCTGACATGTGTGCAAACCTCATCATCAACTACAGAAGACGTCTGACCGCTGTGCTTGCCAACAAGGGTTTTGCCACCAAGTATTAGGTCTTGTTTGCCAGAGGGATTAAATACTTATTTCCCTCTGCAGAATGCAAATAAATTCATATACTTTCCACAATGTGATTTTCCGGATTTAATTTGTGATGTGCTATCTCTCACTGTTACCAATAACCTACCCTTCAATTATGGGCTGCTCATGTCTTTGTCAGTGGGCAAACTTACAAAATCAGCAAGGGATCAAATACTTATTTCCACCACTGTAGTTCAAGTTGTTAACAGACACACAGCTATGTTTACTGCGCCACAGTGCAAGGACTGAGTACAGATAATCAGCTCCTCACCCTCTTCTCCAACAAGAAATCCACACACAAAACACTGAACTCTGCCTGCCACCTCCCATCTCCCCCACACAAGAATAGCCTCCTCCCACACAGTCCCACTGATCGGTGTGAGTGTTTGTAGGGTGGGGAGATTTGGGGGGAGCATTCCTGCTCACCCAAAGTCTTTCCATCCTACACACACTCTCACTAACCTTTCAGAACCACGAGTACCCCCTCATACACAGCTCAGTAACCCAACATTCCTTCCAGAATATTCTCTTCTCACACAGTCCTGCTGGTGCCACTTCTCATCCCAGAACAGCCTCTCACACACTGACCCATTCCCCCCTCCCCTCCACAGTTCACATCCACTAGCAGTTTCCAAAATGATCTTCCTCATACACAACTCTACTACCCCCCAATACATATCAGTTCCAGTGCTCTCTAGACTCTGTCCTTCTCTTTATTCAGTACATAATCTGTAACAATAGTCTACCCAGAACATCCCTTTCAGGAAATGTTCAGACTTAACAGCCCCCAAAATGCACAATACATAAATATGTATGTTCTGCACAGCCCAACTGTGCTCCCTGAAGCTGAAAGCCTCAGTCACTCACTGTGAATGACAAGAAAAAATGCAGAAGCAAGAGTTGCAGCTTCCAGTCCATGAGTGCTGCTGGTGCAGCTCTTCTCCTCCAGTCTGGGTCTCCTCTCTCTGCTCTTAGTACAAAGGAAATTATGTCATGTGATATCTGGAAATAATAATAAAAAATCAATAAACCATTTTTTGAAAGAATATTAATGTTATGCATTTGTGATTCATTCTCAGAACTTCTCAAAATGATCTAAAAAGAACCTAGAAAGTACCTGAGCAATACAGACACTGGTGCCCTCCACTCATTCTCTGCAAACTTCTCACAGGTAAGCTGAAAAAGTATTAGATCTAATAAATAGGCCCAGCCCAAGATTTTTTTACTGATCTTTATTCCTAAAGTCCCTAAAACCACAAAATCTCACCTGACA
The DNA here is from genome assembly GCF_901765095.1 of Microcaecilia unicolor. Taxonomy (NCBI): domain Eukaryota; kingdom Metazoa; phylum Chordata; class Amphibia; order Gymnophiona; family Siphonopidae; genus Microcaecilia; species Microcaecilia unicolor. Next base: position 308,449,642 of record NC_044037.1, on the reverse strand, counting down.
TAGTAACTACTGAAGATAATCAGTAGTTGTTTATAAAGTAAGTCTATATGTGTTACTGGCTCCCCTGACTCAACCCTCTCCCAGGACAGCCTCCATAAAAATGCAGGCATTTAAGCTTGCAAGTTTCAGGGCTGTTAGCGTTTCTAAACAGTGCAGCTTTTAAACTAGAACCTGGGGAAGGAAGAAAGTCATTCAAAAGAGCATGGTTCAAAACAAGGTATCCTTCAAAGATATCACCAAAACAGGGAAGATAGGGTATCCCAATAGCGAGGTTGCAATAGATCAGGTAGATCAGGTGTCTTTAAATAAAAAGCAGACAAAAGATTGCAAATTAACACTGTCAACTGCTGAGCAAGATGTAAATAGGAACAACAAACATAAGGGGTTGTTTACTAAAGCTTAGCTCGAGTTATCTGCAGCAGAGCCCACAGGAATAAAATGGCCCCTGCTGCAGATAACGCGAGCTAAGCTTTAGTAAGCAGGGGGGATAGTTTGAAATGTAGTGAAAGTCCACACAGCAACATCTGCTCTTCAGCAAGAAACTACAGCGTAAGACCTTCCAACCCTCAGTTGCTGACATGCCTTGTGGTGCCTCAGCTGCTCCTCTGACACTATGAAACCTGTGCAAAGGACAGGTGCCACATGGCCTGTCAGGGCACAGAGGCTAGAAGGTACCAGGTACTGAAGTTACTAGACCTGAATCAAGGCATGACAAAGGAAATGGCAGTAACACTCCATCACCTATCAAAATTTGGCAGTAGAGACAGTTTCCTATTTCTAAATCTGGGCCTAACTGGTTAGAAGGGAAAAATAAGAAAGTAATTTATATCATCTGTGAGAGAAGCACACAAGAAAACATCAGAGGGATCTTGATTAGCAGTAACTTATTATAGCTGGACTTTTTTGTACCCTAAGCAACTAAATTCCACAAAGCAAACCACACTAAACTACACACCGCATTGATACAAAAATATATTTTGTAGTCCAAAAGGATAAGATAAACCACGCCTTACTTCATAAAAACATGAGCAAACAAAGAAAAGGACTATAAACTGGGAATCTTCTGTGAAATCTAAGATATCCACACTCAAAAAGGCCATTTGAAGAAAAGGTAATGACTTTAAATAGATCCTTCTCATTTCTTTCAACAGGAACAAAAGCTCCTAACCACAGAAGGATGGATGGAAAGCAATGTGTCATCAAAGCTGTCACCACTGTCTGTCCAGAAAAATAGCCTGATCCACACTGAAGAACTGGTTTGGAATGGAAGACGCCTTCAGGTCAACTCCCTCAAGAAACAGGTGGTGGAACAGACAACTGGGGAAGATGCTAAAAAGCATCCGTGACAATGAGGACTACATCAATGAAATGACTAAGGCATCTAAGATGCAAATCTCCAGCAGAAGGGAAGGTAGACCACAGAATGACAGTTGAACAGAGGGTCCAGGCATTCCATTCACCCGGGAGCTTCCCTCCCCAACCTCAATGCTGACCTGCGACGAAGAGCATTGCAGCTCACTTCTGGGCTGAGTCACCAGTGTAGGGGAGAGTGGGACTTGATGCTGATCTGGACTCATAGTAACAGAGTCTCCCATGGCCGCTGCTTCACACAGCTCAACAAGAAAGTTCAGTGCTTGAAGAGAGAACGTTTTAGTGATGGTAGCTTGTCGAAAAAGTCCTTAGGTTTCCTCTTGCACTTCTTTCTGATCATGCAGGAAAAGCACTATGACGTCTTCCCACAGCTTCCTTCAGTAGGCCATCTTTGATCTCTCAGCATTTTTTATTTTTTTTTTAAAGAGAGCCTTTTGTAAAATATTCAGGAAATTGTAAACACCCCTACCTCACTATCCAAATTCCTATCTAGAAGTCCTATGCAAAATGAGGTTTATTATCTGTACTGCTCATCTCTGTTGGCATGAATAATACTTCTAGGTACCCTGTGGAACATACCAAAATGGGGGATCTAAGAGAAAGGAAATGGAAAAGGGATCTTGGGCAAGAGAAGAGAGACAGGGGAAGGGTAGAGAGAATCAGAGTAGATTAAGAATGAGGAACAACAGCATCATAGGGACAGTGACTACTCACACCCTTCCTTTCTACACTGATTCCTTCTCTGTCACACTCCACTGCCCTTTCAATTCTTCCATTTTCCCCTCTGATTTTCTCAATATGTTGCCACAGATCCTCTGATCCCCTCATTCCACTCCCTCCCCTTGGTCTCAGGCACTCTCCTTTGCCCCTATATCTGCTCACTCTTTCTCTCCTTCTTGCTCCATCCCTTAACACACTCTACCTTACTCTCTACTCCTAGACAAGCTCCTCCTTAATATCTCATCACAGAAAAACAGTCCTTTACTCCTTAGTCATTTATTGGCCACAGAAGAAGCAGCTCATTGGCAGCAAGGTACATAAGCCCAGTATCCTGGCAAGATCTCAAAAGAGTAAAACAGATTTTATGGTGCTTCTCCCAGGAATCAGCGGTGGATTTTACCAAGTCCATCTTAACAAATGACTTATGGACCTTTTTTAGGAACTTGTCTAAACCTTTTTTAAACTCTGCTAACTGCTTTGACCAGATTATCTGGAAAGGAATTCCAGAGCTTAATTACACATTGAGTAAAGAAATATTTTCTCTGGTTTTAAAATGTATTACTTAGTAGCTTCATGTGTGTCCCTCAAGTCCTTGTATTTTTGGAAAAAATAAACAAGTGATTCACATCTACCCATTCCACTTCACTTGGTATTTTATAGACTTCCATTATATCCCCCCTCAGCAATCTCTTCTCCAAAATGAAGAGCCCTAGCTTCTTTACCCTTTCCACATAAGGAAGTCATCTCATCTCCTTTATTACTTACATAGTAGATGACGGCAGAAAAAGACCTGCATGGTCCATCCAGTCTGCCCAAGACAAACTCATATGTGTATACCTTACCTTGAATTTGTACCTGTCCTTTTCAGGACACAGACCATATAAGTCTGCCCAGCAGTATTTCCCGCCTCCCAACCACCAGTCCCGCCTCCCATCACCGTATAAGTCTGCCCTCCCCTATCCTTGCCTCCCAACCACCAACCCCTCTTCCCCCCACCTGCTCCGCCACCCAATTTCAGCTAAGCTTCTGAGGATCCATTCCTTCTGCAAAGGATTCCTCTATGCATATCCCACGCATGTTTGAACTCCGTTACCGTTTTCATCTCCACCACCTCCCGCGGGAGGGCATTCCAAGCGTCCACCACCCTCTCCGTGAAAAAATACTTCCTGATATCTTTCCTGAGTCTGCTCTTGTTGCTCTTCTCTCTCTACCCTTTCTAATTCTGCTACATCTTTTTATGAGATGCAGAGACCAAAACTGCACACAATATTCAAGGTACAGTCGGATCATGGAGCAATACAAAGGCATTATAATATTTTCATAGGAACATAATAGTAGCCATACTGGGTCAGACCAATGGTCCATCTAGCCCTGTATCCTGTTTCCAACAGTGGCCAATTCACGTCGCAAGTATCTGAAAGAATTCCAAATAGTGGCAAGATTCATGCAGCTTGTCCCATGTCTATCTCAATAGCATTTTTTCCTCCAGGAACTTTCCAAACCTTTTTTAAACCCAGATACACTAACCACCGATACCACATACTCTAGTAATGAGTTCCAGAGCTTAATATTCGTTGAGTGAAAAAATAAGTTCCTCCTGTTGTAATAGTACCATGTAATGTCCTTGAATGTCCCCTAGTCTTTGTACTTTTTGAAAGAGTAAAAAAAAAATCAATTTACGTTTGCCTGTGCTACACAACTAAGTATTTTGTAGACCTCTATGATATTCCCACTCAGCCATCTCTTTTCCAAGCTGAAGAGTCCAAACATCTTAAGCTTTTCCTCATATGAGAAGAGTTCCAGCCCCTTCATCATTTTGGTTGTCCTTCTTTGAATCTTTTCTAATTCTGCTATTTATTTAAGACACGACAACCAGAATTGCATACAATACTCAAGGTGTGGGTGCACCATGGAGCGATACAGAAGCATAATATTCTTGTCTTATTTTATATTCTTTTCCTAATAATTGCTAGCATTCTGTTTGCTTTTTTGGCCGCTGCTACACACTGGGCAGAAGATTGTCAATGATGACACCTACATATTTTTCTTGAGTGCTGACTCCTAAGGTGGAACCTAGAATCAAATAACTATGATTTGAATTATTCTTCTGAAAGTGCATCACTTTGTACTTGTCCACATTAAATCTCAGTTGCCATTTGGATGCCCAGACTTTCAACTTCCTAAGGTCTTCCTGCAATTTTTCACAATCTGCATGTTTTAACAACTTTGACTAGTTTTGTGTTGTCTGCAAATTTAATCACCTCACACATCATGCCCATTTCTAGATAATTCCTTTCCTAATAATTCCTAACATTCTATTTGCATTCCTAGCTGCCGCTGTACATTGAGCAGAGGGTTTCAACATATCATTGACGACTACACCTAAATCCTTTTTCTGGGCAGTGACTCCTAATGCGGAACTTTGCATCACGTAGCTATAGTTTGGGTTCCTCTTTCCTATATGCATCACTTTGCACTTTCTCACATCAAGGGTTAAATTCAGTAAATGGCAGACAAATTTGGGTGCCAAATAAATGAGCACTAAACCATTAACTAATGGCTCTCAAAGTTGGGCACCATTTATGGAATAGTGTTCAGCACTAGGATCCATAGAAACACTCAAAAATGAAGGCAGATAAAGGCCATATGGCCCATCTACTGCCCATCCCTTCCATCCACAATCCTTCCTCGACCTTAGAAATCTAATATAGTTACTTCTGAGTCTATCCCCTTTCACCTTCATCCTATGCCCCCTCATTCCAGAGTTTCATTTCAATTGAAAGGGACTCGTCTCCTGTGCATTTGTCACATAGAGATGTTTAAATACCTATCTCCCCTCTCCCACCTTTCCTCCAAAGTATACATATTGAGATCTTGAAGTCTGTCCCCCATACACTTTATGAAGACCACTGACAATTTTAGCAGCTGTCCTCTGGGCACAAGGATTTACACCAACTGAAACATAGTGTAAACCTTCACGCTTTAGGTACAGGTCTGGCATATTCTATAACACTGCACAAATTCTAGAAATGCCCCCACCTGTCCATGCCCTCCCATGGCCACACCCCCTTTTGGACCCACGCATAAAAATTTATGCGCTCATCTTTATAGAATACCGACTACAAAGATACATGTGTAAATTCAAATTGTTGCCAATTTGTGCCAATTGTTAGCAACCAATTATCAGCGTAAATTGACTTCAGGCCCAAATTTGTGCATGCAATTAGTTTAAATCTAAAATACCATGTAATGGATTTCCCAAAAATTTCCACTACATTCTTTTATTTTTTTTATTTCTAATCTTTCATTTTACAAGGGTCACTTGCAAACAGTAATGCAGAGATGGCTGTAGTCTAATACACCATCCTGCACCATCTTTGAGGTTCCATATAGCTGACGATTTAGTTTTTAGTGTTAATTTGGTTTATCTAGATGGTTTTGTAGTGCTCTTCCTGAGGCAGCCACGAGGTTGGCGAAACAAGGCGCTCTTGTTGAGGGGCTGGCGTTTTTTTCGCCGCTGCAGCAACTTCATAGGACTCCGGAGTCCCTTAGCGTGGGATATTTGGGCATAGTCTTTTTCCTGAGGGATAAACACCTGGTTGAAGCTAAGTATTCCACATTTGATATATCTGGGGTTAAGCCTGAGTGGGTTTCTAATTGTTGTAGAGTGTATTAGTAAAGTTTCAAGATGGTTTAAAATGTTAAAAAGTTTTTTATACTTACCATTGTTTTTCTTTACTATACAACAAATAGTACCTTAGGGTATCTCAGGGTGTACCCTTGTTCTGAGGGTTCTCTTTAGACAGTCCTTTACTGGCTATTGTCAGTCTTTAGGGTGGCTTGATGATTGGTGTCCATTTGTATTTAAGATTGAAAAGAATTTAAGAGAGGAATTGAGTTTTTTATCCCATCGGTTTTCTCATGCTTCATGAGTTTTTACGTTGGGGTTTTTTCTCTTGACTCTCTTAAATAGAACCTATGATAGTACTTTACTCCTATTGAAGCAGGGGTTTAGCAATAATTTTGTAATATTCCCTGCTAGGAGGTTTGAGGTTCATTTTGTCAATATTATTCATCAATCCAAAGGGACACCTTCACACCATCTCTTTATATGATTGAATAATTAAACTCTTTTAGATAGGTTGTAGTCTAATACAATACATAAAAAAGAAATAAAGGCAAGAATATGTTTTATCCACAGTCAATCGCTTTCTTAGACCACAAAAAGGAGAAAAAGCAGGGGGGCAGGTAAGTTTTATAAATGAGGAGATATTTATATAATAACACCAATTTAAGGAAAATGGCCTAGCTAGTTCACATACTTTTAATCTTAATCAGAAATCTTATTCTCTAAACCTCTTGATTTTCTGGAATCTTTTTACTATCTAAGAAAACTTGAAACTGATCCGGTTCAAAAAAACCACATTTTATCCCTAAGAACTTTATCAGGCATTTACATGGATATACTAAAGAAAATGTTGCCCCCAGATTTTTTGTTTCTTCTCTCAGAGCCAAAAATCTCTTTCTTCTATCCTGTGTTGATTTCGTGACGTCATGGAAGAGCCAAATCCTCCATCCACAAAATTTTTTTAAACAGTTTTTGAAGTATAATTTTATAATCGAATTTCCATCTTGCTCAAATACTAGTAACATAGTAGATGACGGCAGAAAAAGACCTGCACGGTCCATCCAGTCTGCCCAACAAGGTAAACTCATATGTGCTACTTTTTGTGTATACCTTACCTTGATTTGTATCTGCCATTTTCAGGGCACAGACCGTAGAAGTCTGCCCAGCACTAGCCCCACCTCCCACCAACGGCTCTGCCACCCAATCTCGGCTAAGCTTCTGAGGATCCATTCCTTCTGAACAGGATTCCTTTATGTTTATCCCACGCATGTTTGAATTCCGTTACCGTTTTCATCTCCACCACCTTCCACGGGAGGGCATTCCAAGTATCTACCACTCTCTGCGTGAAAAAATACTTCCTGACATTTTTCTTGAGTCTGCCCCCCTTCAATCTCATTTCGTGTCCTCTAGTTCTACCGCCTTCCCATCTCCGGAAAAGGTTCGTTTGCGGATTAATACCTTTCAAATATTTGAACGTCTGTATCATATCACCCCTGTTTCTCCTTTCCTCCAGGGTATACATGTTCAGGTCAGCAAGTCTCTCCTCATATGTCTTGTAACGCAAATCCCATACCATTCTTGTAGCTTTTCTTTGCACCGCTTCAATTCTTTTTACATCCTTAGCAAGATATGGCCTCCAAAATTGAACACAATACTCCAGGTGGGGCCTCACCAACGACTTATACAACCGCATTAAAACCTCTTTTCTTCTGCTGGTCACACCTTTCTCTATACAGCCTAGCAACCTTCTAGATATGGCCACCGCCTTGTCACACTGTTTCGTCGCCTTCAGATCCTCAGATACTATCACTCCAAGATCCCTCTCCCCGTCCGTATATATCAGACTCTCACCGCCTAACACATACGTCTCTCGTGGATTTCTACTCCCTAAGTGCATCACTTTGCATTTCTTCGTATTGAATTTTAATTGCAAAACCTTAGACCATTCTTCTAGCTTCTGCAGATCCTTTTTCATGCTTTCCACTCCCTCCGGGGTGTCCACTCTGGTACAAATCTTAGTATCATCCGCAAAAAGGCAAACTTTACCTTCTAACCCTTCAGCAATGTCACTCACAAATATATTGAACAGAATCGGCCCCAGTACCGATCCCTGAGGCACTCCACTACTCACTTTTCCCTCATCCGAGCGAATTCCATTAACCACCACCCTCTGGTGTCTGTCCGTCAACCAGTTCCTAATCCAGTTCACCACTTCGGGTCCTATCTTCAGCCTGTCAAGTTTATTCAAGAGCTTCCTGTGGGGAACCGTGTCAAAAGCTTTGCTGAAATCTAAGTAGATTACGTCTATAGCATGTCCCTGATTCAATTCTCCGGTCACCCAGTCAAAGAATTCAATGAGATTCGTTTGGCACGATTTACCTTTGGTAAAACCATGTTGTCTCGGATCTTGCAACTTACTGGCTTCCAGGAAATTCACTATCCTTTCCTTCAGCATCGCTTCCAATACCCGAAGTGAGGCTTACCGGCCTGTAGTTTCCAGCTTCTTCCCTATCACCAGTTCTTTTCTTTTATAATCCGTGTTGAACTTGCAAAATGTATGTGGCATATAAGTATATATAATGTTAATGTATGGCCAAAGTTAACAACTAGAGTTAGAAAGTTAACCCAGGATTGCTTCTGATCTGATTACTTTTTTACTAAATTTATACAGCTTATGACTTTAACCGAACAAATCGAAAGGGACAGATTTGTAAAGAAGTAGACCTTTTGAATGTCGATCCCCTATTTATCCAAAACCCAAGGTGGTTCATACTATTGTATCAGTAACAGATTAAGTTTGATGTACTATAATTCCTGCAAACTCCTAAAGTTCATTTCAATATAAACTAACAATTAAATTTATATAAATCAAAATGAGTCACTTAACTGGACTGGAAGCTTTTTACTGGCTCAGCCACCATATGGGCAACAATACTGAATGGATAAAAATCCTGACTCAGTCCAAATCTCAGCTTCACGGCCTGCTTGGGGGCATGAGAATTAACATCAGCTATGTTACCAGAGAATTCATATCTTAGAATCAATCTTCAAAAACTCCTGGATCCAGGCTGTGTGCTGTGGAAAGAGAAAAACCATTTACTAGACATCATTAAATACCAGTATGTTACATACTGAATCATTTAGCCATCCTGTGTTCACTGATGATAGGAATTTTTATTTATTGAAAACATTTATAAACCACACAATCCTACAGTACTTGGCAATGTACAAATAAACATACAAAATACAGCAGAGACAAAATTTCAACCATTAGCAAAATATAACTAAAAAGCTAAAAATAATTTTAGATCCGATCAGCCAAATAGTTTGCTTTCTTCAAAGGCACATCCAGGGATATTATATTTCAAATTAACAGCCAATTTAGCAGCCAAATTGCTTGTTGGAACAATAAAGTTATCAGGTCCCACTTAAATTTTGCGCAGGTGTGCATACATCTCATAGCAACTGGATACTAGATGGACCATGTGGGTCTTTATCTGCCATCATTTACTGTTACTATAAATAAGGCAGCTCAATGCAAGGTACACAGTAACAGAGATCAATATTTAGTGGTGTTTTATCCAGTTAACCAGTTATGCTATCAGTTACCTTTATCTTTCACTGGATATTGAAAGTCACTATACTCACGTTAGCCCTCTCCTCAAGTCGCTTCACTGGCTCCCTATCTGCTTCTGCATACAGTTCAAACTTCTCCGATTGACCTACAAGTGCATCCACTCCGCAGCTCCTCAGTACCTCTCCGCTCTCATCTCTCCCTACACTCCTCCCCGTGAACTCCGTTCGCTGGGTAAATATCTCCTGTCATCCCCCTTCTCCCCCACTGCTAACTCCAGGCTCCGTTCCTTCTATCTTGCTGCTCCCTATGCCTGGAATAGACTCCCTGAGCCGGTACGTCAGGCTCAGTCTCTGGCTGTCTTCAAATCTAGGCTTAAAGCTCACCTCTTTGCTACTGCTTTCGACTCCTAACCATGACTCTCTTACTCAGTACCCTCACTTATTGCCCTATCCTTTATCCTCACCTCTTTATTCCCCTACCCTTAAATGTTCTGTCTGTCTCATGTCTTATCTAGATTGTAAGCTCTTTGAGCAGGGACTGTCTTTTTTTTGTGTGTGGTGTACAGCGCTGCGTGTGCCTTGTAGCGCTATAGAAATGATAAGTAGTAGTAGTAGTAACACAGTAAATGACGGTAGATAAAGACCCACATGGTCCATCTAGTCTGCCCAATAAGGTGGCCAATATCCCATTCTGTTGGTGCTGCTGAAGGAAAAATGTCTTACCTGATCATTTTCTTTCCTATACTCGCAGATGAATCCAGAGACTTCTGGGTTATGACTATTTACCAGCAGGTGGAGATAGAGAGCACTAAACTGAATGTCTTAAAGGAGTGGCCTAGTGGTTAGGGTGGTCGATTTTGGTCCTGGGGAACTGAGGAACTGAGTTCGATTCCCACTGCAGGCACAGGCAACTCCTTGTGACTCTGGGCAAGTCACTTAACCCTCCATTGCCCCAGGTACAAATAAGTACCTGTATACAATATGTAGGCCGCATTGAGCCTGCCATGAGTGGGAAAGCGCGGGGTACAAATGTAACAAAAAATAAAATAAACAATATGCTCCTTGGTCAGTTAGTATTTCTCATAAAGCATAAGAAACAACATTTCCCCTTCCCTTTCCTCGTGGGGGTAAACTCACCAGTAGAACTCTTGATACTTGGTATAACAGCAAAAACCCTACACAGAGAACTGAACATGAACTAAAGGAACATCACTGACAAAGGATGGGACCCTGGATTCATCTGCTGTGATTAAAGGAAAGAAAATGATCAGGTAAGACACAATGTTTCCTTCATTGGCATGCAGATGAATCCAGAGACATGTTGGATGTAGCAAAGCCGTCCCTAAGTAGGGTGGGGTGCCCATGCAGCCACAGTAAGAACAGATGAACCAAAGAAAGACTCAGTATGAGCTGTAACATCCAAGCAATAATGCCTGGAAAAAGGTATGCAAAGAGGAACAAGTTGCTGCTCTATATATTTCCTTGAGACATCAAGGTAACACAGAGAACAATAATCCATTTTGCAATCCTTCTCCTTAAAAGAAGAAAGAAAAAGAAGCTGGTTTAAATGAAATGCAGACACCACCTTAGGAAGAAAGGAAGGAACTATACAAACAGTCACCCCCGATTCTGAAAAATGGAGGAATGAATCTCTGCAGCGAAAACACTGTGCACCAACAAGTTCGAAGCTGCGAAGATTAAAAATTTACACCAGGAGCGGATGATGTTCAAAAATACCATCCTGGAAGTACAGGCCAAATATATACCGTCTAATAAAAAAGGAGAAAGGAAGACCAAACGACAGCTGCCATGGTTAAAAAGTCAGGTCAAGGAAGTAATTAGAACTAAAAGAAAATCCTTCAGAACATGAAAAAAGGATCCAACTGAAAATAATAGGAAACTATATAAAGAATGACAAATCAAAGACAAAGCGCTGATAAGGAACATAAAGAGAGACTTCCAAAAGAAGACTACGTTGGAGGCAAAACCGCGTAGTAAAAACGTTTTAGGTATATTAAAAGGAAGAAGCCAGTAAAAGAATTGGTTGGACCGCTAGATGACGGAGGGCTATCAGAAGGCATAAAAGGGGCACTCGGGGAAGATAAGGCCATAACAGAGATTAAATGAATTCTTTGCTTTGGTCTTCACCGAGGAAAATGTGGGAAAGATACCAGTGCCAGAAATGGTACTCAATGCTGACAAGTTAGAGAAACTGAATCAAATCTCTGTAAACCATCTGCCGGATGTAGATTGGAAGGTTCTGTCTGCGGAATCGGAAAGAAGTAGAGTGATCGTGGATACTTTCCAAAGTGCTCTGCTCAGACAAATGGTGATGGAACCCAAGAGGGAGGGAGCGACGCTGGACCTGGTGCTCACAAATGGGGATAGTGTGTCAAATGTTCGAGTGGGTGCCCACCTGGGCAGCAGTGACCATCAAACGGTTTGGTTTGATATGACAGCTAAAGAGGAGGCCAGCCACTCAAAACTCAAAGTCCTGGATTTCAAGCGTGCTGACTTTAGTAAAATGGGGGAATACCTGAGGAAGGAGCTGATGGGCTGGGAGGACGTACGAGAAGTGGAAGGGCAGTGGTCCAGGCTGAAAGAAGCTATAAATAGGGCCACAAAACTTTATGTAAGGAAAGTAAATAAAAGCAAGAGAAAAAGGAAACCGATATGGTTCTCCAAGCAAGTGCCTGAGAAAATAAAGGCTAAAGAGTTGGCATTCCTGAAATACAGAAAAACTCAAGAGGAACACGGGAAGGAATACCGGATGAAACTGAAAGAAGCCAAGACAGAGATACGTCTGGCGAAAGCACAAGCGGAAGAACAAATGGCTAGAAATGTAAGGAGGGGTGACAAACATTTCTTCAGGTATATTAGTGAAAGGAGAATGACCAAAAAGGTAATTGTGAGACTAAAAGATAATGTGAACCGCTATGTTGATAATGATGACGAAAAAGCAAATTTGCTAAACAGATACTTTTCTTCTGTTTTCACAGAAGAAAATCCTGGAAAAGGACGGCGATGGACTGGCAAAAATACATTTGAGAATGGAGTGGATATAGCACCATTCACAGAAGAGAGTGTGTATGAAGAACTTGGAAATCTAAAGGTGGACAAAGCCATGGGAGCGGACAGGATCCACCCCAGGATATTGAGGGAGCTCAGAGAGGTTCTGGCGGGTCCTCTAAAAGATTTAATAAATCCTTGGAGACGGAAGAGGTTCCGAGGGATTGGAGAACGGCGGAGGTGGTCCCTCTTCACAAAAGTAGTGATAGGGAAGAAGCTGGAAACTACAGGCCGGTAAGCCTCACATCAGTTATTGGAAAAGTAATGGAAGCGATGATGAAGGAAAGGACAGTGAATTTCCTGGAAGCCAGTAAGTTGCAAGATCATAGACAACATGGTTTTATCAAAGGGAAATCGTGCCAAACGAATCTCATTGAATTCTTTGACTGGGTGACCGGAGAATTAAATCATGGACGTGCTATAGACGTAATCTACTTAGATTTCAGCAAAGCTTTGGACACGGTTCCCCACAGGAGGCTCTTAAATAAACTGGAAAGGCTGAAGATAGGACCCGAAGTGGTGAACTGGATTAGGAACTGGTTGACGGACAGACACCAGAGGGTGGTGGTTAATGGAATTCGCTCGGATGAGGGAAAGGTGAGTAGTGGAGTGCCTCAGGGATCGGTACTGGGGCCGATTCTGTTCAATATATTTGTGAGTGACATTGCTGAAGGGTTAGAAGGTAAAGTTTGCCTATTTGTGGATGATACTAAGATTTGTACCAGAGTGGACACCCCGGAGGGAGTGGAAACCATGAAAAAGGATCTGCGGAAGCTAGAAGAATGGTCTAAGGTTTTGCAATTAAAATTCAATGCGAAGAAATGCAAAGTGATGCACTTAGGGAGTAGAAATCCACGAGAGACGTATGTGTTAGGCGGAGAGAGTCTGATATGTACAGACGGAGAAAGGGACCTTGGGGTGATAGTATCTGAGGATCTGAAAGCGACGAAACAGTGTGACAAGGCGGTGGCCGTAGCCAGAAGGGTGCTAGGATGTATAGAGAGAAGTGTGACTAGCAGAAGAAAGGGGTGTTGATGCCCCTGTATAAGTCGTTGGTGAGGCCCCGCCTGGAGTATTGTGTTCAGTTTTGGAGGCCGAATCTTGCTAAGGATGTAAAAAGAATTGAAGCGGTGCAAAGAAAAGCTACGAGAATGGTATGGGATTTGCGTTACAAGACATATGAGGAGAGACTTGCTGACCTGAGCATGTATACCCTGAAGGAAAGGAGAAACAGGGGTGATATGATACAGACGTTCAAATATTTGAAAGGTATTAATCCGCAAACGAACTTTTTCCGGAGATGGGAAGGCGGCAGAACTAGAGGACATGAAATGAGATTGAAGGGGGGCAGACTCAAGAAAAATGTCAGGAAGTATTTTTTCACGCAGAGAGTGGTGGATACTTGGAATGCCCTCCCGCGGGAGGTGGTGATGAAAACGGTAGCGGAATTCAAACATGCGTGGGATAAACATAAAGAAATCCTGTTCAGAAGGAATGGATCCTCACAAGCTTCGCTGAGATTGGGTGGCAGAGCTGGTGGTGGGAAGCGGGGCTAGTGCTGGGCAGACATCTACAGTCTGTGCCCTGTAAATGACAGGTACAAATCAAGGTAAGGTATATACAAAAAGTAGCACATATGAGTTTACCTTGTTGGGCAGACTGGATGGACCGTGCAGGTCTTTTTCTGTCATAATCTGCTATGTTACTATATGTTACTATGTAATGGGGCAATTTGGCAAACTGAAGAGTAGCAAATCGCCAGGACCGGATGGTATACATCCCAGTGTATTGATAGAACTGAAAAATGAACTTGCAGAAGTATTGTTAGTAACATGTAATTTATCTTTAAAATTCAGCATGGTACTGGAAGATTGGAGGGTGGCCAATGTAACACCGAATTTTAAAAAGGGTTCCAGGGGTGATGTGGGAAATTACAGACCAGTGAGCCTGACGTTGGTGCCGGGCAAAATGGTAGAGACTATTATAAAGAACAAAATTACAGAGCATATTCAAAAGCATGGACGAATCAGACAAAGCCAACACGGATTTAGTGAAGGTAAATCTTGACTCACTAATCTATTACATTTCTTTGAAGGGGTGAATAACGTGTGGGTAAAGGTGAGCTGGTCGACATCGTGCATCTGGATTGTTATAGTTATTTTTATTTATGACAATTCTAAAAGAAATACAGCTGATAGTATGGATACACATAGCTTCCAAAGTAAACATGTACACTAAAACAAAATAGTACATTCCGTCATCAAAACATTTTAACATTTTATCCCCACTCCACCCTTCTATTTTATGTTTCAATCATTTTTGTGCTGATGGTAAACGACACTGACCCATAATTAAACTCAGGGGTACAGAAAATTGAAATGTCCTGTGAATCCATCATATTCAACAAAAAGGCAACACCATCGACCTGTGTTCTGCCCTTTCCTACCCTGTTCCCCCTCTACTCCCCTCCCCTAACCTCCCCTTCCTCCCCGCCAGGTGTATCTGGATTTTTAAAGGCATTTGACAAAGTACAAAGAAAAAAAGCACAACAGAGTCTTCAAGACTATGACAACAGGAGTCCTTTATTTTGAAAGACCCGACATGGGCTGTGTTTCAGCGTGAAACGCCTGCCTCAAGGGTCTATCAATAAAACATACAGAAGACAATCATACATTAAAATCAATAATAAACAATATAAAAAACAGATGTTCATAAGAGGTCAAACATATACATCAAATACGCTATGCATAAATGCCAGGCATCATATTTCTAAACAGGCATCTATGATGCTGGAATTGATGGACCTTCGGTCTGTCCCAGTAGGGCAATTCTTTTGTTCTCTTGAATTCAGATACTGTTTTCATCTCCACCACTTCCACTAGGAATTCACCACCCTTTCCTAAAGCAGTATT